>NW_028142885.1:1200000-2400000 GCF_977018435.1 Lepisma saccharinum
GAACCCCAATATATCTGTAAAGTTAAAGGGATCACTTTAAACACTTCCACATCAAAATTGGTCAACTTTGATACTATGTGTGATATGATGAACAATGAAAAATCTGACGTTACAGTAGAAAATATCTTTAGAATTAGAAGAACAAAACAGTTTCAAGTTATCAGTACAAATGAAAAGAAATTGTTTCAGCCAGTATTAATGAAACGTTTTTTTGACCACCGACATTTATCATTTCCTTTCGGATACCGTACAGATTAGGTTATAAATATGTCTGTAATCCTAATCTGTAATAGGTATTGTAATAGGTTTTAGGTCCAAAATTCAAATTTTGTTTCAGTATTTTTTATATTGTATACTTGTATTATATAATCTTGTACAAAATAAATATAAAATGTAGTAATAGTCTGGTAAACCGTCATTTTCTTTCAAGTTCCTGGATACAAATCTGTAAAATTTTTGCTTAATATAAAATGTTTCCTAAACTTATCCATCCTTTTACAATGATGGTTTGTGGAGCATCAGGAAGTGGAAAAACTACTTTTGTAACAAAACTTGTCAATTCTATTCTTTCTTTTGTCGAAAAACCTGTTAAAAAAATAGTGTGGTGTTACGATCAGGAAAATAGTATCCCAAAAAATATTGGTGATGTGGAATATCATAAAAGAATTGTTAATTGGCAATCATGGAACGGAAAAACTCCTACCCTTATAGTGCTAGATGATCTTATGATGGTTGCTGAAGGAGAAAAAGTTGCAGATCTTTTTACGAAAGGTAGTCACCACAAAAATATTTCAGTTGTTTTTATAACACAGAATCTTTTTTACCAAGGAAAAAATTGTAGAGATATTTCTTTGAACGTAAAACATTTTGTTATATTTAAAAATCCACGAGATATGAACCAATTTACTGTTTTTGCACGACAACTTCAACCTCATCGCATGAAGGAACTTGAAAAAGTATATATAGATGCAACAATAGAACCTCACAGTTATTTGTATATTGATCTTTCCCAGTCAACACCGGATCCTTTACGTTATCAAACAGATATTTTTAATACAGATCATTCAACCATATATCTTCCTCAGGAATGCCTGAAACCTCGAGATGAAGAAAACGAGGAAGAGACGTACCAACTTACGTTCTAAACAGAATATTTCTTTTAAAACATATTCACCTTTTTTGCACATATTGAAAAATTCCCCAACAAAAGTTCGTAAAACATTATTGAAAAGTGCTCCCAAAAAAACAATCCGTTTTATCAGTGAATGTTGTCTGAATGTTTTAAAAGGCAATATAAAACTTCGTCCGTCTGTAAAGAATCGTCTAACACCTTACAAAACTGTTTTACGTAGACTTGTAAAACCTAAAGTAAATATCGAGAAACGAAGAAAAATTATTGTTCAAAAAGGAGGGTTTCTACCCCTACTTTTAGGATCTCTATTATCAGGTCTTCTCGGAACTCTCATTCCACATTAAAAATGACACCTGTTTACAAAAAAATGATTGTTCTTTCACCAGAACAATTGACACGTATTCGCGGTTCCGAACAGTCTATAAATCAAAAATTATCTGTTCTGGATAAAAAAATGAACGAAATTTTTAAAATGAAAAATATACCAGATGACCAAAAATGGCGTCTTTATAGAAAAGAATTGGATGAGTATTTATGGTTGAGTCGAAAATCGAAAGAACCATTAGAGATTCCTATTATCCAGGATAATGGTGATTCTAGTATTTCACCAGGATCAACATATTTTCCTCCAAACCTGGTAGAAACATTACCACGTAATACAAGACAGCAGTTAGAAAATATTATTGATGAGTATCAATCTACAGCCCAACGTCTAATCGAAAAAGATCAGGAAAAAACGCTTCCGGAACCGAGATCTTTAAATTTTTCATCGTCATCATCACCAACGGGGGTTCCTGGTCCGTCTCGTAAACGAAAACCTGCGAAAAAAAAGAAGAAAAATGTTGTCTTACGTGTTTCCAGAAAAACTTCACCATTTTTGAGAACACCTGATGCATACAAACTCGTTCCTTTAAGAAAAAGTCGTAGACAGAGAGACCAATCATGGGAGTCCCTAAAGTAAAACATGATAAAATTCTTGCTATAATATATTACGATCCTCAACACAGAGCCTCATTTTCATCTGTGGATCGTTTATGGAAAGCTGTACGAGATAGGAATATATCTCGTGATACAGTAAAAAATTGGTTAATGCACCAGGAAACATACACTCTCCACAAAAGTGCACGAAAAAGATTTCCTCGAAACCATTACAATGTATGGAACATAGATATGCTCTGGGAAGCCGATCTTAACGATATGACATCGATACAAAAACATAACGACGGATTTAAATATCTCCTAACAGTGATCGATGTATTTTCAAAATATGCTTATGCATTACCCCTAAAAAATAAAACAAGTAATTCTGTAACCGAAGCTTTCAGAACCATTTTTGAACAAAGCAAAAGAAAACCTGCCACATTACAGACAGATCAAGGAACAGAATTTACGAATTCTGTGTTCCAGAATTTTCTGAAAAATGAACAAGTAGACTTTTCGATCGCAATTAACCACCCTGTAAAAGCAAGTATAGTGGAACGTTTTAACCGAACGTTAAAAGAACGAATGTGGAAATATTTTACAGCAAAACAGACAAGACGTTACATAGATATTTTACCTCAACTTCTTGAAGGTTACAATACTGCGATCCATCGTTCCATAGGAATGACACCTCAAGATGTAAACGAAACTAATGTTTACACAGTGTGGAAACATCTCAATAGACACAACAACCGTATCTCACACACAATTTCAGATTTGAAAGTTGGGGACATTGTGCGAATTTCTGTTGTTAAAGGACATTTCGAAAAAGGATACGAACAATCGTGGTCACGAGAACTTTTTAAGATTCATTCCGTCGTTCAACGGCAGCCGGTACCTGTTTACATATTGGACGACTTAAATGGTGAACCTGTAAAAGGAACATTTTACAAACAGGAGGTTCAGAAAGTATATTCGAATCCTGACGAAGAGTATAAAATTGATAAAATTTTAAAAACACGAGGTAAAGGTAAAAATTTAGAATACCTTGTTCGTTGGCTGGGTTATCCCTCCAGTTTTGATTCATGGATCAAGGCATCATCGCTGAAACCAATAGCAGACAACTAAACCTCGATATATATCGAAATATATCACCATTTCGAATCAGTGAGTTCTTCTTGTTCAGTCAGAATGGATGATAATTTCTACATCTACCTCCCATCGTCTTCATCAGAAAATTATTTTTCAAACAACACATTAACTCATTTTACTGTAAAATTGGCAAAACGTATCGATCTGCCTCCAGATTTGTGGGAAGTCGGTTTAGCAGAATTATGTCATTCAACTCTTTATGATAACGTTCTGGAAACAGATTCAGGACAACTAACATTTCCTGTTCGAACATACACAAATGTTGACGACTTGATTTCGTCGATCGTAACTTCCCTTCCCGATAATCGAGAAATACGAAAATCTGTGCTTTACAAATTCTGGCATCTTCTGGCTGACCCGCAATGGAGTTCATTCGAGTCATCTGTTTCTACAGATAACACACTATATATTAACGATCAACCGTTTTATTTTCCTGCAGCTACTTATACAATAGATGATCTTATTTTTTTCCTGAAAACCAACCCTGCAAATGTAGCTATTCCTACTCATCTTCGATTCTATTTTAAAGCTGCCGTATATAAACACTTGTCCGAAACAGGAATGCTCGACCCTGAACCCGATGCCTCTGTAGACAATACAATAACACCGATAGATTTAACAGACGACTATGCTAAATTTCGATATGATATATTAAAATCTATCTACTCTTCGCACGTAATATCTAATAACGTTGTCGATAAAAATCCTTACATATTTGTATATTCAGATATTGTAAAACAACAGTTGGTCGGTGAAGAAATGATACGTCTTTTACGTCTTACTCGAAAACAATGTTCAGAAGTAGATACCACATGTACGATACCTGTAGCTCATCACACATTCAATCCGATTCACTATGTTTCTCTGGATAAAAGTTCTTTTGAAACAATAGAAATTACTTTGAACGATCAAAAAGGAAACTTTTTACCTTTAAGAAACGGTTCCGTTCCTACTATCGCTGTTTTACATTTTCGTAAAAAAACAAAATCCTTTTAAAAAACCGACATAACACTATTTTCTCAGTCTATATTGGTAAACGAATGAGTCATCATGAATTCGCAAGCAGAATATTACACAACCCAAATACATGGAGGAATCGGACCCATTTTTCGTTCTAACAGAATTCAGAAAGGAAGAGGATTAGGTTCTCTTTTTGCTGGACTTTTCAGAATGGTGAAACCTCTTCTCTGGAGTGGTGCAAAAGCTATCGGAAAAGAAGCTTTAAAAACTGGTGCTAATATTGTTACAGATATTGCAACAAGTCAGCAAACCCCGAAAACTATTGTTCGTCAGCGAATACGTGAAGCTGGTCAGAATCTTAAAACTAGAGCACAACAAAAAATCGATTCTCTGACAGGTTCGGGTATAAGAAGAAGAATTGCAAGAAAAAATACCCATTCGGTGTTAAAACGTTCAGGTATCCGTGCTAGAACCTCGAGAATCAAGAAAAAACGTACATCTGTAAAACGTCGAAAAACATCATCGAAATCTAGGAAAACACGTAAAAGAAAAATCAGACAAAATATCAAAGTCAGAGATATTTTTACATCATGATACAGAACAGCACCTGGGTAATTTCACAGTTCGACCTTTTTCAGAAAAAACATACTATTCCGTACAAACCTATTGCTTCCTTCGATAACCAGAATGTATCTTCGTTTCTCGAACCTGTCTATCTTCGTTTACAGCGGCCGTCTGATAATTTTTTTTACTGGACTCTTCAGAATGATAAAACCTTTTCTCTGGAACGATACAAAAACTATGGAACAAAAAGCTTTAAAAACTGGTGCTAATATTGTTACCAAGATTACAACAAGTCAGCAGACTCCGAAAACTATTGTTCGTCAGCGAATACGTGAAGCTGGTCAGAATCTTAAAACTAGAGCACTACAAAAATCGATTCTCTGACAGGTTCGGGTATAAGAAGAAGAATTACAAGAAAAAATACTCATTCGATGTTAAAACATTCAGGTACCTGTGTTAGAACCTCGAGGATCAGAAAAATCAAAAAGAATATCAAAGTCAAAAATATTTTTACACAATGATGCAGGACAACACGTGTATGATTTCACAGTTCGATCTTTTTCGGAAAAAACCTATTCAACAAAATGTCAAAAAAACCTACACTGTTACCTACAAACCTATTGCATCCATCGATAACCAGAACGTGATACCATTTCTCATACCTGCAACAGCAACAGATTTTCTGGATCTTGCATCTGTTTATCTTCGTTTACAGGTGGAGATGGTCAAACAAGATGGGAGTCGTATGAGTGCTTTGCCGACCGATAATGCAACCACAAAAAATTGTGGGGTAGTAAATTATCTCCTCAATACTCTATTTTCACAATGTAACGTTGCTATCAACGGTATATCTGTAACAAATGCTGACAACAATTATGCATACAAATCGATTTTTGAGGTACTTCTCAATTACGGTACTGATGCTGCAAATACACATCTTACTAATGCTTTATGGTACCTGGACACACCTGGAAACCAAGATAAAATCACAACCAATAACGAAGGTTTCACCACCCGAAAAAAATTTTTCCAGTACGTTCCGTCATCAGGAAATCCTATGGAAGTAACAGCCGAAATGGAACTTATGGGAAAACTCCACATAGATTTTTTCAATCAGCCTAAATATCTACTCAATGGTGTGGAAGTACGTATCGAACTTATCAAGTCACGTGATGCTTTTTATATCTGGGGAGATCAAGATTCACCTAGCGTACAAATAAAAATTTTAAAAGCTGCTCTCGAAATAAATCACGTCATTCCTACTCCTAGCACCAGTTTGGCTATAGACAGAGCACTTTCTTACGCTCCTGCACATTATCCGTTCACAAGAAGTATTATCAAGGCATACTCTTACGTTGCAGGAACGCAACAGATTTCTATCGACAATGCTTTTCAAGGTCCTTTTCCGAATGTTATTCTTTTTACTATGGTATCCACCGCCAGCTTTCTCGGAGACAGTAAAAAAAATCCGTTCGACTTTAGAAGTTTTAACCTATCTTCTTTCCATCTTGTAAAAAATGGAGAGCTCACACCTTCTGAACCTTTACGAATCAGTACAGGAGGAAATGGCGGTTTAGTAACACGTGCCTACCAAACTCTCTTTTCCGGCACAGGTATCCATCACAATAATTATGGACATCAGATAACAAGGAAGATGTTTGAAAACGGATCATTTTTTCTGATTTACGACATTACACCAGATTTTTCAGGAAACGATACACACATGAGTCTTCAGGAACAAGGTACCTTAGGAGTAGAAATGCAGTTTTCTCCACAACTGTCGGAAAATGTTACCTGTCTTCTCTATGCTGAATTCGAAGTGGCCTTGGATGTGACAAAAGACAGAGGTGTTATCCTTCACTAATAAACATAACAATTTTACTCTATAAATTTGATGTGTTCCTGTTTTCTGCCACAGAAACCTACCTGTATCGTAATAGAAAAAGACTACCGTGTTTGTGTACTTTATTATAAACGTATCCGACATGAATACATCACAGATCAGACATATTTTATCTCACAACTGTTCCACCAAAACAATTTTTTGTGGTGTTTACCCGAGAGATCTTCTGCCTCGAACGTTCTCCACCCCTGCTTTGATAATTGCAAACACGGATACTTCCGATTCCGAAGGAACACACTGGGTTGCTTTCTATTTCGACAAAAACAATAAGGCAGAATATTTTGATTCATACGGTTTCCACCCCTATTACCCAGAATTCATAACATTCTTGAACCGTCATTCCTCTATCTGGACTCACAATAATACCCCCTTACAAGGAATATTTGCTACAACTTGCGGACATTACTGTTGTGTATATGCTTATTATAAAGCGCATCACGTCACAACCAGGGATTTCCTCCGGATATTCCCACCGGGTGTCAGTAAAGATGAATATATTTTACACCGTTTTCGTCAGATCTTCAAATGTTTACCGCATTCAAAGTGTCCTAAAGGAGCACAAGTGTGTCGTTCCATCAAACCTGTTCGGGAGTGTATAAGGTGATTTCTATATAAAATATGTATGATGATTCTGCTCACTCTCAGTATCATCTTGACACCTTTAGTGAAAACATCATGGAACCGGTCAAAAATTCTACAATGGAAAAACATGATCAGCTTCTAGACCGTATTACTCATAAGGATGGTGTTTCTAGATGCAGAAAACGTAGACGTCTGCCCCCTACCAAAATTGAGATTCCTGTTATAAAAACTGAACCGATCGAGAGTGAACCGGATGTGACAAAGGATTGTGATTTCATGAAAATACGTCAAGAAAACAGTTCTTCCCAAAATAAAACCGAATGTTCGGAACTGCACAACATAGATGTCTGTTTGGATCTTTATCTTGCAAATATATACTTTCTGAACACAGAAAAAACCAAATATGTAGCAGTAGGATTCGAAAAACAAACACCTTTCAATCTGGTATGGGAGTTTTCGCAACAAGGAAGATTACCTGTACGAATTAATTCTTCACAGATTAGAGAATTGTGTGTTTTGAAATCTGATGTACTTGATTACATCGAAACAGGTCGACGATTTAATTATCTCGTCACAGGGAATATTACTGTCAGTGCTGTAAATTTTTTCGGAAAACGTTGTGTTTCCATGTATCAACATTCCTCACCGGATGCTTTTATTTTTACACCCCCGGAACTACATTTATTTTTTTGTGAACTTTTCACACCCTTAAGAAAATTAACGAACGAACGTTATCATAAATTACAGCCACATATACAGACTTTTGTGCATTGTATCGAAAAGAATATGTTTTCAGAAAGAAAAGAAGTACCGGAAAACCTGATAAGCCATTTTCACGTTCTCTGGTACAACGAATTGATGATTGAAATATATCTTCAACACAATCTTGGACATTCATTGATATTATAAATAACTTTATTATCCATTATGTATTTTTTACTGTAAATGTATATCTTTATATGTATATTATTAAATTGTAAATAAAACATTTGAAAAAAGGTTAAACAGTTTTTTATTTTTCTCTATTACAGTAGAAATGGTACATTTTCCAAACATTTTCAACTGCACAGGTTTTGTTCACATTTTTTGATTCACTATGTTCTCTACATTTCTTTTTCTCTACCGAAAGTTTCACACTCTCCAATTTTGGACACCCAAATTCTTCAATATTATCTACGGTTAACGTACTCATACGTTTTTCTCCGATACATTTTTCCAACCATTTAGTTTTTTCAGTACCTTTAACATACACATTTTCATTTACAAGTACAGAATATAAAAGATTTCCTAACTTCTCATACGGTACCCAACCATTTTCCCAGGAGAGTCCGTGTTTGTTTGCACGGAGCCAATAATTCACACGACGATATTTTTCACTTAACAAATGTAGACCGTATGGAGGTTTTACTAAATAATCAAATGTACATTCAAAAGGAGACTTCAATATTCCGACTTCTTTCCACACAAATTCACCGTCTTTTCCTCGTAAACCTTGAACGTCCAAAAAACATACATCCATTGTTCAACAGGTAAAAACTGTCAATGTATTTTTAATAGATCCACGACATATAGCACACTTATCGAGTTGTGAGGCACAGGATCGACAACTGACAAAATGTCTGCACGGGAGAAACACTATATCGCAAACATTCAAAAAACAGATTTTACAAATCATTACAGAATCTGCATTTTTTTCAATAACTTTTTTTGCAGACTTTTCTCTATTAGCACAATATTTACATTCGACCTTATAATGTAGTAATGCAACACTTTGTATAAAACTACAATGGGGCACTGCTGCCAGATGTCTTATAACAGGACAATCTTCCGGTGTCCAATCACAAAAGCCATAAAAACAATATGAACACAGTACTCTATCACCGTGGCCTGAATAGTAACATCCTGCAGTCACTAACTCTTCAGGTGTCTGTTGTAATCCTACAGGCCACTTTTCGTAAGTTTTGTATCGAGAATCGACTGATAGGTAGTTATTACAATGCCCCGAAAATCGGTAGCAGGGGTAACTGAACACTTTCATAAATCAGCCAAAGAAAAACAATCTGATACAATAGGTGATGGGGTTCCAGGTATTGGTGATAACGGTACCGGCACAGTATCTTCTACATCACTATCGAACAGGGCTCTGGAAAAACCAAGACGATTCGAAGATACCGCTGGAAAACAGGGATGTCCTTCTAATTTACGTAGTAGAGAACGGTTGCAGGTAGTACACCACAAAATAGTTTTGTTCACTAACACGGCAAGCCACTCTTTCACTCTTTGTTTTAAAGCTTCAGCAATCTCATCTTCATCCTTCCTCTGAATGAGTTCACACGAACATTTGTGACTGGGAAATCCTGTTCTCCCATCCGTAAACTTTTTTCTTTCCACTATCTCCTTCAACGTCTCGCAGGAATGATGGACTGCTTCTCCCGATCTATTGAACAGGTAACATCCGCACCATGGAGCTTCACGTAGTGCTACGTACATAAACGGGAACTGTTTCAACACTCGCTGTACAGCCTCACGATCGGTATCGATATCGCCGCAGGATTCTATGACTTCCCAAAACTCTTCGTAACTTATCTCGTAGAAATTCAGAGCTTTCTCCGGAAACGTTATGTAATACTCTGCCATTGTGACACACTCTAGTTCTTTTTATACCGTCTACATATATATACCCTTCTTCCTATTACGTCATTTTCCTTAAACATGTACAAATAAATACTTTTTGTATTCTTAAATTAATACAACGATCTTTGAATCAAATGAGTCAGCAACATTTTCCCGGCTTCTCAAAGACAGGTTGTTGACCTCTATACTGAATGCGTCATTAAATTCGAAAACCTAAATCAACCTCTGTACCGAAAAACAAACATAATAAAATAAAAAACAACAGTAAAACATTCCCATCCATTATCTATAACCTTTTAACCTCTATCTCAAACTCCACACATTTTTGGAACCCTGCCAAATAATAACATTGTCTGCTTGTTCACTCGAACATTAACCCGAGCCGGGAATTTCCGGTCACGTGACTTTCACGTGATTTTGGCGGGAAATTCTCAGAATCGACCCGAATCAACAATTTCCTATCACGTGATTTTCACGTGATTCACACAACATTTTCTAAACCTCAACCTCTTATCTATAACCTTTCACCTTTCTCAGACAACATTTTAATCGTCATTCAACTGACTCAGTAATTTCCTGTTGAAATCAAGCTCGGGAATTTCCCGTTCCGGGGTCAAAAAACTCTTCAACCAATCAAAACTCAAAACACCTATGACGTCATCATCTCCTCATCCAAACAACCAATCAAAATCCATCCCCATATCTCAAACCCCGCCCATTTCTGGCCTTCCTCCAAAACACAAACAATGCTTGCTTGTCCACTGCCCTTTATCATCAATTGATCTTTCATCGATCTTTTCCAATCAATTGATTTATCGACCCCTATCCGGGAACATAACTACTACTGCTTATAACTCCTGAAAAATTGAACGTAGAGAACACAATTATTTACATTTTAATGAAACATATTGAATGCTACAAGAATATGTCGGTTTCACTAGTTGTTTTTAGAAAACCATATTGGCCCGCCCGCGAGTATTAACTTGAACTGTTTATAACTTCTGAACAATTGATCGCAGAGAACACAATTATTTGCATTTCAATCAAACATATTGTATGCTACAAGAATATGTCGGTTTAACTAGTTATTGTTTGAGAACCATTTTGGCCCGCCCGCCAAAACTAACTTCAACTCCTTATAACTCCTGAACAAATGATCGTAGAGAGCGTAATAATTTTGCATATTAATCAGCATGTTGCATGCTAAAACAATATATCGATTTCATTGGTTGTTGGTTGAGAACCATATTTTCCCGCCCGCGAAAATCAACTTGAACTGCTTATAACTCCTGAACAATTGATCATAGAGACCACAATTAATAGCATTTTAATCAAACATGTTGTATGCAACAAGAATATGTCGGTTTCACTAGTTGTTTTAGAAAACCATATTGGCCTGCCCGCGAGTATTAACTTGAACTGTTTATAACTTCTGAACAAATGATCCTAGAGAGCGTAATAAATTTGCATATTAATCAGCATGTTGCATGCTACAAGAATATATCGATTTCACTAGTTGTTGGTTGAGAACCATATTGGCCCGCCCGCGAAAATCAACTTGTACTGCTTATAACTCCTGAACAATTGATCGTAGAGACCACAATTATTTGCATTTTAATGAAACATGTTGAATGCAACAAGAATATGTCGGTTTCACTAGTTGTTTTTAGAAAACCACATTGGCCAGTCCGCGAGTATTAACTTGAACTGTTTATGACTTCTGAACAAATGATCCTAGAGAGCGTAATAAATTTGCATATTAATCAGCATGTTGCATGCTACAAGAATATATCAATTTCACTAGTTTTTGGTTGAGAACCATATTGGGCCGCCCGCGAAAATCAACTTGAACTGCTTATAACTTCTGAAAAATTGATCGTAGAGAACACAGTTATTTGCATTTTAATGAAACATGTTGAATGCTACAAGAATATGTCGGTTTCACTAGTTGTTTTTTGAGAACAATATTGACCCGTCCGCGAGTATTAAATTGAAATGCTTATAAGTTCTGAACAAATGATCGTAGAAAGCTCGATTGTTTTGCATATTAATAAACATGTAGCTAGCTACAAGAATATATAAATTTCACTAGTTATTGTTTGAGAACCATGTTGGCCCACCCGCGAAAACTAATTCTACTACTTACAATTTCTGAACAAATGATCGTAGAGAACACAATTATTTGCATTTTAATGAAACACGTTGTATGCTACAAGAATATGTCGGTTTTACTATTTGTTTTTAGAACCATATTGGCCCGCCCACGAGTATTGACATGTTCTGCTTATAATGTCTGAACAAATGATCGTATTGAGCGTAATAATTTTGCATATTAATCAGAATTTTGCATGCTACAAGAATATATCGATTTCACTAGTTGTTGGTTGAGAACCATATTGGTCCGCCCTCGAAAATTAACTTGAATTGCTTATAACTTTTGAATAATTGATCGTAGAGAACACAATTATTTGCATTTCAATCAAACATGTTGTATGCTACAAGAATATGTCGGTTTCACTAGTTATTGTTTGAGAACCATTTTGGCCCGACCGCCAAAACTAACTTCAACTCCTTATTACTTCTGAACAAATGATCGTATAGAGCGCAATAATTTTGCATATTAATCAGCATGTTTCATGCTACAAGAATATATCGATTTCATTAGTTGTTGGTTGAGAACCATATTGGCCCGCCCGCGAAAATTAATTTGAACTGCTAATAACTTCTGAACAATTGATCGTAGCGAACACAATTATTTGCATTTTAATGAAACATGTTGAATGCTTCAAGAATATGACGGTTTCACTAGTTGTTGTTTGAGAACCATATTGGCCAGCCCGCGAGTATTAAAATGAACTGCTTATAACTTCTGAACAAATGATCCTAGAGAGCGTAATAAATTTGCATATTAATCAGCATGTTGCATGCTACAAGAATATATCGATTTCACAAGTTGTTTGATGAGATCCATATTGGCCCGCCCGCGAAAATCAACTTGAACTGCTTATAACTCCTGTACAATTGATCGTAGAAAACACAATTATTTGCATTTTAATTAAACATGTTGAATGCTACAAAAATATGTCGGTTTCACTAGTTGTTTTTAGAAAACCATTTTGGCCCGCCGGCTAAAACTAACTTCAACTCCTTATAACTTCTGAACAATTGATCGTAGAAAGCGTAATAATTTTGCATATTAAACAGCATGTTGCATGCTACAAGAATATATCGATTTCATTAGATTTTGGTTGAGAACCATATTGGCCCGCCTTCGAAAATCAATTTGAACTGCTTGTAACTCCTGAAGAATTGATCGTAGAGCACACAATTATTTGCATTTTAATGAAACATGTTGAATGCTACAAGAATATGTCAGTTTCACTAGTTGTTTTTAGAAAACCATATTGGCCCGTCCGAGACTATTAACTTGAACTGTTTATAACTTCTGAACAAATGATCCTAGAGAGCGTAATAAATTTGCATATTAATCAGCATGTTGCATGCTACAAGAATATATCGATTTCATTAGTTGTTGGTTGGGAACCATATTGGCCCGTCCGAGAGTATTGACTTGAACTGTTTATAACTTCTGAACAAATGAACCTAGAGAGCGTAATAAATTTGCATATTAATCAGCATGTTGCATGATACAAGAATATATCGATTTCACTAGTTGTTGGTTGAGAACCATATTGGCCCGCCCGCGAAAATCAACTTGAACTGCTTATAACTCCTGAACAATTGGTCGTAGAGTGCACAATTATTTGCATTTTAATGAAACATGTTGAATGCTACAAGAATGTGTCGGTTTCACTAGTTCTTTTTAGAAAAATTATTTTGGCCCACCCGCCAAAACTAATTTCAACTCCTTATAACTTCTGAACAATTGATCGTAGAAAGCGTAATAATTTTGCATATTAAACAGCATGTTGCATGCTACAAGAATATATCGATTTCATTAGATTTTGGTTGAGAACCATATTGGCCCGCCTTCGAAAATCAATTTGAACTGCTTGTAACTCCTGAACAATTGATCGTAGAGCACACAATTATTTGCATTTTAATGAAACATGTTGAATGCTACAAGAATATGTCAGTTTCAATAGTTGTTTTTAGAAAACCATATTGGCCCGTCCGAGACTATTAACTTGAACTGTTTATAACTTCTGAACAAATGATCCTAGAGAGCGTAATAAATTTGCATATTAATCAGCATGTTGCATGCTACAAGAATATATAGATTTCACTAGTTGTTGGTTGAGAACCACATTGGCTCGCCCGCGAAAATCAACTTGAACTGCTTATAACTCCTGAACAATTGATCGTAGAGAGCACAATTATTTGCATTTTAATGAAACATGTTGAATGCTACAAGAATATGTCGGTTTCACAAGTTGTTTTTAGAAAACCATATTGGCCCGCCCGCGAGTTATAATTTGAACTGTTTATAACTTCTGAACAAATGATCGTAGAGAGCGTTATAAATTTTTATATTAATCAGCATGTTGCATGCTACAAGAATATATCAATTTCACTAGTTTTTGGTTGAGAACCATATTGGCCCGCCCGCGAAAATCAACTTGAACTGCTTATAACTTCTGAAAAATTGATCGTAGAGAACACAATTATTTGCATTTTAATGAAACATGTTGAATGCTACAAGAATATGTCGGTTTCACTAGTTGTTATTTGAGAACAATATTGACCCGTCCGCGAGTATTAAATTGAACTGCCTATAAGATCTGAACAAATGATCGTAGAAGGCTCGATTGTTTTGCATATTAATAAACATGTAGCTAGCTACAAGAATATATAAATTTCACTAGTTATTGTTTGAGAACCATGTTGGCCCACCCGCGAAAACTAATTCTACTACTTACAATTTCTGAACAAATGATCGTAGAGAACACAATTATTTGCATTTTAATGAAACACGTTGTATGCTACAAGAATATGTCGGTTTTACTATTTGTTTTTTAGAACCATATTGGCCCGCCCACGAGTATTGACTTGTTCTGCTTATAATGTCTGAACAAATGATCGTATTGAGCGAAATAATTTTGCATATTAATCAGCATTTTGCAAGCTACAAGAATATATCGATTTCACTAGTTGTTGGTTGAGAACCATATTGGTCCGCCCTCGAAAATTAACTTGAACTGCTTATAACTTCTGAACAATTGATCGTAGAGAACACAATTATTTGGATTTCAAACATGTTGTATGCTACAAGAATATGTCTGTTTCACTAGTTGTTATTTGAGAACAATATTGACCCGTCCGCGAGTATTAAATTGAACAGCTTATAAGTTCTGAACAAATGATCGTAGAAGGCTCGATTGTTTTGCATATTAATAAACATGTAGCTAGCTACAAGAATATATAAATTTCACTAGTTATTGTTTGAGAACCATTTTGGCCCGCCCGACAAAACTAACTTCAACTCCTTATTACTTCTGAACAAATGATCGTAGAGAGCGCAATAATTTTGCATATTAATCAGCATGTTTCATGCTACAAGAATATATCGATTTCATTAGTTGTTGGTTGAGAACCATATTGGCCAGCCCGCGAAAATTAATTTGAACTGCTAATAACTTCTGAACAATTGATCGTAGCGAACACAATTATTTGCATTTTAATGAAACATGTTCAATGCTACAAAAATATGTCGGTTTCACTAGTTGTTTTTAGAAAACCATTTTGGCCCGCCCGCTAAAACTAACTTCAACTCCTTATAACTTCTGAACAATTGATCGTAGAAAGCGTAATAAATTTGCATATTAATCAGCATGTTGCATGCTACAAGAATATATCGATTTCATTAGTTGTTGGTTGGGAACCATATTGGCCCGCCCTCGAAAATCAACTTGAACTGCTTATAACTACTGAACAATTGATCGTAGAGACCACAATTATTTGCAGTTTTATGAAACATGTAGAATGCAACAAGAATATGTCGGTTTCACTAGTTGTTTTTAGAAAACCACATTGGCCCGCCCACGAGTATTAACTTGAACTGTTTATGACTTCTGAACAAATGATCCTAGAGAGCGTTATACAATTGCATATTAATCAGCATGTTGCATGCTACAAGAATATATCGATTTCACTTGCTGAAGGTTGAGAACCACATTGGCCGGCTGCGAAAATCAACTTTAACTGCTTATAACTCCTGAACAATTGATCGTAAACAACACAATTATTTGCATTTTAATGAAACATGTTGTTTGATACAAGAATATGTCAGATTCACTAGTTGTTATTTCAGAACCATATTGGCCCGCCCGCGAGTATTAAATTGAACTGCTTATAACTTCTGAACAAATGATCGTAGAGAGCGTAAAAAATTTGCATATTAATCAGCATGTTGCATGCTACAAGAATATATCGTTTTCACTAGTTGTTGGTTGAGAACCATATTGGCCCGCCCGCGAAAATTAATTTGAACTGCTTATAACTTCTGAACAAATAATCGTAGAAAGCGTAATAATTTTTCATATTAATTAGCATGTTGCATGCTACAAGAATATATCGATTTCACTAGTTGTTGTTTGAGAAATATATTGGCCTGCCCGCGAAAATTAACTTGAACTGCTTATAACTTCTGAACAATTGATTGTAGAGCACATAATTATTTGCATTTCAATCAAACATGTTGTATGCTACAAGGATATGTCGGTTTCACTAGTTATTGTTTGAGAAACATTTTGGCCCGCCCGCCAAAACTAACTTCAACTCCTTATAACTTCTGAACAAATGATCTTAGAGAGCGTAATAAATTTGCATATTAATCAGCATGTTGCATGCTACAAGAATATATCGATTTCACTAGTTGTTGGTTGAGAACCATATTGGCCCGATCCTGAAAATCAACTTGAACTGCTTATAACTCCTGAAAAATTGATCGTAGAGACCACAATTATTTGCATTTTAATGAAACATGTTGAATGCAACAAGAATATGTCGGTTTCACTAGTTGTTTTTAGAAAACCACATTGGCCAGCCCGCGAGTATTAACTTGAACTGTTTATGACTTCTGAACAAATGATCCTAGAGAGCGTAATAAATTTGCATATTAATCAGCATGTTGCATGCTACAAGAATATATCAATTTCACTAGTTTTTGGTTGAGAACCATATTGGCCCGCCCGCGAAAATCAACTTGATTTGCTTATAACTTCTGAAAAATTGATCGTAGAGAACACAATTATTTGCATTTTAATGAAACATGTTGAATGCTTCAAGAATATGTCGGTTTCACTAGTTGTTATTTGAGAACAATATTGACCCGTCCGCGAGTATTAAATTGAACTGCTTATAAGTTCTGAACAAATGATCGTAGAAGGCTCGATTGTTTTGCATATTAATAAACATGTAGCTAGCTACAAGAATATATAAATTTCACTAGTTATTGTTTGAGAACCATTTTGGCCCGCCCGCCAAAACTAACTTCAACTCCTTATTACTTCTGAACAAATGATCGTAGAGAGCGCAATAATTTTGCATATTAATCATCATGTTTCATGCTACAAGAATATATCGATTTCATTAGTTGTTGGTTGAGAACCATATTGGCCCGCCCGCGAAAATTAATTTGAACTGCTAATAACTTCTGAACAATTGATCGTAGCGAACACAATAATTTACATTTTAATGAAACATGTTGAATGCTTCAAGAATATGACGGTTTCACTAGTTGTTGTTTGAGAACCATATTGGCCCGTCCGCGAGTATTAAAATGAACTGCTTATAACTTCTGAACAAATGATCCTAGAGAGCGTAATAAATTTGCATATTAATCAGCATGTTGCATGCTACAAGAATATATCGATTTCACAAGTTGTTGGATGAGATCCATATTGGCCCGCCCGCGAAAATCAACTTGAACTGCTTATAACTCCTGAAAAATTGATCGTAGAAAACACAATTATTTGCATTTTAATGAAACATGTTCAATGCTACAAAAATATGTCGGTTTCACTAGTTGTTTTTAGAAAAAGATTTTGGCCCGCCCGCTAAAACTAACTTCAACTCCTTATAACTTCTGAACAATTGATCGTTGAAAGCGTAATAAATTTGCATATTAATCAGCATGTTGCATGCTACAAGAATATATCGATTTCATTAGTTGTTGGTTGGGAACCATATTGGCCCGCCCGCGAAAATCAACTTGAACTGCTTATAACTACTGAACAATTGATCGTAGAGACCACAATTATTTGCAGTTTAATGAAACATGTTGAATGCAACAAGAATATGTCGGTTTCACTAGTTGTTTTTAGAAAACCACATTGGCCCGCCCGCGAGTATTAACTTGAACTGTTTATGACTTCTGAACAAATGATCCTAGAGAGCGTAATAAATTTGCATTTTAATCAGCATGTTGCATGCTACAAGAATATATCGATTTCACTAGTTGTTGGTTGAGAACCATATTGGCCCTACCCTGAAAATCATCTTGAACTGCTTATAACTCCTTAAAAATTGAACGTAGAGAACACAATTATTTACATTTTAATGAAACATATTGAATGCTACAAGAATATGTCGGTTTCACTAGTTGTTTTTAGAAAACCATATTGGCCCGCCCGCGAGTATTAACTTGAACTGTTTATAACTTCTGAACAATTGATCGCAGAGAACACAATTATTTGCAATTCAATCAAACATATTGTATGCTACAAGAATATGTCGGTTTAACTAGTTATTGTTTGAGAACCATTTTGGCCCGCCCGCCAAAACTAACTTCAACTCCTTATAACTCCTGAACAAATGATCGTAGAGAGCGTAATAATTTTGCATATTAATCAGCATGTTGCATGCTAAAACAATATATCGATTTCATTGGTTGTTGGTTGAGAACCATATTTTCCCGCACGCGAAAATCAACTTGAACTGCTTATAACTCCTGAACAATTGATCATAGAGACCACAATTAATAGCATTTTAATCAAACATGTTGTATGCAACAAGAATATGTCGGTTTCACTAGTTGTTTTAGAAAACCATATTGGCCTGCCCGCGAGTATTAACTTGAACTGTTTATAACTTCTGAACAAATGATCCTAGAGAGCGTAATAAATTTGCATATTAATCAGCATGTTGCATGCTACAAGAATATATCGATTTCACTAGTTGTTGGTTGAGAACCATATTGGCCCGCCCGCGAAAATCAACTTGTACTGCTTATAACTCCTGAACAATTGATCGTAGAGACCACAATTATTTGCATTTTAATGAAACATGTTGAATGCAACAAGAATATGTCGGTTTCACTAGTTGTTTTTAGAAAACCACATTGGCCAGCCCGCGAGTATTAACTTGAACTGTTTATGACTTCTGAACAAATGATCCTAGAGAGCGTAATAAATTTGCATATTAATCAGCATGTTGCATGCTACAAGAATATATCGTTTTCACTAGTTTTTGGTTGAGAACCATATTGGGCCGCCCGCGAAAATCAACTTGAACTGCTTATAACTTCTGAAAAATTGATCGTAGAGAACACAGTTATTTGCATTTTAATGAAACATGTTGAATGCTACAAGAATATGTCGGTTTCACTAGTTGTTTTTTGAGAACAATATTGACCCGTCCGCGAGTATTAAATTGAACTGCTTATAAGTTCTGAACAAATGATCGTAGAAAGCTCGATTGTTTTGCATATTAATAAACATGTAGCTAGCTACAAGAATATATAAATTTCACTAGTTATTGTTTGAGAACCATGTTGGCCCACCCGCGAAAACTAATTCTACTACTTACAATTTCTGAACAAATGATCGTAGAGAACACAATTATTTGCATTTTAATGAAACATGTTGTATGCTACAAGAATATGTCGGTTTCACTAGTTATTGTTTGAGAACCATTTTGGCCCGACCGCCAAAACTAACTTCAACTCCTTATTACTTCTGAACAAATGATCGTATAGAGCGCAATAATTTTGCATATTAATCAGCATGTTTCATGCTACAAGAATATATCGATTTCATTAGTTGTTGGTTGAGAACCATATTGGCCCGCCCGCGAAAATTAATTTGAACTGCTAATAACTTCTGAAAAATTGATCGTAGCGAACACAATTATTTGCATTTTAATGAAACATGTTGAATGCTTCAAGAATATGACGGTTTCACTAGTTGTTGTTTGAGAACCATATTGGCCCGCCCGCGAGTATTAAAATGAACTGCTTATAACTTCTGAACAAATGATCCTAGAGAGCGTAATAAATTTGCATATTAATCAGCATGTTGCATGCTACAAGAATATATCGATTTCACAAGTTGTTTGATGAGATCCATATTGGCCCGCCCGCGAAAATCAACTTGAACTGCTTATAACTCCTGTACAATTGATCGTAGAAAACACAATTATTTGCATTTTAATTAAACATGTTGAATGCTACAAAAATATGTCGGTTTCACTAGTTGTTTTTAGAAAACCATTTTGGCCCGCCGGCTAAAACTAACTTCAACTCCTTATAACTTCTGAACAATTGATCGTAGAAAGCGTAATAAATTTGCATATTAATCAGCATGTTGCATGCTACAAGAATATATCGATTTCATTAGTTGTTGGTTGGGAACCATATTGGCCCGTCCGAGAGTATTAACTTGAACTGTTTATAACTTCTGAACAAATGAACCTAGAGAGCGTAATAAATTTGCATATTAATCAGCATGTTGCATGCTACAAGAATATATCGATTTCACTAGTTGTTGGTTGAGAACCATATTGGCCCGCCCGCGAAAATCAACTTGAACTGCTTATAACTCCTGAACAATTGGTCGTAGAGTGCACAATTATTTGCATTTTAATGAAACATGTTGAATGCTACAAGAATGTGTCGGTTTCACTAGTTGTTTTTAGAAAAATTATTTTGGCCACCCGCAAAAACTAATTTCAACTCCTTATAACTTCTGAACAATTGATCGTAGAAAGCATAATAATTTTGCATATTAAACAGCATGTTGCATGCTACAAGAATATATCGATTTCATTAGATTTTGGTTGAGAACCATATTGGCCCGCCTTCGAAAATCAATTTGAACTGCTTGTAACTCCTGAACAATTGATCGTAGAGCACACAATTATTTGCATTTTAATGAAACATGTTGAATGCTACAAGAATATGTCAGTTTCACTAGTTGTTTTTAGAAAATCATATTGGCCCGTCCGAGACTATTAACTTGAACTGTTTATAACTTCTGAACAAATGATCCTAGAGAGCGTAATAAATTTGCATATTAATCAGCATGTTGCATGCTACAAGAATATATAGATTTCACTAGTTGTTGGTTGAGAACCACATTGGCTCGCCCGCGAAAATCAACTTGAACTGCTTATAACTCCTGAACAATTGATCGTAGAGAGCACAATTATTTGCATTTTAATGAAACATGTTGAATGCTACAAGAATATGTCGGTTTCACTAGTTGTTTTTAGAAAACCATATTGGCCAGCCCGCGAGTTATAATTTGAACTGTTTATAACTTCTGAACAAATGATCGTAGAGAGCGTTATAAATTTTTATATTAATCAGCATGTTGCATGCTACAAGAATATATCAATTTCACTAGTTTTTGGTTGAGAACCATATTGGCCCGCCCGCGAAAATCAACTTGAACTGCTTATAACTTCTGAAAAATTGATCGTAGAGAACACAATTATTTGCATTTTAATGAAACATGTTGAATGCTACAAGAATATGTCGGTTTCACTAGTTGTTATTTGAGAACAATATTGACCCGTCCGCGAGTATTAAATTGAACTGCCTATAAGTTCTGAACAATTGATCGTAGAAGGCTCGATTGTTTTGCATATTAATAAACATGTAGCTAGCTACAAGAATATATAAATTTCACTAGTTATTGTTTGAGAAAATTAATTTGAACTGCTAATAACTTCTGAACAATTGATCGTAGCGAACACAATTATTTGCATTTTAATGAAACATGTTCAATGCTACAAAAATATGTCGGTTTCACTAGTTGTTTTTAGAAAACCATTTTGGCCCGCCCGCTAAAACTAACTTCAACTCCTTATAACTTCTGAACAATTGATCGTAGAAAGCGTAATAAATTTGCATATTAATCAGCATGTTGCATGCTACAAGAATATATTGATTTCATTAGTTGTTGGTTGGGAACCATATTGGCCCGCCCTCGAATATCAACTTGAACTGCTTATAACTACTGAACAATTGATCGTAGAGACCACAATTATTTGCAGTTTAATGAAACATGTAGAATGCAACAAGAATATGTCGGTTTCACTAGTTGTTTTTAGAAAACCACATTGGCCCGCCCACGAGTATTAACTTGAACTGTTTATGACTTCTGAACAAATGATCCTAGAGAGCGTAATAAATTTGCATTTTAATCAGCATGTTGCATGCTACAAGAATATATCGATTTTACTAGTTGTTGGTTGAGAACCATATTGGCCCGACACTGAAAATCATCTTGAACTGCTTATAACTCCTGAAAAATTGATCGTAGAGAACACAATTATTTACATTTTAATGAAACATATTGAATGCTACAAGATTATGTCGGTTTCACTAGATGTTTTTAGAAAACCATATTGGCCCGCCCGCGAGTATTAACTTGAACTGTTTATAACTTCTGAACAATTGATCGCAGAGAACACAATTATTTGCATTTCAATCAAACATATTGTATGCTACAAGAATATGTCGGTTTCACTAGTTATTGTTTGAGAACCATTTTGGCCCGCCCGCCAAAACTAACTTCAACTCCTTATAACTCCTGAACAAATGATCGTAGAGAGCGTAATAATTTTGCATATTAATCAGCATGTTGCATGCTAAAACAATATATCGATTTCATTGGTTGTTGGTTGAGAACCATATTTTCCCGCCCGCGAAAATCAACTTGAACTGCTTATAACTCCTGAACAATTGATCATAGAAACCACAATTAATAGCATTTTAATCAAACATGTTGTATGCAACAAGAATATGTCGGTTTCACTAGTTGTTTTAGAAAACCATATTGGCCTGCCCGCGAGTATTAACTTGAACTGTTTATAACTTCTGAACAAATGATCCTAGAGAGCGTAATAAATTTGCATATTAATCAGCATGTTGCATGCTACAAGAATATATCGATTTCACTAGTTGTTGGTTGAGAACCATATTGGCCCGCCCGCGAAAATCAACTTGTACTGCTTATAACTCCTGAACAATTGATCGTAGAGACCACAATTATTTGCATTTTAATGAAACATGTTGAATGCAACAAGAATATGTCGGTTTCACTAGTTGTTTTTAGAAAACCACATTGGCCAGTCCGCGAGTATTAACTTGAACTGTTTATGACTTCTGAACAAATGATCCTAGAGAGCGTAATAAATTTGCATATTAATCAGCATGTTGCATGCTACAAGAATATATCAATTTCACTAGTTTTTGGTTGAGAACCATATTGGGCCGCCCGCGAAAATCAACTTGAACTGCTTATAACTTCTGAAAAATTGATCGTAGAGAACACAGTTATTTGCATTTTAATGAAACATGTTGAATGCTACAAGAATATGTCGGTTTCACTAGTTGTTTTTTGAGAACAATATTGACCCGTCCGCGAGTATTAAATTGAACTGCTTATAAGTTCTGAACAAATGATCGTAGAAAGCTCGATTGTTTTGCATATTAATAAA
This sequence comes from Lepisma saccharinum, assembly GCF_977018435.1. Classification (NCBI taxonomy): domain Eukaryota; kingdom Metazoa; phylum Arthropoda; class Insecta; order Zygentoma; family Lepismatidae; genus Lepisma; species Lepisma saccharinum. Next base: position 1,223,535 of record NW_028142885.1, read on the forward strand.
CATGTAGCTAGCTACAAGAATATATAAATTTCACTAGTTATTGTTTGAGAACCATGTTGGCCCACCCGCGAAAACTAATTCTACTACTTACAATTTCTGAACAAATGATCGTAGAGAACACAATTATTTGCATTTTAATGAAACACGTTGTATGCTACAAGAATATGTCGGTTTTACTATTTGTTTTTAGAACCATATTGGCCCGCCCACGAGTATTGACATGTTCTGCTTATAATGTCTGAACAAATGATCGTATTGAGCGTAATAATTTTGCATATTAATCAGAATTTTGCATGCTACAAGAATATATCGATTTCACTAGTTGTTGGTTGAGAACCATATTGGTCCGCCCTCGAAAATTAACTTGAATTGCTTATAACTTTTGAATAATTGATCGTAGAGAACACAATTATTTGCATTTCAATCAAACATGTTGTATGCTACAAGAATATGTCGGTTTCACTAGTTATTGTTTGAGAACCATTTTGGCCCGACCGCCAAAACTAACTTCAACTCCTTATTACTTCTGAACAAATGATCGTATAGAGCGCAATAATTTTGCATATTAATCAGCATGTTTCATGCTACAAGAATATATCGATTTCATTAGTTGTTGGTTGAGAACCATATTGGCCCGCCCGCGAAAATTAATTTGAACTGCTAATAACTTCTGAACAATTGATCGTAGCGAACACAATTATTTGCATTTTAATGAAACATGTTGAATGCTTCAAGAATATGACGGTTTCACTAGTTGTTGTTTGAGAACCATATTGGCCAGCCCGCGAGTATTAAAATGAACTGCTTATAACTTCTGAACAAATGATCCTAGAGAGCGTAATAAATTTGCATATTAATCAGCATGTTGCATGCTACAAGAATATATCGATTTCACAAGTTGTTTGATGAGATCCATATTGGCCCGCCCGCGAAAATCAACTTGAACTGCTTACAACTCCTGTACAATTGATCGTAGAAAACACAATTATTTGCATTTTAATTAAACATGTTGAATGCTACAAAAATATGTCGGTTTCACTAGTTGTTTTTAGAAAACCATTTTGGCCCGCCGGCTAAAACTAACTTCAACTCCTTATAACTTCTGAACAATTGATCGTAGAAAGCGTAATAATTTTGCATATTAAACAGCATGTTGCATGCTACAAGAATATATCGATTTCATTAGATTTTGGTTGAGAACCATATTGGCCCGCCTTCGAAAATCAATTTGAACTGCTTGTAACTCCTGAACAATTGATCGTAGAGCACACAATTATTTGCATTTTAATGAAACATGTTGAATGCTACAAGAATATGTCAGTTTCACTAGTTGTTTTTAGAAAACCATATTGGCCCGTCCGAGACTATTAACTTGAACTGTTTATAACTTCTGAACAAATGATCCTAGAGAGCGTAATAAATTTGCATATTAATCAGCATGTTGCATGCTACAAGAATATATCGATTTCATTAGTTGTTGGTTGGGAACCATATTGGCCCGTCCGAGAGTATTGACTTGAACTGTTTATAACTTCTGAACAAATGAACCTAGAGAGCGTAATAAATTTGCATATTAATCAGCATGTTGCATGCTACAAGAATATATCGATTTCACTAGTTGTTGGTTGAGAACCATATTGGCCCGCCCGCGAAAATCAACTTGAACTGCTTATAACTCCTGAACAATTGGTCGTAGAGTGCACAATTATTTGCATTTTAATGAAACATGTTGAATGCTACAAGAATGTGTCGGTTTCACTAGTTGTTTTTAGAAAAATTATTTTGGCCCACCCGCCAAAACTAATTTCAACTCCTTATAACTTCTGAACAATTGATCGTAGAAAGCGTAATAATTTTGCATATTAAACAGCATGTTGCATGCTACAAGAATATATCGATTTCATTAGATTTTGGTTGAGAACCATATTGGCCCGCCTTCGAAAATCAATTTGAACTGCTTGTAACTCCTGAACAATTGATCGTAGAGCACACAATTATTTGCATTTTAATGAAACATGTTGAATGCTACAAGAATATGTCAGTTTCACTAGTTGTTTTTAGAAAACCATATTGGCCCGTCCGAGACTATTAACTTGAACTGTTTATAACTTCTGAACAAATGATCCTAGAGAGCGTAATAAATTTGCATATTAATCAGCATGTTGCATGCTACAAGAATATATAGATTTCACTAGTTGTTGGTTGAGAACCACATTGGCTCGCCCGCGAAAATCAACTTGAACTGCTTATAACTCCTGAACAATTGATCGTAGAGAGCACAATTATTTGCATTTTAATGAAACATGTTGAATGCTACAAGAATATGTCGGTTTCACTAGTTGTTTTTAGAAAACCATATTGGCCCGCCCGCGAGTTATAATTTGAACTGTTTATAACTTCTGAACAAATGATCGTAGAGAGCGTTATAAATTTTTATATTAATCAGCATGTTGCATGCTACAAGAATATATCAATTTCACTAGTTTTTGGTTGAGAACCATATTGGCCCGCCCGCGAAAATCAACTTGAACTGCTTATAACTTCTGAAAAATTGATCGTAGAGAACACAATTATTTGCATTTTAATGAAACATGTTGAATGCTACAAGAATATGTCGGTTTCACTAGTTGTTATTTGAGAACAATATTGACCCGTCTGCGAGTATTAAATTGAACTGCCTATAAGTTCTGAACAAATGATCGTAGAAGGCTCGATTGTTTTGCATATTAATAAACATGTAGCTAGCTACAAGAATATATAAATTTCACTAGTTATTGTTTGAGAACCATGTTGGCCCACCCGCGAAAACTAATTCTACTACTTACAATTTCTGAACAAATGATCGTAGAGAACACAATTATTTGCATTTTAATGAAACACGTTGTATGCTACAAGAATATGTCGGTTTTACTATTTGTTTTTTAGAACCATATTGGCCCGCCCACGAGAATTGACTTGTTCTGCTTATAATGTCTGAACAAATGATCGTATTGAGCGAAATAATTTTGCATATTAATCAGCATTTTGCAAGCTACAAGAATATATCGATTTCACTAGTTGTTGGTTGAGAACCATATTGGTCCGCCCTCGAAAATTAACTTGAACTGCTTATAACTTCTGAACAATTGATCGTAGAGAACACAATTATTTGGATTTCAAACATGTTGTATGCTACAAGAATATGTCTGTTTCACTAGTTGTTATTTGAGAACAATATTGACCCGTCCGCGAGTATTAAATTGAACAGCTTATAAGTTCTGAACAAATGATCGTAGAAGGCTCGATTGTTTTGCATATTAATAAACATGTAGCTAGCTACAAGAATATATAAATTTTACTAGTTATTGTTTGAGAACCATTTTGGCCCGCCCGCCAAAACTAACTTCAACTCCTTATTACTTCTGAACAAATGATCGTAGAGAGCGCAATAATTTTGCATATTAATCAGCATGTTTCATGCTACAAGAATATATCGATTTCATTAGTTGTTGGTTGAGAACCATATTGGCCAGCCCGCGAAAATTAATTTGAACTGCTAATAACTTCTGAACAATTGATCGTAGCGAACACAATTATTTGCATTTTAATGAAACATGTTCAATGCTACAAAAATATGTCGGTTTCACTAGTTGTTTTTAGAAAACCATTTTGGCCCGCCCGCTAAAACTAACTTCAACTCCTTATAACTTCTGAACAATTGATCGTAGAAAGCGTAATAAATTTGCATATTAATCAGCATGTTGCATGCTACAAGAATATATAGATTTCACTAGTTGTTGGTTGAGAACCACATTGGCTCGCCCGCGAAAATCAACTTGAACTGCTTATAACTCCTGAACAATTGATCGTAGAGAGCACAATTATTTGCATTTTAATGAAACATGTTGAATGCTACAAGAATATGTCGGTTTCACTAGTTGTTTTTAGAAAACCATATTGGCCCGTCCGAGACTATTAACTTGAACTGTTTATAACTTCTGAACAAATGATCCTAGAGAGCGTAATAAATTTGCATATTAATCAGCATGTTGCATGCTACAAGAATATATAGATTTCACTAGTTGTTGGTTGAGAACCACATTGGCTCGCCCGCGAAAATCAACTTGAACTGCTTATAACTCCTGAACAATTGATCGTAGAGAGCACAATTATTTGCATTTTAATGAAACATGTTGAATGCTACAAGAATATGTCGGTTTCACTAGTTGTTTTTAGAAAACCATATTGGCCAGCCCGCGAGTTATAATTTGAACTGTTTATAACTTCTGAACAAATGATCGTAGAGAGCGTTATAAATTTTTATATTAATCAGCATGTTGCATGCTACAAGAATATATCAATTTCACTAGTTTTTGGTTGAGAACCATATTGGCCCGCCCGCGAAAATCAACTTGAACTGCTTATAACTTCTGAAAAATTGATCGTAGAGAACACAATTATTTGCATTTTAATGAAACATGTTGAATGCTACAAGAATATGTCGGTTTCACTAGTTGTTATTTGAGAACAATATTGACCCGTCCGCGAGTATTAAATTGAACTGCCTATAAGTTCTGAACAATTGATCGTAGAAGGCTCGATTGTTTTGCATATTAATAAACATGTAGCTAGCTACAAGAATATATAAATTTCACTAGTTATTGTTTGAGAAAATTAATTTGAACTGCTAATAACTTCTGAACAATTGATCGTAGCGAACACAATTATTTGCATTTTAATGAAACATGTTCAATGCTACAAAAATATGTCGGTTTCACTAGTTGTTTTTAGAAAACCATTTTGGCCCGCCCGCTAAAACTAACTTCAACTCCTTATAACTTCTGAACAATTGATCGTAGAAAGCGTAATAAATTTGCATATTAATCAGCATGTTGCATGCTACAAGAATATATTGATTTCATTAGTTGTTGGTTGGGAACCATATTGGCCCGCCCTCGAATATCAACTTGAACTGCTTATAACTACTGAACAATTGATCGTAGAGACCACAATTATTTGCAGTTTAATGAAACATGTAGAATGCAACAAGAATATGTCGGTTTCACTAGTTGTTTTTAGAAAACCACATTGGCCCGCCCACGAGTATTAACTTGAACTGTTTATGACTTCTGAACAAATGATCCTAGAGAGCGTAATAAATTTGCATTTTAATCAGCATGTTGCATGCTACAAGAATATATCGATTTTACTAGTTGTTGGTTGAGAACCATATTGGCCCGACACTGAAAATCATCTTGAACTGCTTATAACTCCTGAAAAATTGATCGTAGAGAACACAATTATTTACATTTTAATGAAACATATTGAATGCTACAAGATTATGTCGGTTTCACTAGATGTTTTTAGAAAACCATATTGGCCCGCCCGCGAGTATTAACTTGAACTGTTTATAACTTCTGAACAATTGATCGCAGAGAACACAATTATTTGCATTTCAATCAAACATATTGTATGCTACAAGAATATGTCGGTTTCACTAGTTATTGTTTGAGAACCATTTTGGCCCGCCCGCCAAAACTAACTTCAACTCCTTATAACTCCTGAACAAATGATCGTAGAGAGCGTAATAATTTTGCATATTAATCAGCATGTTGCATGCTAAAACAATATATCGATTTCATTGGTTGTTGGTTGAGAACCATATTTTCCCGCCCGCGAAAATCAACTTGAACTGCTTATAACTCCTGAACAATTGATCATAGAAACCACAATTAATAGCATTTTAATCAAACATGTTGTATGCAACAAGAATATGTCGGTTTCACTAGTTGTTTTAGAAAACCATATTGGCCTGCCCGCGAGTATTAACTTGAACTGTTTATAACTTCTGAACAAATGATCCTAGAGAGCGTAATAAATTTGCATATTAATCAGCATGTTGCATGCTACAAGAATATATCGATTTCACTAGTTGTTGGTTGAGAACCATATTGGCCCGCCCGCGAAAATCAACTTGTACTGCTTATAACTCCTGAACAATTGATCGTAGAGACCACAATTATTTGCATTTTAATGAAACATGTTGAATGCAACAAGAATATGTCGGTTTCACTAGTTGTTTTTAGAAAACCACATTGGCCAGTCCGCGAGTATTAACTTGAACTGTTTATGACTTCTGAACAAATGATCCTAGAGAGCGTAATAAATTTGCATATTAATCAGCATGTTGCATGCTACAAGAATATATCAATTTCACTAGTTTTTGGTTGAGAACCATATTGGGCCGCCCGCGAAAATCAACTTGAACTGCTTATAACTTCTGAAAAATTGATCGTAGAGAACACAGTTATTTGCATTTTAATGAAACATGTTGAATGCTACAAGAATATGTCGGTTTCACTAGTTGTTTTTTGAGAACAATATTGACCCGTCCGCGAGTATTAAATTGAACTGCTTATAAGTTCTGAACAAATGATCGTAGAAAGCTCGATTGTTTTGCATATTAATAAACATGTAGCTAGCTACAAGAATATATAAATTTCACTAGTTATTGTTTGAGAACCATGTTGGCCCACCCGCGAAAACTAATTCTACTACTTACAATTTCTGAACAAATGATCGTAGAGAACACAATTATTTGCATTTTAATGAAACACGTTGTATGCTACAAGAATATGTCGGTTTTACTATTTGTTTTTAGAACCATATTGGCCCGCCCACGAGTATTGACATGTTCTGCTTATAATGTCTGAACAAATGATCGTATTGAGCGTAATAATTTTGCATATTAATCAGAATTTTGCATGCTACAAGAATATATCGATTTCACTAGTTGTTGGTTGAGAACCATATTGGTCCGCCCTCGAAAATTAACTTGAATTGCTTATAACTTTTGAATAATTGATCGTAGAGAACACAATTATTTGCATTTCAATCAAACATGTTGTATGCTACAAGAATATGTCGGTTTCACTAGTTATTGTTTGAGAACCATTTTGGCCCGACCGCCAAAACTAACTTCAACTCCTTATTACTTCTGAACAAATGATCGTATAGAGCGCAATAATTTTGCATATTAATCAGCATGTTTCATGCTACAAGAATATATCGATTTCATTAGTTGTTGGTTGAGAACCATATTGGCCCGCCCGCGAAAATTAATTTGAACTGCTAATAACTTCTGAACAATTGATCGTAGCGAACACAATTATTTGCATTTTAATGAAACATGTTGAATGCTTCAAGAATATGACGGTTTCACTAGTTGTTGTTTGAGAACCATATTGGCCAGCCCGCGAGTATTAAAATGAACTGCTTATAACTTCTGAACAAATGATCCTAGAGAGCGTAATAAATTTGCATATTAATCAGCATGTTGCATGCTACAAGAATATATCGATTTCACAAGTTGTTTGATGAGATCCATATTGGCCCGCCCGCGAAAATCAACTTGAACTGCTTACAACTCCTGTACAATTGATCGTAGAAAACACAATTATTTGCATTTTAATTAAACATGTTGAATGCTACAAAAATATGTCGGTTTCACTAGTTGTTTTTAGAAAACCATTTTGGCCCGCCGGCTAAAACTAACTTCAACTCCTTATAACTTCTGAACAATTGATCGTAGAAAGCGTAATAATTTTGCATATTAAACAGCATGTTGCATGCTACAAGAATATATCGATTTCATTAGATTTTGGTTGAGAACCATATTGGCCCGCCTTCGAAAATCAATTTGAACTGCTTGTAACTCCTGAACAATTGATCGTAGAGCACACAATTATTTGCATTTTAATGAAACATGTTGAATGCTACAAGAATATGTCAGTTTCACTAGTTGTTTTTAGAAAACCATATTGGCCCGTCCGAGACTATTAACTTGAACTGTTTATAACTTCTGAACAAATGATCCTAGAGAGCGTAATAAATTTGCATATTAATCAGCATGTTGCATGCTACAAGAATATATCGATTTCATTAGTTGTTGGTTGGGAACCATATTGGCCCGTCCGAGAGTATTGACTTGAACTGTTTATAACTTCTGAACAAATGAACCTAGAGAGCGTAATAAATTTGCATATTAATCAGCATGTTGCATGCTACAAGAATATATCGATTTCACTAGTTGTTGGTTGAGAACCATATTGGCCCGCCCGCGAAAATCAACTTGAACTGCTTATAACTCCTGAACAATTGGTCGTAGAGTGCACAATTATTTGCATTTTAATGAAACATGTTGAATGCTACAAGAATGTGTCGGTTTCACTAGTTGTTTTTAGAAAAATTATTTTGGCCCACCCGCCAAAACTAATTTCAACTCCTTATAACTTCTGAACAATTGATCGTAGAAAGCGTAATAATTTTGCATATTAAACAGCATGTTGCATGCTACAAGAATATATCGATTTCATTAGATTTTGGTTGAGAACCATATTGGCCCGCCTTCGAAAATCAATTTGAACTGCTTGTAACTCCTGAACAATTGATCGTAGAGCACACAATTATTTGCATTTTAATGAAACATGTTGAATGCTACAAGAATATGTCAGTTTCACTAGTTGTTTTTAGAAAACCATATTGGCCCGTCCGAGACTATTAACTTGAACTGTTTATAACTTCTGAACAAATGATCCTAGAGAGCGTAATAAATTTGCATATTAATCAGCATGTTGCATGCTACAAGAATATATAGATTTCACTAGTTGTTGGTTGAGAACCACATTGGCTCGCCCGCGAAAATCAACTTGAACTGCTTATAACTCCTGAACAATTGATCGTAGAGAGCACAATTATTTGCATTTTAATGAAACATGTTGAATGCTACAAGAATATGTCGGTTTCACTAGTTGTTTTTAGAAAACCATATTGGCCCGCCCGCGAGTTATAATTTGAACTGTTTATAACTTCTGAACAAATGATCGTAGAGAGCGTTATAAATTTTTATATTAATCAGCATGTTGCATGCTACAAGAATATATCAATTTCACTAGTTTTTGGTTGAGAACCATATTGGCCCGCCCGCGAAAATCAACTTGAACTGCTTATAACTTCTGAAAAATTGATCGTAGAGAACACAATTATTTGCATTTTAATGAAACATGTTGAATGCTACAAGAATATGTCGGTTTCACTAGTTGTTATTTGAGAACAATATTGACCCGTCTGCGAGTATTAAATTGAACTGCCTATAAGTTCTGAACAAATGATCGTAGAAGGCTCGATTGTTTTGCATATTAATAAACATGTAGCTAGCTACAAGAATATATAAATTTCACTAGTTATTGTTTGAGAACCATGTTGGCCCACCCGCGAAAACTAATTCTACTACTTACAATTTCTGAACAAATGATCGTAGAGAACACAATTATTTGCATTTTAATGAAACACGTTGTATGCTACAAGAATATGTCGGTTTTACTATTTGTTTTTTAGAACCATATTGGCCCGCCCACGAGAATTGACTTGTTCTGCTTATAATGTCTGAACAAATGATCGTATTGAGCGAAATAATTTTGCATATTAATCAGCATTTTGCAAGCTACAAGAATATATCGATTTCACTAGTTGTTGGTTGAGAACCATATTGGTCCGCCCTCGAAAATTAACTTGAACTGCTTATAACTTCTGAACAATTGATCGTAGAGAACACAATTATTTGGATTTCAAACATGTTGTATGCTACAAGAATATGTCTGTTTCACTAGTTGTTATTTGAGAACAATATTGACCCGTCCGCGAGTATTAAATTGAACAGCTTATAAGTTCTGAACAAATGATCGTAGAAGGCTCGATTGTTTTGCATATTAATAAACATGTAGCTAGCTACAAGAATATATAAATTTTACTAGTTATTGTTTGAGAACCATTTTGGCCCGCCCGCCAAAACTAACTTCAACTCCTTATTACTTCTGAACAAATGATCGTAGAGAGCGCAATAATTTTGCATATTAATCAGCATGTTTCATGCTACAAGAATATATCGATTTCATTAGTTGTTGGTTGAGAACCATATTGGCCAGCCCGCGAAAATTAATTTGAACTGCTAATAACTTCTGAACAATTGATCGTAGCGAACACAATTATTTGCATTTTAATGAAACATGTTCAATGCTACAAAAATATGTCGGTTTCACTAGTTGTTTTTAGAAAACCATTTTGGCCCGCCCGCTAAAACTAACTTCAACTCCTTATAACTTCTGAACAATTGATCGTAGAAAGCGTAATAAATTTGCATATTAATCAGCATGTTGCATGCTACAAGAATATATCGATTTCATTAGTTGTTGGTTGGGAACCATATTGGCCCGCCCTCGAAAATCAACTTGAACTGCTTATAACTACTGAACAATTGATCGTAGAGACCACAATTATTTGCAGTTTTATGAAACATGTAGAATGCAACAAGAATATGTCGGTTTCACTAGTTGTTTTTAGAAAACCACATTGGCCCGCCCACGAGTATTAACTTGAACTGTTTATGACTTCTGAACAAATGATCCTAGAGAGCGTTATACAATTGCATATTAATCAGCATGTTGCATGCTACAAGAATATATCGATTTCACTTGCTGAAGGTTGAGAACCACATTGGCCGGCTGCGAAAATCAACTTTAACTGCTTATAACTCCTGAACAATTGATCGTAAACAACACAATTATTTGCATTTTAATGAAACATGTTGTTTGATACAAGAATATGTCAGATTCACTAGTTGTTCTTTCAGAACCATATTGGCCCGCCCGCGAGTATTAAATTGAACTGCTTATAACTTCTGAACAAATGATCGTAGAGAGCGTAAAAAATTTGCATATTAATCAGCATGTTGCATGCTACAAGAATATATCGTTTTCACTAGTTGTTGGTTGAGAACCACATTGGCCAGCCCGCGAAAATTAATTTGAACTGCTTATAACTTCTGAACAAATAATCGTAGAAAGCGTAATAATTTTTCATATTAATTAGCATGTTGCATGCTACAAGAATATATCGATTTCACTAGTTGTTGTTTGAGAAATATATTGGCCTGCCCGCGAAAATTAACTTGAACTGCTTATAACTTCTGAACAATTGATTGTAGAGCACACAATTATTTTCATTTCAATCAAACATGTTGTATGCTACAAGGATATGTCGGTTTCACTAGTTATTGTTTGAGAATCATTTTGGCCCGCCCGCCAAAACTAACTTCAACTCCTTATAACTTCTGAACAAATGATCCTAGAGAGCGTAATAAATTTGCATATTAATCAGCATGTTGCATGCTACAAGAATATATCGATTTCACTAGTTGTTGGTTGAGAACCATATTGGCCCGATCCTGAAAATCAACTTGAACTGCTTATAACTCCTGAAAAATTGATCGTAGAGACCACAATTATTTGCATTTTAATGAAACATGTTGAATGCAACAAGAATATGTCGGTTTCACTAGTTGTTTTTAGAAAACCACATTGGCCAGCCCGCGAGTATTAACTTGAACTGTTTATGACTTCTGAACAAATGATCCTAGAGAGCGTAATAAATTTGCATATTAATCAGCATGTTGCATGCTACAAGAATATATCAATTTCACTAGTTTTTGGTTGAGAACCATATTGGCCCGCCCGCGAAAATCAACTTGATTTGCTTATAACTTCTGAAAAATTGATCGTAGAGAACACAATTATTTGCATTTTAATGAAACATGTTGAATGCTACAAGAATATGTCGGTTTCACTAGTTGTTATTTGAGAACAATATTGACCCGTCCGCGAGTATTAAATTGAACTGCTTATAAGTTCTGAACAAATGATCGTAGAAGGCTCGATTGTTTTGCATATTAATAAACATGTAGCTAGCTACAAGAATATATAAATTTCACTAGTTATTGTTTGAGAACCATTTTGGCCCGCCCGCCAAAACTAACTTCAACTCCTTATTACTTCTGAACAAATGATCGTAGAGAGCGCAATAATTTTGCATATTAATCATCATGTTTCATGCTACAAGAATATATCGATTTCATTAGTTGTTGGTTGAGAACCATATTGGCCCGCCCGCGAAAATTAATTTGAACTGCTAATAACTTCTGAACAATTGATCGTAGCGAACACAATAATTTACATTTTAATGAAACATGTTGAATGCTTCAAGAATATGACGGTTTCACTAGCTGTTGTTTGAGAACCATATTGGCACGTCCGCGAGTATTAAAATGAACTGCTTATAACTTCTGAACAAATGATCCTAGAGAGCGTAATAAATTTGCATATTAATCAGCATGTTGCATGCTACAAGAATATATCGATTTCACAAGTTGTTGGATGAGATCCATATTGGCCCGCCCGCGAAAATCAACTTGAACTGCTTATAACTCCTGAAAAATTGATCGTAGAAAACACAATTATTTGCATTTTAATGAAACATGTTCAATGCTACAAAAATATGTCGGTTTCACTAGTTGTTTTTAGAAAAAGATTTTGGCCCGCCCGCTAAAACTAACTTCAACTCCTTATAACTTCTGAACAATTGATCGTTGAAAGCGTAATAAATTTGCATATTAATCAGCATGTTGCATGCTACAAGAATATATCGATTTCATTAGTTGTTGGTTGGGAACCATATTGGCCCGCCCGCGAAAATCAACTTGAACTGCTTATAACTACTGAACAATTGATCGTAGAGACCACAATTATTTGCAGTTTAATGAAACATGTTGAATGCAACAAGAATATGTCGGTTTCACTAGTTGTTTTTAGAAAACCACATTGGCCCGCCCGCGAGTATTAACTTGAACTGTTTATGACTTCTGAACAAATGATCCTAGAGAGCGTAATAAATTTGCATTTTAATCAGCATGTTGCATGCTACAAGAATATATCGATTTCACTAGTTGTTGGTTGAGAACCATATTGGCCCGACCCTGAAAATCATCTTGAACTGCTTATAACTCCTGAAAAATTGAACGTAGAGAACACAATTATTTACATTTTAATGAAACATATTGAATGCTACAAGAATATGTCGGTTTCACTAGTTGTTTTTAGAAAACCATATTGGCCCGCCCGCGAGTATTAACTTGAACTGTTTATAACTTCTGAACAATTGATCGCAGAGAACACAATTATTTGCAATTCAATCAAACATATTGTATGCTACAAGAATATGTCGGTTTAACTAGTTATTGTTTGAGAACCATTTTGGCCCGCCCGCCAAAACTAACTTCAACTCCTTATAACTCCTGAACAAATGATCGTAGAGAGCGTAATAATTTTGCATATTAATCAGCATGTTGCATGCTAAAACAATATATCGATTTCATTGGTTGTTGGTTGAGAACCATATTTTCCCGCACGCGAAAATCAACTTCAACTGCTTATAACTCCTGAACAATTGATCATAGAGACCACAATTATTTGCATTTTAATGAAACATGTTGAATGCAACAAGAATATGTCGGTTTCACTAGTTGTTTTTAGAAAACCACATTGGCCAGCCCGCGAGTATTAACTTGAACTGTTTATGACTTCTGAACAAATGATCCTAGAGAGCGTAATAAATTTGCATATTAATCAGCATGTTGCATGCTACAAGAATATATCGTTTTCACTAGTTTTTGGTTGAGAACCATATTGGCCCGCCCGCGAAAATCAACTTGAACTGCTTATAACTTCTGAAAAATTGATCGTAGAGAACACAGTTATTTGCATTTTAATGAAACATGTTGAATGCTACAAGAATATGTCGGTTTCACTAGTTGTTTTTTGAGAACAATATTGACCCGTCCGCGAGTATTAAATTGAACTGCTTATAAGTTCTGAACAAATGATCGTAGAAAGCTCGATTGTTTTGCATATTAATAAACATGTAGCTAGCTACAAGAATATATAAATTTCACTAGTTATTGTTTGAGAACCATGTTGGCCCACCCGCGAAAACTAATTCCACTACTTACAATTTCTGAACAAATGATCGTAGAGAACACAATTATTTGCATTTTAATGAAACATGTTGTATGCTACAAGAATATGTCGGTTTCACTAGTTATTGTTTGAGAACCATTTTGGCCCGACCGCCAAAACTAACTTCAACTCCTTATTACTTCTGAACAAATGATCGTATAGAGCGCAATAATTTTGCATATTAATCAGCATGTTTCATGCTACAAGAATATATCGATTTCATTAGTTGTTGGTTGAGAACCATATTGGCCCGCCCGCGAAAATTAATTTGAACTGCTAATAACTTCTGAAAAATTGATCGTAGCGAACACAATTATTTGCATTTTAATGAAACATGTTGAATGCTTCAAGAATATGACGGTTTCACTAGTTGTTGTTTGAGAACCATATTGGCCCGCCCGCGAGTATTAAAATGAACTGCTTATAACTTCTGAACAAATGATCCTAGAGAGCGTAATAAATTTGCATATTAATCAGCATGTTGCATGCTACAAGAATATATCGATTTCACAAGTTGTTTGATGAGATCCATATTGGCCCGCCCGCGAAAATCAACTTGAACTGCTTATAACTCCTGTACAATTGATCGTAGAAAACACAATTATTTGCATTTTAATTAAACATGTTGAATGCTACAAAAATATGTCGGTTTCACTAGTTGTTTTTAGAAAACCATTTTGGCCCGCCGGCTAAAACTAACTTCAACTCCTTATAACTTCTGAACAATTGATCGTAGAAAGCGTAATAAATTTGCATATTAATCAGCATGTTGCATGCTACAAGAATATATCGATTTCATTAGTTGTTGGTTGGGAACCATATTGGCCCGTCCGAGAGTATTAATTTGAACTGTTTATAACTTCTGAACAAATGAACCTAGAGAGCGTAATAAATTTGCATATTAATCAGCATGTTGCATGCTACAAGAATATATCGATTTCACTAGTTGTTGGTTGAGAACCATATTGGCCCGCCCGCGAAAATCAACTTGAACTGCTTATAACTCCTGAACAATTGGTCGTAGAGTGCACAATTATTTGCATTTTAATGAAACATGTTGAATGCTACAAGAATGTGTCGGTTTCACTAGTTGTTTTTAGAAAAATTATTTTGGCCCACCCGCCAAAACTAATTTCAACTCCTTATAACTTCTGAACAATTGATCGTAGAAAGCATAATAATTTTGCATATTAAACAGCATGTTGCATGCTACAAGAATATATCGATTTCATTAGATTTTGGTTGAGAACCATATTGGCCCGCCTTCGAAAATCAATTTGAACTGCTTGTAACTCCTGAACAATTGATCGTAGAGCACACAATTATTTGCATTTTAATGAAACATGTTGAATGCTACAAGAATATGTCAGTTTCACTAGTTGTTTTTAGAAAACCATATTGGCCCGTCCGAGACTATTAACTTGAACTGTTTATAACTTCTGAACAAATGATCCTAGAGAGCGTAATAAATTTGCATATTAATCAGCATGTTGCATGCTACAAGAATATATAGATTTCACTAGTTGTTGGTTGAGAACCACATTGGCTCGCCCGCGAAAATGAACTTGAACTGCTTATAACTCCTGAACAATTGATCGTAGAGAGCACAATTATTTGCATTTTAATGAAACATGTTGAATGCTACAAGAATATGTCGGTTTCACTAGTTGTTTTTAGAAAACCATATTGGCCAGCCCGCGAGTTATAATTTGAACTGTTTATAACTTCTGAACAAATGATCGTAGAGAGCGTTATAAATTTTTATATTAATCAGCATGTTGCATGCTACAAGAATATATCAATTTCACTAGTTTTTGGTTGAGAACCATATTGGCCCGCCCGCGAAAATCAACTTGAACTGCTTATAACTTCTGAAAAATTGATCGTAGAGAACACAATTATTTGCATTTTAATGAAACATGTTGAATGCTACAAGAATATGTCGGTTTCACTAGTTGTTATTTGAGAACAATATTGACCCGTCCGCGAGTATTAAATTGAACTGCCTATAAGTTCTGAACAATTGATCGTAGAAGGCTCGATTGTTTTGCATATTAATAAACATGTAGCTAGCTACAAGAATATATAAATTTCACTAGTTATTGTTTGAGAAAATTAATTTGAACTGCTAATAACTTCTGAACAATTGATCGTAGCGAACACAATTATTTGCATTTTAATGAAACATGTTCAATGCTACAAAAATATGTCGGTTTCACTAGTTGTTTTTAGAAAACCATTTTGGCCCGCCCGCTAAAACTAACTTCAACTCCTTAATCAGCATGTTGCATGCTACAAGAATATATCGATTTCACTAGTTGTTGGTTGAGAACCATATTGGCCCGACACTGAAAATCATCTTGAACTGCTTATAACTCCTGAAAAATTGATCGTAGAGAACACAATTATTTACATTTTAATGAAACATATTGAATGCTACAAGAATATGTCGGTTTCACTAGATGTTTTTAGAAAACCATATTGGCCCGCCCGCGAGTATTAACTTGAACTGTTTATAACTTCTGAACAATTGATCGCAGAGAACACAATTATTTGCATTTCAATCAAACATATTGTATGCTACAAGAATATGTCGGTTTCACTAGTTATTGTTTGAGAACCATTTTGGCCCGCCCGCCAAAACTAACTTCAACTCCTTATAACTCCTGAACAAATGATCGTAGAGAGCGTAATAATTTTGCATATTAATCAGCATGTTGCATGCTAAAACAATATATCGATTTCATTGGTTGTTGGTTGAGAACCATATTTTCCCGCAAGCGAAAATCAACTTGAACTGCTTATAACTCCTGAACAATTGATCATAGAGACCACAATTAATAGCATTTTAATCAAACATGTTGTATGCAACAAGAATATGTCGGTTTCACTAGTTGTTTTAGAAAACCATATTGGCCTGCCCGCGAGTATAAACTTGAACTGTTTATAACTTCTGAACAAATGATCCTAGAGAGCGTAATAAATTTGCATTATAATCAGCATGTTGCATGCTACAAGAATATATCGATTTCACTAGTTGTTGGTTGAGAACCATATTGTCCCGCCTGCGAAAATCAACTTGAACTGCTTATAACTCCTGAACAATTGATCGTAGAGACCACAATTATTTGCATTTTAATGAAACACGTTGAATGCAACAAGAAAATGTCGGTTTCACTAGTTGTTTTTAGAAAACCACATTGGCCAGCCCGCGAGTATTAACTTGAACTGTTTATGACTTCTGAACAAATGATCCTAGAGAGCGTAATAAATTTGCATATTAATCAGCATGTTGCATGCTACAAGAATATATCAATTTCACTAGTTTTTGGTTGAGAACCATATTGGGCCGCCCGCGAAAATCAACTTGAACTGCTTATAACTTCTGAAAAATTGATCGTAGAGAACACAATTATTTGCATTTTAATGAAACATGTTGAATGCTACAAGAATATGTCGGTTTCACTAGTTGTTATTTGAGAACAATATTGACCCGTCCGCGAGTATTAAATTGAACTGCTTATAAGTTCTGAACAAATGATCGTAGAAAGCTCGATTGTTTTGCATATTAATAAACATGTAGCTAGCTACAAGAATATATAAATTTCACTAGTTGTTGGTTGAGAACCATATTAGTCCGCCCTCGAAAATTAACTTGAACTGCTTATAACTATTGAACAATTGATCGTAGAGAACACAATTATTTGCATTTCATTCAAACATGTTGTATGCTACAAGAATATGTCGGTTTCACTAGTTATTGTTTGAGAACCATTTTGGCCCGACCGCCAAAACTAACTTCAACTCCTTATTACTTCTGAACAAATGATCGTACAGAGCGCAATAATTTTGCATATTAATCAGCATGTTTCATGCTACAAGAATATATCGATTTCATTAGTTGTTGGTTGAGAACCATATTGGCCCGCCCGCGAAAATTAATTTGAACTGCTAATAACTTCTGAACAATTGATCGTAGCGAACACAATTATTTGCATTTTAATGAAACATGTTGAATGCTTCAAGAATATGACGGTTTCACTAGTTGTTGTTTGAGAACCATATTGGCCCGCCCGCGAGTATTAAAATGAACTGCTTATAACTTCTGAACAAATGATCCTAGAGAGCGTAATAAATTTGCATATTAATCAGCATGTTGCATGCTACAAGAATATATCGATTTCACAAGTTGTTTGATGAGATCCATATTGGCCCGCCCGCGAAAATCAACTTGAACTGCTTATAACTCCTGAACAATTGATCGTAGAAAACACAATTATTTGCATTTTAATGAAACATGTTGAATGCTACAAAAATATGTCGGTTTCACTAGTTGTTTTTAGAAAACCAATTTGGCCCGCCGGCTAAAACTAATTTCAACTCCTTATAACTTCTGAACAATTGATCGTAGAAAGCGTAATAAATTTGCATATTAATCAGCATGTTGCATGCTACAAGAATATATCGATTTCATTAGTTGTTGGTTGGGAACCATATTGGCCCGTCCGAGTGTATTAACTTGAACTGTTTATAACTTCTGAACAAATGAACCTAGAGAGCGTAATAAATTTGCATATTAATCAGCATGTTGCATGCTACAAGAATATATCGATTTCACTAGTTGTTGGTTGAGAACCATATTGGCCCGCCCGCGAAAATCAACTTGAACTGCTTATAACTCCTGAACAATAGGTCGTAGAGTGCACAATTATTTGCATTTTAATGAAACATGTTGAATGCTACAAGAATATGTCGGTTTCACTAGTTGTTTTTAGAAAACCATTTTGGCCCACCCGCCAAAACTAATTTCAACTCCTTATAACTTCTGAACAATTGATCGTAGAAAGCGTAATAATTTTGCATATTAAACAGCATGTTGCATTCTACAAGAATATATCGATTTCATTAGTTTTTGGTTGAGAACCATATTGGCCCGCCTTCGAAAATCAATTTGAACTGCTTGTAACTCCTGAACAATTGATCGTAGAGCACACAATTATTTGCATTTTAATGAAACATGTTGAATGCTACAAGAATATGTCGGTTTCACTAGTTGTTTTTAGAAAACCATATTGGCCCGCCCGCGAGTTATAATTTGAACTGTTTATAACTTCTGAACAAATGATCGTAGAGAGCGTTATAATTTTTTATATTAATCAGCATGTTGCATGCTACAAGAATATATCGATTTCACTTGTTGTTTGTTAAGAACCACATTGGCCGGCTGCGAAAATCAACTTTAACTGCTTATAACTCCTGAACAATTGATCGTAAACAACACAATTATTTGCATTTTAATGAAACATGTTGTTTGCTACAAGAATATGTCAGTTTCACTAGTTGTTATTTGAGAACCATAGGCCCGCCCGCGAGTATTAAATTGAACTGCTTATAACTTCTGAACAAATGATCGTAGAGAGCGTAAAACATTTGCATATTAATCAGCATGTTGCATGCTACAAGAATATATCGATTTCACTAGTTGTTGGGTGAAAAATATATTGGCCCGCCCGCAAAAATCAACTTGAACTGCTTATAACTTCTGAACAATTGATCGTAGAGATCACAATTATTATTTTAATCTAACATTTTGTATGCTACAAGAATATGTCGGTTTCACTATTTATTGTTTGAGAACCATTTTGGCCCGCCCGCCAAAACTAACTTCAACTCCTTATAACTTCTGAACAAATGATCGTAGAGAACGTTTAAATTTTGTATATTAATCAGCATGTTGCATGCTACAAGAATATATCGATTTCATTGGTTGTTGGTTGAGAACCATATTTGCCCGCCCGCGAAAATCAACTTGAACTGCTTATAACTCCTGAACAATTGGTCGTAGAGAGCACAATTATTTGCATTTTAATGAAACATGTTGAATGCTACAAGAATATGTCGGTTTCACTAGATGTTTTTAAAAAACCATTTTGGCCCACCCGCCAAAACTAATTTCAACTCCTTATAACTTCTGAACAATTGATCGTAGAAAGCGTAATAAATTTGCATATTAATCAGCATGTTGCATGCTACAAGAATATATCGATTTCACTAGTTGTTGGTTGAGAACCACATTGGCTCGCCCGCGAAAATCAACTTGAACTGCTTATAACTCCTGAACAATTGATCGTAGAGAGCACAATTATTTGCATTTTAATGAAACATGTTGAATGCTACAAGAATATGTCGGTTTCACTAGTTGTTTTTAGAAAACCATATTGGCCCGCCCGCGAAAATTAATTTGAACTGCTTATATCTTCTGAACAAATAATCGTAGAAAGCGTAATAATTTTTCATATTAATTAGCATGTTGCATGGTACAAGAATATATCGATTTCACTAGTTGTTGTTTGAGAAATATATTGGCCTGCCCGCGAAAATTAACTTGAACTGCTTATAACTTCTGAACAATTGATTGTAGAGCACACAATTATTTGCATTTCAATCAAACATGTTGTATGCTACAAGGATATGTCGGTTTCACTAGTTATTGTTTGAGAAACATTTTGGCCCGCCCGCCAAAACTAACTTCAACTCCTTATAACTTCTGAACAAATGATCGTAGAGAGCGTTATAATTTTGCATATCAATCAGCATGTTGCATGCTACAAGAATATATCGATTTTATTGGTTGTTGGTTGAGAACCATATTGGCCCGCCCGCGAAAATCAACTTGAACTGCTTATAACTCCTGAATAATTGATCGTAGAGACCACAATTAATAGCATTTTAATCAAACATGTTGTATGCCTCAAGAATATGTCGGTTTCACTATTTGTTTTTAGAAAACCATATTGGCCCACCCGCGAATATTATCTTGAACTGTTTATAACTTCTGAACAAATGATCCTAGAGAGCGTAATAAATTTGCATATTATAAGGCATGTTGCATGCTACAAGAATATATCGATTTCACTAGTTGTTGGTTGAGAACCATATTGGCCCGATCCTGAAAATCAACTTGAACTGCTTATAACTCCTGAACAATTGATCGTAGAGACCACAATTATTTGCATTTTAATGAAACATGTTGAATGCAACAAGAATATGTCGGTTTCACTAGTTGTTTTTAGAAAACCACATTGGCCAGCCCGCGAGTATTAACTTGAACTGTTTATGACTTCTGAACAAATGATCCTAGAGAGCGTAATAAATTTGCATATTAATCAGCATGTTGCATGCTACAAGAATATATCAATTTCACTAGTTTTTGGTTGAGAACCATATTGGCCCGCCCGCGAAAATCAACTTGATTTGCTTATAACTTCTGAAAAATTGATCGTAGAGAACACAATTATTTGCATTTTAATGAAACGTGTTGAATGCTACAAGAATATGTCGGTTTCACTAGTTGTTATTTGAGAACAATATTGACCCGTCCGCGAGTATTAAATTGAACTGCTTATAAGTTCTGAACAAATGATCGTAGAAGGCTCGATTGTTTTGCATATTAATAAACATGTAGCTAGCTACAGGAATATATAAATTTCACTAGTTATTGTTTGAGAACCATGTTGGCCCACCCGCGAAAACTAATTCTACTACTTACAATTTCTGAACAAATGATCGTAGAGAACACAATTATTTGCATTTTAATGAAACATTTTGAATGCTACAAGAATATGTCGGTTTCACTAGTTGTTATTTGAGAACAAAATTGACCCGTCCGCGAGTATTAAATTGAACTGCTTATAAGTTCTGAACAAATGATCGTAGAAGGCTCGATTGTTTTGCATATTAATAAACATGTAGCTAGCTACAAGAATATATAAATTTCACTAGTTATTGTTTGAGAACCATTTTGGCCTCCCGCCAAAACTAACTTCAACTCTTTATTACTTCTGAACAAATGATCGTAGAGAGCGCAATAATTTTGCATATTAATCAGCATGTTTCATGCTACAAGAATATATCGATTTCATTAGTTGTTGGTTGAGAACCATATTGGCCCGCCCGCGAAAATTAATTTGAACTGCTAATAACTTCTGAACAATTGATCGTAGCGAACACAATTATTTGCATTTTAATGAAACATGTTGAATGCTTCAAGAATATGACGGTTTCACTAGTTGTTGTTTGAGAACCATATTGGCCCGTCCGCGAGTATTAAAATGAACTGCTTATAACTTCTGAACAAATGATCCTAGAGAGCGTAATAAATTTGCATATTAATCAGCATGTTGCATGCTACAAGAATATATCGATTTCACTTGTTGTTTGTTAAGAACCACATTGGCCGGCTGCGAAAATCAACTTTAACTGCTTATAACTCCTGAACAATTGATCGTAAACAACACAAATATTTGCATTTTAATGAAACATGTTGTTTGCTACAAGAATATGTCAGTTTCACTAGTTGTTATTTGAGAACCATATTGGCCCGCCCGCGAGTATTAAATTGAACTGCTTATAACTTCTGAACAAATGATCGTAGAGAGCGTAAAACATTTGCATATTAATCAGCATGTTGCATGCTACAAGAATTTATCGATTTCACTAGTTGTTGGGTGAAAAATATATTGGCCCGCCCGCAAAAATCAACTTGAACTGCTTATAACTTCTGAACAATTGATCGTAGAGATCACAATTATTATTTTAATCTAACATTTTGTATGCTACAAGAATATGTCGGTTTCACTATTTATTGTTTGAGAACCATTTTGGCCCGCCCGTCAAAACTAACTTCAACTCCTTATAACTTCTGAACAAATGATCGTAGAGAACGTTTAAATTTTGTATATTAATCAGCATGTTGCATGCTACAAGAATATATCGATTTCATTGGTTGTTGGTTGAGAACCATATTTGCCCGCCCGCGAAAATCAACTTGAACTGCTTATAACTCCTGAACAATTGGTCGTAGAGAGCACAATTATTTGCATTTTAATGAAACATGTTGAATGCTACAAGAATATGTCGGTTTCACTAGATGTTTTTAGAAAACCATTTTGGCCCACCCGCCAAAACTAATTTCAACTCCTTATAACTTCTGAACAATTGATCGTAGAAAGCGTAATAAATTTGCATATTAATCAGCATGTTGCATGCTACAAGAATATATCGATTTCACTAGTTGTTGGTTGAGAACCACATTGGCTCGCCCGCGAAAATCAACTTGAACTGCTTATAACTCCTGAACAATTGATCGTAGAGAGCACAATTATTTGCATTTTAATGAAACATGTTGAATGCTACAAGAATATGTCGGTTTCACTAGTTGTTTTTAGAAAACCATATTGGCCCGCCCGCGAAAATTAATTTGAACTGCTTATAACTTCTGAACAAATAATCGTAGAAAGCGTAATAATTTTTCATATTAATTAGCATGTTGCATGGTACAAGAATATATCGATTTCACTAGTTGTTGTTTGAGAAATATATTGGCCTGCCCGCGAAAATTAACTTGAACTGCTTATAACTTCTGAACAATTGATTGTAGAGCACACAATTATTTGCATTTCAATCAAACATGTTGTATGCTACAAGGATATGTCGGTTTCACTAGTTATTGTTTGAGAAACATTTTGGCCCGCCCGCCAAAACTAACTTCAACTCCTTATAACTTCTGAACAAATGATCGTAGAGAGCGTTATAATTTTGCATATCAATCAGCATGTTGCATGCTACAAGAATATATCGATTTCTTTGGTTGTTGGTTGAGAACCATATTGGCCCGCCCGCGAAAATCAACTTGAACTGCTTATAACTCCTGAATAATTGATCGTAGATAGAGACCACAATTAATAGCATTTTAATCAAACATGTTGTATGCCTCAAGAATATGTCGGTTTCACTATTTGTTTTTAGAAAACCATATTGGCCCACCCGCGAATATTATCTTGAACTGTTTATAACTTCTGAACAAATGATCCTAGAGAGCGTAATAAATTTGCATATTATAAGGCATGTTGCATGCTACAAGAATATATCGATTTCACTAGTTGTTGGTTGAGAACCATATTGGCCCGATCCTGAAAATCAACTTGAACTGCTTATAACTCCTGAACAATTGATCGTAGAGACCACAATTATTTGCATTTTAATGAAACATGTTGAATGCAACAAGAATATGTCGGTTTCACTAGTTGTTTTTAGAAAACCACATTGGCCAGCCCGCGAGTATTAACTTGAACTGTTTATGACTTCTGAACAAATGATCCTAGAGAGCGTAATAAATTTGCATATTAATCAGCATGTTGCATGCTACAAGAATATTTCAATTTCACTAGTTTTTGGTTGAGAACCATATTGGCCCGCCCGCGAAAATCAACTTGATTTGCTTATAACTTCTGAAAAATTGATCGTAGAGAACACAATTATTTGCATTTTAATGAAACATGTTGAATGCTACAAGAATATGTCGGTTTCACTAGTTGTTATTTGAGAACAATATTGACCCGTCCGCGAGTATTAAATTGAACTGCTTATAAGTTCTGAACAAATGATCGTAGAAGGCTCGATTCTTTTGCATATTAATAAACATGTAGCTAGCTACAGGAATATATAAATTTCACTAGTTATTGTTTGAGAACCATGTTGGCCCACCCGCGAAAACTAATTCTACTACTTACAATTTCTGAACAAATGATCGTAGAGAACACAATTATTTGCATTTTAATGAAACATGTTGAATGCTACAAGAATATGTCGGTTTCACTAGTTGTTATTTGAGAACAATATTAACCCGTCCGCGAGTATTAAATTGAACTGCTTATAAGTTCTGAACAAATGATCGTAGAAGGCTCGATTGTTTTGCATATTAATAAACATGTAGCTAGCTACAAGAATATATAAATTTCACTAGTTATTGTTTGAGAACCATTTTGGCCCGCCCGCCAAAACTAACTTCAACTCCTTATTACTTCTGAACAAATGATCGTAGAGAGCGCAATAATTTTGCATATTAATCAGCATGTTTCATGCTACAAGAATATATCGATTTCATTAGTTGTTGGTTGAGAACCATATTGGCCCGCCCGCGAAAATTAATTTGAACTGCTAATAACTTCTGAACAATTGATCGTAGCGAACACAATTATTTGCATTTTAATGAAACATGTTGAATGCTTCAAGAATATGACGGTTTCACTAGTTGTTGTTTGAGAACCATATTGGCCCGTCCGCGAGTATTAAAATGAACTGCTTATAACTTCTGAACAAATGATCCTAGAGAGCGTAATAAATTTGCTTATTAATCAGCATGTTGCATGCTACAAGAATATATCGATTTCACAATTTGTTGGATGAGATCCATATTGGCCCGCCCGCGAAAATCAACTTGAACTGCTTATAACTCCTGAAAAATTGATCGTAGAAAACACAATTATTTGCATTTTAATGAAACATGTTCAATGCTACAAAAATATGTCGGTTTCACTAGTTGTTTTTAGAAAAAGATTTTGGCCCGCCCGCTAAAACTAACTTCAACTCCTTATAACTTCTGAACAATTGATCGTTGAAAGCGTAATAAATTTGCATATTAATCAGCATGTTGCATGCTACAAGAATATATCGATTTCATTAGTTGTTGGTTGGGAACCATATTGGCCCGCCCGCGAAAATCAACTTGAACTGCTTATAACTACTGAACAATTGATCGTAGAGACCACAATTATTTGCAGTTTAATGAAACATGTTGAATGCAACAAGAATATGTCGGTTTCACTAGTTGTTTTTAGAAAACCACATTGGCCCGCCCGCGAGTATTAACTTGAACTGTTTATGACTTCTGAACAAATGATCCTAGAGAGCGTAATAAATTTGCATTTTAATCAGCATGTTGCATGCTACAAGAATATATCGATTTCACTAGTTGTCGGTTGAGAACCATATTGGCCCGACCCTGAAAATCATCTTGAACTGCTTATAACTCCTGAAAAATTGAACGTAGAGAACACAATTATTTACATTTTAATGAAACATATTGAATGCTACAAGAATATGTCGGTTTCACTAGTTGTTTTTAGAAAACCATATTGGCCCGCCCGCGAGTATTAACTTGAACTGTTTATAACTTCTGAACAATTGATCGCAGAGAACACAATTATTTGCATTTCAATCAAACATATTGTATGCTACAAGAATATGTCGGTTTAACTAGTTATTGTTTGAGAACCATTTTGGCCCGCCCGCCAAAACTAACTTCAACTCCTTATAACTCCTGAACAAATGATCGTAGAGAGCGTAATAATTTTGCATATTAATCAGCATGTTGCATGCTAAAACAATATATCGATTTCATTGGTTGTTGGTTGAGAACCATATTTTCCCGCCCGCGAAAATCAACTTGAACTGCTTATAACTCCTGAACAATTGATCATAGAGACCACAATTAATAGCATTTTAATCAAACATGTTGTATGCAACAAGAATATGTCGGTTTCACTAGTTGTTTTAGAAAACCATATTGGCCTGCCCGCGAGTATTAACTTGAACTGTTTATAACTTCTGAACAAATGATCCTAGAGAGCGTAATAAATTTGCATATTAATCAGCATGTTGCATGCTACAAGAATATATCGATTTCACTAGTTGTTGGTTGAGAACCATATTGGCCCGCCCGCGAAAATCAACTTGTACTGCTTATAACTCCTGAACAATTGATCGTAGAGACCACAATTATTTGCATTTTAATGAAACATGTTGAATGCAACAAGAATATGTCGGTTTCACTAGTTGTTTTTTGAGAACAATATTGACCCGTCCGCGAGTATTAAATTGAACTGCTTATAACTTCTGAACAATTGATCGTAGAGAACACAATTATTTGCATTTTAATGAAACACGTTGTATGCTACAAGAATATGTGGGTTTACTATTTGTTTTTAGAACCATATTGGCCCGCCCACGAGTATTGACATGTTATGCTTATAATGTCTGAAAAAATGATCGTATTGAGCGTAATAATTTTGCATATTAATCAGCATTTTGCATGCTACAAGAATATATCGATTTCACTAGTTGTTGGTTGAGAACCATATTGGTCCGCCCTCGAAAATTAACTTGAACTGCTTATAACTTTTGAATAATTGATCGTAGAGAACACAATTATTTGCATTTCAATCAAACATGTTGAATGCTTCAAGAATATGACGGTTTCACTAGTTGTTGTTTGAGAACCATATTGGCCCGCCCGCGAGTATTAAAATGAACTGCTTATAACTTCTGAACAAATGATCCTAGAGAGCGTAATAAATTTGCATATTAATCAGCATGTTGCATGCTACAAGAATATATCGATTTCACAAGTTGTTTGATGAGATCCATATTGGCCCGCCCGCGAAAATCAACTTGAACTGCTTATAACTCCTGAACAATTGATCGTAGAAAACACAATTATTTACATTTTAATGAAACATGTTGAATGCTACAAAAATATGTCGGTTTCACTAGTTGTTTTTAGAAAACCAATTTGGCCCGCCGGCTAAAACTAACTTCAACTCCTTATAACTTCTGAACAATTGATCGTAGAAAGCGTAATAAATTTGCATATTAATCAGCATGTTGCATGCTACAAGAATATATCGATTTCATTAGTTGTTGGTTGGGAACCATATTGGCCCGTCCGAGTGTATTAACTTGAACTGTTTATAACTTCTGAACAAATGAACCTAGAGAGCGTAATAAATTTGCATATTAATCAGCATGTTGCATGCTACAAGAATATATCGATTTCACTAGTTGTTGGTTGAGAACCATATTTGCCCGCCCGCGAAAATCAACTTGAACTGCTTATAACTCCTGAACAATAGGTCGTAGAGTGCACAATTATTTGCATTTTAATGAAACATGTTGAATGCTACAAGAATATGTCGGTTTCACTAGTTGTTTTTAGAAAACCATTTTGGCCCACCCGCCAAAACTAATTTCAACTCCTTATAACTTCTGAACAATTGATCGTAGAAAGCGTAATAATTTTGCATATTAAACAGCATGTTGCATGCTACAAGAATATATCGATTTCATTAGTTTTTGGTTGAGAACCATATTGGCCCGCCTTCGAAAATCAATTTGAACTGCTCGTAACTCCTGAACAATTGATCGTAGAGCACACAATTATTTGCATTTTAATGAAACATGTTGAATGCTACAAGAATATGTCGGTTTC
Source organism: Lepisma saccharinum (assembly GCF_977018435.1). Lineage (NCBI taxonomy): Eukaryota > Metazoa > Arthropoda > Insecta > Zygentoma > Lepismatidae > Lepisma > Lepisma saccharinum. The sequence continues at coordinate 1,251,525 of NW_028142885.1, forward strand.
ACTAGTTGTTTTTAGAAAACCATATTGGCCCGCCCGCGAGTTATAATTTGAACTGTTTATAACTTCTGAACAAATGATCGTAGAGAGCGTTATAATTTTTTATATTAATCAGCATGTTGCATGCTACAAGAATATATCGATTTCACTTGTTGTTTGTTAAGAACCACATTGGCCGGCTGCGAAAATCAACTTTAACTGCTTATAACTCCTGAACAATTGATCGTAAACAACACAATTATTTGCATTTTAATGAAACATGTTGTTTGCTACAAGAATATGTCAGTTTCACTAGTTGTTATTTGAGAACCATATTGGCCCGCCCGCGAGTATTAAATTGAACTGCTTATAACTTCTGAACAAATGATCGTAGAGAGCGTAAAACATTTGCATATTAATCAGCATGTTGCATGCTACAAGAATATATCGATTTCACTAGTTGTTGGGTGAAAAATATATTGGCCCGCCCGCGAAAATCAACTTGAACTGCTTATAACTTCTGAACAATTGATCGTAGAGATCACAATTATTATTTTAATCTAACATTTTGTATGCTACAAGAATATGTCGGTTTCACTATTTATTGTTTGAGAACCATTTTGGCCCGCCCGCCAAAACTAACTTCAACTCCTTATAACTTCTGAACAAATGATCGTAGAGAACGTTTAAATTTTGTATATTAATCAGCATGTTGCATGCTACAAGAATATATCGATTTCATTGGTTGTTGGTTGAGAACCATATTTGCCCGCCCGCGAAAATCAACTTGAACTGCTTATAACTCCTGAACAATTGGTCGTAGAGAGCACAATTATTTGCATTTTAATGAAACATGTTGAATGCTACAAGAATATGTCGGTTTCACTAGATGTTTTTAGAAAACCATTTTGGCCCACCCGCCAAAACTAATTTCAACTCCTTATAACTTCTGAACAATTGTAGAAAGCGTAATAAATTTGCATATTAATCAGCATGTTGCATGCTACAAGAATATATCGATTTCACTAGTTGTTGGTTGAGAACCACATTGGCTCGCCCGCGAAAATCAACTTGAACTGCTTATAACTCCTGAACAATTGATCGTAGAGAGCACAATTATTTGCATTTTAATGAAACATGTTGAATGCTACAAGAATATGTCGGTTTCACTAGTTGTTTTTAGAAAACCATATTGGCCTGCCCGCGAGTTATAATTTGAACTGTTTATAACTTCTGAACAAATGATCGTAGAGAGCGTTATACAATTGCATATTAATCAGCATGTTGCATGCTACAAGAATATATCGATTTCACTTGCTGAAGGTTGAGAACCACATTGGCCGGCTGCGAAAATCAACTTTAACTGCTTATAACTCCTGAACAATTGATCGTAAACAACACAATTATTTGCATTTTAATGAAACATGTTGTTTGCTACAAGAATATGTCAGATTCACTAGTTGTTCTTTCAGAACCATATTGGCCCGCCCGCGAGTATTAAATTGAACTGCTTATAACTTCTGAACAAATGATCGTAGAGAGCGTAAAAAATTTGCATATTAATCAGCATGTTGCATGCTACAAGAATATATCGTTTTCACTAGTTGTTGGTTGAGAACCATATTGGCCCGCCCGCGAAAATTAATTTGAACTGCTTATAACTTCTGAACAAATAATCGTAGAAAGCGTAATAATTTTTCATATTAATTAGCATGTTGCATGCTACAAGAATATATCGATTTCACTAGTTGTTGTTTGAGAAATATATTGGCCTGCCCGCGAAAATTAACTTGAACTGCTTATAACTTCTGAACAATTGATTGTAGAGCACACAATTATTTGCATTTCAATCAAACATGTTGTATGCTACAAGGATATGTCGGTTTCACTAGTTATTGTTTGAGAAACATTTTGGCCCGCCCGCCAAAACTAACTTCAACTCCTTATAACTTCTGAACAAATGATCGTAGAGAGCGTTATAATTTTGCATATCAATCAGCATGTTGCATGCTACAAGAATATATCGATTTCATTAGTTGTTGGTTGAGAACCATATTGGCCCGCCCGCGAAAATTAATTTGAACTGCTAATAACTTCTGAACAATTGATCGTAGCGAACACAATTATTTGCATTTTAATGAAACATGTTGAATGCTTCAAGAATATGACGGTTTCACTAGTTGTTGTTTGAGAACCATAATGGCCCGTCCGCGAGTATTAAAATGAACTGCTTATAACTTCTGAACAAATGATCCTAGAGAGCGTAATAAATTTGCATATTAATCAGCATGTTGCATGCTACAAGAATATATCGATTTCACAAGTTGTTGGATGAGATCCATATTGGCCCGCCCGCGAAAATCAACTTGAACTGCTTATAACTCCTGAAAAATTGATCGTAGAAAACACAATTATTTGCATTTTAATGAAACATGTTGAATGCTACAAAAATATGTCGGTTTCACTAGTTGTTTTTAGAAAACCAATTTGGCCCGCCGGCTAAAACTAACTTCAACTCCTTATAACTTCTGAACAATTGATCGTAGAAAGCGTAATAAATTTGCATATTAATCAGCATGTTGCATGCTACAAGAATATATCGATTTCATTAGTTGTTGGTTGGGAACCATATTGGCCCGTCCGAGTGTATTAACTTGAACTGTTTATAACTTCTGAACAAATGAACCTAGAGAGCGTAATAAATTTGCATATTAATCAGCATGTTGCATGCTACAAGAATATATCGATTTCACTAGTTGTTGGTTGAGAACCATATTTGCCCGCCCGCGAAAATCAACTTGAACTGCTTATAACTCCTGAACAATAGGTCGTAGAGTGCACAATTATTTGCATTTTAATGAAACATGTTGAATGCTACAAGAATATGTCGGTTTCACTAGTTGTTTTTAGAAAACCATTTTGGCCCACCCGCCAAAACTAATTTCAACTCCTTATAACTTCTGAACAATTGATCGTAGAAAGCGTAATAATTTTGCATATTAAACAGCATGTTGCATGCTACAAGAATATATCGATTTCATTAGTTTTTGGTTGAGAACCATATTGGCCCGCCTTCGAAAATCAATTTGAACTGCTCGTAACTCCTGAACAATTGATCGTAGAGCACACAATTATTTGCATTTTAATGAAACATGTTGAATGCTACAAGAATATGTCGGTTTCTCTAGTTGTTTTTAGAAAACCATATTGGCCCGCCCGCGAGTTATAATTTGAACTGTTTATAACTTCTGAACAAATGATCGTAGAGAGCGTTATAATTTTTTATATTAATCAGCATGTTGCATGCTACAAGAATATATCGATTTCACTTGTTGTTTGTTAAGAACCACATTGGCCGGCTGCGAAAATCAACTTTAACTGCTTATAACTCCTGAACAATTGATCGTAAACAACACAATTATTTGCATTTTAATGAAACATGTTGTTTGCTACAAGAATATGTCAGTTTCACTAGTTGTTATTTGAGAACCATATTGGCCCGCCCGCGAGTATTAAATTGAACTGCTTATAACTTCTGAACAAATGATCGTAGAGAGCGTAAAACATTTGCATATTAATCAGCATGTTGCATGCTACAAGAATATATCGATTTCACTAGTTGTTGGGTGAAAAATATATTGGCCCGCCCGCGAAAATCAACTTGAACTGCTTATAACTTCTGAACAATTGATCGTAGAGATCACAATTATTATTTTAATCTAACATTTTGTATGCTACAAGAATATGTCGGTTTCACTATTTATTGTTTGAGAACCATTTTGGCCCGCCCGCCAAAACTAACTTCAACTCCTTATAACTTCTGAACAAATGATCGTAGAGAACGTTTAAATTTTGTATATTAATCAGCATGTTGCATGCTACAAGAATATATCGATTTCATTGGTTGTTGGTTGAGAACCATATTTGCCCGCCCGCGAAAATCAACTTGAACTGCTTATAACTCCTGAACAATTGGTCGTAGAGAGCACAATTATTTGCATTTTAATGAAACATGTTGAATGCTACAAGAATATGTCGGTTTCACTAGATGTTTTTAGAAAACCATTTTGGCCCACCCGCCAAAACTAATTTCAACTCCTTATAACTTCTGAACAATTGTAGAAAGCGTAATAAATTTGCATATTAATCAGCATGTTGCATGCTACAAGAATATATCGATTTCACTAGTTGTTGGTTGAGAACCACATTGGCTCGCCCGCGAAAATCAACTTGAACTGCTTATAACTCCTGAACAATTGATCGTAGAGAGCACAATTATTTGCATTTTAATGAAACATGTTGAATGCTACAAGAATATGTCGGTTTCACTAGTTGTTTTTAGAAAACCATATTGGCCTGCCCGCGAGTTATAATTTGAACTGTTTATAACTTCTGAACAAATGATCGTAGAGAGCGTTATACAATTGCATATTAATCAGCATGTTGCATGCTACAAGAATATATCGATTTCACTTGCTGAAGGTTGAGAACCACATTGGCCGGCTGCGAAAATCAACTTTAACTGCTTATAACTCCTGAACAATTGATCGTAAACAACACAATTATTTGCATTTTAATGAAACATGTTGTTTGCTACAAGAATATGTCAGATTCACTAGTTGTTCTTTCAGAACCATATTGGCCCGCCCGCGAGTATTAAATTGAACTGCTTATAACTTCTGAACAAATGATCGTAGAGAGCGTAAAAAATTTGCATATTAATCAGCATGTTGCATGCTACAAGAATATATCGTTTTCACTAGTTGTTGGTTGAGAACCATATTGGCCCGCCCGCGAAAATTAATTTGAACTGCTTATAACTTCTGAACAAATAATCGTAGAAAGCGTAATAATTTTTCATATTAATTAGCATGTTGCATGCTACAAGAATATATCGATTTCACTAGTTGTTGTTTGAGAAATATATTGGCCTGCCCGCGAAAATTAACTTGAACTGCTTATAACTTCTGAACAATTGATTGTAGAGCACACAATTATTTGCATTTCAATCAAACATGTTGTATGCTACAAGGATATGTCGGTTTCACTAGTTATTGTTTGAGAAACATTTTGGCCCGCCCGCCAAAACTAACTTCAACTCCTTATAACTTCTGAACAAATGATCGTAGAGAGCGTTATAATTTTGCATATCAATCAGCATGTTGCATGCTACAAGAATATATCGATTTCATTAGTTGTTGGTTGAGAACCATATTGGCCCGCCCGCGAAAATTAATTTGAACTGCTAATAACTTCTGAACAATTGATCGTAGCGAACACAATTATTTGCATTTTAATGAAACATGTTGAATGCTTCAAGAATATGACGGTTTCACTAGTTGTTGTTTGAGAACCATATTGGCCCGTCCGCGAGTATTAAAATGAACTGCTTATAACTTCTGAACAAATGATCCTAGAGAGCGTAATAAATTTGCATATTAATCAGCATGTTGCATGCTACAAGAATATATCGATTTCACAAGTTGTTGGATGAGATCCATATTGGCCCGCCCGCGAAAATCAACTTGAACTGCTTATAACTCCTGAAAAATTGATCGTAGAAAACACAATTATTTGCATTTTAATGAAACATGTTCAATGCTACAAAAATATGTCGGTTACACTAGTTGTTTTTAGAAAAAGATTTTGGCCCGCCCGCTAAAACTAACTTCAACTCCTTATAACTTCTGAACAATTGATCGTTGAAAGCGTAATAAATTTGCATATTAATCAGCATGTTGCATGCTACAAGAATATATCGATTTCATTAGTTGTTGGTTGGGAACCATATTGGCCCGCCCGCGAAAATCAACTTGAATTGCTTATAACTACTGAACAATTGATCGTAGAGACCACAATTATTTGCAGTTTAATGAAACATGTTGAATGCAACAAGAATATGTCGGTTTCACTAGTTGTTTTTAGAAAACCACATTGGCCCGCCCGCGAGTATTAACTTGAACTGTTTATGACTTCTGAACAAATGATCCTAGAGAGCGTAATAAATTTGCATTTTAATCAGCATGTTGCATGCTACAAGAATATATCGATTTCACTAGTTGTTGGTTGAGAACCATATTGGCCCGACCCTGAAAATCATCTTGAACTGCTTATAACTCCTGAAAAATTGAACGTAGAGAACACAATTATTTACATTTTAATGAAACACATTGAATGCTACAAGAATATGTCGGTTTCACTAGTTGTTTTTAGAAAACCATATTGGCCCGCCCGCGAGAAATAACTTGAACTGTTTATAGCTTCTGAACAATTGATCGCAGAGAACACAATTATTTGCATTTCAATCAAACATATTGTATGCTACAAGAATATGTCGGTTTAACTAGTTATTGTTTGAGAACCATTTTGGCCAGCCCGCCAAAACTAACTTCAACTCCTTATAACTCCTGAACAAATGATCGTAGAGAGCGTAATAATTTTGCATATTAATCAGCATGTTGCATGCTAAAACAATATATCGATTTCATTGGTTGTTGGTTGAGAACCATATTTTCCCGCCCGCGAAAATCAACTTGAACTGCTTATAACTCCTGAACAATTGATCATAGAGACCACAATTAATAGCATTTTAATCAAACATGTTGTATGCAACAAGAATATGTCGGTTTCACTAGTTGTTTTAGAAAACCATATTGGCCTGCCCGCGAGTATTAACTTGAACTGTTTATAACTTCTGAACAAATGATCCTAGAGAGCGTAATAAATTTGCATATTAATCAGCATGTTGCATGCTACAAGAATATATCGATTTCACTAGTTGTTGGTTGAGAACCATATTGGCCCGCCCGCGAAAATCAACTTGTACTGCTTATAACTCCTGAACAATTGACCGTAGAGACCACAATTATTTGCATTTTAATGAAACATGTTGAATGCTACAAAAATATGTCGGTTTCACTAGTTGTTTTTAGAAAACCATTTTGGCCCGCCGGCTAAAACTAACTTCAACTCCTTATAACTTCTGAACAATTGATCGTAGAAAGCGTAATAAATTTGCATATTAATCAGCATGTTGCATGCTACAAGAATATATCGATTTCATTACTTGTTGGTTGGGAACCATATTGGCCCGTCCGAGAGTATTAACTTGAACTGTTTATAACTTCTGAACAAATGAACCTAGAGAGCGTAATAAATTTGCATATTAATCAGCATGTTGCATGCTACAAGAATATATCGATTTCACTAGTTGTTGGTTGAGAACCACATTGGCTCGCCCGCGAAAATCAACTTGAACTGCTTATAACTCCTGAACAATTGATCGTAGGGAGCACAATTATTTGCATTTTAATGAAACATGTTGAATGCTACAAGAATATGTCGGTTTCACTAGTTGTTTTTAGAAAACCATATTGGCCTGCCCGCGAGTTATAATTTGAACTGTTTATAACTTCTGAACAAATGATCGTAGAGAGCGTTATACAATTGCATATTAATCAGCATGTTGCATGCTGCAAGAATATATCGATTTCACTTGCTGAAGGTTGAGAACCACATTGGCCGGCTGCGAAAATCAACTTTAGCTGCTTATAACTCCTGAACAATTGATCGTAAACAACACAATTATTTGCATTTTAATGAAACATGTTGTTTGCTACAAGAATATGTCAGATTCACTAGTTGTTCTTTCAGAACCATATTGGCCCGCCCGCGGGTATTAAATTGAACTGCTTATAACTTCTGAACAAATGATCGTAGAGAGCGTAAAAAATTTGCATATTAATCAGCATGTTGCATGCTACAAGAATATATCGTTTTCACTAGTTGTTGGTTGAGAACCATATTGGCCCGCCCGCGAAAATTAATTTGAACTGCTTATAACTTCTGAACAAATAATCGTAGAAAGCGTAATAATTTTTCATATTAATTAGCATGTTGCATGCTACAAGAATATATCGATTTCACTAGTTGTTGTTTGAGAAATATATTGGCCTGCCCGCGAAAATTAACTTGAACTGCTTATAACTTCTGAACAATTGATTGTAGAGCACACAATTATTTGCATTTCAATCAAACATGTTGTATGCTACAAGGATATGTCGGTTTCACTAGTTATTGTTTGAGAAACATTTTGGCCCGCCCGCCAAAACTAACTTCAACTCCTTATAACTTCTGAACAAATGATCGTAGAGAGCGTTATAATTTTGCATAACAATCAGCATGTTGCATGCTACAAGAATATATCGATTTCATTGGTTGTTGGTTGAGAAACATATTGGCCCGCCCGCGAAAATCAACTTGAACTGCTTATAACTCCTGAATAATTGATCGTAGAGACCACAATTAATAGCATTTTAATCAAACATGTTGTATGCCTCAAGAATATGTCGGTTTCACTATTTGTTTTTAGAAAACCATATTGGCCCACCCGCGAATATTATCTTGAACTGTTTATAACTTCTGAACAAATGATCCTAGAGAGCGTAATAAATTTGCATATTAATCAGCATGTTGCATGCTACAAGAATATATCGATTTCACTAGTTGTTGGTTGAGAACCATATTGGCCCGATCCTGAAAATCAACTTGAACTGCTTATAACTCCTGAACAATTGATCGTAGAGACCACAATTATTTGCATTTTAATGAAACATGTTGAATGCAACAAGAATATGTCGGTTTCACTAGTTGTTTTTAGAAAACCACATTGGCCAGCCCGCGAGTATTAATTGAACTGTTTATGACTTCTGAACAAATGATCCTAGAGAGCGTAATAAATTTGCATATTAATCAGCATGTTGCATGCTACAAGAATATATCAATTTCACTAGTTTTTGGTTGAGAACCATATTGGGCCGCCCGCGAAAATCAACTTGAACTGCTTATAACTTCTGAAAAATTGATCGTAGAGAACACAGTTATTTGCATTTTAATGAAACATGTTGAATGCAACAAGAATATGTCGGTTTCACTAGTTGTTTTTTGAGAACAATATTGACCCGTCCGCGAGTATTAAATTGAACTGCTTATAAGTTCTGAACAAATGATCGTAGAAAGCTCGATTGTTTTGCATATTAATAAACATGTAGCTAGCTACAAGAATATATAAATTTCACTAGTTATTGTTTGAGAACCATGTTGGCCCACCCGCGAAAACTAATTCTACTACTTACAATTTCTGAACAAATGATCGTAGAGAACACAATTATTTGCATTTTAATGAAACACGTTGTATGCTACAAGAATATGTCGGTTTTACTATTTGTTTTTAGAACCATATTGGCCCGCCCACGAGTATTGACATGTTCTGCTTATAATGTCTGAACAAATGATCGTATTGAGCGTAATAATTTTGCATATTAATCAGCATTTTGCATGCTACAAGAATATAACGATTTCACTAGTTGTTGGTTGAGAACCATATTGGTCCGCCCTCGAAAATTAACTTGAACTGCTTATAACTTTTGAATAATTGATCGTAGAGATCACAATTATTTGCATTTCAATCAAACATGTTGTATGCTACAAGAATATGTCGGTTTCACTAGTTATTGTTTGAGAACCATTTTGGCCCGACCGCCAAAACTAACTTAAACTCCTTATTACTTCTGAACAAATGATCGTATAGAGCGCAATAATTTTGCATATTAATCAGCATGTTTCATGCTACAAGAATATATCGATTTCATTAGTTGTTGGTTGAGAACCATATTGGCCCTCCCGCGAAAATTAATTTGAACTGCTAATAACTTCTGAACAATTGATCGTAGCGAACACAATTATTTGCATTTTAATGAAACATGTTGAATGCTTCAAGAATATGACGGTTTCACTAGTTGTTGTTTGAGAACCATATTGGCCCGCCCGCGAGTATTAAAATGAACTGCTTATAACTTCTGAACAAATGATCCTAGAGAGCGTAATAAATTTGCATATTAATCAGCATGTTGCATGCTACAAGAATATATCGATTTCACAAGTTTTTTGATGAGATCCATATTGGCCCGCCCGCGAAAATCAACTTGAACTGCTTATAACTCCTGTACAATTGATCGTAGAAAACACAATTATTTGCATTTTAATTAAACATGTTGAATGCTACAAAAATATGTCGGTTTCACTAGTTGTTTTTAGAAAACCATTTTGGCCCGCCGGCTAAAACTAACTTCAACTCCTTATAACTTCTGAACAATTGATCGTAGAAAGCGTAATAAATTTGCATATTAATCAGCATGTTGCATGCTACAAGAATATATCGATTTCATTGGTTGTTGGTTGAGAAACATATTGGCCCGCCCGCGAAAATCAACTTGAACTGCTTATAACTCCTGAATAATTGATCGTAGGGAGCACAATTATTTGCATTTTAATGAAACATGTTGAATGCTACAAGAATATGTCGGTTTCACTAGTTGTTTTTAGAAAACCATATTGGCCTGCCCGCGAGTTATAATTTGAACTGTTTATAACTTCTGAACAAATGATCGTAGAGAGCGTTATACAATTGCATATTAATCAGCATGTTGCATGCTGCAAGAATATATCGATTTCACTTGCTGAAGGTTGAGAACCACATTGGCCGGCTGCGAAAATCAACTTTAACTGCTTATAACTCCTGAACAATTGATCGTAAACAACACAATTATTTGCATTTTAATGAAACATGTTGTTTGCTACAAGAATATGTCAGATTCACTAGTTGTTCTTTCAGAACCATATTGGCCCGCCCGCGGGTATTAAATTGAACTGCTTATAACTTCTGAACAAATGATCGTAGAGAGCGTAAAAAATTTGCATATTAATCAGCATGTTGCATGCTACAAGAATATATCGTTTTCACTAGTTGTTGGTTGAGAACCATATTGGCCCGCCCGCGAAAATTAATTTGAACTGCTTATAACTTCTGAACAAATAATCGTAGAAAGCGTAATAATTTTTCATATTAATTAGCATGTTGCATGCTACAAGAATATATCGATTTCACTAGTTGTTGTTTGAGAAATATATTGGCCTGCCCGCGAAAATTAACTTGAACTGCTTATAACTTCTGAACAATTGATTGTAGAGCACACAATTATTTGCATTTCAATCAAACATGTTGTATGCTACAAGGATATGTCGGTTTCACTAGTTATTGTTTGAGAAACATTTTGGCCCGCCCGCCAAAACTAACTTCAACTCCTTATAACTTCTGAACAAATGATCGTAGAGAGCGTTATAATTTTGCATAACAATCAGCATGTTGCATGCTACAAGAATATATCGATTTCATTGGTTGTTGGTTGAGAAACATATTGGCCCGCCCGCGAAAATCAACTTGAACTGCTTATAACTCCTGAATAATTGATCGTAGAGACCACAATTAATAGCATTTTAATCAAACATGTTGTATGCCTCAAGAATATGTCGGTTTCACTATTTGTTTTTAGAAAACCATATTGGCCCACCCGCGAATATTATCTTGAACTGTTTATAACTTCTGAACAAATGATCCTAGAGAGCGTAATAAATTTGCATATTAATCAGCATGTTGCATGCTACAAGAATATATCGATTTCACTAGTTGTTGGTTGAGAACCATATTGGCCCGATCCTGAAAATCAACTTGAACTGCTTATAACTCCTGAACAATTGATCGTAGAGACCACAATTATTTGCATTTTAATGAAACATGTTGAATGCAACAAGAATATGTCGGTTTCACTAGTTGTTTTTAGAAAACCACATTGGCCAGCCCGCGAGTATTAATTGAACTGTTTATGACTTCTGAACAAATGATCCTAGAGAGCGTAATAAATTTGCATATTAATCAGCATGTTGCATGCTACAAGAATATATCAATTTCACTAGTTTTTGGTTGAGAACCATATTGGGCCGCCCGCGAAAATCAACTTGAACTGCTTATAACTCCTGAACAATTGATCGTAGAGAACACAGTTATTTGCATTTTAATGAAACATGTTGAATGCAACAAGAATATGTCGGTTTCACTAGTTGTTTTTTGAGAACAATATTGACCCGTCCGCGAGTATTAAATTGAACTGCTTATAAGTTCTGAACAAATGATCGTAGAAAGCTCGATTGTTTTGCATATTAATAAACATGTAGCTAGCTACAAGAATATATAAATTTCACTAGTTATTGTTTGAGAACCATGTTGGCCCACCCGCGAAAACTAATTCTACTACTTACAATTTCTGAACAAATGATCGTAGAGAACACAATTATTTGCATTTTAATGAAACACGTTGTATGCTACAAGAATATGTCGGTTTTACTATTTGTTTTTAGAACCATATTGGCCCGCCCACGAGTATTGACATGTTCTGCTTATAATGTCTGAACAAATGATCGTATTGAGCGTAATAATTTTGCATATTAATCAGCATTTTGCATGCTACAAGAATATAACGATTTCACTAGTTGTTGGTTGAGAACCATATTGGTCCGCCCTCGAAAATTAACTTGAACTGCTTATAACTTTTGAATAATTGATCGTAGAGATCACAATTATTTGCATTTCAATCAAACATGTTGTATGCTACAAGAATATGTCGGTTTCACTAGTTATTGTTTGAGAACCATTTTGGCCCGACCGCCAAAACTAACTTAAACTCCTTATTACTTCTGAACAAATGATCGTATAGAGCGCAATAATTTTGCATATTAATCAGCATGTTTCATGCTACAAGAATATATCGATTTCATTAGTTGTTGGTTGAGAACCATATTGGCCCTCCCGCGAAAATTAATTTGAACTGCTAATAACTTCTGAACAATTGATCGTAGCGAACACAATTATTTGCATTTTAATGAAACATGTTGAATGCTTCAAGAATATGACGGTTTCACTAGTTGTTGTTTGAGAACCATATTGGCCCGCCCGCGAGTATTAAAATGAACTGCTTATAACTTCTGAACAAATGATCCTAGAGAGCGTAATAAATTTGCATATTAATCAGCATGTTGCATGCTACAAGAATATATCGATTTCACAAGTTTTTTGATGAGATCCATATTGGCCCGCCCGCGAAAATCAACTTGAACTGCTTATAACTCCTGTACAATTGATCGTAGAAAACACAATTATTTGCATTTTAATTAAACATGTTGAATGCTACAAAAATATGTCGGTTTCACTAGTTGTTTTTAGAAAACCATTTTGGCCCGCCGGCTAAAACTAACTTCAACTCCTTATAACTTCTGAACAATTGATCGTAGAAAGCGTAATAAATTTGCATATTAATCAGCATGTTGCATGCTACAAGAATATATCGATTTCATTAGTTGTTGGTTGGGAACCATATTGGCCCGTCCGAGAGTATTAACTTGAACTGTTTATAACTTCTGAACAAATGAACCTAGAGAGCGTAATAAATTTGCATATTAATCAGCATGTTGCATGCTACAAGAATATATCGATTTCACTAGTTGTTGGTTGAGAACCATATTGGCCCGCCCCTGAAAATCAACTTGAACTGCTTACAACTCCTGAACAATTGGTCGTAGAGTGCACAATTATTTGCATTTTAATGAAACATGTTGAATGCTACAAGAATGTGTCGGTTTCACTAGTTGTTTTTAGAAAACCATTTTGGCCCACCCGCCAAAACTAATTTCAACTCCTTATAACTTCTGAACAATTGATCGTAGAAAGCGTAATAATTTTGCATATTAAACAGCATGTTGCATGCTACAAGAATATATCGATTTCATTAGATTTTGGTTGAGAACCATATTGGCCCGCCTTCGAAAATCAATTTGAACTGCTTGTAACTCCTGAACAATTGATCGTAGAGCACACAATTATTTGCATTTTAATGAAACATGTTGAATGCTACAAGAATATGTCAGTTTCACTAGTTTTTTTTAGAAAACCATATTGGCCCGTCCGAGACTATTAACTTGAACTGTTTATAACTTCTGAACAAATGATCCTAGAGAGCGTAATAAATTTGCATATTAATCAGCATGTTGCATGCTACAAGAATATATAGATTTCACTAGTTGTTGGTTGAGAACCACATTGGCTCGCCCGCGAAAATCAACTTGAACTGCTTATAACTCCTGAACAATTGATCGTAGAGAGCACAATTATTTGCATTTTAATGAAACATGTTGAATGCTACAAGAATATGTCGGTTTCACTAGTTGTTTTTAGAAAACCATATTGGCCAGCCCGCGAGTTATAATTTGAACTGTTTATAACTTCTGAACAAATGATCGTAGAGAGCGTTATAAATTTTTATATTAATCAGCATGTTGCATGCTACAAGAATATATCGATTTCACTTGTTCTGGTTAAGAACCACATTGGCCGGCTGCGAAAATCAACTTTAACTGCTTATAACTCCTGAACAATTGATCGTAAAATCACAATTATTTGCATTTTAATGAAACATGTTGTTTGCTACAAGAATATGTCAGTTTCACTAGTTGTTATTTGAGAACCATATTGGCCCGCCCGCGAGTATTAAATTGAACTGCTTATAACTTCTGAACAAATGATCGTAGAGAGCGTAAAACATTTGCATATTAATCAGCATGTTGCATGCTACAAGAATATATCGATTTCATTGGTTGTTGGTTGAGAACCATATTGGCCGCCCGCGAAAATTAATTTGAACTGATTATAACTTCTTAACAAATAATCGTAGAAAGCGTAATAATTTTTCATATTAATTAGCAAGTTGCATGCTACAAGAATATATCGATTTCACTAGTTGTTGTTTGAGAAATATATTGGCCTGCCCGCAAAAATTAACTTGAACCGCTTATAACTCCTGAACAATTGATCGTAGAGAGCACAATTATTTGCATTTTAATGAAACATGTTGAATGCTACAAGAATATGTCAGTTTCACTAGTTGTTTTTAGAAAACCATATTGGCCTGCCCGCGAGTTATAATTTGAACTGTTTATAACTTCTGAACAAATGATCGTAGAGAGCGTAATAAATTTGCATATTAATCAGCATGTTGCATGCTACAAGAATATATCGATTTCACATGTTGAAGGTTGAGAACCACATTGGCCGGCTGCGAAAATCAACTTTAACTGCTTATAACTCCTGAACAATTGATCGTAAACAACACAATTATTTGCATTTTAATGAAACATGTTGTTTGCTACAAGAATATGTCAGTTTCACTAGTTGTTATTTCAGAACCATATTGGCCCGCCCGCGAGTATTAAATTGAACTGCTTATAACTTCTGAACAAATGATCGTAGAGAGCGTAAAAAATTTGCATATTAATCAGCATGTTGCATGCTACAAGAATATATCGATTTCACTAGTTGTTGGTTGAAAAATATATTGGCGCGCCCGCGAAAATCAACTTGAACTGCTTATAACTTCTGAACAATTGATCGTAGAGATCACAATTATTATCATTTCAATCTAACATTTTGTATGCTACAAGAATATGTCGGTTTCACTATTTATTGTTTGAGAACCATTTTGGCCCCCCCGGCAAAACTAACTTCAACTCCTTATAACTTCTGAACAAATGATCGTAGAGAGCGTTATAACTTTGTATATTAATCAGCATGTTGCATGCTACAAGAATATATCGATTTCATTGGTTGTTGGTTGAGAACCATATTGGCCCGCCCGCGAAAATTAACTTGAACTGCTTATAACTTCTGAACAATTGATCGTAGCGAACACAATTATTTGCATTTTAATTAAACATGTTGAAAGCTTCAAGAATATGTCAGTTTCACTAGTTGTTGTTTGAGAACCATATTGGCCCGCCCGCGAATATTAATTTGAACTGCTTATAACTTATGAACAAATGATCTTAGAGAGCGTAATAAATTTGCATATTAATCAGCATGTTGCATGCTACAAGAATATATCGTTTTCACTAGTTGTTGGTTGAGAACCATATTGGCCCGCCCGCGGAAATTAATTTGAACTGCTTACAACTTCTGAACAAATAATCGTAGAAAGCGTAATAATTTTTCATACTAATTAGCATGTTGCATGCTACAAGAATATATCGATTTCACTAGTTGTTGTTTGAGAAATATATTGGCCTGCCCGCGAAAATTAATTTGAACTGCTTATAACTTCTGAACAATTGATTGTAGAGAACACAATTATTTGCATTTCAATCAAACATGTTGTATGCTACAAGGATATGTCGGTTTCACTAGTTATTGTTTGAGAAACATTTTGGCCCGCCCGCCAAAACTAACTTCAACTCCTTATAACTTCTGAACAAATGATCGTAGAGAGCGTTATAATTTTGCATATCAATCAGCATGTTGCATGCTACAAGAATATATCGATTACATTGGTTGTTGGTTTAGAACCATATTGGCCCGCCCGCGAAAATCAACTTGAACTGCTTATAACTCCTGAATAATTGATCGTAGAGACCACAATTAATAGCATTTTAATCAAACATGTTGTATGCCTCAAGAATATGTCGGTTTCACTATTTGTTTTTAGAAAACCATATTGGCCCACCCGCGAATATTATCTTGAACTGTTTATAACTTCTGAACAAATGATCCTAGAGAGCGTAATAAATTTGCATATTAATCAGCATGTTGCATGCTACAAAAATATATCGATTTCACTAGTTGTTGGTTGAGAACCATATTGGCCCGCCCCTGAAAATCAACTTCAACTGCTTATAACTCCTGAAAAAATGATCGTAGAGAACACAATTATTTGCATTTTAATGAAACATGTTGAATGCTACAAGAATATGTCGGTTTCACTAGTTGTTTTTAGAAAACCACATTGGCCCGCCCGAGAGTAATAACTTGAACTGCTTATAACTTCTGAACAATTGATCGTAGCGAACACAATTATTTGCATTTTAATGAAACATGTTGAATGCTTCAAGAATATGTCGGTTTCACTAGTTGTTGTTTGAGAACCATATTGGTCCGACCGCGAGTATTAAATTGAACTGCTTATAACTTCAGAACAAATGATCTTTGAGAGCGTAATATATTTTCATATTAATCAGCATGTTGCATGCTACAAGAATATATTGATTTCACTAGTTGCTGGTTGAGAACCATATTGGCCGCCCGCGGAAATTAATTTTAACTGCTTATAACTTCTGAACAAATAATCGTAGAAAACGTAATAATTTTTCATATTAATCAGCATGTTGCATGCTACAAGAATATATCGATTTCACTAGTTGTTGTTTGAGAAATATATTGGCCTGCCCGCTAAAATTAACTTGAACTGCTTATAACTTCTGAACAATTGATCGTAGAGCACACAATTATTTGCATTTCAATCAAACATGTTGTATGCTACAAGAATATGTCTGTTTCACTAGTTATTTTTTGAGAACCATTTTGGCCCGCCCGCCAAAACTAACTTCAACTCCTTATATATTCTGAACAAATGATGGTAGAGAACGTAATAATTTTGCATATTAATCAGCATGTTGCATGCTACAACAATATATCGATTTCATTGGTTGTTGGTTGAGAACCATATTGGCCCGCCCGCGAAAATCAAATTGAACTGCTTATAACTCCTGAACAATTGATCGTAGAGACCACAATTAATAGCATTTTAATGAAACATGTTGTATGCAACAAGAATATGTCGGTTTCATTAGTTGTTTTTAGAAAACCATATTGTCCCGCCCGCGAGTATTAACTTGAACTGTTTATGACTTCTGAACAAATGATCCTAGAGAGCGTAATAAATTTGCATATTAATCAGCATGTTGCATGCTACAAGAATATATCGATTTCACTAGTTGTTGGTTGAGAACCATATTAGCCCGCCCCTGAAAATCAACTTGAACTGCTTATAACTCCTGAAAAATTGATCGTAGAGAACACAATTATTTGCATTTTAAAGAAACATGTTGAATGATACAAGAATATGTCGGTTTCACTAGTTGTTTTTAGAAAACCATATTGGCCCGCCCGCGAGTATTAACTTCAACTGTTCATAACTTCGGAACAAATGATCCTAGAGAGCGTAATAAATTTGCAAATTAATCAGCATGTTGCATGCTACAAGAATATATCGATTTCACTATTTTTGGGTTGAGAACCATATTGGCTCGCCCGCGAAAATCAACTTGAACTGCTTATAAATTCTGAACAATTGATTGTAGAGAACACAATTATTTGCATTTTAATGAAACATGTTGTATGCAACAAGAATATGTCGGTTTTACTATTTGTTTTTTAGAACTATATTGGCCCGCCCGCGAGTATTGACTTGTTCTGCTTATAACGTCTGAACAAATGATCGTAGTGAGCGTAATAGTTTTGCATATTAATCAGCATTTTGCATGCTACAAGAATATGTCGGTTTCACTAGTTGTTATTTGAGAACAATATTGGCCCGTCCGCGAGTATTAAATTGAACTGCTTATAAGTTCTTAACAAATGATCGTAGAAAGCTCGATTGTTTTGCATATTAATAAACATGTAGCTAGCTACAAGAATATATAGATTTCACTAGTTATTGTTTGATAACCATGTTTACCCACACGCGACAACTAATTCAACTGCTTACAATTTCTGAACAAATGATCGTAGAGAACACAATTATTTGCATTTTAATGAAACATGTTGAATGCTACAAGAATATGTCGGTTTCAGTTGTTGTTTTTAGAAAACCATATTGGCCCGCCCGCGAGTAATAACTTGAACTGTTTATAACTTCTGAACAATTGATCGTAGAGAACACAATTATTTGCATTTCAATCAAACATGTTGTATGCTACAAGAATATGTCGGTTTCACTAGTATTGTTTGAGAACCATTTTGGCCCGCCCGCCAAAACTAACTTCAACTGCTTATATATTCTGAACAAATGATCGTAGAGAGCGTAATAATTTTGCATATTAATCAGCATGTTGCATGCTACAACAATATATCGATTTCATTGGTTGTTGGTTGAGAACCATATTGGCCCGCCCGCGAAAATCAACTTGAACTGCTTATAACTCCTCAACAATTGATCGAAGAGACCACAATTAATAGCATTTTAAACAAACATGTTGTATGCAACAATAATATGTCGGTTTCAGTAGTTGTTTTTAGAAAACCACATTGGCCCGCCCGCGAGTATTAACTTGAACTGTTTATGATTTCTGAACAAATGATCTTAGAGAGCGTAATAAATTTGCATATTAATCAGCATGTTGCATGCTACAAGAATATATCGATTTCACTAGTTGTTGGTTGAGAACCATATTAGCCCGCCCCTGAAAATCAACTTGAACTGCTTATAACTCCTGAGAAATTGATCGTAGAGAATACAATTATTTGCATTTTAAAGAAACATGTTGAATGCTACAAGAATATGTCGGTTTCACTAGTTGTTTTTAGAAAAACCTATTGGCCCGCCCGCGAGTATTAACTTGAACTGTTTATAAATTCGGAACAAATGATTATAGAGAGCGTAATAAATTTGCATATTAATCAGCATGTTGCATGCTACAAGAATATATCGATTTCACTAGTTTTTGGTTGAGAACCATATTGGCCCGGCCGCGAAAATCAACTTGAACTGCTTATAACTTCTGAACAATTGATCGTAGAGAACACAATTATTAGCATTTTAATGAAACATGTTGAAAGCTACAAGAATATGTCGGTTTCACTAGTTTTTATTTGAGAACAATATTGGCCCGTCCGCGAGTATTAAATTGAACTGCTTATAAGTTCTGAACAAATGATCGTAGAAAGCTCGATTGTTTTGCATATTAATAAACATGTAGCTAGCTACAAGAATATATAGATTTCACTAGTTATTGTTTGATAACCATGTTGGCCCACCCGCGAAAACTAATTCAACTGCTTAAAATTTCTGAACAAATGATCGTAGAGAACACAATTATTTGCATTTTAATGAAACATGTTGTATGCTACAAGAATATGTCGGTTTTACTATTTGTTTTTTAGAACCATATTGGCCCGCCCGCGAGTATTGACTTGTTCTGCTTATAACGTCTGAACAAATGATCGTAGTGAGCGTAATAGTTTTGCATATTAATCAGCATTTTGCATGCTACAAGAATATATCGATTTCACTAGTTGTTGGTTGAGAACCATATTGGTCCACCCTCGAAAATTAACTTGAACTGCTTATAACTTCTGAACAATTGATCGTAGAGAACACAATTATTTGCATTTCAATGAAACATGTTGTATGCCACAAGAATATGTCGGTTTCACTAGTTATTGTTTGAGAAACATTTTGGCCCGCCCGCTAAAGCTAACTTCAACTCCTTATAACTTCTGAACAAATGATCGTAGAGAGCGTTATAATTTTGTATATTAATCAGCATGTTGCATGCTACAAGAATATATCGATTTCATTGGTTGTTGGTTGAGAACCATATTGGCCCGCCCGCGAAAATTAACTTGAACTGCTTATAACTTCTGAACAATTGATCGTAGCGAACACAATTATTTGCATTTTAATGAAACATGTTGAATGCTTCAAGAATATGTCAGTTTCACTAGTTGTTGTTTGAGAACCATATTGGCCCGTCCGCGAATATTAAATTGAACTGCTTATAACTTATGAACAAATGATCGTGGAGAGCGTAATAAATTTGCATATTAATCAGCATGTTGCATGCTACAAGAATATATCGATTTCACTAGTTGTTGGTTGAGAACCATATTGGCCCGCCCGCGAAAATTAATTTGAACTGCTTATAACTTCTTAACAAATAATCGTAGAAAGCATAATAATTTTTCATATTAATTAGCATGTTGCATGCTACAAGAATATATCGATTTCACTACTTGTTGTTTGAGAAATATGTTGGCCTGCCCGCGAAAATTAACTTGAACTGCTTATAACTTCTGAACAATTGATCGTACAGCACACAATTATTTGCATTTTAATGAAACATGTTGAATGCTACAAGAATATGTCGGTTTCACTAGTTGTTTTTAGAAAACCATATTGGCCCGCCCGCGAGTAATAACTTGAACTGTTTATAACTTCTGAACAATTGATCGTAGAGAACACTATTATTTGCATTTCAATCAAACATGTATGCTACAAGAATATGTCGGTTTCACTAATTATTGTTTGAGAACCATTTTGGCCCGCCCGCCAAAACTAACTTCAACTCCTTATATATTCTGAACAAATGATCGTAGAGAGCGTAATAATTTTGCATATTAATCAGCATGTTGCATGCTACAACAATATATCGATTTCATTGGTTGTTGGTTGAGAACCATATTGGCCCGCCCGCGAAAATCAACTTGAACTGCTTATAACTCCTGAACAATTGATCGTAGAGACCACAATTAATAGCATTTTAATCAAACATGTTGTATGCAACAAGAATATGTCGGTTTCACTAGTTGTTTTTAGAAAACCATATTGGCCTGCCCACGAGTATTAACTTGAACTGTTTATAACTTCTGAACAAATGATCCTAGAGAGCGTAATAAATTTGCATATTAATCAGCATGTTGCATGCTACAAGAATATATCGATTTCACTAGTTGTTGGTTGAGAACCATATTGGCCCGCCCGCGAAAATCAACTTGAACTGCTTATAACTCCTGAACAATTGATCGTAGAGACCACAATCATTTGAATTTTAATGAAACATGTTGAATGCAACAAGAATATGTCGGTTTCATTAGTTGTTTTTAGAAAACCATATTGTCCCGCCCGCGAGTATTAACTTGAACTGTTTATGACTTCTGAACAAATGATCCTTAGAGCGTAATAAATTTGCATATTAATCAGCATGTTGCATGCTACAAGAATATATCGATTTCACTAGTTGTTGTTTGAGAACCATATTAGCCCGCCCCTGAAAATCAACTTGAACTGCTTATAACTCCTGAAAAATTGATCGTAGAGAACACAATTATTTGCATTTTAAAGAAACATGTTGAATGATACAAGAATATGTCGGTTTCACTAGTTGTTTTTAGAAAACCATATTGGCCCGCCCGCGAGTATTAACTTCAACTGTTCATAACTTCGGAACAAATGATCCTAGAGAGCGTAATAAATTTGCAAATTAATCAGCATGTTGCATGCTACAAGAATATATCGATTTCACTAGTTTTTGGTTGAGAACCATATTGGCTCGCCCGCGAAAATCAACTTGAACTGCTTATAACTTCTGAACAATTGATTGTAGAGAACACAATTATTTGCATTTTAATGAAACATGTTGTATGCTACAAGAATATGTCGGTTTTACTATTTGTTTTTTAGAACTATATTGGCCCGCCCGCGAGTATTGACTTGTTCTGCTTATAACGTCTGAACAAATGATCGTAGTGAGCGTCATAGTTTTGCATATTAATCAGCATTTTGCATGCTACAAGAATATGTCGGTTTCACTAGTTGTTATTTGAGAACAATATTGGCCCGTCCGCGAGTATTAAATTGAACTGCTTATAAGTTCTTAACAAATGATCGTAGAAAGCTCGATTGTTTTGCATATTAATAAACATGTAGCTAGCTACAAGAATATATAGATTTCACTAGTTATTGTTTGATAACAATGTTTACCCACACGCGAAAACTAATTCAACTGCTTACAATTTCTGAACAAATGATCGTAGAGAACACAATTATTTGCATTTTAATGAAACATGTTGTATGCTACAAGAATATGTCGGTTTTACTATTTGTTTTTTAGAACTATATTGGCCCGCCCGCGAGTATTGACTTGTTCTGCTTATAACGTCTGAACAAATGATCGTAGTGAGCGTAATAATTTTGCATATTAATCAGCATTTTGCATGCTACAACAATATATCGATTTCACTAGTTGTTGGTTGAGAACCATATTGGTCCGCCCTCGAAAATTAACTTGAACTGCTTATAATTTCTGAACAATTGATCGTAGAGAACACAATTATTTGCATTTTAATGAAACATGTTGAATGCAACAAGAATATGTCGGTTTCACTGGTTGTTTTTAGAAATCCACATTGGCCCGCCCGCGAGTATTAACTTGAACTGTTTATGACTTCTGAACAAATGATCCTAGAGAGCGTAATAAATTTGCATATTAATCAGCATGTTGCATGCTACAAGAATATATCGATTTCACTAGTTGTTGGTTGAGAACCATATTAGCCCGCCCCTGAAAATCAACTTCAACTGCTTATAACTCCTGAAAAATTGATCGTAGAGAACACAATTATTTGCATTTTAAAGAAACATGTTGAATGCTACAAGAATATGTCGGTTTCACTAGTTGTTTTTAGAAAACCGAATTGGCCCGCCCGCGAGTATTAACTTGAACTGTTTATAACTTCGGAACAAATGATCCTAGAGAGCGTAATAAATTTGCATATTAATCAGCATGTTGCATCCTGCAAGAATGTATCGATTTCACTAGTTTTTGGTTGAGAACCATATTGGCCCGCCCGCGAAAATCAACTTGAACTGCTTATAACTTCTGAACAATTGATCGTAGAGAACACAATTATTTGCATTTTAATGAAACATGTTGAATGCTACAAGAATATGTCGGTTTCACTAGTTTTCATTTGAGAACAATATTGGCCCGTCCGCGAGTATTAAATTGAACTGCTTATAAGTTCTGAACAAATGATCGTAGAAACCTCGATTGTTTTGCATATTAATAAACATGTAGCTAGCTACAAGAATATATAGATTTCACTAGTTATTGTTTGAGAACCATTTTGGCCCACCCGCGAAAACTAATTCAACTGCTTACAATTTCTGAACAAATGATCGTAGAGAACACAATTATTTGCATTTTAATGAAACATGTTGTATGCTACAAGAATATGTCGGTTTTACTATTTGTTTTTTAGAACCATATTGGCCCGCCCGCGAGTATTGACTTGTTCTGCTTATAACTTCTGAACAAATGATCGTAGTGAGCGTAATAGTTTTGCATATTAATCAGCATTTTGCATGCTACAAGAATATATCGATTTCACTAGTTGTTGGTTGAGAACCATATTGGTCCGCCCTCGAAAATTAATTTGAACTGGTTATAACTTCTGAACAATTGATCGTAGAGAACACAATTATTTGCATTTCAATGAAACATGTTGTATGCTACAAGAATATGTCGGTTTCACTAGTTATTGTTTGAAAACCATTTTTGCCCGCCCGCCAAAACTAACTTCAACTCCTTATAACTTCTGAACAAATGATCGTAGAGAGCGTTGTAATTTTGTATATTAATCAGCATGTTGCATGCTACAAGAATATATCGATTTCACTAGTTGTTGGTTGAGAACCATATTGGCCCGCCCGCGAAAATTAATTTGAACTGCTTATAACTTCTGAACAATTGATCGTAGCGAACACAATTATTTGCATTTTAATGAAACATGTTGAATGCTTCAAGAATATGTCAGTTTCACTAGTTGTTGTTTGAGAACCATATTGGCCCGTCCGAGAGTATTAACTTGAAATGTTTATAACTTCTGAACAAATGATCCTAGAGAGCGTTATAAATTTGCATATTAATCAGCATGTTGCATGCTACAAGAATATATCGATTTCACTAGTTGTTGGTTGAGAGCCATATTTACCCGCCCGCGAAAATCAACTTGAACTGCTTATATCTCCTGAACAATTGATCGTAGATACCACCATTATTTGCATTTTAAGGAAACATGTTGAATGCAACAAGAATATGTCGGTTTCACTGGTTGTTTTTAGAAAACCACATTGGCCCGCCCGCGAGTATTAACTTGAACTGTTTATGACTTCTGAACAAATGATCCCAGAGAGCGAAATAAATTTGCATATTAATCAGCATGTTGCATGCTACAAGAATATATCGATTTCACTAGTTGTTGGTTGAGAACCATATTAGCCCGCCCCTGAAAATCAACTTGAACTGCTTATAACTCCTGAAAAATTGATCGTAGAGAACACAATTATTTGCATTTTAAAGAAACATGTTGAATGCAACAAGAATATGTCGGTTTCACTAGTTGTTTTTAGAAAACCGAATTGGCCCGCCCGCGAGTATTAACTTGAACTGTTTATAACTTCGGAACAAATGATCTTAAAGAGCGTAATAAATTTGCATATTAATCAGCATGTTGCATGCTCCAAGAATATATCGATTTCACTAGTTGTTGGTTGAGAACCATATTGGCCCGCCCGCGAAAATTAATTTGAACTGCTTATAACTTCTGAACAAATAATCGTAGAAAGCGTAATAATTTTTCATATTAATTAGCATGTTGCATGCTACAAGAATATATCGATTTCACTAGTTGTTGTTTGAGAAATATATTGGCCTGCCCGCGAAAATTAACTTGAACTGCTTATAACTTCTGAACAATTGATCGTAGAGCACACAATTATTTGCATTTTAATGAAACATGTTGAATGCTACAAGAATATGTCGGTTTCACTAGTTGTTTTTAGAAAACCATATTGGCTCGCCCGCGAAAATCAACTTGAACTGCTTATAACTTCTGAACAATTGATCGTAGAGAACACAATTATTTGCATTTTAATGAAACATGTTGAATGCTACAAGAATATGTCGGTTTCACTAGTTTTTATTTGAGAACAATTTTGGCCCGTCCGCGAGTATTAAATTGAACTGCTTATAAGTTCTGAACAAATGATCGTAGAAAGCTCGATTGTTTTGCTTATTAATAAACATGTAGCTAGCTACAAGAATATATAGATTTCACTAGTTATTATTTGATAACCATGTTTACCCACCCGCGAAAACTAATTCAACTGCTTACAAATTTCTGAAAAAATGATCGTAGAGAACACAATTATTTGCATTTTAATGAAACATGTTGTATGCTAGAAGAATATGTCGGTTTTACTATTTGTTTTTAGAACTATATTGGCCCGCCCGCGAGTATTGACTTGTTCTGCTTATAACGTCTGAACAAATGATCGTACTGAGCGTAATAGTTTTGCATATTAATCAGCATTTTGCATGCTACAAGAATATATCGATTTCACTAGTTGTTGGTTGAGATCCATATTAGCCCGCCCTTGAAAAAAAACTTGAACTGCTTATAACTCCTGAAAAATTGATCGTAGAGAACACAATTATTTGCATTTTAAAGAAACATGTTGAATGCTACAAGAATATGTCGGTTTCACTAGTTGTTTTTAGAAAACCGAATTGGCCCGCCCGCGAGTATTAACTTGAACTGTTTATAACTTCGGAACAAATGATCCTAGAGAGCGTAATAAATTTGCATATTAATCAGCATGTTGCATGCTGCAAGAATGTATCGATTTCACTAGTTTTTGGTTGAGAACCATATTGGCCCGCCCGCGAAAATCAATTTGAACTGCTTATAACTTCTGAACAATTGATCGTAGAGAACACAATTATTTGCATTTTAATGAAACATGTTGAATGCTACAAGAATATGTCGGTTTCACTAGTTTTTATTTGAGAACAATATTGGCCCGTCCGCGAGTATTAAATTGAACTGCTTATAAGTTCTGAACAAATGATCGTAGAAAGCTCGATTGTATTGCATATTAATAAACATGTAGCTAGCTACAAGAATATATAGATTTCACTAGTTATTGTTTGAGAACCATGTTGGCCCACCCGCGAAAACTAATTCAACTGCTTACAATTTCTGAACAATTGATCGTAGAGAACACAATTATTTGCATTTTAATGAAACATGTTGTATGCTACAAGAATATGTCGGTTTTACTATTTGTTTTTTAGAACCATATTGGCCCGCCCGCGAGTATTGACTTGTTCTGCTTATAACGTCTGAACAAATGATCGTAGTGAGCGTAATAGTTTTGCATATTAATCAGCATTTTGCATGCTACAAGAATATATCGATTTCACTAGTTGTTGGTTGAGAACCATATTGGTCCGCCCTCGAAAATTAACTTGAACTGGTTATAACTTCTGAACAATTGATCGTAGAGAACACAATTATTTGCATTTCAATGAAACATGTTGTATGCTACAAGAATATGTCGGTTTCACTAGTTATTGTTTGAGAACCATTTTTGCCCGCCCGCCAAAACTAACTTCAACTCCTTATAACTTCTGAACAAATGATCGTAGAGAGCGTTATAATTTTGTATATTAATCAGCATGTTGCATGCTACAAGAATATATCGATTTCACTAGTTGTTGGTTGAGAACCATATTGGCCCGCCCGCGAAAATTAATTTGAACTGCTTATAACTTCTGAACAATTGATCGTAGCGAACACAATTATTTGCATTTTAATGAAACATGTTGAATGCTTCAAGAATATGTCAGTTTCACTAGTTGTTGTTTGAGAACCATATTGGCCCGCCCGCGAATATTAAATTGAACTGCTTATAACTTATGAACAAATGATCGTGGAAAGCGTAATAATTTTGCATATTAATCAGCATGTTGCATGCTACAAGAATATATCGATTTCATTAGTTGTTGGTTGAGAACCATATTGGCCCGTCCGAGAGTATTAACTTGAAGTGTTTATAACTTCTGAACAAATGATCCTAGAGAGCGTTATAAATTTGCATATTAATCAGCATGTTGCATGCTACAAGAATATATCGATTTCACTAGTTGTTGGTTGAGAGCCATATTGGCCCGCCCGCGAAAATCAACTTGAACTGCTTATATCTCCTGAACAATTGATCGTAGATACCACCATTATTTGCATTTTAAGGAAACATGTTGAATGCAACAAGAATATGTCGGTTTCACTGGTTGTTTTTAGAAAACCACATTGGCCCGCCCGCGAGTATTAACTTGAACTGTTTATGACTTCTGAACAAATGATCCCAGAGAGCGTAATAAATTTGCATATTAATCAGCATGTTGCATGCTACAAGAATATATCGATTTCACTAGTTGTTTGTTGAGAACCATATTAGCCCGCCCCTGAAAATCAACTTGAACTGCTTATAACTCCTGAAAAATTGATCGTAGAGAACACAATTATTTGCATTTTAAAGAAACATGTTGAATGCTACAAGAATATGTCGGTTTCACTAGTTGTTTTTAGAAAACCGAATTGGCCCGCCCGCGAGTATTAACTTGTACTGTTTATAACTTCGGAACAAATGATCTTAAAGAGCGTAATAAATTTGCATATTAATCAGCATGTTGCATGCTCCAAGAATATATCGATTTCACTAGTTGTTGGTTGAGAACCATATTGGCCCGCCCGCGAAAATTAATTTGAACTGCTTATAACTTCTGAACAAATAATCGTAGAAAGCGTAATAATTTTTCATATTAATTAGCATGTTGCATGCTACAAGAATATATCGATTTCACTAGTTGTTGTTTGAGAAATATATTGGCCTGCCCGCGAAAATTAACTTGAACTGCTTATAACTTCTGAACAATTGATCGTAGAGCACACAATTATTTGCATTTTAATGAAACATGTTTAATGCTACAAGAATATGTCGGTTTCACTAGTTGTTTTTAGAAAACCATATTGGCCCGCCCGCGAGTAATAACTTGAACTGTTTATAACTTCTGAACAATTGATCGTAGAGAACACAATTATTTGCATTTCAATCAAACATGTTGTATGCTACAAAAATATGTCGGTTTCACTAGTTATTGTTTGAGAACCATTTTGGCCCGCCCGCCAAAACTAACTTCAACTGCTTATATATTCTGAACAAA
The DNA here is from genome assembly GCF_977018435.1 of Lepisma saccharinum. Classification (NCBI taxonomy): domain Eukaryota; kingdom Metazoa; phylum Arthropoda; class Insecta; order Zygentoma; family Lepismatidae; genus Lepisma; species Lepisma saccharinum. The sequence goes on from NW_028142885.1 coordinate 1,280,058, forward strand.
TGATCGTAGAGAGCGTAATAATTTTGCATATTAATCAGCATGTTGCATGCTACAACAATATATCGATTTCATTGGTTGTTGTTTGAGAAATATATTGGCCTGCCCGCGAAAATTAACTTGAACTGTTTATGACGTCTGAACAAATGATCCTAGAGAGCGTAATAAATTTGCATATTAATCAGCATGTTGCATGCTACAAGAATATATCGATTTCACTAGTTTTTGGTTGAGAACCATATTGGCTCGCCCGCGAAAATCAACTTGAACTGCTTATAACTTCTGAACAATTGATCGTAGAGAACATAAATTATTTGCATTTTAATGAAACATGTTGAATGCTACAAGAATATGTCGGTTTCACTAGTTGTTATTTGAGAACAATATTGGCCCGTCCGCGAGTATTAAATTGAACTGCTTATAAGTTCTGAACATATGATCGTAGAAAGCTCGATTGTTTTGCTTATTAATAAACATGTAGCTAGCTACAAGAATATATAGATTTCACTAGTTATTGTTTGATAACCATGTTTACCCACCCGCGAAAACTAATTCAACTGCTTACAATTTCTGAACAAATGATCGTAGAGAACACAATTATTTGCATTTTAATGAAACATGTTGTATGCTACAAGAATATGTCCGTTTTACTATTTGTTTTTTAGAACCATATTGGCTTGCCCGCGAGTATTGACTTGTTCTGCTAATAACGTCTGAACAAATGATCGTAGTGAGCGTAATAGTTTTGCATATTAATCAGCATTTTGCATGCTACAAGAATATTGCGATTTCACTAGTTGTTGGTTGAGAACCATATTGGTCCGCCCTCGAAAATTAACTTGAACTGCTTATAACTTCTGAACAATTGATCGTAGAGAACACAATTATTTGCATTTCAATGAAACATGTTGTATGCTACAAGAATATGTCGGTTTCACTAGTTATTGTTTGAGAAACATTTTGGCCCGCCCGCCAAGCTAACTTCAACTCCTTATAACTTCTGAACAAATGATCGTAGAGAGCGTTATAATTTTGTATATTAATCAGCATGTTGCATGCTACAAGAATATATCGATTTCATTGGTTGTTGGTTGAGAACCATATTGGCCCGCCCGCGAAAATTAACTTGAACTGCTTATAACTTCTGAGCCATTGATCGTAGCGAACACAATTATTTGCATTTTAATTAAACATGTTGAATGCTTCAAGAATATGTCAGTTTCACTAGTTGTTGTTTGAGAACCGTATTGGCCCGTCCGCGAATATTAAATTGAACTGCTTATAACTTATGAACAAATGATCGTGGAGAGCGTAATAAATTTGCATATTAATCAGCATGTTGCATGCTACAAGAATATATCGATTTCACTAGTTGTTGGTTGAGAACCATATTGGCCCGCCCGCGAAAATTAATTTGAACTGCTTATAACTTCTGAAAAAATAATTGTAGAAAGCGTAATAATTTTTCATATTAATTAGCATGTAGCATGCTACAAGAATATATCGATTTCACTAGTTGTTGTTTGAGAAATATGTTGGCCTGCCCGCGAAAATTAACTTGAACTGCTTATAACTTCTGAACAATTGATCGTAGAGCACACAATTATTTGCATTTTAATGAAACATGTTGAATGCTACAAGTATATGTCGGTTTCACTAGTTGTTATTTGAGAACAATATTGGCCCGTCCGCGAGTATTAAATTGAACTGCTTATAACTTATGAACAAATGATCGTGGAGAGCGTAATAAATTTGCATATTAATCAGCATGTTGCATGCTACAAGAATATGTCGGTTTCACTAGTTATTGTTTGAGAACCATTTTGGACCGCCCGCCAAAACTAACTTCAACTGCTTATATATTCTGAACAAATGATCGTAGAGAGCGTAATAATTTTGCATATTAATCAGCATGTTGCATGCTACAACAATATATCGATTTCATTGGTTGTTGGTTGAGAACCATATTGGCCCGCTCGCGAAAATCAACTTGAACTGCTTATAACTCCTCAACAATTGATCGTAGAGACCACAATTAATAGCATTTTAAACAAACATGTTGTATGCAACAAGAATATGTCGGTTTCACTAGTTGTTTTTAGAAATCCATATTGGCCTGCCCGCGAGTATTAACTTCAACTGTTTATAACTTCTGAACAAATGATCCTAGAGAGCGTAATAAATTTGCATATTAATCAGCATGTTGCATGCTACAAGAATATATCGATTTCACTAGTTGTTGGTTGAGAACCATATTGGCCCGCCCGCGAAAATCAACTTGAAATGCTTATAACTCCTGAACAATTGATCGTAGAGACCACAATTATTTGAATTTTAATGAAACATGTTGAATGCAACAATAATATGTCGGTTTCATTAGTTGTTTTTAGAAAACCACATTGGCCCGCCCGCGAGTATTAACTTGAACTGTTTATGACGTCTGAACAAATGATCCTAGAGAGCGTAATAAATTTGCATATTAATCAGCATGTTGCATGCTACTAGAATATATCGATTTCACAAGTTTTTGGTTGAGAACCATATTAGCCCGCCCCTGAAAATCAACTTGAACTGCTTATAATTCCTGAAAAATTGATCGTAGAGACCACAATTATTCGCATTTTAAAGAAACATGTTGAATGCTACAAGAATATATCTGTTTCACTAGTTGTTTTTAGAAAACCATATTGGCCCGCCCGCGAGTATTAACTTGAACTGTTTTTAACTTCGGAACAAATGATCCTAGAGAGCGTAATAAATTTGCATATTAATCAGCATGTTGCATGCTACAAGAATATATCGATTTCACAAGTTTTTGGTTGAGAACCATATTGGCTCGCCTGCGAAAATCAACTTGAACTGCTTATAACTTCTGAACAATTGATCGTAGAGAACACAATTATTTGCATTTTAATGAAACATGTTGAATGCTACAAGAATATGTCGGTTTCACTAGTTGTTATTTGAGAACAATATTGGCCCGTCCGCGAGTATTAAATTGAACTGCTTATAAGTTCTGAACAAATGATCGTAGAAAGCTCGATTGTTTTGCTTATTAATAAACATGTAGCAAGCTACAAGAATATATAGATTTCACTAGTTATTGTTTGATAACCATGTTTACCCACCCGCGAAAACTAATTCAACTGCTTACAATTTCTGAAAAAATGATCGTAGAGAACACAATTATTTGCATTTTAATGAAACATGTTGAATGCTACAAGAATATGTCGGTTTTACTATTTGTTTTTTAGAACTATATTGGCCCGCCCGCGAGTATTGATTTGTTCTGCTTATAACGTCTGAACAAATGATCGTACTGAGCGTAATAATTTTGCATATTAATCAGCATTTTGCATGCTACAAGAATATATCGATTTCACTAGTTGTTGGTTGAGATCCATATTAGCCCGCCCTTGAAAATCAACTTCAACTGCTTATAACTCCTGAAAAATTGATCGTAGAGAACACAATTATTTGCATTTTAAAGAAACATGTTGAATGCTACAAGAATATGTCGGTTTCACTAGTTGTTTTTAGTAAACCCTATTGGCCCGCCCGCGAGTATTAACTTGAACTGTTATTACTTCGGAACAAATGATCCTAGAGAGCGTAATAAATTTGCATATTAATCAGCATGTTGCATGCTACAAGAATATATCGATTTCACTAGTTTTTGGTTGAGAACCATATTGGCCCGCCCGCGAAAATCAACTTGAACTGCTTATAACTTCTGAACAATTGATCGTAGAGAACACAATTATTTGCATTTTAATGAAACATGTTGAATGCTACAAGAATATGTCGGTTTCACTAGTTTTTATTTGAGAACAATATTGGCCCGTCCGCGAGTATTAAATTGAACTGCTTATAAGTTCTGAACAAATGATCGTAGAAAGCTCGATTGTTTTGCATATTAATAAACATGTAGCTAGCTACAAGAATATATAGATTTCACTAGTTATTGTTTGATAACCATTTTGGCCCACCCGCGAAAACTAATTCAACTGCTTACAATTTCTGAACAAATGATCGTAGAGAACACAATTATTTGCATTTTAATGAAACATGTTGTATGCTACAAGAGTATGTCGGTTTTACTATTTGTTTTTTAGAACCATATTGGCCCGCCCGCGAGTATTGACTTGTTCTGCTTATAACGTCTGAACAAATGATCGTAGTGAGCGTAATAGTTTTGCATATTAATCAGCATTTTGCATGCTACAAGAATATATCGATTTCACTAGTTGTTGGTTGAGAACCATATTGGTCCGCCCTCGAAAATTAACTTGAACTGGTTATAACTTCTGAACAATTGATCGTAGAGAACACAATTATTTGCATTTCAATGAAACATGTTGTATGCTACAAGAATATGTCGGTTTCACTAGTTATTGTTTGAGAACCATTTTTGCCCGCCCGCCAAAACTAACTTCAACTCCTTATAACTTCTGAACAAATGATCGTAGAGAGCGTTATAATTTTGTATATTAATCAGCATGTTGCATGCTACAAGAATATATCGATTTCACTAGTTGTTGGTTGAGAACCATATTGGCCCGCCCGCGAAAATTAATTTGAACTGCTTATAACTTCTGAACAATTGATCGTAGCGAACACAATTATTTGCATTTTAATGAAACATGTTGAATGCTTCAAGAATATGTCAGTTTCACTAGTTGTTGTTTGAGAACCATATTGGCCCGCCCGCGAATATTAAATTGAACTGCTTATAACTTATGAACAAATGATCGTGGAAAGCGTAATAATTTTGCATATTAATCAGCATGTTGCATGCTACAAGAATATATCGATTTCATTAGTTGTTGGTTGAGAACCATATTGGCCCGTCCGAGAGTATTAACTTGAAGTGTTTATAACTTCTGAACAAATGATCCTAGAGAGCGTTATAAATTTGCATATTAATCAGCATGTTGCATGCTACAAGAATATATCGATTTCACTAGTTGTTGGTTGAGAGCCATATTGGCCCGCCCGCGAAAATCAACTTGAACTGCTTATATCTCCTGAACAATTGATCGTAGATACCACCATTATTTGCATTTTAAGGAAACATGTTGAATGCAACAAGAATATGTCGGTTTCACTGGTTGTTTTTAGAAAACCACATTGGCCCGCCCGCGAGTATTAACTTGAACTGTTTATGACTTCTGAACAAATGATCCCAGAGAGCGTAATAAATTTGCATATTAATCAGCATGTTGCATGCTACAAGAATATATCGATTTCACTAGTTGTTTGTTGAGAACCATATTAGCCCGCCCCTGAAAATCAACTTGAACTGCTTATAACTCCTGAAAAATTGATCGTAGAGAACACAATTATTTGCATTTTAAAGAAACATGTTGAATGCTACAAGAATATGTCGGTTTCACTAGTTATTTTTAGAAAACCGAATTGGCCCGCCCGCGAGTATTAACTTGTACTGCTTATAACTTCGGAACAAATGATCTTAAAGAGCGTAATAAATTTGCATATTAATCAGCATGTTGCATGCTCCAAGAATATATCGATTTCACTAGTTGTTGGTTGAGAACCATATTGGCCCGCCCGCGAAAATTAATTTGAACTGCTTATAACTTCTGAACAAATAATCGTAGAAAGCGTAATAATTTTTCATATTAATTAGCATGTTGCATGCTACAAGAATATATCGATTTCACTAGTTGTTGTTTGAGAAATATATTGGCCTGCCCGCGAAAATTAACTTGAACTGCTTATAACTTCTGAACAATTGATCGTAGAGCACACAATTATTTGCATTTTAATGAAACATGTTGAATGCTACAAGAATATGTCGGTTTCACTAGTTGTTTTTAGAAAACCATATTGGCCCGCCCGCGAGTAATAACTTGAACTGTTTATAACTTCTGAACAATTGATCGTAGAGAACACAATTATTTGCATTTCAATCAAACATGTTGTATGCTACAAAAATATGTCGGTTTCACTAGTTATTGTTTGAGAACCATTTTGGCCCGCCCGCCAAAACTAACTTCAACTGCTTATATATTCTGAACAAATGATCGTAGAGAGCGTAATAATTTTGCATATTAATCAGCATGTTGCATGCTACAACAATATATCGATTTCATTGGTTGTTGGTTGAGAACCATATTGGCCCGCCCGCGAAAATCAACTTGAACTGCTTATAACTCCTCAACAATTGATCGTAGAGACCACAATTAATAGCATTTTAAACAAACATGTTGTATGCAACAAGAATATGTCGGTTTCAGTAGTTGTTTTTAGAAAACCACATTGGCCCGCCCGCGAGTATTAACTTGAACTGTTTATGACGTCTGAACAAATGATCCTAGAGAGCGTAATAAATTTGCATATTAATCAGCATGTTGCATGCTACAAGAATATATCGATTTCACTTGTTGTTGGTTGAGAACCATATTAGCCCGCCCCTGAAAATCAACTTGAACTGCTTATAACTCCTGAAAAATTGATCGTAGAGAACACAATTATTTGCATTTTAAAGAAACATGTTGAATGCTACAAGAATATGTCTGTTTCACTAGTTGTTTTTAGAAAACCATATTGGCCCGCCCGCGAGTATTAACTTGAACTGTTTATAACTTCGGAACAAATGATCCTAGAGAGCGTAATAAATTTGCATATTAATCAGCATGTTGCATGCTACAAGAATATATCGATTTCACTAGTTTTTGGTTGAGAACCATATTGGCTCGCCCGCGAAAATCAACTTGAACTGCTTATAACTTCTGAACAATTGATCGTAGAGAACATAAATTATTTGCATTTTAATGAAACATGTTGAATGCTACAAGAATATGTCGGTTTCACTAGTTGTTATTTGAGAACAATATTGGCCCGTCCGCGAGTATTAAATTGAACTGCTTATAAGTTCTGAACAAATGATCGTAGAAAGCTCGATTGTTTTGCTTATTAATAAACATGTAGCTAGCTACAAGAATATATAGATTTCACTAGTTATTGTTTGATAACCATGTTTACCCACCCGCGAAAACTAATTCAACTGCTTACAATTTCTGAAAAAATGATCGTAGAGAACACAATTATTTGCATTTTAATGAAACATGTTGTATGCTACAAGAATATGTCGGTTTTACTATTTGTTTTTAGAACTATATTGGCCCGCCCGCGAGTATTGACTTGTTCTGCTTATAACGTCTGAACAAATGATCGTACTGAGCGTAATAGTTTTGCATATTAATCAGCATTTTGCATGCTACAAGAATATATCGATTTCACTAGTTCTTGGTTGAGATCCATATTAGCCCGCCCTTGAAAATCAACTTGAACTGCTTATAACTCCTGAAAAATTGATCGTAGAGAACACAATTATTTGCATTTTAAAGAAACATGTTGAATGCTACAAGAATATGTCGGTTTCACTAGTTGTTTTTAGAAATCCCTATTGGCCCGCCCTCGAGTATTAACTTGAACTGTTTATAACTTCGGAACAAATGATCCTAGAGAGCGTAATAAATTTGCATATTAATCAGCATGTTGCATGCTACAAGAATATATCGATTTCACTAGTTTTTGGTTGAGAACCATATTGGCCCGCCCGCGAAAATCAACTTGAACTGCTTATAACTTCTGAACAATTGATCGTAGAGAACACAATTATTTGCATTTTAATGAAACATGTTGAATGCTACAAGAATATGTCGGTTTCACTAGTTTTTATTTGAGAACAATATTGGCCCGTCCGCGAGTATTAAATTGAACTGCTTATAATTCCTGAACAAATGATCGAAGAAAGCTCGATTGTTTTGCATATTAATAAACATGTAGCTAGCTACAAGAATATATAGATTTCACTAGTTATTGTTTGATAACCATCTTGGCCCACCCGCGAAAACTAATTCAACTGCTTACAATTTCTGAACAAATGATCGTAGAGAACACAATTATTTGCATTTTAATGAAACATGTTGTATGCTACAAGAATATGTCCGTTTTACTATTTGTTTTTTAGAACCATATTGGCTTGCCCGCGAGTATTGACTTGTTCTGCTAATAACGTCTGAACAAATGATCGTAGTGAGCGTAATAGTTTTGCATATTAATCAGCATTTTGCATGCTACAAGAATATTGCGATTTCACTAGTTGTTGGTTGAGAACCATATTGGTCCGCCCTCGAAAATTAACTTGAACTGCTTATAACTTCTGAACAATTGATCGTAGAGAACACAATTATTTGCATTTCAATGAAACATGTTGTATGCTACAAGAATATGTCGGTTTCACTAGTTATTGTTTGAGAAACATTTTGGCCCGCCCGCCAAGCTAACTTCAACTCCTTATAACTTCTGAACAAATGATCGTAGAGAGCGTTATAATTTTGTATATTAATCAGCATGTTGCATGCTACAAGAATATATCGATTTCATTGGTTGTTGGTTGAGAACCATATTGGCCCGCCCGCGAAAATTAACTTGAACTGCTTATAACTTCTGAGCAATTGATCGTAGCGAACACAATTATTTGCATTTTAATTAAACATGTTGAATGCTTCAAGAATATGTCAGTTTCACTAGTTGTTGTTTGAGAACCGTATTGGCCCGTCCGCGAATATTAAATTGAACTGCTTATAACTTATGAACAAATGATCGTGGAGAGCGTAATAAATTTGCATATTAATCAGCATGTTGCATGCTACAAGAATATATCGATTTCACTAGTTGTTGGTTGAGAACCATATTGGCCCGCCAGCGAAAATTAATTTGAACTGCTTATAACTTCTGAAAAAATAATCGTAGAAAGCGTAATAATTTTTCATATTAATTAGCATGTTGCATGCTACAAGAATATATCGATTTCACTAGTTGTTGTTTGAGAAATATATTGGCCTGCCCGCGAAAATTAACTTGAACTGCTTATAACTTCTGAACAATTGATCGTAGAGCACACAATTATTTGCATTTTAATGAAACATGTTGAATGCTACAAGAATATGTCGGTTTCACTAGTTGTTTTTAGAAAACCATATTGGCCCGCCCGCGAGTAATAACTTGAACTGTTTATAACTTCTGAACAATTGATCGTAGAGAACACAATTATTTGCATTTCAATCAAACATGTTGTATGCTACAAAAATATGTCGGTTTCACTAGTTATTGTTTGAGAACCATTTTGGCCCGCCCGCCAAAACTAACTTCAACTGCTTATATATTCTGAACAAATGATCGTAGAGAGCGTAATAATTTTGCATATTAATCAGCATGTTGCATGCTACAACAATATATCGATTTCATTGGTTGTTGGTTGAGAACCATATTGGCCCGCCCGCGAAAATCAACTTGAACTGCTTATAACTCCTCAACAATTGATCGTAGAGACCACAATTAATAGCATTTTAAACAAACATGTTGTATGCAACAAGAATATGTCGGTTTCAGTAGTTGTTTTTAGAAAACCACATTGGCCCGCCCGCGAGTATTAACTTGAACTGTTTATGACGTCTGAACAAATGATCCTAGAGAGCGTAATAAATTTGCATATTAATCAGCATGTTGCATGCTACAAGAATATATCGATTTCACTTGTTGTTGGTTGAGAACCATATTAGCCCGCCCCTGAAAATCAACTTGAACTGCTTATAACTCCTGAAAAATTGATCGTAGAGAACACAATTATTTGCATTTTAAAGAAACATGTTGAATGCTACAAGAATATGTCTGTTTCACTAGTTGTTTTTAGAAAACCATATTGGCCCGCCCGCGAGTATTAACTTGAACTGTTTATAACTTCGGAACAAATGATCCTAGAGAGCGTAATAAATTTGCATATTAATCAGCATGTTGCATGCTACAAGAATATATCGATTTCACTAGTTTTTGGTTGAGAACCATATTGGCTCGCCCGCGAAAATCAACTTGAACTGCTTATAACTTCTGAACAATTGATCGTAGAGAACATAAATTATTTGCATTTTAATGAAACATGTTGAATGCTACAAGAATATGTCGGTTTCACTAGTTGTTATTTGAGAACAATATGGGCCCGTCCGCGAGTATTAAATTGAACTGCTTATAAGTTCTGAACAAATGATCGTAGAAAGCTCGATTGTTTTGCTTATTAATAAACATGTAGCTAGCTACAAGAATATATAGATTTCACTAGTTATTGTTTGATAACCATGTTTACCCACCCGCGAAAACTAATTCAACTGCTTACAATTTCTGAAAAAATGATCGTAGAGAACACAATTATTTGCATTTTAATGAAACATGTTGTATGCTACAAGAATATGTCGGTTTTACTATTTGTTTTTAGAACTATATTGGCCCGCCCGCGAGTATTGACTTGTTCTGCTTATAACGTCTGAACAAATGATCGTACTGAGCGTAATAGTTTTGCATATTAATCAGCATTTTGCATGCTACAAGAATATATCGATTTCACTAGTTCTTGGTTGAGATCCATATTAGCCCGCCCTTGAAAATCAACTTGAACTGCTTATAACTCCTGAAAAATTGATCGTAGAGAACACAATTATTTGCATTTTAAAGAAACATGTTGAATGCTACAAGAATATGTCGGTTTCACTAGTTGTTTTTAGAAATCCCTATTGGCCCGCCCTCGAGTATTAACTTGAACTGTTTATAACTTCGGAACAAATGATCCTAGAGAGCGTAATAAATTTGCATATTAATCAGCATGTTGCATGCTACAAGAATATATCGATTTCACTAGTTTTTGGTTGAGAACCATATTGGCCCGCCCGCGAAAATCAACTTGAACTGCTTATAACTTCTGAACAATTGATCGTAGAGAACACAATTATTTGCATTTTAATGAAACATGTTGAATGCTACAAGAATATGTCGGTTTCACTAGTTTTTATTTGAGAACAATATTGGCCCGTCCGCGAGTATTAAATTGAACTGCTTATAATTCCTGAACAAATGATCGAAGAAAGCTCGATTGTTTTGCATATTAATAAACATGTAGCTAGCTACAAGAATATATAGATTTCACTAGTTATTGTTTGATAACCATCTTGGCCCACCCGCGAAAACTAATTCAACTGCTTACAATTTCTGAACAAATGATCGTAGAGAACACAATTATTTGCATTTTAATGAAACATGTTGTATGCTACAAGAATATGTCCGTTTTACTATTTGTTTTTTAGAACCATATTGGCTTGCCCGCGAGTATTGACTTGTTCTGCTAATAACGTCTGAACAAATGATCGTAGTGAGCGTAATAGTTTTGCATATTAATCAGCATTTTGCATGCTACAAGAATATTGCGATTTCACTAGTTGTTGGTTGAGAACCATATTGGTCCGCCCTCGAAAATTAACTTGAACTGCTTATAACTTCTGAACAATTGATCGTAGAGAACACAATTATTTGCATTTCAATGAAACATGTTGTATGCTACAAGAATATGTCGGTTTCACTAGTTATTGTTTGAGAAACATTTTGGCCCGCCCGCCAAGCTAACTTCAACTCCTTATAACTTCTGAACAAATGATCGTAGAGAGCGTTATAATTTTGTATATTAATCAGCATGTTGCATGCTACAAGAATATATCGATTTCATTGGTTGTTGGTTGAGAACCATATTGGCCCGCCCGCGAAAATTAACTTGAACTGCTTATAACTTCTGAGCAATTGATCGTAGCGAACACAATTATTTGCATTTTAATTAAACATGTTGAATGCTTCAAGAATATGTCAGTTTCACTAGTTGTTGTTTGAGAACCGTATTGGCCCGTCCGCGAATATTAAATTGAACTGCTTATAACTTATGAACAAATGATCGTGGAGAGCGTAATAAATTTGCATATTAATCAGCATGTTGCATGCTACAAGAATATATCGATTTCACTAGTTGTTGGTTGAGAACCATATTGGCCCGCCCGCGAAAATTAATTTGAACTGCTTATAACTTCTGAAAAAATAATCGTAGAAAGCGTAATAATTTTTCATATTAATTAGCATGTTGCATGCTACAAGAATATATCGATTTCACTAGTTGTTGTTTGAGAAATATGTTGGCCTGCCCGCGAAAATTAACTTGAACTGCTTATAACTTCTGAACAATTGATCGTAGAGCACACAATTATTTGCATTTTAATGAAACATGTTGAATGCTACAAGTATATGTCGGTTTCACTAGTTGTTATTTGAGAACAATATTGGCCCGTCCGCGAGTATTAAATTGAACTGCTTATAACTTATGAACAAATGATCGTGGAGAGCGTAATAAATTTGCATATTAATCAGCATGTTGCATGCTACAAGAATATGTCGGTTTCACTAGTTATTGTTTGAGAACCATTTTGGACCGCCCGCCAAAACTAACTTCAACTGCTTATATATTCTGAACAAATGATCGTAGAGAGCGTAATAATTTTGCATATTAATCAGCATGTTGCATGCTACAACAATATATCGATTTCATTGGTTGTTGGTTGAGAACCATATTGGCCCGCACGCGAAAATCAACTTGAACTGCTTATAACTCCTCAACAATTGATCGTAGAGACCACAATTAATAGCATTTTAAACAAACATGTTGTATGCAACAAGAATATGTCGGTTTCACTAGTTGTTTTTAGAAATCCATATTGGCCTGCCCGCGAGTATTAACTTCAACTGTTTATAACTTCTGAACAAATGATCCTAGAGAGCGTAATAAATTTGCATATTAATCAGCATGTTGCATGCTACTAGAATATATCGATTTCACTAGTTGTTGGTTGAGAACCATATTAGCCCGCCCCTGAAAATTTACTTGAACTGCTTATAATTCCTGAAAAATTGATCGTAGAGACCACAATTATTTGCATTTTAAAGAAACATGTTGAATGCTACAAGAATATATCTGTTTCACTAGTTGTTTTTAGAAAACCATATTGGCCCGCCCGCGAGTATTAACTTGAACTGTTTTTAACTTCGGAACAAATGATCCTAGAGAGCGTAATAAATTTGCATATTAATCAGCATGTTGCATGCTACAAGAATATATCGATTTCACAAGTTTTTGGTTGAGAACCATATTGGCTCGCCCGCGAAAATCAACTTGAACTGCTTATAACTTCTGAACAATTGATCGTAGAGAACACAATTATTTGCATTTTAATGAAACATGTTGAATGCTACAAGAATATGTCGGTTTCACTAGTTGTTATTTGAGAACAATATTGGCCCGTCCGCGAGTATTAAATTGAACTGCTTATAAGTTCTGAACAAATGATCGTAGAAAGCTCGATTGTTTTGCTTATTAATAAACTTGTAGCAAGCTACAAGAATATATAGATTTCACTAGTTATTGTTTGATAACCATGTTTACCCACCCGCGAAAACTAATTCAACTGCTTACAATTTCTGAAAAAATGATCGTAGAGAACACAATTATTTGCATTTTAATGAAACATGTTGAATGCTACAAGAATATGTCGGTTTTACTATTTGTTTTTTAGAACTATATTGGCCCGCCCGCGAGTATTGACTTGTTCTGCTTATAACGTCTGAACAAATGATCGTACTGAGCGTAATAATTTTGCATATTAATCAGCATTTTGCATGCTACAAGAATATATCGATTTCACTAGTTGTTGGTTGAGATCCATATTAGCCCGCCCTTGAAAATCAACTTCAACTGCTTATAACTCCTGAAAAATTGATCGTAGAGAACACAATTATTTGCATTTTAAAGAAACATGTTGAATGCTACAAGAATATGTCGGTTTCACTAGTTCTTTTTAGTAAACCCTATTGGCCCGCCCGCGAGTATTAACTTGAACTGTTATTACTTCGGAACAAATGATCCTAGAGAGCGTAATAAATTTGCATATTAATCAGCATGTTGCATGCTACAAGAATATATCGATTTCACTAGTTTTTGGTTGAGAACCATATTGGCCCGCCCGCGAAAATCAACTTGAACTGCTTATAACTTCTGAACAATTGATCGTAGAGAACACAATTATTTGCATTTTAATGAAACATGTTGAATGCTACAAGAATATGTCGGTTTCACTAGTTTTTATTTGAGAACAATATTGGCCCGTCCGCGAGTATTAAATTGAACTGCTTATAAGTTCTGAACAAATGATCGTAGAAAGCTCGATTGTTTTGCATATTAATAAACATGTAGCTAGCTACAAGAATATATAGATTTCACTAGTTATTGTTTGATAACCATTTTGGCCCACCCGCGAAAACTAATTCAACTGCTTACAATTTCTGAACAAATGATCGTAGAGAACACAATTATTTGCATTTTAATGAAACATGTTGTATGCTACAAGAATATGTCAGTTTTACTATTTGTTTTTTAGAACCATATTGGCTAGACCGCGAGTATTGACTTGTTCTGCTAATAACGTCTGATCAAATGATCGTAGTGAGCGTAATAGTTTTGCATATTAATCAGCATTTTTTATGCTACAAGAATATATCGATTTCACTAGTTGTTGGTTGAGAACCATATTGGTCCGCCCTCGAAAATTAACTTGAACTGCTTATAACTTCTGAACAATTGATCGTAGAGAACACAATTATTTGCATTTCAATCAAACATGTATGCTACAAGAATATGTCGGTTTCACTAGTTATTGTTTGAGAACCATTTTGGCTCGCACGCCAAAACTAACTTCAACTCCTTATATATTCTGAACAAATGGTCGTAGAGAGCGTAATAATTTTGCATATTAATCAGCATGTTGCATGCTACAACAATATATCGATTTCATTGGTTGTTGTTTGAGAACCATATTGGCCCGCCCGCGAAAATCAACTTGAACTGCTTATAACTCCTGAACAATTGATCGTAGAGACCACAATTAATAGCATTTTAATCAAACATGTTGTATGCAACAAGAATATGTCGGTTTCACTAGTTGTTTTTAGAAAACCATATTGGCCTGCCCGCGAGTATTAACTTGAACTGTTTATAACTTCTGAACAAATGATCCTAGAGAGCGTAATAAATTTGCATATTAATCAGCATGTTGCATGTTACAAGAATATATCGATTTCACTAGTTGTTGGTTGAGAACCATATTGGCCCGCCTGCGAAAATCAACTTGAACTGCTTATAACTCCTGAACAATTGATCGTAGAGACCACAATCATTTGAATTTTAATGAAACATGTTGAATGCAACAAGAATATGTCGGTTTCATTAGTTGTTTTTAGAAAACCATATTGTCCCGCCCGCGAGTATTAACTTGAATTGTTTATGACTTCTGAACAAATGATCCTAGAGAGCGTAATAAATTTGCATATTAATCAGCATGTTGCATGCTACAAGAATATATCGATTTCACTAGTTTTTGGTTGAGAACCATATTAGCCCGCCCCTGAAAATCAACTTGAACTGCTTATAACTCCTGAAAAATTGATCGTAGAGAACACAATTATTTGCATTTTAAAGAAAAATGTTGAATGCTACAAGAATATGTCGGTTTCACTAGTTGTTTTTAGAAAACCATATTGGCCCGCCCCAGAGTATTAACTTCAACTGTTTATAACTTCGGAACAAATGATCCTAGAGAGCGTAATAAATTTGCATATTAATCAGCATGTTGCATGCTACAAGAATATATCGATTTCACTAGTTTTTGGTTGAGAACCATATTGGCTCGCCCGCGAAAATCAACTTGAACTGCTTATAACTTCTGAACAATTGATCGTAGAGAACACAATTATTTGCATTTTAATGAAACATGTTGAATGTTACAAGAATATGTCGGTTTCACTAGTTGTTATTTGAGAACAATATTGGCCCGTCCGCGAGTATTAAATTGAACTGCTTATAAGTTCTTAACAAATGATCGTAGAAAGCTCGATTGTTTTGCATATTAATAATCATGTAGCAAGCTACAATAATATACAGATTTGACTAGTTATTGTTTGATAACCATGTTTACCCACCCGCGAAAACTAATTCAACTGCTTACAATTTCTGAAAAAATGATCGTAGAGAACACAATTATTTGCATTTTAATGAAACATGTTGAATGCTACAAGAATATGTCGGTTTTACTATTTGTTTTTTAGAACTATATTGGCCCGCCCGCGAGTATTGACTTGTTCTGCTTATAACGTCTGAACAAATGATCGTACTGAGCGTAATAATTTTGCATATTAATCAGCATTTTGCATGCTACAAGAATATATCGATTTCACTAGTTGTTGGTTGAGATCCATATTAGCCCGCCCTTGAAAATCAACTTCAACTGCTTATAACTCCTGAAAAATTGATCGTAGAGAACACAATTATTTGCATTTTAAAGAAACATGTTGAATGCTACAAGAATATGTCGGTTTCACTAGTTCTTTTTAGTAAACCCTATTGGCCCGCCCGCGAGTATTAACTTGAACTGTTATTACTTCGGAACAAATGATCCTACAGAGCGTAATAAATTTGCATATTAATCAGCATGTTGCATGCTACAAGAATATATCGATTTCACTAGTTTTTGGTTGAGAACCATATTGGCCCGCCCGCGAAAATCAACTTGAACTGCTTATAACTTCTGAACAATTGATCGTAGAGAACACAATTATTTGCATTTTAATGAAACATGTTGAATGCTACAAGAATATGTCGGTTTCACTAGTTTTTATTTGAGAACAATATTGGCCCGTCCGCGAGTATTAAATTGAACTGCTTATAAGTTCTGAACAAATGATCGTAGAAAGCTCGATTGTTTTGCATATTAATAAACATGTAGCTAGCTACAAGAATATATAGATTTCACTAGTTATTGTTTGATAACCATTTTGGCCCACCCGCGAAAACTAATTCAACTGCTTACAATTTCTGAACAAATGATCGTAGAGAACACAATTATTTGCATTTTAATGAAACATGTTGTATGCTACAAGAATATGTCGGTTTTACTATTTGTTTTTTAGAACCATATTGGCTAGACCGCGAGTATTGACTTGTTCTGCTAATAACGTCTGATCAAATGATCGTAGTGAGCGTAATAGTTTTGCATATTAATCAGCATTTTTTATGCTACAAGAATATATCGATTTCACTAGTTGTTGGTTGAGAACCATATTGGTCCGCCCTCGAAAATTAACTTGAACTGCTTATAACTTCTGAACAATTGATCGTAGAGAACACAATTATTTGCATTTCAATCAAACATGTATGCTACAAGAATATGTCGGTTTCACTAGTTATTGTTTGAGAACCATTTTGGCTCGCACGCCAAAACTAACTTCAACTCCTTATATATTCTGAACAAATGGTCGTAGAGAGCGTAATAATTTTGCATATTAATCAGCATGTTGCATGCTACAACAATATATCGATTTCATTGGTTGTTGTTTGAGAACCATATTGGCCCGCCCGCGAAAATCAACTTGAACTGCTTATAACTCCTGAACAATTGATCGTAGAGACCACAATTAATAGCATTTTAATCAAACATGTTGTATGCAACAAGAATATGTCGGTTTCACTAGTTGTTTTTAGAAAACCATATTGGCCTGCCCGCGAGTATTAACTTGAACTGTTTATAACTTCTGAACAAATGATCCTAGAGAGCGTAATAAATTTGCATATTAATCAGCATGTTGCATGTTACAAGAATATATCGATTTCACTAGTTGTTGGTTGAGAACCATATTGGCCCGCCTGCGAAAATCAACTTGAACTGCTTATAACTCCTGAACAATTGATCGTAGAGACCACAATCATTTGAATTTTAATGAAACATGTTGAATGCAACAAGAATATGTCGGTTTCATTAGTTGTTTTTAGAAAACCATATTGTCCCGCCCGCGAGTATTAACTTGAATTGTTTATGACTTCTGAACAAATGATCCTAGAGAGCGTAATAAATTTGCATATTAATCAGCATGTTGCATGCTACAAGAATATATCGATTTCACTAGTTTTTGGTTGAGAACCATATTAGCCCGCCCCTGAAAATCAACTTGAACTGCTTATAACTCCTGAAAAATTGATCGTAGAGAACACAATTATTTGCATTTTAAAGAAAAATGTTGAATGCTACAAGAATATGTCGGTTTCACTAGTTGTTTTTAGAAAACCATATTGGCCCGCCCCAGAGTATTAACTTCAACTGTTTATAACTTCGGAACAAATGATCCTAGAGAGCGTAATAAATTTGCATATTAATCAGCATGTTGCATGCTACAAGAATATATCGATTTCACTAGTTTTTGGTTGAGAACCATATTGGCTCGCCCGCGAAAATCAACTTGAACTGCTTATAACTTCTGAACAATTGATCGTAGAGAACACAATTATTTGCATTTTAATGAAACATGTTGAATGCTACAAGAATATGTCGGTTTCACTAGTTGTTATTTGAGAACAATATTGGCCCGTCCGCGAGTATTAAATTGAACTGCTTATAAGTTCTTAACAAATGATCGTAGAAAGCTCGATTGTTTTGCATATTAATAATCATGTAGCAAGCTACAATAATATACAGATTTGACTAGTTATTGTTTGATAACCATGTTTACCCACCCGCGAAAACTAATTCAACTGCTTACAATTTCTGAAGAAATGATCGTAGAGAACACAATTATTTGCATTCTAATGAAACATGTTGTATGCTACAAGAATATGTCGGTTTTACTATTTGTTTTTTAGAACTATATTGGCCCGCCCGCGAGTATTGACTTGTTCTGCTTATAACGTCTGAACAAATGATCGTAGTGAGCGTAATAGTTTTGCATATTAATCAGCATTTTGCATGCTACAAGAATATATCGATTTCACTAGTTGTTGGTTGAGAACCATATTGGTCCGCCCTCGAAAATTAACTTGAACTGCTTATAATTTCTGAACAATTGATCGTAGAGAACACAATTATTTGCATTTCAATGAAACATGTTGTATGCTACAAGAATATGTCGGTTTCAATAATTATTGTTTGAGAACCATTTTGGCCCGCCCGCCAAAACTAACTTCAACTCCTTATAACTTCTGAACAAATGATCGTAGAGAGCGCAATAATTTTGCATATTAGTCAGCATGTTTCATGCTACAAGAATATATCGATTTCATTAGTTGTTGGTTGAGAACCATATTGGCCCGTCCGAGAGTATTAACTTGAACTGTTTATAACTTCTGAACAAATGAACCTAGAGAGCGTAATAAATTTGCATATTAATCAGCATGTTGCATGCTACAAGAATATATCGATTTCACTAGTTGTTGTTTGAGAACCATTTTGGCCTGACAGCTAAAACTAACTTCAACTCCTTATAACTTCTGAACAATTGATCGTAGAAAGCGTAATAATTTTGCATATTAATGAGCATGTTGCATGCTACAAGAATATATCGATTTCATTAGTTGTTGGTTGAGAACAATATTGGCCCGTCCGAGAGTATTAACTTGAACTGTTTATAACTTCTGAACAAATGAACCTAGAGAGCGTAATAAATTTGCATATTAATCAGCATGTTGCATGCTACAAGAATATATCGATTTCACTAGTTGTTGTTTGAGAACCATATTGGCCCGCCCGCGAAAATCAACTTGAACTGCTTATAACTCCTGAACAATTGATCGTAGAGACCACAATTATTTGCATTTTAATGAAACATGTTGAATGCAACAAGAATATGTTGGTTTCACTTGTTGTATTTAGAAAACCACATTGGCCTGCCCGCGAGTATTAACTTGAACTGTTTATGACTTCTGAACAAATGATCCTAGAGAGCGTAATAAATTTGCATATTAATCAGCATGTTGCATGCTACAAGAATATATCGATTTCACTAGTTGTTGGTTGAGAACCATATTCGCCCGCCCCTGAATATCAACTTGAACTCCTTATAACTCCTGAAAAATTGATCGTAGAGAACACAATTATTTGCAATTTAATGAAACATGTTGAATGCTACAAGAACATGTCGGTTTCACTAGATGGTTTTAGAAAACCATATTGGCCCGCCCGCGAGTATTAACTTGAACGGTTTATAACTTCTGAACAAATGATCCTTAAGAGCGTAATAAATTTGCATATTAATCAGCATTTTGCATGCTACAAGATTATATCGATTTCACTAGTTGTTGGTTGAGAACCATATTAGCCCGCCCCTGAAAATCAACTTGAACTGCTTATAACTCCTGAAAAATTGATCGTAGAGAACACAATTATTTGCATTTTAAAGAAACATGTTGAATGCTACAAGAATATGTCGGTTTCACTAGTTATTGTTTGAGAACCATTTTGGCCCGCCCGCCAAAACTAACTTCAACTCCTTATAACTTCTGAACAAATGATCGTAGAGAGCGCAATAATTTTGCATATTAATCAGCATGTTTCAAGCTACAAGAATATATCGATTTCATTAGTTGTTGGTTGAGAACCATATTTGCCCGCCCGCGAAAATTAACTTGAACTGCTAAAGACTTCTGAACAATTGATCGTAGCGAACACAATTATTTGCATTTTAATGAAACATGTTGAATGCTTCAAGAATATGACGGTTTCACTAGTTGTTGTTTGAGAACCATATTAGCCTGCCCGCAAGTATTAAAATGAACTGCTTATAACTTCTGAACAAATGATCCTAGAGAGCGTAATAAATTTGCATAGTAATCAGCATGTTGCATGCTACAAGAATATATCGATTTCACATGTTGTTGGATGAGATTCATATTGGCCCGCCCGCGAAAATCAACCTGAACTGCTTATAACTCCTGAACAATTGATCGTAGAAAACACAATTATTTGCATTTTAATGAAACATGTTGAATGCTACAAAAATATGTCTGTTTCACTAGTTGTTTTTAGAAAACCATTTTGGCCTGCTCGCTAAAACTAACTTCAACTCCTTATAACTTCTGAACAATTGATCGTAGAAAGCGTAATAATTTTGCATATTAATCAGCATGTTGCATGCTACAAGAATATATCGATTTCACTAGTTGTTGGTTGAGAACCATATTGGCCCGCCCGCGAAAATCAACTTGAACTGCTTATAACTCCTGAACAATTGATCGTAGAGACCACAATTAATAGCATTTTAATCAAACACGTTGTATGCAACAAGAATATGTCGGTTTCACTAGTTGTTTTTAGAAAACCATATTTCCCTGCCAGCGAGTATTAACTTGAACTGTTTATAACTTCTGAACAAATGATCCTAGAGAGCGTAATAAATTTGCATATTAATCAGCATGTTGCATGCTACAAGAATATATCGATTTCACTAGTTGTTGGTTGAGAACCATATTGGCCTGCCCGCGAAAATCAACTTGAACTGCTTATAACTACTGAACAATTGATCGTAGAGACCACAATTATTTGCATTTTAATGAAACATGTTGAATGCAACAAGAATATGTCGGTTTCACTTGTAGTTTTTAGAATACCACATTGGCCCGCCCGCGAGTATTAACTTGAACTGTTTATGACTTCTGAACAAATGATCCTAGAGAGCGTAATAAATTTGCATATTAAACAGCATGTTGCATGCTACAAGAATATATCGATTTCACTAGTTGGTTGAGAACCATATTAGCCCGCCTATGAAAATCAACTTGAACTGCTTATAGCTCCTGAAAAATTGATCGTAGAGAAAACAATTATTTGCATTTTAAAGAAACATGTTGAATGCTACAAGAATATGTCGGTTTCACTAGTTGTTTTTAGAAAACCATATTGGTCCGCCCGCGAGTATTAACTTGAACGGTTTATAACTTCGGAACAAATGAACCTAGAGAGCGTAATAAATTTGCATATTAATCAGCATGTTGCATGCTACAAGAATATATCGATTTCACTAGTTTTTGGTTGAGAACCATATTGGCCCGCCCGCGAAAATCAACTTGAACTGCTTATAACTTCTGAACATATGATCGTAGAGAACACAATCATTTGCATTTTAATGAAACATGTTGAATGCTACAAGAATATGTCGGTTTCACTAGTTGTTATTTGAGAACAATATTGGCCCGTCCGCGAGTATTAAATTGAACTGCTTATAAGTTCTGAACAAATGATCGTAGAAAGCTCGATTGTTTTGCATATTAATAAACATGTAGCTAGCTACAAGAATATATAGATGTCACTAGTTATTGTTTGATAACCATGTTGGCCCACCCGCGAAAACTAATTCAACTGCTTACAATTTCTGAACAAATGATCGTAGAGTACACAATAATTTGCATTTTAATGAAACATGTTGTATGCTACAAGAATATGTCGGTTTCACTATTTGTTTTTTAGAACCATATTGGCCCGCCCGCGAGTTTTGACTTGTTCTGCTTATAACGCCTGAACAAATGATCGTAGTGAGCGTAATAGTTTTGCATATTAATCAGCATTTTGCATGCTACAAGAATATATCGATTTCACTAGTTGTTGGTTGAGAACCATATTGGCCCGCCCGCAAGTATTAAAATGAACTGCTTATGACTTCTGAACAAATGATCCTAGAGAGCGTAATAAATTTGCATATTAATCAGCATGTTGCATGCTACAAGAATATATCGATTTCACAAGTTGTTGGATGAGATCCATATTGGCCCGCCCGCGAAAATCAACTTGAACTGCTTATAACTCCTGAACAATTGATCGTAGAAAACACAATTATTTGCATTTTAATGAAACATGTTGAATGCTACAAAAATATGTTGGTTTCACTAGTCGTTTTTAGAAAACCATTTTGGCCCGCCCGCTAAAAATAACTTTAACTCCTTATAACTTCAGAACAATTGATCGTAGAAAGCGTAATAATTTTGCATATTAATCAGCATGTTGCATGCTACAAGAATATATCGATTTCACTAGTTGTTGGTTGAAAAACATATTGGCCCGCCCGCGAATATCAACTTCAACTGCTTATAACTTCTGAACAATTGATCGTAGAGATCACAATTATTATCATTTTAATCTAACATGTTGTATGCTACAAGAATATGTCGGTTTCACTAGTTATTGTTTGAGAACCATTTTGGTCCGCCCGCTAAAACTAACTTCAATTCCTTATAACTTCTGAACAAATGATCGTAGAGAGCGTTATAATTTTGCATATTAATCAGCATGTTTTATGCTACAAGAATATATCCATTTCATTGGTTGTTGGTTTAGAACCATATTGGCCCGCCCGCGAAAATTAACTTGAACTGCTTATAACTTCTGAACAATTGATCGTAGCGAACACAATTATTTGCATTTTAATGAAACATGTTGAATGCTTCAAGAATATGTCGGTTTCACTAATTGTTGTTTGAGAACCATATTGGATCGCCCGCGAATATGAAATTGAACTGCTTATAACTTCTGAACAAATGATCTTAGAGAGCGTAATAAATTTGCATATTAATCAGCATGTTTAATGCTACAGAATATATCGATTTCACTAGTTGTTGGTTGAGAACCATATTGGCCCGCCCCCGAAAATCAACTTGAACTGTTTATAACTCCTGAACAATTGATCGTAGAGACCACAATTAATAGCATTTTAATCAAACATGTTGTATGCAACAAGAATATGTCGGTTTCACTAGTTGTTTTTAGAAAACCATATTGGCCCGCCCACGAGTATTAACTTGAACTGTTTATAACATCTGAACAAATGATCCTAGAGAGCGTAATAAATTTGCATATTAATCAGCATGTTGCATGCTACAAGAATATATCGATTTCACTAGTTGTTGGTTGAGAACCATATTAGCCCGCCCCTGAAAATCAACTTGAACTGCTTATAACTCCTGAAAAATTGATCGTAGAAAACACAATTATTTGCATTTTAATGAAACATGTTGAATGCAACAAGAATATGTTGGTTTCACTTGTTGTTTTTAGAAAACCACATTGGCCTGCCCGCGAGTATTAACTTGAACTGTTTATGACTTCTGAACAAATGATCCTAGAGAGCGTAATAAATTTGCGTATTAATCAGCATGTTGCATGCTACAAGAATATATCGATTTCACTAGTTGTTGGTTGAGAACCATATTCGCCCGCCCCTGAATATCAATTTGAACTCCTTATAACTCCTGAAAAATTGATCGTAGAGAACACAATTATTTGCATTTTAATGAAACATGTTGAATGCTACAAGAACATGTCGGTTTCACTATTTGTTTTATAAAACCATATTGGCCCGCCCGCGAGTATTAACTTGAACGGTTTAAAACTTCTGAACAAATGATCCTTAAGAGCGTAATAAATTTGCATATTAATCAGCATTTTGCATGCTACAAGAATATATCGATTTCACTAGTTGTTGGTTGAGAACCATATTAGCCCGCCCCTGAAAATCAACTTGAACTGCTTATAACTCCTGAAAAATTGATCGTAGAGAACACAATTATTTGCATTTTAAAGAAACATGTTGAATGCTACAAGAATATGTCGGTTTCACTAGTTATTGTTTGAGAACCATTTTGGCATGCCCGCCAAAACTAACTTCAACTCCTTATAACTTCTGAACAAATGATCGTAGAGAGCGCAATAATTTTGCATATTAATCAGCATGTTTCAAGCTACAAGAATATATCGATTTCATTAGTTGTTGGTTGAGAACCATATTGGCCCGCCCGCGAAAATTAACTTGAACTGCTAAAGACTTCTGAACAATTGATCGTAGCGAACACAATTATTTGCATTTTAATGAAACATGTTGAATGCTTCAAGAATATGACGGTTTCACTAGTTGTTGTTTGAGAACCATATTAGCCTGCCCGCAAGTATTAAAATGAACTGCTTATAACTTCTGAACAAATGATCCTAGAGAGCGTAATAAATTTGCATAGTAATCAGCATGTTGCATGCTACAAGAATATATCGATTTCACTAGTTGGTTGAGAACCATATTAGCCCGCCCCTGAAAATCAACTTGAACTGCTTATAACTCCTGAAAAATTGATCGTAGAGAACACAATTATTTGCATTTTAAAGAAACATGTTGAATGCTACAAGAATATGTCGGTTTCACTAGTTGTTTTTAGAAAACCATATTGGTCCGCCCGCGAGTATTAACTTGAACGGTTTATAACTTCGGAACAAATGAACCTAGAGAGCGTAATAAATTTGAATATTAATCAGCATGTTGCATGCTACAAGAATATATCGATTTCACTAGTTTTTGGTTGAGAACCATATTGGCCCGCCCGCGAAAATCAACTTGAACTGCTTATAACTTCTGAACATATGATCGTAGAGAACACAATCATTTGCATTTTAATGAAACATGTTGAATGCTACAAGAATATGTCGGTTTCACTAGTTGTTATTTGAGAACAATATTGGCCCCTCCGCGAGTATTAAATTGAACTGCTTTTAAGTTCTGAACAAATGATCGTAGAAAGCTCGATTGTTTTGCATATTAATAAACATGTAGCTAGCTACAAGAATATATAGATGTCACTAGTTATTGTTTGATAACCATGTTGGCCCACCCGCGAAAACTAATTCAACTGCTTACAATTTCTGAACAAATGATCGTAGAGTACACAATAATTTGCATTTTAATGAAACATGTTGTATGCTACAAGAATATGTCGGTTTTACTATTTGTTTTTTAGAACCATATTGGTCCGCCCGCGAGTTTTGACTTGTTCTGCTTATAACGTCTGAAACAATGATCGTAGTGAGCGTAATAGTTTTGCATATTAATCAGCATTTTGCATGCTACAAGAATATATCGATTTCACTAGTTGTTGGTTGAGAACCATATTGGCCCGCCCGCAAGTATTAAAATGAACTGCTTATAACTTCAGAACAAATGATCCTAGAGAGCGTAATAAATTTGCATATTAATCAGCATATTGCATGCTACAAGAATATATCGATTTCACAAGTTGTTGGATGAGATCCATATTGGCCCGCCCGCGAAAATCAACTTGAACTGCTTATAACTCCTGAACAATTGATCGTAGAAAACACAATTATTTGCATTTTAATTAAACATGTTGAATGCAACAAGAATATGTAGGTTTCACTTGTTGTTTTTAGAAAACCACATTGGCCTGCCCGCGAGTATTATCTTGAACTGTTTATGACTTCTGAACAAATGATCCTAGAGAGCGTAATAAATTTGCATATTAATCAGCATGTTGCATGCTACAAGAATATATCGATTTCACTAGTTGTTGGTTGAGAACCATATTCGCCCGCCCCTGAAAATCAACTTGAACTGCTTATAACTCCTGAAAAATTGATCGTAGAGAACACAATTATTTGCATTTTAAAGAAACATGTTGAATGCTACAAGAATATGTCGGTTTCACTAGTTATTGTTTGAGAACCATATTGTCCCGCCCGCCAAAACTAACTTCAACTCCTTATAA
This sequence comes from Lepisma saccharinum, assembly GCF_977018435.1. Lineage (NCBI taxonomy): Eukaryota > Metazoa > Arthropoda > Insecta > Zygentoma > Lepismatidae > Lepisma > Lepisma saccharinum. The sequence continues at coordinate 1,306,351 of NW_028142885.1, forward strand.
CTTCTGAACAAATGATCGTAGAGAGCGCAATAATTTTGCATATTAATCAGCATGTTTCAAGCTACAAGAATATATCGATTTCATTAGTTGTTGGTTGAGAACCATATTGGCCCGCCCGCGAAAATTAACTTGAACTGCTAAAGACTTCTGAACAATTGATCTTAGCGAACACAATTATTTGCATTTTAATGAAACATGTTGAATGCTTCAAGAATATGACGGTTTCACTAGTTGTTGTTTGAGAACCATATTAGCCTGCCCGCAAGTATTAAAATGAACTGCTTATAACTTCTGAACAAATGATCCTAGAGAGCGTAATAAATTTGCATAGTAATCAGCATGTTGCACGCTACAAGAATATATCGATTTCACATGTTGTTGGATGAGATTCATATTGGCCCGCCCGCGAAAATCAACCTGAACTGCTTATAACTCCTGAACAATTGATCGTAGAAAACACAATTATTTGCATTTTAATGAAACATGTTGAATGCTACAAAAATATGTCGGTTTCACTAGTTGTTTTTAGAAAACCATTTTGGCCTGCTCGCTAAAACTAACTTCAACTCCTTATAACTTCTGAACAATTGATCGTAGAAAGCGTAATAAATTTGCAAATTAATCAGCATGTTGCATGCTACAAGAATATATCGATTTCACTAGTTGTTGGTTGAGAACCATATTGGCCCGCCCGCGAAAATCAACTTGAACTGCTTATAACTCCTGAACAATTGATCGTAGAGACCACAATTAATAGCATTTTAATCAAACACGTTGTATGCAACAAGAATATGTCGGTTTCACTAGTTGTTTTTAGAAAACCATATTTCCCTGCCCGCGAGTATTAACTTGAACTGTTTATAACTTCTGAACAAATGATCCTAGAGAGCGTAATAAATTTGCATATTAATCAGCATGTTGCATGCTACAAGAATATATCGATTTCACTAGTTGTTGGTTGAGAACCATATTGGCCCGCCCGCGAAAATCAACATGAACTGCTTATAACTCCTGAACAATTGATCGTAGAGACCACAATTATTTGCATTTTAATGAAACATGTTGAATGCAACAAGAATATGTCGGTTTCACTTGTAGTTTTTAGAAAACTACATTGGCCCGCCCGCGAGTATTAACTTGAACTGTTTATGACTTCTGAATAAATGATCCTAGAGAGCGTAATAAATTTGCATATTAATCAGCATGTTGCATGCTACAAGAATATATCGATTTCACTAGTTTTTGGTTGAGAACCATATTGGCCCGCCCGCGAAAATCAACTTGAACTGCTTATAACTCCTGAAAAATTGATCGTAGAGAACACAATTATTTGCATTTTAAAGAAACATGTTGAATGCTACAAGAATATGTCGGTTTTACTATTTGTTTTTTAGAACCATATTGGCCCGCCCGCGAGTTTTGACTTGTTCTGCTTATAACGTCTGAACAAATGATCGTAGTGAGCGTAATAGTTTTGCATATTAATCAGCATTTTGCATGCTACAAGAATATATCGATTTCACTAGTTGTTGGTTGAGAACCATATTGGCCCGCCCGCAAGTATTAAAATGAACTGCTTATAACTTCTGAACAAATGATCCTAGAGAGCGTAATAAATTTGCATATTAATCAGCATGTTGCATGCTACAAGAATATATCGATTTCACAAGTTGTTGGATGAGATCCATATTGGCCCGCCCGCGAAAATCAACTTGAACTGCTTATAACTCCTGAACAATTGATCGAAGAAAACACAATTATTTGCATTTTAATGAAACATGTTGAATGCTACAAAAATATGTTGGTTTCACTAGTTGTTTTTAGAAAACCATTTTGGCCCGCCCGCTAAAAATAACTTTAACTCCTTATAACTTCTGAACAATTGATCGTAGAAAGCGTAATAATTTTGCATATTAATCAGCATGTTGCATGCTACAAGAATATATCGATTTCACTAGTTGTTGGTTGAAAAACATATTGGCCCGCCCGCGAATATCAACTTCAACTGCTTATAACTTCTGAACAATTGATCGTAGAGATCACAATTATTATCATTTTAATCTAACATGTTGTATGCTACAAGAATATGTCGGTTTCACTAGTTATTGTTTGAGAACCATTTTGGTCCGCCCGCTAAAACTAACTTCAATTCCTTATAACTTCTGAACAAATAATCGTAGAGAGCGTTATAATTCTGCATATTAATCAGCATGTTGCATGCTACAAGAATATATCCATTTCATTGGTTGTTGGTTTAGAACCATATTGGCCCGCCCGCGAAAATTAACTTGAACTGCTTATAATTTCTGAACAATTGATCGTAGAGAACACAATTATTTGCATTTCAATGAAACATTTTGTATGCTACAAGAATATGTCGGTTTCAATAATTATTGTTTGAGAACCATTTTGGCCCGCCCGCCAAAACTAACTTCAACTCCTTATAACTTCTGAACAAATGATCGTAGAGAGCGCAATAATTTTGCATATTAGTCAGCATGTTTCATGCTACAAGAATATATCGATTTCATTAGTTGTTGGTTGAGAACCATATTGGCCCGTCCGAGAGTATTAACTTGAACTGTTTATAACTTCTGAACAAATGAACCTAGAGAGCGTAATAAATTTGCATATTAATCAGCATGTTGCATGCTACAAGAATATATCGATTTCACTAGTTGTTGTTTGAGAACCATTTTGGCCTGACCGCTAAAACTAACTTCAACTCCTTATAACTTCTGAACAATTGATCGTAGAAAGCGTAATAATTTTGCATATTAATCAGCATGTTGCATGCTACAAGAATATATCGATTTCATTAGTTGTTGGTTGAGAACAATATTGGCCCGTCCGAGAGTATTAACTTGAACTGTTTATAACTTCTGAACAAATGAACCTAGAGAGCGTAATAAATTTGCATATTAATCAGCATGTTGCATGCTACAAGAATATATCGATTTCACAAGTTGTTGTTTGAGAACCATATTGGCCCGCCCGCGAAAATCAACTTGAACTGCTTATAACTCCTGAACAATTGATCGTAGAGACCACAATTATTTGCATTTTAATGAAACATGTTGAATGCAACAAGAATATGTTGGTTTCACTTGTTGTATTTAGAAAACCACATTGGCCTGCCCGCGAGTATTAACTTGAACTGTTTATGACTTCTGAACAAATGATCCTAGAGAGCGTAATAAATTTGCATATTAATCAGCATGTTGCATGCTACAAGAATATATCGATTTCACTAGTTGTTGGTTGAGAACCATATTCGCCCGCCCCTGAATATCAACTTGAACTCCTTATAACTCCTGAAAAATTGATCGTAGAGAACACAATTATTTGCATTTTAATGAAACATGTTGAATGCTACAAGAACATGTCGGTTTCACTAGATGGTTTTAGAAAACCATATTGGCCCGCCCGCGAGTATTAACTTGAACGGTTTATAACTTCTGAACAAATGATCCTTAAGAGCGTAATAAATTTGCATATTAATCAGCATTTTGCATGCTACAAGATTATATCGATTTCACTAGTTGTTGGTTGAGAACCATATTAGCCCGCCCCTGAAAATCAACTTGAACTGCTTATAACTCCTGAAAAATTGATCGTAGAGAACACAATTATTTGCATTTTAAAGAAACATGTTGAATGCTACAAGAATATGTCGGTTTCACTAGTTATTGTTTGAGAACCATTTTGGCCCGCCGCCAAAACTAACTTCAACTCCTTATAACTTCTGAACAAATGATCGTAGAGAGCGCAATAATTTTGCATATTAATCAGCATGTTTCAAGCTACAAGAATATATCGATTTCATTAGTTGTTGGTTGAGAACCATATTTGCCCGCCCGCGAAAATTAACTTGAACTGCTAAAGACTTCTGAACAATTGATCGTAGCGAACACAATTATTTGCATTTTAATGAAACATGTTGAATGCTTCAAGAATATGACGGTTTCACTAGTTGTTGTTTGAGAACCATATTAGCCTGCCCGCAAGTATTAAAATGAACTGCTTATAACTTCTGAACAAATGATCCTAGAGAGCGTAATAAATTTGCATAGTAATCAGCATGTTGCATGCTACAAGAATATATCGATTTCACATGTTGTTGGATGAGATTCATATTGGCCCGCCCGCGAAAATCAACCTGAACTGCTTATAACTCCTGAACAATTGATCGTAGAAAACACAATTATTTGCATTTTAATGAAACATGTTGAATGCTACAAAAATATGTCTGTTTCACTAGTTGTTTTTAGAAAACCATTTTGGCCTGCTCGCTAAAACTAACTTCAACTCCTTATAACTTCTGAACAATTGATCGTAGAAAGCGTAATAATTTTGCATATTAATCAGCATGTTGCATGCTACAAGAATATATCGATTTCACTAGTTGTTGGTTGAGAACCATATTGGCCCGCCCGCGAAAATCAACTTGAACTGCTTATAACTCCTGAACAATTGATCGTAGAGACCACAATTAATAGCATTTTAATCAAACACGTTGTATGCAACAAGAATATGTCGGTTTCACTAGTTGTTTTTAGAAAACCATATTTCCCTGCCAGCGAGTATTAACTTGAACTGTTTATAACTTCTGAACAAATGATCCTAGAGAGCGTAATAAATTTGCATATTAATCAGCATGTTGCATGCTACAAGAATATATCGATTTCACTAGTTGTTGGTTGAGAACCATATTGGCCTGCCCGCGAAAATCAACTTGAACTGCTTATAACTACTGAACAATTGATCGTAGAGACCACAATTATTTGCATTTTAATGAAACATGTTGAATGCAACAAGAATATGTCGGTTTCACTTGTAGTTTTTAGAATACCACATTGGCCCGCCCGCGAGTATTAACTTGAACTGTTTATGACTTCTGAACAAATGATCCTAGAGAGCGTAATAAATTTGCATATTAAACAGCATGTTGCATGCTACAAGAATATATCGATTTCACTAGTTGGTTGAGAACCATATTAGCCCGCCTATGAAAATCAACTTGAACTGCTTATAGCTCCTGAAAAATTGATCGTAGAGAAAACAATTATTTGCATTTTAAAGAAACATGTTGAATGCTACAAGAATATGTCGGTTTCACTAGTTGTTTTTAGAAAACCATATTGGTCCGCCCGCGAGTATTAACTTGAACGGTTTATAACTTCGGAACAAATGAACCTAGAGAGCGTAATAAATTTGCATATTAATCAGCATGTTGCATGCTACAAGAATATATCGATTTCACTAGTTTTTGGTTGAGAACCATATTGGCCCGCCCGCGAAAATCAACTTGAACTGCTTATAACTTCTGAACATATGATCGTAGAGAACACAATCATTTGCATTTTAATGAAACATGTTGAATGCTACAAGAATATGTCGGTTTCACTAGTTGTTATTTGAGAACAATATTGGCCCGTCCGCGAGTATTAAATTGAACTGCTTATAAGTTCTGAACAAATGATCGTAGAAAGCTCGATTGTTTTGCATATTAATAAACATGTAGCTAGCTACAAGAATATATAGATGTCACTAGTTATTGTTTGATAACCATGTTGGCCCACCCGCGAAAACTAATTCAACTGCTTACAATTTCTGAACAAATGATCGTAGAGTACACAATAATTTGCATTTTAATGAAACATGTTGTATGCTACAAGAATATGTCGGTTTTACTATTTGTTTTTTAGAACCATATTGGCCCGCCCGCGAGTTTTGACTTGTTCTGCTTATAACGCCTGAACAAATGATCGTAGTGAGCGTAATAGTTTTGCATATTAATCAGCATTTTGCATGCTACAAGAATATATCGATTTCACTAGTTGTTGGTTGAGAACCATATTGGCCCGCCCGCAAGTATTAAAATGAACTGCTTATGACTTCTGAACAAATGATCCTAGAGAGCGTAATAAATTTGCATATTAATCAGCATGTTGCATGCTACAAGAATATATCGATTTCACAAGTTGTTGGATGAGATCCATATTGGCCCGCCCGCGAAAATCAACTTGAACTGCTTATAACTCCTGAACAATTGATCGTAGAAAACACAATTATTTGCATTTTAATGAAACATGTTGAATGCTACAAAAATATGTTGGTTTCACTAGTCGTTTTTAGAAAACCATTTTGGCCCGCCCGCTAAAAATAACTTTAACTCCTTATAACTTCAGAACAATTGATCGTAGAAAGCGTAATAATTTTGCATATTAATCAGCATGTTGCATGCTACAAGAATATATCGATTTCACTAGTTGTTGGTTGAAAAACATATTGGCCCGCCCGCGAATATCAACTTCAACTGCTTATAACTTCTGAACAATTGATCGTAGAGATCACAATTATTATCATTTTAATCTAACATGTTGTATGCTACAAGAATATGTCGGTTTCACTAGTTATTGTTTGAGAACCATTTTGGTCCGCCCGCTAAAACTAACTTCAATTCCTTATAACTTCTGAACAAATGATCGTAGAGAGCGTTATAATTTTGCATATTAATCAGCATGTTTTATGCTACAAGAATATATCCATTTCATTGGTTGTTGGTTTAGAACCATATTGGCCCGCCCGCGAAAATTAACTTGAACTGCTTATAACTTCTGAACAATTGATCGTAGCGAACACAATTATTTGCATTTTAATGAAACATGTTGAATGCTTCAAGAATATGTCGGTTTCACTAATTGTTGTTTGAGAACCATATTGGATCGCCCGCGAATATGAAATTGAACTGCTTATAACTTCTGAACAAATGATCTTAGAGAGCGTAATAAATTTGCATATTAATCAGCATGTTTAATGCTACAGAATATATCGATTTCACTAGTTGTTGGTTGAGAACCATATTGGCCCGCCCCCGAAAATCAACTTGAACTGTTTATAACTCCTGAACAATTGATCGTAGAGACCACAATTATTTGCATTTTAATGAAACATGTTGAATGCAACAAGAATATGTTGGTTTCACTTGTTGTTTTTAGAAAACCACATTGGCCTGCCCGCGAGTATTAACTTGAACTGTTTATGACTTCTGAACAAATGATCCTAGAGAGCGTAATAAATTTGCGTATTAATCAGCATGTTGCATGCTACAAGAATATATCGATTTCACTAGTTGTTGGTTGAGAACCATATTCGCCCGCCCCTGAATATCAATTTGAACTCCTTATAACTCATGAAAAATTGATCGTAGAGAACACAATTATTTGCATTTTAATGAAACATGTTGAATGCTACAAGAACATGTCGGTTTCACTAGTTGTTTTTAGAAAACCATATTGGCCCGCCCGCGAGTATTAACTTGAACGGTTTATAACTTCTGAACAAATGATCCTTAAGAGCGTAATAAATTTGCATATTAATCAGCATTTTGCATGCTACAAGAATATATCGATTTCACTAGTTGTTGGTTGAGAACCATATTAGCCCGCCCCTGAAAATCAACTTGAACTGCTTATAACTCCTGAAAAATTGATCGTAGAGAACACAATTATTTGCATTTTAAAGAAACATGTTGAATGCTACAAGAATATGTCGGTTTCACTAGTTATTGTTTGAGAACCATTTTGGCATGCCCGCCAAAACTAACTTCAACTCCTTATAACTTCTGAACAAATGATCGTAGAGAGCGCAATAATTTTGCATATTAATCAGCATGTTTCAAGCTACAAGAATATATCGATTTCATTAGTTGTTGGTTGAGAACCATATTGGCCCGCCCGCGAAAATTAACTTGAACTGCTAAAGACTTCTGAACAATTGATCGTAGCGAACAGAATTATTTGCATTTTAATGAAACATGTTGAATGCTTCAAGAATATGACGGTTTCACTAGTTGTTGTTTGAGAACCATATTAGCCTGCCCGCAAGTATTAAAATGAACTGCTTATAACTTCTGAACAAATGATCCTAGAGAGCGTAATAAATTTGCATAGTAATCAGCATGTTGCATGCTACAAGAATATATCGATTTCACTAGTTGGTTGAGAACCATATTAGCCCGCCCCTGAAAATCAACTTGAACTGCTTATAACTCCTGAAAAATTGATCGTAGAGAACACAATTATTTGCATTTTAAAGAAACATGTTGAATGCTACAAGAATATGTCGGTTTCACTAGTTGTTTTTAGAAAACCATATTGGTCCGCCCGCGAGTATTAACTTGAACGGTTTATAACTTCGGAACAAATGAACCTAGAGAGCGTAATAAATTTGCATATTAATCAGCATGTTGCATGCTACAAGAATATATCGATTTCACTAGTTTTTGGTTGAGAACCATATTGGCCCGCCCGCGAAAATCAACTTGAACTGCTTATAACTTCTGAACATATGATCGTAGAGAACACAATCATTTGCATTTTAATGAAACATGTTGAATGCTACAAGAATATGTCGGTTTCACTAGTTGTTATTTGAGAACAATATTGGCCCGTCCGCGAGTATTAAATTGAACTGCTTATAAGTTCTGAACAAATGATCGTAGAAAGCTCGATTGTTTTGCATATTAATAAACATGTAGCTAGCTACAAGAATATATAGATGTCACTAGTTATTGTTTGATAACCATGTTGGCCCACCCGCGAAAACTAATTCAACTGCTTACAATTTCTGAACAAATGATCGTAGAGTACACAATAATTTGCATTTTAATGAAACATGTTGTATGCTACAAGAATATGTCGGTTTTACTATTTGTTTTTTAGAACCATATTGGTCCGCCCTCGAGTTTTGACTTGTTCTGCTTATAACGTCTGAACAAATGATCGTAGTGAGCGTAATAGTTTTGCATATTAATCAGCATTTTGCATGCTACAAGAATATATCGATTTCACTAGTTGTTGGTTGAGAACCATATTGGCCCGCCCGCAAGTATTAAAATGAACTGCTTATAACTTCTGAACAAATGATCCTAGAGAGCGTAATAAATTTGCATATTAATCAGCATATTGCATGCTACAAGAATATATCGATTTCACAAGTTGTTGGATGAGATAAATATTGGCCCGCCCGCGAAAATCAACTTGAACTGCTTATAACTCCTGAACAATTGATCGTAGAAAACACAATTATTTGCATTTTAATGAAACATGTTGAATGCAACAAGAATATGTTGGTTTCACTTGTTGTTTTTAGAAAACCACATTGGCCTGCCCGCGAGTATTATCTTGAACTGTTTATGACTTCTGAACAAATGATCCTAGAGAGCGTAATAAATTTGCATATTAATCAGCATGTTGCATGCTACAAGAATATATCGATTTCACTAGTTGTTGGTTGAGAACCATATTCGCCCGCCCCTGAAAATCAACTTGAACTGCTTATAACTCCTGAAAAATTGATCGTAGAGAACACAATTATTTGCATTTTAAAGAAACATGTTGAATGCTACAAGAATATGTCGGTTTCACTAGTTATTGTTTGAGAACCATATTGTCCCGCCCGCCAAAACTAACTTCAACTCCTTATAACTTCTGAACAAATGATCGTAGAGAGCGCAATAATTTTGCATATTAATCAGCATGTTTCAAGCTACAAGAATATATCGATTTCATTAGTTGTTGGTTGAGAACCATATTGGCCCGCCCGCGAAAATTAACTTGAACTGCTAAAGACTTCTGAACAATTGATCGTAGCGAACACAATTATTTGCATTTTAATGAAACATGTTGAATGCTTCAAGAATATGACGGTTTCACTAGTTGTTGTTTGAGAACCATATTAGCCTGCCCGCAAGTATTAAAATGAACTGCTTATAACTTCTGAACAAATGATCCTAGAGAGCGTAATAAATTTGCATAGTAATCAGCATGTTGCACGCTACAAGAATATATCGATTTCACATGTTGTTGGATGAGATTCATATTGGCCCGCCCGCGAAAATCAACCTGAACTGCTTATAACTCCTGAACAATTGATCGTAGAAAACACAATTATTTGCATTTTAATGAAACATGTTGAATGCTACAAAAATATGTCGGTTTCACTAGTTGTTTTTAGAAAACCATTTTGGCCTGCTCGCTAAAACTAACTTCAACTCCTTATAACTTCTGAACAATTGATCGTAGAAAGCGTAATAATTTTGCAAATTAATCAGCATGTTGCATGCTACAAGAATATATCGATTTCACTAGTTGTTGGTTGAGAACCATATTGGCCCGCCCGCGAAAATCAACTTGAACTGCTTATAACTCCTGAACAATTGATCGTAGAGACCACAATTAATAGCATTTTAATCAAACACGTTGTATGCAACAAGAATATGTCGGTTTCACTAGTTGTTTTTAGAAAACCATATTTCCCTGCCCGCGAGTATTAACTTGAACTGTTTATAACTTCTGAACAAATGATCCTAGAGAGCGTAATAAATTTGCATATTAATCAGCATGTTGCATGCTACAAGAATATATCGATTTCACTAGTTGTTGGTTGAGAACCATATTGGCCCGCCCGCGAAAATCAACTTGAACTGCTTATAACTCCTGAACAATTGATCGTAGAGACCACAATTATTTGCATTTTAATGAAACATGTTGAATGCAACAAGAATATGTCGGTTTCACTTGTAGTTTTTAGAAAACTACATTGGCCCGCCCGCGAGTATTAACTTGAACTGTTTATGACTTCTGAATAAATGATCCTAGAGAGCGTAATAAATTTGCATATTAATCAGCATGTTGCATGCTACAAGAATATATCGATTTCACTAGTTTTTGGTTGAGAACCATATTGGCCCGCCCGCGAAAATCAACTTGAACTGCTTATAACTCCTGAAAAATTGATCGTAGAGAACACAATTATTTGCATTTTAAAGAAACATGTTGAATGCTACAAGAATATGTCGGTTTTACTATTTGTTTTTTAGAACCATATTGGCCCGCCCGCGAGTTTTGACTTGTTCTGCTTATAACTTCTGAACAATTGATCGTAGAAAGCGTAATAATTTTGCATATTAATCAGCATGTTGCATGCTACAAGAATATATCGATTTCACTAGTTGTTGGTTGAAAAACATATTGGCCCGCCCGCGAATATCAACTTCAACTGCTTATAACTTCTGAACAATTGATCGTAGAGATCACAATTATTATCATTTTAATCTAACATGTTGTATGCTACAAGAATATGTCGGTTTCACTAGTTATTGTTTGAGAACCATTTTGGTCCGCCCGCTAAAACTAACTTCAATTCCTTATAACTTCTGAACAAATAATCGTAGAGAGCGTTATAATTCTGCATATTAATCAGCATGTTGCATGCTACAAGAATATATCCATTTCATTGGTTGTTGGTTTAGAACCATATTGGCCCGCCCGCGAAAATTAACTTGAACTGCTTATAACTTCTGAACAATTGATCGTAGCGAACACAATTATTTGCATTTTAATGAAACATGTTGAATGCTTCAAGAATATGTCGGTTTCACTAATTGTTGTTTGAGAACCATATTGGATCGCCCGCGAATATGAAATTGAACTGCTTATAACTTCTGAACAAATGATCTTAGAGAGCGCAATAAATAAATATATTAATCAGCATGTTTCATGCTACAGAATATATCGATTTCACTAGTTGTTGGTTGAGAACCATATTGGCCCGCCCCCGAAAACCAAATTGAACTGTTTATAACTCCTGAACAATTGATCGTAGAGACCACAATTAATAGCATTTTAATCAAACATGTTGTATGCAACAAGAATATGTCGGTTTCACTAGTTGTTTTTAGAAAACCATATTGGCCCGCCCACGAGTATTAACTTGAACTGTTTATAACATCTGAACAAATGATCCTAGAGAGCGTAATAAATTTGCATATTAATCAGCATGTTGCATGCTACAAGAATATATCGATTTCACTAGTTGTTGGTTGAGAACCATATTGGCCCGCCCGCGAAAATCAACTTGAACTACTTATAACTCCTGAACAATTGATCGTAGAGACCACAATTATTTGCATTTTAATGAAACATGTTGAATGCAACAAGAATATGTCGGTTTCACTAGTTACTGTTTGAGAACCATTATGGCCCGAATGCCAAAACTAACTTCAACTCCGTATAACTTCTGAACAAATGATCGTAGAGAGCGTTATAATTTTGCATATTAATCAGCATGTTGCATGCTACAAGAATATTTCGATTTCATTGGTTGTTGGTTGAGAACCATATTGGCCCGCCCGAAAAAAAATAACTTGAACTGCTTATAACTTCTGAACAATTGATCGTAGCTAACACAATCATTTGCATTTCAATCAAACATGTTGTATACTACAAGAATATGTCGGTTTCACTGGTTATTGTTTGAGAAACTTTTTGTCCCGCCCGCCAAAACTAACTTCAACTCTTTATAACTTCTGAACAAGTTATCGTAGAGAGCTTAATAATTTAGCATATTAATCAACATGTTGCATGCTACAAGAATATATCGGTTTCACTAGTTGTTGTTTGAGAACCATATTGGCCCGCCCGCGAGTATTAAATTGAACTGCTTATAACTTCTGAACAAATGATCTTAAAGAGCGTAATAATTTTGCATATTAATCAGCATGTTGCATGCTACAAGAATATATCGATTTCACTAGTTGTTGGTTGAGAACCATATTGGCCCGCCCGCGAAAATCAATTTGAACTGCTTATAACTTCTGAACAAATAATCGTAGAAAGCGTAATAATTTTTCATATTAATCAGCATGTTGCATGCTACAAGAATATATCGATTTCGCTAGTTGTTGGTTGAGAACCATTTTGGCCCGCCCGCGAAAATCAACTTGAACTGCTTATAACTCCTGAACAATTGACCGTAGAGACCACAATTAATAGCATTTTAATCAAACATGTTGTATGCAACAAGAATATGTCGGTTTCACTAGTTGTTTTTAGAAAACCATATTGTCCTGCCCGCGAAAATTAACTTGAACTGCTTATAACTTCTGAACAATTGATCGTAGCGAACACAATTATTTGCATTTTAATGAAACATGTTGAATGCTTCAAGAATATGTCGGTTTCACTAATTGTTGTTTGAGAACCATATTGGATCGCCCGCGAATATGAAATTGAACTGCTTATAACTTCTGAACAAATGATCTTAGAGAGCGTAATAAATTTGCATATTAATCAGCATGTTTCATGCTACAGAATATATCGATTTCACTAGTTGTTGGTTGAGAACCATATTGGCCCGCCCCCGAAAATCAACTTGAACTGTTTATAACTCCTGAACAATTGATCGTAGAGACCACAATTAATAGCATTTTAATCAAACATGTTGTATGCAACAAGAATATGTCGGTTTCACTAGTTGTTTTTAGAAAACCATATTGGCCCGCCCACGAGTATTAACTTGAACTGTTTATAACATCTGAACAAATGATCCTAGAGAGCGTAATAAATTTGCATATTAATCAGCATGTTGCATGCTACAAGAATATATCGATTTCACTAGTTGTTGGTTGAGAACCATATTGGCCCGCCCGCGAAAATCAACTTGAACTACTTATAACTCCTGAACAATTGATCGTAGAGACCACAATTATTTGCATTTTAATGAAACATGTTGAATGCAACAAGAATATGTCGGTTTCACTAGTTATTGTTTGAGAACCATTTTGGCCCGAATGCCAAAACTAACTTCAACTCCGTATAACTTCTGAACAAATGATCGTAGGGAGCGTTATAATTTTGCATATTAATCAGCATGTTGCATGCTACAAGAATATATCGATTTCACTCGTTGTTGGTTGAGAACCATATTGGCCCGCCCGCGAAAATCTACTTGAACTACTTATAACTCCTGAACAATTGATCGTAGAGACCACAATTATTTGCATTTTAATGAAACATGTTGAATGCAACAAGAATATGTCGGTTTGACTTGTTGTTTTTAGAAAACCACATTGGCCTGCCTGCGAGTATTAACTTGGTCTGTTTATGACTTCTGAACAAATGATCCTAGAGAGCGTAATAAATTTGCATATTAATCAGCATGTTGCATGCTACAAGAATATATCGATTTCACTAGTTGTTAGTTGAGAACCATATTAGCCCGCCCCTGAAAATCAACTTGAACTGCTTATAACTCCTGAAAAATTGATCATAGAGAACACAATTATTTGCATTTTAAAGAAACATGTTGAATGCTACAAGAATATGTCGGTTTCACTAGTTGTTTTTAGAAAACCATATTGGCCCGCCCGCGAGTATTAAGTTGAACGGTTTATAACTTCTGAACAAATGATCCTAGAGAGCGTAATAAATTTGCATATTAATCAGCATTTTGTATCCTACAAGAATATATCGATTTCACTAGTTGTTGGTTGAGAACCATATTAGCCCGCCCCTGAAAATCAACTTGAACTGCTTATAACTCCTGAAAAATTGATCGTAGAGAACACAATTATATGCTTTTTAAAGAAACATGTTGAATGCTACAAGAATATGTCGGTTTCACTAGTTGTTTTTAGAAAACCATATTAGCCCGCCCACGAGTATTAAGTTGAACGGTTTATAACTTCTGAACAAATGATCCTAGAGAGCGTAATAAATTTGCGTAGTAATCAGCATGTTGCATGCTACAAGAATATATCGATTTCACAAGTTGTTGGATGAGATCCATATTGGCCCGCCCGCGAAAATCAACTTGAACTGCTTATAACTCCTGAACAATTGATCGTAGAAAACACAATTATTTGCATTTTAATTAAACATGTTGAATGCTACAAAAATATGTCGGTTTCACTAGTTGTTTTTAGAAAACCATTTTAGCCTGCCCGCTAAAACTAAATTCAACTCCTTATAACTTCTGAAAATTGATCGTAGAAAGCTTAATAATTTTGGATATTAATCAGCATGTTGCATGCTACAAGAATATATCGATTTCACTAGTTGTTGGTTGAGAACCATATTGGCCTGCCAGCGAAAATCAACTTGAACTGCTTATAACTCCTGAACAATTGATCGTAGAGACCACAATTAATAGCATTTTAATCAAACGTGTTGTATGCAACAAGAATATGTCGGTTTCACTAGTTGTTTTTAGTAAACCATATTGGCCTGCTCGCGAGTATTAACTTGAACTGTTTATAACTTCTGAACAAATGATCCTAGAGAGCGTAATAAATTTGCATATTAATCAGCATGTTGCATGCTACAAGAATATATCGATTTCACTAGTTGTTGGTTGAGAACCATATTGGCCCGCCCGCGAAAATCAACTTGAACTGCTTATAGCTCCTGAACAATTGATCGTAGAGACCACAATTATTTGCATTTTAATGAAACATGTTGAATGCAACAAGAATATGTCGGTTTCACTTGTAGTTTTTAGAAAACCACTTTGGCCCGCCCGCGAGTATTAACTTGAACTGTTTATGACTTCTGAACAAATGATCCTAGAGAGCGTAATAAATTTGCATATTAATCAGCATGTTGCATGCTACAAAAATATATCGATTTCACTAGTTGTTGGTTGAGAACCATATTAGCCCGCCCCTGAAAATCAACTTGAACCGCTTATAACTCCTGAAAAATTGATCATAGAGAACACAATTATTTGCATTTTAAAGAAACATGTCGAATGCTACAAGAATATGTCGGTTTCACTAGTTGTTTTTAGAAAACCATATTGGCCCGCCCGCGAGTATTAAGTTGAACGGTTTATAACTTCTGAACAAATGATCCTAGAGAGCGTAATGAATTTGCATATTAATCAGCATTTTGCATGCTACAAGAATATATCGATTTCACTAGTTGTTGGTTGAGAACCATATTAGCCCGCCCCTGAAAATCAACTTGAACTGCTTATAACTCCTGAAAAATTGATCGTAGAGAACACAATTATATGCTTTTTAAAGAAACATGTTGAATGCTACAAGAATATGTCGGTTTCACTAGTTGTTTTTAGAAAACCATATTGGTCCGTCCGCGAGTATTAAGTTGAACGGTTTATAACTTCTGAACAAATGATCGTAGAGAGCGTTATAATTTTGCATATTAATCAGCATGTTTCATGCTACAAGAATATATCGATTTCGTTAGTTGTTGGTTGAGAACCATATTGGTCCGCCCGCGAAAATTAACTTGAACTGCTAATGACTTCTGAACAATTGATCGTAGCGAACACAATTATTTGCATTTTAATGAAACATGTTGAATGCTTCAAGAATATGACGGTTTCACTAGTTGTTGTTTGAGAACCATATTGGCCTGCCCGCAAGTATTAAAATGAACTGCTTAAAACTTCTGAACAAATGATCCTAGAGAGCGTAATAAATTTGCGTAGTAATCAGCATGTTGCATGCTACAAGAATATATCGATTTCACAAGTTGTTGGATGAGATCCATATTGGCCCGCCCGCGAAAATCAACTTGAACTGCTTATAACTCCTGAACAATTGATCGTAGAAAACACAATTATTTGCATTTTAATGAAACATGTTGAATGCTACAAAAATATGTCGGTTTCACTAGTTGTTTTTAGAAAACCATTTTGGCCTGCCCGCTAAAACTAAATTCAACTCCTTATAACTTCTGAACAATTGATCGTAGAAAGCTTAATTATATTGGATATTAATCAGCATGTTGCATGCTACAAGAATATATCGATTTCACTAGTTGTTGGTTGAGAACCATATTGGCCTGCCAGCGAAAATCAACTTGAACTGCTTATAACTCCTGAACAATTGATCGTAGAGACCACAATTAATAGCATTTTAATCAAACATGTTGTATGCAACAAGAATATGTCGGTTTCACTAGTTGTTTTTAGTAAACCATATTGGCCTGCTCGCGAGTATTAACTTGAAATGTTTATAACTTCTGAACAAATGATCCTAGAGAGCGTAATAAATTTGCATATTAATCAGCATGTTGCATGCTACAAGAATATATCGATTTCACTAGTTGTTGGTTGAGAACCATATTGGCCCGCCCGCGAAAATCAACTTGAACTACTTATAACTCCTGAACAATTGATCGTAGAGACCACAATTATTTGCATTTTAATGAAACATGTTGAATGCAACAAGAATATGTCGGTTTCACTAGTTATTGTTTGAGAACCATTTTGGCCCGAATGCCAAAACTAACTTCAACTCCGTATAACTTCTGAACAAATGATCGTAGGGAGCGTTATAATTTTGCATATTAATCAGCATGTTGCATGCTACAAGAATATATCCATTTCATTGGTTGTAGGTTTAGAACCATATTGGCCCGCCCGCGAAAATTAACTTGAACTGCTTATAACTTCTGAACAATTGATCGTAGCGAACACAATTATTTGCATTTTAATGAAACATGTTGAATGCTTCAAGAATATGTCGGTTTCACTAATTGTTGTTTGAGAACCATATTGGATCGCCCGCGAATATGAAATTGAACTGCTTATAACTTCTGAACAAATGATCTTAGAGAGCGTAATAAATTTGCATATTAATCAGCATGTTTCATGCTACAGAATATATCGATTTCACTAGTTGTTGGTTGAGAACCATATTGGCCCGCCCCCGAAAATCAACTTGAACTGTTTTAACTCCTGAACAATTGATCGTAGAGACCACAATTAATAGCATTTTAATCAAACATGTTGTATGCAACAAGAATATGTCGGTTTCACTAGTTGTTTTTAGAAAACCATATTGGCCCGCCCACGAGTATTAACTTGAACTGTTTATAACATCTGAACAAATGATCCTAGAGAGCGTAATAAATTTGCATATTAATCAGCATGTTGCATGCTACAAAAATATATCGATTTCACTAGTTGTTGGTTGAGAACCATATTGGCCCGCCCGCGAAAATCAACTTGAAGTACTTATAACTCCTGAACAATTGATCGTAGAGACCACAATTATTTGCATTTTAATGAAACATGTTGAATGCAACAAGAATATGTCGGTTTGACTTGTTGTTTTTAGAAAACCACATTGGCCTGCCTGCGAGTATTAACTTGGTCTGTTTATGACTTCTGAACAAATGATCCTAGAGAGCGTAATAAATTTGCATATTAATCAACATGTTGCATGCTACAAGAATATATCGATTTCACTAGTTGTTAGTTGAGAACCATATTAGCCCGCCCCTGAAAATCAACTTGAACTGCTTATAACTCCTGAAAAATTGATCATAGAGAACACAATTATTTGCATTTTAAAGAAACATGTTGAATGCTACAAGAATATGTCGGTTTCACTAGTTGTTTTTAGAAAACCATATTGGCCCGCCCGCGAGTATTAAGTTGAACGGTTTATAACTTCTGAACAAATGATCCTAGAGAGCGTAATAAATTTGCATATTAATCTGCATTTTGCATGCTACAAGAATATATCGATTTCACTAGTTGTTGGTTGAGAACCATATTAGCCCGCCCCTGAAAATCAACTTGAACTGCTTATAACTCCTGAAAAATTGATCGTAGAGAACACAATTATATGCTTTTTAAAGAAACATGTTGAATGCTACAAGAATATGTCGGTTTCACTAGTTGTTTTTAGAAAACCATATTGGCCCGCCCGCGAGTATTAAGTTGAACGGTTTATAACTTCTGAACAAATGATCCTAGAGAGCGTAATAAATTTGCGTAGTAATCTGCATGTTGCATGCTACAAGAATATATCGATTTCACAAGTTGTTGGATGAGATCCATATTGGCCCGCCCGCGAAAATCAACTTGAACTGCTTATAACTCCTGAACAATTGATCGTAGAAAACACAATTATTTGCATTTTAATGAAACATGTTGAATGCTACAAAAATATGTCGGTTTCACTAGTTGTTTTTAGAAAACCATTTTAGCCTGCCCGCTAAAACTAAATTCAACTCCTTATAACTTCTGAACAATTGATCGTAGAAAGCTTAATAATTTTGGATATTAATCAGCATGTTGCATGCTACAAGAATATATCGATTTCACTAGTTGTTGGTTGAGAACCATATTGGCCTGCCAGCGAAAATCAACTTGAACTGCTTATAACTCCTGAACAATTGATCGTAGAGACCACAATTAATATCATTTTAATCAAACATGTTGTATGCAACAAGAATATGTCGGTTTCACTAGTTGTTTTTAGTAAACCATATTGGCCTGCTCGCGAGTATTAACTTGAACTGTTTATAACTTCTGAACAAATGATCCTAGAGAGCGTAATAAATTTGCATATTAATCAGCATGTTGCATGCTACAAGAATATATCGATTTCACTAGTTGTTGGTTGAGAACCATATTGGCCCGCCCGCGAAAATCAACTTGAACTGCTTATAGCTCCTGAACAATTGATCGTAGAGACCACAATTATTTGCATTTTAATGAAACATGTTGAATGCAACAAGAATATGTCGGTTTCACTTGTAGTTTTTAGAAAACCACTTTGGCCCGCCCGCGAGTATTAACTTGAACTGTTTATGACTTCTGAACAAATGATCCTAGAGAGCGTAATAAATTTGCATATTAATCAGCATGTTGCATGCTACAAGAAAATATCGATTTCACTAGTTGTTGGTTGAGAACCATATTAGCCCGCCCCTGAAAATCAACTTGAACTGCTTATAACTCCTGAAAAATTGATCGTAGAGAACACAATTATTTGCATTTTAAAGAAACATGTTGAATGCTACAAGAATATGTCGGTTTCACTAGTTGTTTTTAGAAAACCATATTGGTCCGTCCGCGAGTATTAACTTGAACGGTTTATAACTTCGGAACAAATGATCCTAGAGAGCGTAATAAATTTGCATATTAATCAGCATGTTGCATGCTACAAGAATATATCGATTTCACTAGTTGTTGGTTGAGTACCATATTGGTCCGCCCTCGAAAATTAACCTGAACTGCTTATAACTTCTGAACAATTGATCGTAGAGATCACAATTATTATCATTTTAATCTAGCATGTTGTATGCTACAAGAATATGTCGGTTTCACTAGTTATTGTTTGAGAACCATTTTGGCCCGCCCGCCAAAACTAACTTCAATTCCTTATAACTTCTGAACAAATGATCGTAGAGAGCGTTATAATTTTGCATATTAATCAGCATGTTGCATGCTACAAGAATATATCCATTTCATTGGTTGTTGGTTGAGAACCATGTTGGCCCGCCCGCGAAAGTTAACTTGAACTGCTTATAACTTCTGAACAATTGATCGTAGCGAACACAATTATTTGCATTTTAATGAAACATGTTGAATGCTTCAAGAATATTTCGGTTTCACTAATTGTTGTTTGAGAACCATATTGGATCGCCCGCGAATATGAAATTGAACTGCTTATAACTTCTGAACAAATGATCTTAGAGAGCGTAATAAATTTGCATATTAATCAGCATGTTTCATGCTACAAGAATATATCGATTTCACTAGTTGTTGGTTGAGAACCATATTAGCCCGCCCGCGAAAATTAATTTGAACTGCTTATAACTTCTGAACAAATGATCGTAGAGAGCGTAATAATTTTGCATATCAATCAGCATGTTGCATGCTACAAGAATATATCGATATCATTGGTTGTTGGTTGAGAACCATATTGGCCCGCCCCCGAAAATCAACTTGAACTGCTTATAACTCCTGAACAATTGATCGTAGAGACCACAATTAATAGCATTTTAATCAAACATGTTGTATGCAACAAGAATATGTCGGTTTCACAATTTTTTTTAGAAAACCATATTGGCCCGCCCACGAGTATTAACTTGAACTGTTTATAACATCTGAACAAATGATCCTAGAGAGCGTAATAAATTTGCATATTAATCAGCATGTTGCATGCTACAAGAATATATCGATTTCACTAGTTGTTGGTTGAGAACCATATTGGCCCGCCCGCGAAAATCAACTTGAACTACTTATAACTCCTGAACAATTGATCGTAGAGACCACAATTATTTGCATTTTAATGAAACATGTTGAATGCAACAAGAATATGTCGGTTTCACTAGTTATTGTTTGAGAACCTTTTTGTCCCGCCCGCCAAAACTAACTTCAACTCTTTATAACTTCTGAACAAATTATCGTAGAGAGCTTAATATTTTTGCATATTAATCAACATGTTGCATGCTACAAGAATATATCGATTTCATTAGTTGTTGGTTGAGAACCATATTGGCCCGCCCGCGGAAATTAACTTGAACTGCTTATAACTTCTGAACAATTGATCGTAGCGAACACAATTATTTGCATTTTAATGAAACATGTTGAATGCTTCAAGAATATGTCGGTTCACTAGTTGTTGTTTGAGAACCATATTTCCCCGCCCGCGAGTATTAAATTGAACTGCTTATAACTTCTGAACAAATGATCTTAAAGAGCGTAATAAATTTGCATATTAATCAGCATGTTGCATGCTACAAGAATATATCGATTTCACTAGTTGTTGGTTGAGTACCATATTGGCCCGCAAGCGAAAATTAATTTGAACTGCTTATAACTTCTGAACAAATAATCGTAGAAAGCGTAATAATTTTGCATATTAATCAGCATGTTGCATGCTACAAGAATATATCGATTTCACTAGTTGTTGTTTGAGAAATATATTGGCCTGCCCGCGAAAATTAACTTGAACTGATTATAACTTCTGAACAATTGATCGTTAGCACACAATTATTTGCATTTTAATGAAAAATTTTGAATGCTACAAGAATATGTCGGTTTCACTAGTAGTTTATAGAAAACCATATTAGCCCGCGAGTATTAGCTTGAACTATTTATAACTTCTGAACAAATGATCCTAGAGAGCGTAATAAATTTGCATATTAATCAGCATGTTGCATGCTACAAGAATATATCGATTTCACTAGTTGTTGGTTGAGAACCATATTGGCCCACCCGCGAAAATCAAATTGAACTGCTTATAACTCCTGAACAATGGATCGTAGAGACCACAATTATTTGCACTTTAATGAAACATGTTGAATGCAACAAGAATATGTCGGTTTCACTAGTTGTTTTTAGAAAACCATATTGGCCCGCCCGCGAGTATTAAGTTGAACGGTTTATAACTTCTGAACAAATGATCCTAGAGAGCGTAATAAATTTGCGTAGTAATCAGCATGTTGCATGCTACAAGAATATATCGATTTCACAAGTTGTTGGATGAGATCCATATTGGCCCGCCCGCGAAAATCAACTTGAACAGCTTATAACTCCTGAACAATTGATCGTAGAAAACACAATTATTTGCATTTTAATGAAACATGTTGAATGCTACAAAAATATGTCGGTTTCACTAGTTGTTTTTAGAAAACCATTTTAGCCTGCCCGCTAAAACGAAATTCAACTCCTTATAACTTCTGAACAATTGATCGTAGAAAGCTTAATAATTTTGGATATTAATCAGCATGTTGCATGCTACAAGAATATATCGATTTCACTAGTTGTTGGTTGAGAACCATATTGGCCTGCCAGCGAAAATCAACTTGAACTGCTTATAACTCCTGAACAATTGATCGTAGAGACCACAATTAATATCATTTTAATCAAACATGTTGTATGCAACAAGAATATGTCGGTTTCACTAGTTGTTTTTAGTAAACCATATTGGCCTGCTCGCGAGTATTAACTTGAACTGTTTATAACTTCTGAACAAATGATCCTAGAGAGCGTAATAAATTTGCATATTAATCAGCATGTTGCATGCTACAAGAATATATCGATTTCACTAGTTGTTGGTTGAGAACCATATTGGCCCGCCCGCGAAAATCAACTTGAACTGCTTATAGCTCCTGAACAATTGATCGTAGAGACCACAATTATTTGCATTTTAATGAAACATGTTGAATGCAACAAGAATATGTCGGTTTCACTTGTAGTTTTTAGAAAACCACTTTCGCCCGCACGCGAGTATTAACTTGAACTGTTTATGACTTCTGAACAAATGATCCTAGAGAGCGTAATAAATTTGCATATTAATCAGCATGTTGCATGCTACAAGAAAATATCGATTTCACTAGTTGTTGGTTGAGAACCATATTAGCCCGCCCCTGAAAATCAACTTGAACTGCTTATAACTCCTGAAAAATTGATCGTAGAGAACACAATTTTTTGCATTTTAAAGAAACATGTTGAATGCTACAAGAATATGTCGGTTTCACTAGTTGTTTTTAGAAAACCATATTGGTCCGTCCGCGAGTATTAACTTGAACGGTTTATAACTTCGGAACAAATGATCCTAGAGAGCGTAATAAATTTGCATATTAATCAGCATGTTGCATGCTACAAGAATATATCGATTTCACTAGTTGTTAGTTGAGTACCATATTGGTCCGCCCTCGAAAATTAACTTGAACTGCTTATAACTTCTGAACAATTGATCGTAGAGATCACAATTATTATCATTTTAATCTAACATGTTGTATGCTACAAGAATATGTCGGTTTCACTAGTTATTGTTTGAGAACCATTTTGGCCCGCCCGCCAAAACTAACTTCAATTCCTTATAACTTCTGAACAAATGATCGTAGAGAGCGTTATAATTTTGCATATTAATCAGCATGTTGCATGCTACAAGAATATATCCATTTCATTGGTTGTTGGTTGAGAACCATGTTGGCCCGCCCGCGAAAGTTAACTTGAACTGCTTATAACTTCTGAACAATTGATCGTAGCGAACACAATTATTTGCATTTTAATGAAACATGTTGAATGCTTCAAGAATATTTCGGTTTCACTAATTGTTGTTTGAGAACCATATTGGATCGCCCGCGAATATGAAATTGAACTGCTTATAACTTCTGAACAAATGATCTTAGAGAGCGTAATAAATTTGCATATTAATCAGCATGTTTCATGCTACAAGAATATATCGATTTCACTAGTTGTTGGTTGAGAACCATATTAGCCCGCCCGCGAAAATTAATTTGAACTGCTTATAACTTCTGAACAAATGATCGTAGAGAGCGTAATAATTTTGCATATCAATCAGCATGTTGCATGCTACAAGAATATATCGATATCATTGGTTGTTGGTTGAGAACCATATTGGCCCGCCCCCGAAAATCAACTTGAACTGCTTATAACTCCTGAACAATTGATCGTAGAGACCACAATTATTTGCATTTTAATGAAACATGTTGAATGCAACAAGAATATGTCGGTTTCACTAGTTATTGTTTGAGAACCTTTTTGTCCCGCCCGCCAAAACTAACTTCAACTCTTTATAACTTCTGAACAAATTATCGTAGAGAGCTTAATATTTTTGCATATTAATCAACATGTTGCATGCTACAAGAATATATCGATTTCATTAGTTGTTGGTTGAGAACCATATTGGCCCGCCCGCGGAAATTAACTTGAACTGCTTATAACTTCTGAACAATTGATCGTAGCGAACACAATTATTTGCATTTTAATGAAACATGTTGAATGCTTCAAGAATATGTCGGTTCACTAGTTGTTGTTTGAGAACCATATTTCCCCGCCCGCGAGTATTAAATTGAACTGCTTATAACTTCTGAACAAATGATCTTAAAGAGCGTAATAAATTTGCATATTAATCAGCATGTTGCATGCTACAAGAATATATCGATTTCACTAGTTGTTGGTTGAGTACCATATTGGCCCGCCCGCGAAAATTAATTTGAACTGCTTATAACTTCTGAACAAATAATCGTAGAAAGCGTAATAATTTTGCATATTAATCAGCATGTTGCATGCTACAAGAATATATCGATTTCACTAGTTGTTGTTTGAGAAATATATTGGCCTGCCCGCGAAAATTAACTTGAACTGATTATAACTTCTGAACAATTGATCGTAGAGCACACAATTATTTGCATTTTAATGAAAAATTTTGAATGCTACAAGAATATGTCGGTTTCACTAGTAGTTTATAGAAAACCATATTAGCCCGCGAGTATTAGCTTGAACTATTTATAACTTCTGAACAAATGATCCTAGAGAGCGTAATAAATTTGCATATTAATCAGCATGTTGCATGCTACAAGAATATATCGATTTCACTAGTTGTTGGTTGAGAACCATATTGGCCCACCCGCGAAAATCAACTTGAACTGCTTATAACTCCTGAACAATGGATCGTAGAGACCACAATTATTTGCACCCTAATGAAACATGTTGAATGCAACAAGAATATATCGGTTTCACTAGTTGTCTCTAGAAAACCACATTGGCCCGCCCGCGAGTATTAACTTGAACTGTTTATGACTTCTGAACAAATGATCCTAGAGAGCGTAATAAATTTGCATTTTAATCAGCATGTTGCATGCTACAAGAATATATCGATTTCACTAGTTGTTGGTTTGGAACCATATTGGCCCGACCCTGAAAATCAACCTGAACTGCTTATAACTCCTGAAAAATTGATCGTAGTATAACACAAAAATTTGCATTTTAATGAAACATATTGAATGCTACAAGAATATGTCGCTTTCACTAGTTGTTTTTAGAAAACCATATTGGCCCGCCCGCGAGTATTAACTTGAACTGTTTATAACTTCTGAACAATTGATCGCAGAGAACACAATTATTTGCATTTCAATCAAACATATTGTATGCTACAAGAATATGTCGGTTTCTCTAGTTATTGTTTGAGAACCATTTTGGCCCGCCCGCCAAAACTAACTACAACTCCTTATAACTTCTGAACAAATGATCGTAGAGAGCGTAATAATTTTGCATATTAATCAGCATGTTGCATGCTACAACAATATAACGATTTCATTGGTTGTTGGTTGAGAACCATATTGGCCCGCCAGCGAAAATAAACTTGAACTGCTTATAACTCCTGAACAATTGATCGTAGAGACCACAATTAATAGCATTTTAATCAAACATGTTGTATGCAACAAGAATATGTCGGTTTCAATAGTTGTTTTTAGAAAACCACATTGGCCCCCCCGCGAGTATTAACTTGAACTGTTTATGACTTCTGAACAAATGATCCTAGAGAGCGTAATAAATTTGCATATTAATCAGCAAGTTGCATGCTTCAAGAATATATCGATTTCACTAGTTGTTGGTTGAGAACCATATTAGCCCGCCACTGAAAATCAACTTGAACTGCTAATAACTCCTGAAAAATTGATCGTGGAGAACTCAATTATTTGCATTTTAAAGAAACATGTTGAATGCTACAAGAATATGTCGGTTTCACTAGTTGTTTTTAGAAAACCATATTGGCCCGCCCGCGAGTATTAACTTGAACTGTTTATAACTTCGGAACAAATGATCCTAGAGAGCGTAATAAATTTGCATATTAATCAGCATGTTGCATGCTACAAGAATATATCGATTTCACTAGTTTTTGGTTGAGAACTATATTGGCCCGCCCGCGAAAATCAACTTGAACTGCTTATAACTTCTGAACAATTGATCGTAGAGAACACAATTATTTGCATTTTAATGAGACATGTTGGATGATACAAGAATATGTCGGTTTCACTAGTTGTTATTTGAGAACAATATTAGCCCGTCCGCGAGTATTAAATTGAACTGCTTATAAGTTCTGAACAAATGATCGTAGAAAGCTCGATTGTTTTGCATATTAATAAACATGTAGCTAGCTACAAGAATATATAGATTTCACTGGTTATTGTTTGAGAACCATGTTGGCCCACCCGCGAAAACTAATTCAACTGTTTACAATTTCTGAACAAATGATCGTAGAGAACACAATTATTTGCATTTTAATGAAACATGTTGTATGCTGCAAGAATATGTCGGTTTTACTATTTGTTTTTTAGAACCATATTGGCCCGCCCACGAGTATTGACTTGTTCTGCTTATAACGTCTGAACAAATGATCGTAGTGAGCGTAATAGTTTTGCATATTAATCAGCATTTTGCATGCTACAAGAATATATCGATTTCACTAGTTGATGGTTGAGAACCATATTGGTCCGCCCTCGAAAATTAACTTGAACTGCTTATATCTTCTGAACAATTGATCGTAGAGATCACAATTATTATCATTTTAATCTAACATGTTGTATGCTACAAGAATATATCGGTTTCACTAATTGTTGTTTGAGAACCATATTGGATCGCCCGCGAATATGAAATTGAACTGCTTATAACTTCTGAACAAATGATCTTAGAGAGCGTAATAAATTTGCATATTAATCAGCATGTTTCATGCTAAAAGAATATATCGATTTCACTAGTTGTTGGTTGAGAACCATATTGGCCCGCCCGCGAAAATTAATTTGAACTGCTTATAACTTCTGAACAAATGATCGTAGAGAGCGTAATAATTTTGCATATCAATCAGCATGTTGCATGCTACAAGAATATATCGATATCATTGGTTGTTGGTTGAGAACCATATTGGCCCGCCCCCGAAAATCAACTTGAACTGCTTATAACTCCTGAACAATTGATCGTAGAGACCACAATTAATATCATTTTAATCAAACATGTTGTATGCAACAAGAATATGTCGGTTTCACTAGTTGTTTTTAGAAAACCATATTGGCCTGCCCTCGAGTATTAACTTGAACTGTTTATAACTTCTGAACAAATGATCCTAGAGAGCGTAATAAATTTGCATATTAATCAGCATGTTGCATGCTACAAGAATATATCGATTTCACTAGTTGTTGGTTGAGAACCATATTGGCCCGCCCGCGAAAATCAACTTGAACTGCTTATAACTCCTGAACAATTGATCGTAGAGACCACAATTATTTGCATTTTAATGAAACATGTTGAATGCAACAAGGATATGTCGGTTTCACTTGTTGTTTTTAGAAAACCACATTGGCCTGCCCGCGAGTATTAATTTGAACTGTTTATGACTTCTGAACAAATGATCCTAGAGAGCGTAATAAATTTGCATATTAATCAGCATGTTGCATGCTACAAGAATATATCGATTTCACTAGTTGTTGGTTGAGAACCATATTAGCCCGCCCCTGAAAATCAACTTGAACTGCTTATAGCTCCTGAAAAATTGATCGTAGAGAACACAATTATATGCTTTTTAAAGAAACATGTTGAATGCTACAAGAATATGTCGGTTTCACTAGTTGTTTTTAGAAAACCATATTGGCCCGCCCGCGAGTATTAAGTTGAACGGTTTATAACTTCTGAACAAATGATCCTAGAGAGCGTAATAAATTTGCATATTAATCAGCATTTTGCATGCTACAAGAATATATCGATTTCACTAGTTGTTGGTTGAGAACCATATTAGCCCGCCTCTGAAAATCAACTTGAACTGCTTATAGCTCCTGAAAAATTGATCGTAGAGAACACAATTATATGCTTTTTAAAGAAACATGTTGAATGCTACAAGAATATGTCGGTTTCAC
This sequence comes from Lepisma saccharinum, assembly GCF_977018435.1. Classification (NCBI taxonomy): domain Eukaryota; kingdom Metazoa; phylum Arthropoda; class Insecta; order Zygentoma; family Lepismatidae; genus Lepisma; species Lepisma saccharinum. The sequence continues at coordinate 1,334,628 of NW_028142885.1, forward strand.
TAGTTGTTTTTAGAAAACCATATTGGCCCGCCCGCGAGTATTAACTTGAACTGTTTATAACTTCGAAACAAATGATCCTATAGAGCGTAATAAATTTGCATATTAATCAGCATGTTGCATGCTACAAGAATATATCGATTTCAATAGTTTTTTGTTGAGAACCATATTGGCCCTCCCGCGAAAATCAACTTGAACTGCTTATAACTTCTGAACAATTGATCGTAGAGAACACAATTACTTGCATTTTAATGAAACATGTTGAATGCTACAAGAATATGTCGGTTTAACTAGTTGTTATTTGAGAACAATATTGGCCCGTCCGCGAGTATTAAATTGAACTGCTTATAAGTTCTGAACAAATGATCGTAGAAAGCTCGATTGTTTTGCATATTAATGAACTTGTAGCTAGCTACAAGAATATATAGATTTCACTAGTTATTGTTTGAGAACCATGTTGGCCCACCCGCGAAAACTAATTCAACTGCTTACAATTTCTGAACAAATGATCGTAGAGAACACAATTATTTGTATTTTAATAAAACATGTTGTATGCTACAAGAATATGTCGGTTTTACTATTTGTTTTTTAGAACTATATTGGCCCGCCCGCGAGTATTGACTTGTTCTGCTTATAACGTCTGAACAAATGATCGTAGTGAGCGTAATAGTTTTGAATATTAATCAGCATTTTGCATGCTACAAGAATATATCGATTTCACTAGTTGTTGGTTGAGAACCATATTGGTCCGCCCTCGAAAATTAACTTGAACTGCTTATAACTTCTGAACAATTGATCGTAGAGAACACAATTATTTGCATTTCAATCAAACATGTTGTATGCTACAAGAATATGTCGGTTTCACTAGTTATTGTTTGAGAACCATTTTGGCCCGCCCGCCAAAGCTAACTTCAACTCCTTATAACTTCTGAACAAATGATCGTAGGGAGTGCAATAATTTTGCATATTAATCAGCATGTTGCATGCTACAAGAATATATCGATTTCACAAGTTGTTGGATGAGATCCATATTGGCCCGCCTGCGAAAATCAACTTGAACTGCTTATAACTCCTGAACAATTGATCGTAGAAAACACAATTATTTGCATTTTAATGAAACATGTTGAATGCTACAAAAATATGTCGGTTTCACTAGTTGTTTTTAGAAAACCATTTTGGCCTGCCCGCTAAAACTAACTTCAACTCCTTATAACTTCTGAACAATTGATCGTAGAAAGCGTAATAATTTTGCATATTAATCAGCATGTTGCATGCTACAGGAATATATCGATTTCACAAGTTGTTGGTTGAGAACCATATTGGCCCGCCCGCGAAAATCAAGTTGAACTGCTTATAACTCATGAACTATTGATCGTAGAGACCACAATTAATAGCATTTTAATTAAACATGTTGTATGCAACAAGAATATGTCGGTTTCACTAATTGTTGTTTGAGAATCATATTGGATCGCCCGCGAAATAGAAATTGAACTGCTTATAACTTCTGAACAAATGATCTTAGAGAGCGTAATAAATTTGCATATTTATCAGCATGTTGCATGCTACAAGAATATATCGATTTCACTAGTTGTTGGTTGAGAACCATATTGGCCCGCCCGCGAAAATCAACTTGAACTGCTTATAGCTCCTGAACAATTGATCGTAGAGACCACAATTATTTGCATTTTAATGAAACTTGTTGAATGCAACAAGAATATGTCGGTTTCACTTGTAGTTTTTAGAAAACCACATTGGCCCGCCCGCGAGTATTAACTTGAACTCTTTGTGACTTCTGAACAAATGATCCTAGAGAGCGTAATAAATTTGCATATTAATCAGCATGTTGCATGCTACAAGAATATATCGATTTCACTAGTTTTTGTTTGAGAACTATATTGGCCCGCCCGCGAAAATCAACTTGAACTGCTTATAACTTCTGAACAATTGATCGTAGAGAACACAATTATTTGCATTTTAATGAAACATGTTGAATGGTACAAGAATATGTCGGTTTCACTAGTTGTTATTTGAGAACAATATTGGCCCGTCCGCGAGTATTAAATTGAACTGCTTATAAGTTCTGAACAAATGATCGTAGAAAGCTCGATTGTTTTGCATATTAATAAACATGTAGCTAGCTACAAGAATATATAGATGTCACTAGTTATTGTTTGATATCCATGTTGGCCCACCCGCGAAAACTAATTCAACTGCTTACAATTTCTGAACAAACGATCGTAGAGAACACAATTATTTGCATTTTAATGAAACATGTTGTATACTACAAGAATATGTCGGTTTTACTATTTGTTTTTTAAAACCATATTGGCACGCCCGCGAGTATTGACTTGTTCTGCTTATAACGTCTGAACAAATGATCGTAGTGAGCGTAATAGTTTTGCATATTAATCAGCATTTTGCATGCTACAAGAATATATCGATTTCACTAGTTGTTGGTTGAGAACCATATTGGCCCGCCCGCAAGTATTAAAATGAACTGCTTATAACTTCTGAACAAATGATCGTAGAGAGCGTAATAAATTTGCATATTAATCAGCATGTTGCATGCTACAAGAATATATCGATTTCACAAGTTGTTGGATGAGATCCATATAGGCCCGCCCGCGAAAATCAACTTGAACTGCTTATAACTCCTGAACAATTGATCGTAGAAAACACAATTATTGCATTTTAATGAAACATGTTGAATGCTACAAAAATATGTCGGTTTCACTAGTTGTTTTTAGAAAACCATTTTGGCCCGCCCGCTAAAAATAACTTCAACTCCTTATAACTTCTGAACAATTGATCGTAGAAAGCGTAATAATTTTGCATATTAATCAGCATGTTGCATGCTACAAGAATATATCGATTTCACTAGTTGTTGGTTGAAAAACATATTGGCCCGCCCGCGAAAATCAACTTCAACTGCTTATAACTTCTGAACAATTGATCGTAGAGATCACAATTATTATCATTTTAATCTAACATGTTGTATGCTACAAGAATATGTCGGTTTCACTAGTTATTGTTTGAGAACCATTTTGGCTCGCCCGCCAAAACTAACTTCAATTCCTTATAACTTCTGAACAAATGATCGTAGAGAGCGTTATAATTTTGCATATTAATCAGCATGTTGCATGCTACAAGAATATATCCATTTCATTGGTTGTTGGTTGAGAAACATATTGGCCCGCCCGCGAAAATTAACTTGAACTGCTTATAACTTCTGAACAATTGATCGTAGCGAACACAATTATTTGCATTTTAATGAAACATGTTGAATGTTTCAAGAATATGTCGGTTTCACTAATTGTTGTTTGAGAACCATATTGGATCGCCCGCGAATATGAAATTGAACTGCTTATAACTTCTGAACAAATGATCTTAGAGAGCGTAATAAATTTGCATATTAATCAGCATGTTTCATGCTACAAGAATATATCGATTTCACTAGTTGTTGGTTGTGAACCATATTGGCCCGCCCGCGAAAATTAATTTGAACTGCTTATAACTTCTGAACAAATGATCGTAGAGAGCGTAATAATTTTGCATATCAATCAGCATGTTGCTTGCTACAAGAATATATCGATATCATTGGTTGTTGGTTGAGAACCATATTGGCCCGCCCCCGAAAATCAACTTGAACTGCTTATAACTCCTGAACAATTGATCGCAAAGACCACAATTATTTGCATTTTAATGAAACATGTTCAATGCAAGAAGAATATGTCGGTTTCACTAATTATTGTTTGAGAACCATTTTGGCCCGCCCGCCAAAACTAACTTCAACTCCTTATAACTTCTGAACAAATGATCGTAGAGAGCGTTATAATTTTGCATATTAATCAGCATGTTGCATGCTACAAGAATATTTCGATTTGTAACATTCCAAATATAATTTATTCAATTTGGGAATATTACTCGTACCCTATGGTACGTCTATAGAGTTTTTTTGGAGAAAATAAACTCTCCACCGCAAAAATACGATAACGCTAAGGCATTTGGATGGTGTTGCCATCTGTCGTAAATAAGCTAAATTATACTCTCCCCCCCTTCCCCTTTTTTTTTTCTTGCACGATACTCGATCGTCAATAGCACAGTTCGCATCCGGTCTTCGAAACAACCATATACAGCCAACTGGCAGCGGAACAGGATCGCCTTACCTACACGCATTTCCTTCGCCCACGTATTGCAATGGTGAGATGTGAATACAACTTCAGAAGCCACGATTTCTAGACTCGTGAAGAGGCGCACGAATGCAGTTACGCGATCCAGACCATGTACTTGTGATTGTGATAAGGACCATCAGAAGGATTGCATTAAGGTATAGTGGACGTTTATAGATTTCGATCCTGTTGCCGACTTGCCCTTTTTGAACTGTACAATTATCCTCCCTCTCTTGTGATTGTCGAGCGAGCTGTTTGTTCGGAGTTTGTTCTCCAACACATCACCCCCCCCCCCCTTTTTGACTCTTGGATATAAATTAACGTGCCGAGTATATTGGTACAGTGCTTCGGATAGTGAACTTTAATAAATCACGCACGCATTTTTGGAACTGATAATGATAACAAGTCAAAGCACGCCCAACACGAAGCGTCAGGCATTTTTACTCCAATATTTCGTATAAAAGTCCAATCCCAAAGAAAGAGTGATTAGCTGACTATTCTCACGCCTTTTGGAGACTGAATAACCGATTGCGACACAAGAAAATAAAATTTGTTTTCTTTACGCAAGGAATTGCTGTATAGATCCTATTGAAAGATAGGAAGCGACGGTTTAAATCGCGTTCGTCAAATGACACTGCCCATTTTTGTAATTCTTCCCCTTTTCCCTCTTTAATAACTCATATCCCCCCCCGAACACCTTAAGCAGTAGCCTCAAAGCCATGCACAATATATATATATAAGTAGTGTACATTTTTGCATGATTGTACGTAATTGTTGAGGATTCATTGTTATTGAAGAACTCCTCCGTAGATTGTTATCGGCATTGTGTTGCCTTTTGTTAAGTAGTACAGTTACGGGAACGTAGATTTACATTTGGACGTGTTCCCGGCACTTATTTGTAAAGATTAGTCCCCCTCTTAAATAAAAAAAAAGAGAGGTTGAGGGTCATGTAAATAATATTTAACTTTTCACGTTGTTATTAAAAAGGTTAAGATAGTCTAAAACTGTTGAAATAAAAGGAGGTTAAAATTGAAGTCCTTTTTCTTTTATCTTTGCTTGCTTACTTCCGTCCTGTTAGAGTTAAAACGAGCACGTTGAAAGAATGCAATATACACTGAGATGTGTTTTTGAATAAGAACCAGGATACTGTACTTGAATGGTTAAAGTCACATACATCCTTTTGGCTGTTCTCTCCCCCCCCCCCTCTTTTGCTTCTTTTGAAGATTACAATGATTATTAAATTATGCATACCTGTTTGATCATTTAGTATTAAGAGGGTTAATTGTGATTAAGTATTTTTGGTGTCGTCTTTTGTTACAGGAACATTTCTGTTGACAGCATAAATAAGCAAAAGTAGTAATTGGAACGGAATCTTCGTGATTTTTGACCGTTCCTCGGATTCCTGCGTTTAGCGGAACTTGACGTTGCCTTTCTGTTGATGGTTTACGTGTTTGGAACATATATGCCCAACGGAAACGTAGCGTCAAAAAGGTGTTTATGACCCTTGCATGGAGCAGGCACTAACAAGGGTATATTTACCACGCGCTTCCATTGACTATACATTAACGTACCGGGTTAGTTAGCTGCCTTAACCAGACAAGCGTCATAAAGTTTTGGTACCAGAGCAGGTTTAGTGATTTACTTTACTTTTTCAAGTAACTTTGCAGAAAGAAGAAAATGTTTACACAACCCCCTCCCAAAAATTTTTTCCCTACTTAATTTTTCTTGTATTTTTTTTTTCTCTCTTTTGACATAATGACTATTGATGTTCCATCCCCGTATGAACAATCAACGTTACCCCCCCCTTCTCCCTCTGTCTTGGACTTCCTTCAAGGTGTCATTCTTCCACAAAACTCCTCGCCTTTACGAGAAACAATTCGTTTCCAGACGGCATCCTTCCTGTTTAAGGGAGTGTCTCCCATCACGGGTGAGGATCTTATCCCATTATATAATTTTTTGACCCTTCTCCATAAAATCATTGCCTTGGATTTGATGGATATTGAATCTCTCCTTCTAATGGCGTTACCATTTACCTTACACCCTCTTCGCGAAAGTTGGATGGAAGGTCTCCGACAGAAGTTGCCGTGGCATTCATTTTTGACACTGATCTGGCTCCGACTTATACCTGCTTCAGACATGCAAACATTTCGATTTTCTATCCTTCACCGTATGCAACAACCAGACGAATCTTTGTATTCCTTTCTCCGAGATGTGTACGATGCTACCCAGGTGCTGGCCGTTGAGTGGTCTGAACAACATTTACTTGAGGTTTTGCTAGAAGGGGTGAATTTCCCTGCTCGTTCTTTACTTTTATGTTATCCCCGTCCCCAAAATATCCGTGAATTTTTTAACTTGGCTCAACAAATGTTTCAACCTGAATTAAAATGGCATACGCACATGTATTCAGAGTCCCATACAAAAACGTGCCCATCTTCTCGTTTCGTAGATGCTTCGGATAGGCCTTGTGAACCCTCTCCTCATGTTCCTCCACATAGGGTCTTGGCAAGTTCGCCGCCCTCAATTTCACATACCATGGAGTCTCCTCAGGAGTACTCACACCCTTCCTCTTGTTTGCCTTTAATCCAGTCTGATTGTCATTCATTTCTTCCCTCGGTGGTACCACAAGAAGTTGTTACGGATTCTCCGTTACCAACAAATTTAAATACCTCGTTACATGATCCTGTTCCCCCTCCCCAGCCATCCTTACGGAGTTCTGTCGGTGAGGGTGCTCCTCCGCTTCAATTGCATACAGAACACCCTTTTTCCACCGACAATTGTCTGTTCCCAACGATTAAGGTTCTGTTAGGAGATCAACCGACAGTTGCACTTCTCGATACCGCTTCATCGGTGTCGCTTGTTTCTTCTGCATTGTTGGGACAGATTAGAAGTGGTTATTCTATTGATCGAAACGCAACGATGGATTTGAAGGACGTAACGAATCGGGTTTTTTCTTTGCACTCTCGAACTGAACTTACACTCCGTTTGGGCCATTTATCCTGGAAATGGTGTTTTTGGATAGTGGATTTGTTACCGTATCCGTTGATTTTGGGAATGGATTTTTTTTCTCATGCGAAGGCGACCATTTCTTTGGAATCTCGGATTATTTCCTTCCCTTATTTTCAACAGGGTCTGTCATTGGATAAAAATCACCATCATGTGTCATTTCCCTTTTCCAAAGACAGTCATCCTGTTTCTGGTCGAGAACCTCCGCACCTCCCTTCTTCTTCCCTCCAATCACCTCTTGATTTGCAAACCTTATTAAATAATTACACTGACGTCGTTACGGATAAGGTGGGTGAATGTACATTACCTCCGGTGTCCATTCCTTTAGTATCCGATATTCCCTTTCGGGCTAAGCCTTTCCAATTGAACCCTGTTCAAACGGATATTATGCGCACACAAATTAAGGAGTTACAGTCCCAAGGTATCGTGGAGGTTTGTCGGTCACCTTATGCCAGCCCGGCCTTTTTGGTGCCGAAGAAAAATGGTGGTCATCGTTTGGTTTGTTCATTCCAATCCTTAAATCGATTAATTGCATATGATCAATTCCCACAGCCCCGTATCGACCTATTATTCCAACATTTGCAAAATGCGGCAGTGTTTTCCTGCCTTGATTTATGCCAGTCCTTCCATCAGATTAGGTTGGACGAAAGGAGCAAGGACTTAACGGCATTTGTGACCTCTTTTGGTCAATTTCGATATACGCGCGTTCCCTTTGGCATCAATTTGGGTACGCAAATGTTGTCCCGCGTACTGGATGAAGTTCTGGGCAAGTTTAAATATAAATTTCTCCTTACGTATGCGGACGATTTGTTGGTGTTTTCGCCTGATGAGCAGTCCCATCTTTTGCATTTGAATGAGATACTCCTGGCTCTTCGGGAAGCCGGTCTTACGGTTAATCCGGTTAAATCTACCTGGATGGCTAGAGAAATTAAGTACTTGGGATATATTATCCGCCATAAACAAATGGTCATGGACCCTGAACGTATTTCTGCCATTCAAGAAATACCGCCCCCTAAATCCCAGCGAGGAGTGGCGCAGGTCATGGGTCTTCTTTCATATTATTCCCGTTTTCTTCCCCGGTTCGCTGAACGGACTAGCTTCCTTACTGATAAGCGCAAAAAGAATCTATCTTTTGTTTGGTCCGAAGAGGATCAGGTCCGTTTTGATGACCTAAAAGCTGCCTTTTTGAAACATACTGTATTGGCCTTACCTGATTTTTCCCAAGAATTTGTTCTCCAGACGGACGCTTCGAGTTTAGCCTTGGGGGCTACTCTGAACCAGCGTGATTTGGAAGGTTTTTTACGACCAATTGCATTTGCTTCCCGCAAACGTACCCTTCAGGAACGTCGGCAATCAATTTATGAAGCTGAATGCGCGGCTATTGTCTTTGGATTTAAGAAATTTGAGACGTATTTAACCTCCAAACATTTTACACTTCAAACAGATAACCAGGCGTTGTCGTGGTTGTTGAAACACCCCGAACAATTCGGTAAATTTGGACGTTGGTTATTGTACTTGTCTCGTTTTTCTTACAATGTGGAACATATTCCCTCGTCCAAGAATCCTGTTGCTGATTGTTTATCACGGATGCATTCTCCGGAAGATTTTGTCATAGCTCCCTCTTCAGTTACTAGTTTGGCATGCGCCGCACCTAAGCTTAGCATTATCCCTTTTACCAAGTCCGATATTATTGCCCTTCAGGAGCAGGACTCTACCTTACGTCCCATTATGGAACAACTCCGGGATAATAAAACAGTCCCTAATTTTGGTCTTTTCCAGGACCTATTGGTTCGTTCTTCACCACGTTCTACAACTTCTCAGGTTGTTATACCTTCATTATTGCGTAACGTTATTTGTCGTTATTACCATGATACTCCGGTGGGTGGTTCTCACCTCGGAGCTAACAAAACGACAAAGAAGATTTCTGCGCTTTTCTGGTGGCCTAATTATCTTGCTGACATTCGACAGTATGTGCGTTCCTGTGACTTTTGTCAAAAGGCCAAACTGGCTATTCGTAGGCCTCAGGGTTTACTTTCTTCTGAAGTGATACGCCACCCTTGGCGGCGTCTTTATATTGATTTAGTGGGTCCCTTGGTTCGTTCCACTCGTGGACATACATATATTTTGGTGGTGGTGGACGCTTTTTCCAAATGGGTCTCCCTTTATCCCCTTCGTTCGGCGACTTCGTACGCCATTGTTGATAAATTGAAATCTCTTTTTCTTTCCTTTGGAGCTCCATGCGAATTAGTATCCGATAATGCTTCCTATTTTCGTTCACAAGTGTTTAATAATCTCCTATTCGAATCTAATGTTCGCCATATATATACCAGTCCCTATTATCCAAATCCTTCCTTGGCAGAGCGTTTTATTCGTAACCTTAAGTCATCCTTAATTTGTTTCCACTCCAAAGATAACTCCAAATGGGATCTACACTTAAGTAGTATTGCTTTTGCCTTTAACACTGCTATGCATGATGCCACTCACGCTACGCCGGCGAGGTTGATATTTGGCCGGGAAATTGACGGTCCTCTGAATTTTTTTTGGGACTTACAATCTGAGGAGGAACTGGCGGCCCCCCCATCTTCAGATCGGGCACAAGCTTGGGGTGAGGCTTACCAACACTTGCTGCGTTCTTGGCATTCACGCCGACGTAAATATGATCATCCCCGTGTTCCGGTTTCTTATAAACCTGGGGACATGGTTCTATACCGTGTTTTTCCCTTAAGCAACGCCTTTAATAAAACTTCTTCTAAACTTCAGGAACGATGGTCGGGTCCCGTACAAGTATTCAAAATGTCAACACCGGTGACGGCCTTATTGGTGGATCCCGATACTCAACAGTTGATCCGTAAGGCACATGTAACTCATCTCAAACCGTATGTTATACGGAACCTTGACTCTCCTGTGTCACCTGTGGTCTTGGCACATACACAGGTGGGTCAGACACTACATAATTCTGCTGCCCCCTAGACCTACTTATGTATCAACCTTTTTGGGTTATTTTTTTTCTCAATTATTTAAATTGTCAACATAAGAAGTGTCTTAGATGTAAGGGTATTATGGTAAATTTTATATGCATTATTGTTATTAAGTGTATTATCCATATAAATGAGTCTGTTTTTCAATACAATGTTTATGGAGTGATATTATGTAAAACTCTTATTGTCTATAGTTTGGGTATTTTGGTTAATCACAAATATTTGTAATGCATGCGCTCTGTAATGATGCTACTTCCTTCTCTTCCTTCCCTCTGTAGGTTGTAGTCTTAACTTTCCTGTTTCTCTTTCTAACTTCTCCCTTTATTATTCTTGATTTGATTCCTTTCCTTTTTTTTTCTTTCATATTTTCACGAGGCTACTTCTATACTACAATTACGCCATGGGAGATTTCTGTTGCATCCTTGCTAGTGTGACCATCTTGCGACGAGTGTGTACTACGCCTCGGAACATTTTGCAGTGTTGCGCATCGCTTTAATTAATGTGTAGGCCTTTGCCTGATAGTGATTCTGTGTTCTGGCGTCGCCCAGTTTGAAAACATTTTTTTGCTATCTGTTTTGCTATTTGATCTAAATGTGATGAAATTGGTAATTTTTGCCTATGTATGATCTCTTTACAATATTGGATCCGGGATGGCCAATATGGAGTTCAAGGTTAAATCATGTGTCTTGTGGACTTTGATATATCATCTTTGTTGATATTTATGTAGGCATTTTCAATCGGTATGTTATTATACCTTGATGGATTTCTTTTTGCCACTATTAATACTATTCTAACTATTCTGGGTGTTATACTCTGAGCTTGATATTTATATTATGTTTTGGTTTAATTTATCATATGTAAACGCTTAGGAATTTTTCCCTGCATGTTCATTTTGGGGGATTGTATGTTGTTGGTGTGCGTTTCTATTTTAATGGTATTTTTCTGCTCATACATGTATTCTTGCGTTAAAGCTGAGAAAGTGGTCATTTTATAAACTGTATATATTAGGGTGGTTGTTTTATGCATATTTCATACTTTAAGTGCAACTCTTGGCTTGTAAGACTTTGAAGCTACTTGGTCGTTTAGGCCATGGTTTCTTTGTTACTTTATTTTGCGGGCAGTTTTTCTTTCTTTTCCCAGGGCCCGGGAGTTTGTAACATTCCAAATATAATTTATTCAATTTGGGAATATTACTCGTACCCTATGGTACGTCTATAGAGTTTTTTCGGAGAAAATAAACTCTCCACCGCAAAAATACGATAACGCTAAGGCATTTGGATGGTGTTGCCATCTGTCGTAAATAAGCTAAATTATACTCTCCCCCCCTTCCCCTTTTTTTTTCTTGCACGATACTCGATCGTCAATAGCACAGTTCGCATCCGGTCTTCGAAACAACCATATACAGCCAACTGGCAGCGGAACAGGATCGCCTTACCTACACGCATTTCCTTCGCCCACGTATTGCAATGGTGAGATGTGAATACAACTTCAGAAGCCACGATTTCTAGACTCGTGAAGAGGCGCACGAATGCAGTTACGCGATCCAGACCATGTACTTGTGATTGTGATAAGGACCATCAGAAGGATTGCATTAAGGTATAGTGGACGTTTATAGATTTCGATCCTGTTGCCGACTTGCCCTTTTTGAACTGTACAATTATCCTCCCTCTCTTGTGATTGTCGAGCGAGCTGTTTGTTCGGAGTTTGTTCTCCAACACATCACCCCCCCCCCTTTTTGACTCTTGGATATAAATTAACGTGCCGAGTATATTGGTACAGTGCTTCGGATAGTGAACTTTAATAAATCACGCACGCATTTTTGGAACTGATAATGATAACAAGTCAAAGCACGCCCAACACGAAGCGTCAGGCATTTTTACTCCAATATTTCGTATAAAAGTCCAATCCCAAAGAAAGAGTGATTAGCTGACTATTCTCACGCCTTTTGGAGACTGAATAACCGATTGCGACACAAGAAAATAAAATTTGTTTTCTTTACGCAAGGAATTGCTGTATAGATCCTATTGAAAGATAGGAAGCGACGGTTTAAATCGCGTTCGTCAAATGACACTGCCCATTTTTGTAATTCTTCCCCTTTTCCCTCTTTAATAACTCATATCCCCCCCCGAACACCTTAAGCAGTAGCCTCAAAGCCATGCACAATATATATATATAAGTAGTGTACATTTTTGCATGATTGTACGTAATTGTTGAGGATTCATTGTTATTGAAGAACTCCTCCGTAGATTGTTATCGGCATTGTGTTGCCTTTTGTTAAGTAGTACAGTTACGGGAACGTAGATTTACATTTGGACGTGTTCCCGGCACTTATTTGTAAAGATTAGTCCCCCTCTTAAATAAAAAAAAGAGAGGTTGAGGGTCATGTAAATAATATTTAACTTTTCACGTTGTTATTAAAAAGGTTAAGATAGTCTAAAACTGTTGAAATAAAAGGAGGTTAAAATTGAAGTCCTTTTTCTTTTATCTTTGCTTGCTTACTTCCGTCCTGTTAGAGTTAAAACGAGCACGTTGAAAGAATGCAATATACACTGAGATGTGTTTTTGAATAAGAACCAGGATACTGTACTTGAATGGTTAAAGTCACATACATCCTTTTGGCTGTTCTCTCCCCCCCCCTCTTTTGCTTCTTTTGAAGATTACAATGATTATTAAATTATGCATACCTGTTTGATCATTTAGTATTAAGAGGGTTAATTGTGATTAAGTATTTTTGGTGTCGTCTTTTGTTACAGGAACATTTCTGTTGACAGCATAAATAAGCAAAAGTAGTAATTGGAACGGAATCTTTGTGATTTTTGACCGTTCCTCGGATTCCTGCGTTTAGCGGAACTTGACGTTGCCTTTCTGTTGATGGTTTACGTGTTTGGAACATATATGCCCAACGGAAACGTAGCGTCAAAAAGGTGTTTATGACCCTTGCATGGAGCAGGCACTAACAAGGGTATATTTACCACGCGCTTCCATTGACTATACATTAACGTACCGGGTTAGTTAGCTGCCTTAACCAGACAAGCGTCATAGATTTCATTGGTTGTTGGTTGAGAACCATATTGGCCCGCCCGAAAAAAATAATTTGAATTGCTTATAACTTCTGAACAATTGATCGTAGCTAACACAATTATTTGCATTTCAATCAAACATGTTGTATACTACAAGAATATGTCGGTTTCACTAGTTATTGTTTGAGAACCTTTTTGTCCCGCCCGCCAAAACTAACTTCACCTTTTTATAACTTCTGAACAAATTATCGTAGAGAGCTTAATAATTTTGCATATTAATCAACATGTTGCATGCTACAAGAATATATCGATTTCATTAGTTGTTGGTTGAGAACCATATTGGCCCGCCCGCGGAAATTTACTTGAACTGCTTATAACTTCTGAACAATTGATCGTAGCGAACACAATTATTTGCATTTTAATGAAACATGTTGAATGCTTCAAGAATATGTCGGTTTCACTAGTTGTTGTTTGAGAACCATATTGGCCCGCCCGCGAGTATTAAATTGAACTGCTTATAACTTCTGAACAAATGATCTTAAAGAGCGTAATAAATTTGCATAATAATCAGCATGTTGCATGCTACAAGAATATATCGATTTCACTAGTTGTTGGTTGAGAACCATATTGGCCCGCCCGCGAAAATTAATTTGAACTGCTTATAACTTCTGAACAAATAATCGTAGAAAGCGTAATAATTTTGCATATTAATCAGCATGTTGCATGCTACAAGAATATATCGATTTCAGTAGTTGTTGTTTGAGAAATATATTGGCCTGCCCGCGAAAATTAACTTGAACTGATTATAACTTCTGAACAATTGATCGTAGAGCACACAATTATTTGCATTTTAATGAAAAATTTTGAATGCTACAAGAATATGTCGGTTTCACTAGTTGTTTATAGAAAACCATATTAGCCCGCGAGTATTAACTTGAACTATTTATAACTTCTGAACAAATGATCCTAGAGAGCGTAATAAATTTGCATATTAATCAGCATGTTGCATCCTACAAGAATATATCGATTTCACTAGTTGTTGGTTGAGAACCATATTGGCCCACCCGCGAAAATCGACTTGAACTGCTTATAACTCGTGAACAATGGATCGTAGAGACCACAATTATTTGCACTTTAATGAAACATGTTGAATGCAACAAGAATATGTCGGTTTCACTAGTTGTTTCTAGAAAACCACATTGGCCCGCCCGCGTGTATTAACTTGAGCTGTTTATGACTTCTGAACAAATGATCCTAGAGAGCGTAATAAATTTGCATTTTAATCAGCATGTTGCATGCTACATGAATATATCGATTTCACTAGTTGTTGGTTTGGAACCATATTGGCCCGACCCTGAAAATCAACTTGAACTGCTTATAACTCCTGAAAAATTGATCCTAGTATAACACAAATATTTGCATTTTAATGAAACATTTTGAATGCTACAAGAATATGTCGGTTTCACTAGTTGTTTTTAGAAAACCATATTGGCCCGCCCGCGAGTATTAACTTGAACTGTTTATAACTTCTGAACAATTGATCGCAGAGAACACATTTATTTGCATTTCAATCAAACATATTGTATGCTACAAGAATATGTCGGTTTCACTAGTTATTGTTTGAGAACCATTTTGGCCCTCCCGCCAAAACTAACTACAACTCCTTATAACATCTGAACAAATGATCCTAGAGAGCGTAATAATTTTGCATATTAATCAGCATGTTGCATGCTACAACAATATAACGATTTCATTGGTTGTTGGTTGAGAACCATATTGGCCCGCCAGCGAAAATAAACTTGAACTGCTTATAACTCCTGAACAATTGATCGTAGAGACCACAATTAATAGCATTTTAATCAAACATGTTGTATGCAACAAGAATATGTCGGTTTCACTAGTTGCTTTTAGAAAACCATATTAGCCTGCCCGCGAGTATTAACTTGAACTGTTTATTACTTCTGAACAAATGATCCTAGAGAGCGTAATAAATTTGCATATTAATCAGCATGTTGCATGCTACAAGAATATATCGATTTCACTAGTTGTTGGTTGAGAACCATATTGGCCCGCCCGCGAAAATCAACTTGAACCGCTTATAACTCCTGAACATTTGATCGTAGAGACCACAATTATTTGCATTTTAATAAAACATGTTGAATTCAACAAGAATATGTCGGTTTCACTAGTTGTTTTTAGAAAACCACATTGGCCCGCCCGCGAGTATTAACTTGAACTGTTTATGACTTCTGAACAAATGATCCTAGAGAGCGTAATAAATTTGCATATTAATCAGCAAGTTGCATGCTACAAGAATATATCGATTTCACTAGTTGTTGGTTGAGAACCATATTAGCCCGCCACTGAAAATCAACTTGAACTGCTTATAACTCCTGAAAAATTGATCGTGGAGAACTCAATTATTTGCATTTTAGAGAAACATGTTGAATGCTACAAGAATATGTCGGTTTCACTAGTTGTTTTTAGAAAACCATATTGGCCCGCCTGCGAGTATTAACTTGAACTGTTTATAACTTCTGAACAAATGATCCTAGAGAGCGTAATAAATTTGCATATTAATCAGCATGTTGCATGCTACAAGAATATATCAATTTCACTAGTTTTTGGTTGAGAACCATATTGGCCCGCCCGCGAAAATCAACTTGAACTGCTTATAACTTCTGAACAATTGATCGTAGAGAACACAATTATTTGCATTTTAATGGAACATGTTGAATGCTACAAGAATATGTCGGTTTCACTAGTTGTTATTTGAGAACAATATTGGCCCGTCCGCGAGTATTAAATTGAACTGCTTATAAGTTCTCAACAAATGATCGTAGAAAGCTCGATTGTTTTGCATATTAATAAACATGTAGCTAGCTACAAGAATATATAGATTTCACTAGTTATTGTTTGAGAACCATGTTGGGACACCCGCGAAAACTAATTCAACTGCTTACAATTTCTGAACAAATGATCGTAGAGAACACAATTATTTGCATTTTAATGAAACATGTTGTATGCTGCAAGAATATGTCGGTTTTACTATTTGTTTTTTAAAACCATATTGGCCCGCCCTCGAGTATTGACTTGTTCTGCTTATAACGTCTGAACAAATTATCGTAGTGAGCGTAATAGTTTTGCATATTAATCAGCATTTTACATGCTACAAGAATATATCGTATCAATCTCTTCTAAATTGAGATTTATAGCTAGCCTGAATTCATAACCCCTGTCGCCAGCCGTTGCTCTCTCAGGCATTCAAAGAATGTCACATCAGTAATTTACAAATCCTTCCTGGTCTATTGGAGTTAAGGTGCTGATCAGCAGGTATTTCAGGGCAACGACCAGGGAAGGAGGAAAGATAACAAAACAGAGAGCAACGTGTGGTGTGGGGTCTTTTGCCTGGAATCGCCGAACAAGAAGGAACTGAGGAGATTGAGCGATCGAACACGTTTCGATATGAACAGCTATCAGCGGGGAATTGTATCATCAGAGACAGACAGGTATTGTTACTTCCAACCATGTTGATCTAGACTTGAAGGTATAAATCCGAAAGCTTGTGTTTTGCCATTTCCAAGTGTGTAGTTAGTACCTCTCGCCCATTACCATTAGGCTTACTTTGAAGGGCGAGTGCTCAAATGAGGAGGATGAATGATTAAGCGAGCTACATCACCCCCTCAATGGTGAAGGTTCTTGGTTCGATCCCACGTACTCAGAGTACGCTACGATATCGATTTCACTAGTTGTTGGTTGAGAACCATATTGGTCCGCCCTCGAAAATTAACTTGAACTGCTTATAACTTCTGAACAATTGATCGTAGAGAACACAATTATTTGCATTTCAATCAAACATGTTGTATGCTACAAGAATATGTCGGTTTCACTAGTTATTGTTTGAGAACCATTTTGGCCCGCCCGCCAAAACTAACTTCAACTCCTTATAACTTCTGAACAAATGATCGTAGAGAGCGCAATAATTTTGCATATTAATCAGCATGTTGCATGCTACAAGTATATATCGATTTCATTAGTTTTTGGTTGAGAACCATATTGGCCCGCCCGCGAAAATTAACTTGAACTGCTAATAACTTCTGAACAATTGATCGTAGAGAACACAATTATTTGCATTTCAATCAAACATGTTGTATACTACAAGAATATGTCGGTTTCACTAGTTATTGCTTGAGAACCTTTTTGTCCCGCCCGCCAAAACTAACTTCAACTCCTTATAACTTCTGAACAAATGATCGTAGAGAGCTTAATAATTTTGCATATTAATCAGCATGTTGCATGCTACAAGAATATATCGATTTCATTAGTTGTTTGTGGCCACGGTGGCTCAGTCGGTAACGCGTCTGACTACCATGCTCAAGGTCCCGGGATCGATCGCCGGCCGGTTCAAATCCGGGAACTTTTCTAACGGTGGAAGCGGCCCCGGCGCCTACCCAGCGTCGAATAACATGGGTACCTGGGGGAAACCCTGGGGGGTAAAGGCGGTCAGGGGCGTGATGCTGATCACATCACCTCCACTCACGACCGGATCAAGAAAGTGTGGGGCGTTACCCCCACACCCCCTATACGCCTTCATGGCGTGGTGCTATGCACAGGGGAACACTTTACTTTTTTACTGCTAATAATTTCTGAACAATTGATCGTAGAGAACACAATTATTTGCATTTTAATGAAACAAGTTGATTGCTTCAAGAATATGTCGGTTTCACTAGTTTTTTTAGGAAACCATTTTGGCCCGTCCGCGAGTATTAACTTGAACTGTTTATAACTTCTGAACAAATGATCGAAGTGAGCGTAATAATTTTGCATATTAATCAGCATGTTGCATGCTACAAGAATATATCCATTTCACTAGATGTTGGTTGAGAACCATATTTGCCCGTACTCGAAAATTAACTTGAACTGCTTATAACTTCTGAACAATTGATCGTAGAGAACAAAATTATTTGCATTTCAATCAAACATGTTGTATACTACAAGAATATGTCGGTTTCATTAGTTATTGTTTGAGAACCTTTTTGTCCCGCCCGCCAAAACTAACTTCAACTCTTTATAACTTCTGAACAAATGATCGTAGAGAGCTTAATAATTTTGCATATTAATCAGCATGTTGCATGCTACAAGAATATACCGATTTCATTAGTTGTTGGTTGAGAGCCATATTTGCCCGCCCGCGAAAATCAACTTGAACTGCTTATAACTAGTGAACAATTGATCGTAGAGAACACAATTATTTGCATTTTAATGAAACATGTTGATTGCTACAAGAATGTGTCGGTTTCACTAGTTTTTTTAGAAAACCATTTTGGCCCGCCTGCGAGTATTAACTTGAACTCTTTATAACTTCTGAACAAATGAACGTAGTGAGCGTAATAATTTTGCATATTAATCAGCATGTTGCATGCTACAAGAATATATCGATTTCACTAGTTGTTGGTTGAGAACCATATTGGCCAGCCCTCGAAAATTAACTTGAACTGCTTATAACTTCTGAACAATTGATCGTAGAGAACACAATTATTTGCATTTCAATCAAACATGTTGTATACTACAAAAATATGTCGGTTTCACTAGTTATTGTTTGAGAACCTTTTTGTCCCGCCCGCCAGAACTAACTTCAACTCCTAATAACTTCTGGACAAATAATCGTAGAGAGCTTAATAATTTTGCATATTAATCAGCATGTTGCATGCTACAAGAATATATCGATTTCATTAGTTGTTGGTTGAGAACCATATTGGCCCGCCCGCGGTAATTAACTTGAACTGCTTATAACTTCTGAACAATTGATCGTAGCGAACACAATTATTTGCATTTTAATGAAACATGTTGAATGCTTCAAGAATAAGTCGGTTTCACTAGTTGTTGTTTGAGAACCATATTGGCCCGCCCGCGTATATTAAATTGAACTGCTTATAACTTCTGAACAAATGATCTTAAAGAGATTAATAAATTTGCATATTAATCAGCATGTTGCATGCTACAAGAATATATCGATTTCACTAGTTGTTGGTTGAGAACCATATTGGCCCGCCCGCGAAAATTAATATAAACTGCTTATAACTTCTGAACAAATAATCGTAGAAAGCGTAATAATTTTGCATATTAATCAGCATGTTGCATGCTACAAGAATATATCGATTTCACTAGTTGTTGTTTGAGAAATATATTGGCCTGCCCGCGAAAATTAACTTGAACTGATTATAACTTCTGAACAATTGATCGTAGAGCACACTATTATTTGCATTTTAATGAAAAATTTTGAATGCTACAAGAATATGTCGGTTTCACTAGTTGTTTATAGAAAACCATATTAGCCCGCGAGTATTAACTTGAACTATTTATAACTTCTGAACAAATGATCCTAGAGAGCGTAATAAATTTGCATATTAATCAGCATGTTGCATGCTACAAGAATATATCGATTTCACTAGTTGTTGGTTGACAACCATATTGGCCCACCCGCGAAAATCAACTTGAACTGCTTATAACTCCTGAACAATGGATCGTAGAGACCACAATTATTTGCACTTTAATGAAACATGTTGAATGCAACAAGAATATGTCGGTTTCACTAGTTGTTTCTAGAAAACCACATTGGCCCGCCCGCGAGTATTAACTTGAACTGTTTATGACTTCTGAACAAATGATCCTAGAGAGCGTAGTAAATTTGCATTTTAATCAGCATGTTGCATGCAACAAGAATATATCGATTTCACTAGTTGTTGGTTTGGAACCATATTGGCCCGACCCTGAAAATCAACTTGAACTGCTTATAACTCCTGAAAAATTGATCGTAGTATAACACAAATATTTGCATTTTAATGAAACATATTGAATGCTACAAGAATATGTCGGTTTCACTAGTTGTTTTTAGAAAACCATATTGGCCCGCCCGCGAGTATTAACTTGAACTGTTTATAACTTCTGAACAATTGATCGCAGAGAACACAATTATTTGCATTTCAATCAAACATATTGTATGCTACAAGAATATGTCAGTTTCACTAGTTGTTTTTAGAAAACCATATTGGCCCGCCCGCGAGTATTAACTTTAAATGTTTATAACTTCTGAACAAATGATCGTAGAGAGTGTAATAAATTTGCATATAAATCAGCATGTTGCATGCTACAAGAATATATCGATTTCACTTGTTGTTGGTTGAGAACCATATTGGCCGGCCGCGAAAATCAACTTGAACTGCTTATAACTCCTGAACAATTGATCGTAAACAACAAAATTATTTGCATTTTAATGAAGCATGTTGAATGCTACAAGAATATGTCAGTTTCACTAGTTATTGTTTTAGTACCATTTTGGCCCGCCCGCCAAAACTAACTTCAACTCCATATAACTTCTGAACAAATGATCGTAGAGAGCGTTATAATTTTGCATATTAATCAGCATGTTGCATACTACAAGAATATATCGATTTCATTTTTTGTTGGTTGAGAACCATATTGGCCCGCCCGCGAAAATTAACTTGAACTGCTTATAACTTCTGAACAATTGATCGTAGCGAACACAATTATTTGCATTTTAATGAAACATGTTGAATGCTTCATGAATATGACGGTTTCACTAGTTGTTGTTTGAGAACCATATTGGCCTGCCCGCAAGTATTAAAATGAACTGCTTATAACTTCTGAACAAATGATCCTAGAGAGCGTAATAAATTTGCATAGTAATCAGCATGTTGCACGCTACAAGAATATATCGATTTCACAAGTTGTTGGATGAGATCCATATTGGCCCGCCCGCGAAAATCAACTTGAACTGCTTATAACTCCTGAACAATTGATCGTAGAAAACACAATTATTTGCATTTTAATGAAACATGTTGAATGCTACAAAAATATGTCGGTTTCACTATTTGTTTTTAGAAAACCATTTTGGCCTGCCCGCTAAAACTAACTTCAACTCCTTATAACTTCTGAACAAATGATCGTAGAAAGCGTAATAATTTTGCATATTAATCAGCATGTTGCATGCTACAAGAATATATCGATTTCATTAGTTGTTGGTTGAGAACCATATAGGCCCGTCCGAGAGTATTAACTTGAACTGTTTATAACTTCTGAACAAATGAACCTAGAGAGCGTAATAAATTTGCATATTAATCAGCATGTTGCATGCTACAAGAATATATCGATTTCACTAGTTGTTATTTGAGAACCATATTGGCCCGCCCGCGAAAATCAACTTGAAGTGCTTATAACTCCTGAACAATTGATCGTAGAGCACACAATTATTTGCATTTTAATGAAACATGTTGATTGCTACAAGAATATGTCGGTTTCACTAGTTTTTTTAGAAAAACATTTTGGCCCGCCCGCGAGTATTAATTTGAACTGTTTATAACTTCTGAACAAATGAACGTAGTGAGCGTTATAATTTTGCATATTAATCAGCATGTTGCATGCTACAAGATTATATCCATTTCACTAGTTGTTGGTTGAGAACCATATTGGCCCGCCCTCGAAAATTAACTTGAACTGCTTATAACTTCTGAACAATTGATCGTAGAGAACACAATTATTTGCATTTCAATCAAACATGTTGTATGCTATGAGAATGTGTCGGTTTCACTAGTTATTGTTTGAGAACCATTTTGTCCCGCCCGCCAAAACTAACTTCAACTCCTTATAACTTCTGATCAAATTATCGTAGAGAGCGTTATAATTTTGCATATTAATCACCATGTTGCATGCTACAAGAATATATCGATTTCATTGGTTGTTGGTTGAGAACAATATTGGCTCGCCCGCGACAATTAATTTGAACTGCTTATAACTTCTGAACAATTGATCGTAGCGAACACAATTATTTGCATTTTAATGAAACATGTTGAATGCTTCAAGAATATGTCGGTTTCACTAGTTGTTGTTTGAGAACCATATTGGTCCGCCCGCGAGTATTAAATTGAACTGCTTATAACTTCTGAACAAATGATCTTTGAGAGCGTAATAAATTTTCATATTAATCAGCATGTTGCATGCTACAAGAATATATTAATTTCACTAGTTGTTGGTTGAGAACCATATTGGCCCGCCCGCGAAAATTAATATAAACTGCTTATAACTTCTGAACAAATAATCGTAGAAAGCGTAATAATTTTTCATATTAATCAGCATGTTGCATGCTACAAGAATATATCGATTTCACTAGTTGTTGTTTGAGAAATATATTGGCCTGCCCGCGAAAATTAACTTGAACTGATTATAACTTCTGAACAATTGATCGTAGAGCACACAATTATTTGCATTTTAATGAAAAATTTTGAATGCTACAAGAATATGTCGGTTTCAATAGTTGTATATAGAAAACCATATTAGCCCGCGAGTATTAACTTGAACTATTTATAACTTCTGAACTAATGATCCTAGAGAGCGTAATAAATTTGCATATTAATCAGCATGTTGCATGCTACAAGAATATATCGATTTCACTAGTTGTTGGTTGAGAACCATATTGGCCCACCCGCGAAAATCAACTTGAACTGTTTATAACTCCTGAACAATGGATCGTTGAAACTACAATTATTTGCACTTTAATGAAACATGTTGAATGCAACAAGAATATGTCGGTTTCACTAGTTGTTTCTAGAAAACCACATTGGCCCGCCCGCGAGTATTAACTTGAACTGTTTATGACTTCTGAACAAATGATCCTAGAGAGCGTAATAAATTTGCATTTTAATCAGCATGTTGCATGCTACAAGAATATATCGATTTCACTAGTTGTTGGTTTGGAACCATATTGGCCCGACCCTGAAAATCAACTTGAACTGCTTATAACTCCTGAAAAATTGATCGTAGTATAACACAAATATTTGCATTTTAATGAAACATATTGAATGCTACAAGAATATGTCGGTTTCACTAGTTGTTTTTAGAAAACCATATTGGCCCGCCCGCGAGTATTAACTTGAACTGTTTATAACTTCTGAACAATTGATCGCAGAGAACACAATCATTTGCATTTCAATCAAACATATTGTATGCTACAAGAATATGTCAGTTTCACTAGTTGTTTTTAGAAAACCATATTGGCCCGCCCGCGAGTTTTAACTTTAAATGTTTATAACTTCTGAACAAATGATCGTAGAGAGCGTAATAGATTTGCATATAAATCAGCATGTTGCATGCTACAAGAATATATCGATTTCACTTGTTGTTGGTTGAGAACCATATTGGCCGGCCGCGAAAATCAACTTGAACTGCTTATAACTCCTGAACAATTGATCGTAAACAACAAAATTATTTGCATTTTAATGAAGCATGTTGAATGCTACAAGAATATGTCAGTTTCACTAGTTGTTATTTGAGAACCATATTGGCCCGCCCGCGAGAATTAATTTGAATTGCTTATAACTTCTGAACAAATGATCTTAGAGATCACAATTATTATCATTTTAATCTGACATGTTGTATGCTACAAGAATATGTCGGTTTGACTAGTTATTGTTTGAGAACCATTTTGGCCCGCCCGCCAAAACTAACTTCAACTCCATATAACTTCTGAACAAATGATCGTAAAGAGCGTTATAATTTTGCATATTAATCAGCATGTTGCATACTACAAGAATATATCGATTTCATTGGTTGTTGGTTGAGAACCATATTGGCCCGCCCGCGAAAATTAACTTGAACTGCTTATAACTTCTGAACAATTGATCGTAGCGAACACAATTATTTGCATTTTAATGAAACATGTTGAATGCTTCAAGAATATGACGGTTTCACTTGTTGTTGTTTGAGAACCATATTGGCCTGCCCGCAAGTATTAAAATGAACTGCTTATAACTTCTGAACAAATGATCCTAGAGAGCGTAATAAATTTGCATAGTAATCAGCATGTTGCACGCTACAATAATATATCGATTTCACAAGTTGTTGGATGAGATCCATATTGGCCCGCCCGCGAAAATCAACTTGAACTGCTTATAACTCCTGAACAATTGATCGTAGAAAACACAATTATTTGCATTTTAATGAAACATGTTGAATGCTACAAAAATATGTCGGTTTCACTATTTGTTTTTAGAAAACCATTTTGGCCTGCCCGCTAAAACTAATTTCAACTCCTTATAACTTCTGAACAATTGATCGTAGAAAGCGAAATAATTTTGCATATTAATCAGCATTTTGCATGCTACAAGAATATATCGATTTCATTAGTTGTTGGTTGAGAACCATATTGGCCAGTCCGAGAGTATTAACTTGAACTGCTTATAACTTCTGAACAAATGAACCTAGAGAGCGTAATAAATTTGCATATTAATCAGCATGTTGCATGCTACAAGAATATATCGATTTCACTAGTTGTTATTTGAGAACCATATTGGCCCGCCCGCGAAAATCAACTTGAAGTGCTTATAACTCCTGAACAATTGATCGTAGAGCACACAATTATTTGCATTTTATTGGAACATGTTGATTGCTACAAGAATATGTCGGTTTCACTAGTTTTTTTAGAAAAACATTTTGGCCCGACCGCGAGTATTAATTTGAACTGTTTATAACTTCTGAACAAATTAACGTAGTGAGCGTTATAATTTTGCATATTAATCAGCATGTTGCATGCTACAAGAATATATCCATTTCACTAGTTGTTGGTTGAGAACCATATTGGCCCGCCCTCGAAAATTAACTTGAACTGCTTATAACTTCTGAACAATTGATCGTAGAGAACACAATTATTTGCATTTCAATCAAACATGTTGTATGCTACAAGAATATGTCGGTTTCATTAGTTATTGTTTGAGAACCATTTTGGCCCGCCCGCCAAAACTAACTTCAACTCCTTATATATTCTGAACAAATGATCGTAGAGAGCGTAATAATTTTGCATATTAAACAGCATGTTTCATGCTACAACAATATATCGATTTCATTGGTTTGTTGGTTGAGAACAATATTGGCCCGCCCGCGAAAATCAACTTGAACTGCTTATAACTCCTGAACAATTCATCGTAGAGACCAAAATTTATAGCATTTTAATCAAACATGTTGAATGCAACAAGAATATGTCGGTTTCACTAGTTGTTTTTAGAAAACCATATTGGCCTGCCCGCGAGTATTAACTTGAACTGTTTATAACTTCTTAACAAATGATCCTAGAGAGCGTAATAAATTTGCATATTAATCAGCATGTTGCATACTACAAGAATATATCGATTTCACTAGTTGTTGGTTGAGAACCATATTGGCCCGCCCGCGAAAATCAACTTGAACTGCTTATAACTCCTGAACAATTGATCGTAGAGACCACAAATATTTGCATTTTAATGAAACATGTTGAATGCAACAAGAATATGTCGGTTTCACTTGTTGTTTTTAGAAAACCACATTGGCCCGCCCGCGAGTATTAACTTGAACTGTTTATGACTTCTGAACAAATGATCCTAGAGAGCGTAATAAATTTGCATATTAATCAGCATGTTGCATGTTACAAGAATATATCGATTTCACTAGTTGTTGGTTGAGAACCATATTAGCCCGCCCCTGAAAATCAACTTGAACTGCTTATAACTCCTGAAAAAGTTATCGTAGAGAACACAATTATTTGCATTTTAATGAAACATGTTGAATGCTACAAGAATATGTCGGTTTCACTAGTTGTTATTTGAGAACAATATTGGCTCGTCCGCGAGTATTAAATTGAACTGCTTATAAGTTCTGAACAAATGATCGTAGAAAGCTCGATTGTTTTGCATTTTAATAAACATGTAGCTAGCTACAAGAATATATAGATTTCACTAGTTATTGTTTGATAACCATGTTTACCCACACGCGAAAACTAATTCAACTGTTTACAATTTCTGAACAAATGATCGTAGAGAACACAATTATTTGCAATTTAATGAAACATGTATGCTACAAGAATATGTCGCTTTTACTATTTGTTTTTTAGAACTATATTGGCCCGCCCGCGAGTATTGACTTATTCTGCTTATAACGTCTGAACAAATGATCGTAGTGAGCGTAATAGTTTTGCATATTAATCAGCATGTTGCATGCTACAACAATATATCGATTTCATTGGTTGTTGGTTGAGAACAATATTGGCCCGCCCGCGAAAATCAACTTGAACTGCTTATAACTCCTGAACAATTCATCGTAGAGACCAAAATTAATAGCATTTTAATCAAACATGTTGAATGCAACAAGAATATGTCGGTTTCACTAGTTGTTTTTAGAAAACCATATTGGCCTGCCCGCGAGTATTAACTTGAACTGTTTATAACTTCTTAACAAATGATCCTAGAGAGCGTAATAAATTTGCATATTAATCAGCATGTTGCATACTACAAGAATATATCGATTTCACTAGTTGTTGGTTGAGAACCATATTGGTCCGCCCTCGAAAATTAACTTGAACTGCTTATAACTTCTGAACAATTGATCGTAGAGAACACAATTATTTGCACTTCAATGAAACATGTTGTATGCTACAACAATATGTCGGTTTCACTAGTTATTGTTTGAGAACCATTTTGGCCCGCCCGCCAAAACTAACTTCAACTCCTTATAACTTCTGAACAATTGATCGTAGAAAGCGTAATTATTTTGCATATTAATCAGCATGTTGCATGCTACAAGAATATATCGATTTCATTAGTTTTTGGTAGAGAACCATATTGGCCCGTCCGAGAGTATTAACTTGAACTGTTTATAACTTCTGAACAAATGAACCTAGAGAGCGTAATAAATTTTGCATATTAATCAGCATGTTGCATGCTACAAGAATATATCGATTTCAATATTTGTTGTTTGAGAACCATATTGGCCCGCCCGCGAAAATCAACTTGAACTGCTTATAACTCCTGAACAATTGATCGTAAGAACACAATTATTTGCATTTCAATCAAACATGTTGTATGCTACAAGAATGTGTCGGTTTCACTAGTTTTTTTAGAAAACCATTTTGGCCCGCCCGCGAGTATTAACTTGAACTGTTTATAACTTCTGAACAAATGATCGTAGTGAGCGTAATAATTTGCATATTAATCAGCATGTTGCATGCTACAAGAATATATCCATTTCCCTAGTTGTTGGTTAAGAACCATATTGGCCCGCCCTCGAAACATAACTTGAACTGCTTATAACTTCTGAACAATTGATCGTAAGAACACAATTATTTGCATTTCAATCAAACATGTTGTATGCTACAAGAATGTGTCGGTTTCACTAGTTATTGTTTGAGAACCATTTTGGCCCGCCCGCCAAAACTAACTTCAACTCCTTATAACCTCTGATCAAATTAACGTAGAGAGCGTTATAATTTTGCATATTAATCAGCATGTTGCATGCTACAATAATATATCGATTTCATTGGTTGTTGGTTGAGAACAATATTGGCCCGCCCGCGAGAATTAATTTGAATTGCTTATAACTTCTGAACAAATGATCTTAGAGATCAAAATTATTATCATTTTAATCTGACATGTTGTATGCTACAAGAATATGTCGGTTTCACTAGTTGCTTTTAGAAAACCATATTGGCCTGCCCGCGAGTATTAACTTGAACTGTTTATTACTTCTGAACAAATGATCCTAGAGAGCGTAATAAATTTGCATATTAATCAGCATGTTGCATGCTACAAGTATATATCGATTTCACTAGTTGTTGGTTGAGAACCATATTGGCCCGCCCGCGAAAATCAACTTGAACCGCTTATAACTCCTGAACATTTGATCGTAGAGACCACAATTATTTGCATTTTAATGAAACATGTTGAATGCAACAAGAATATGTCGGTTTCACTAGTTGTTTTTAGAAAACCACATTGGCCTGCCCGTGAGTATTAACTTGAACTGTTTATGACTTCTGAACAAATGATCCTAGAGAGCGTAATAAATTTGCATATTAATCAGCAAGTTGCATGCTACAAGAATATATCGATTTCACTAGTTGTTGGTTGAGAACCATATTAGCCCGCCACTGAAAATCAACTTGAACTGCTTATAACTCCTGAAAAATTGATCGTGGAGAACTCAATTATTTGCATTTTAGAGAAACATGTTGAATGCTACAAGAATATGTCGGTTTCACTAGTTGTTTTTAGAAAACCATATTGGCCCGCCTGCGAGTATTAACTTGAACTGTTTATAACTTCTGAACAAATGATCCTAGAGAGCGTAATAAATTTGCATATTAATCAGCATGTTGCATGCTACAAGAATATATCAATTTCACTAGTTTTTGGTTGAGAACCATATTGGCCCGCCCGCGAAAATCAACTTGAACTGCTTATAACTTCTGAACAATTGATCGTAGAGAACACAATTATTTGCATTTTAATGAAACATGTTGAATGCTACAAGAATATGTCGGTTTCACTAGTTGTTATTTGAGAACAATATTGGCCCGTCCGCGAGTATTAAATTGAACTGCTTATAAGTTCTCAACAAGTGATCGTAGAAAGCTCTATTGTTTTGCATATTAATAAACATGTAGCTAGCTACAAGAATATATAGATTTCACTAGTTATTGTTTGAGAACCATGTTGGCCCACCCGCGAAAACTAATTCAACTGCTTACAATTTCTGAACAAATGATCGTAGAGAACACAATTATTTGCATTTTAATGAAACATGTTGTATGCTACAAGAATATGTCGGTTTTACTATTTGTTTTTTAAAACCATATTGGCCCGCCCACGAGTATTGACTTGTTCTGCTTATAACGTCTGAACAAATGATCGTAGTGAGCGTAATAGTTTTGCATATTAATCAGCATTTTGCATGCTACAAGAATATATCGATTTCACTAGTTGTTGGTTGAGAACCATATTGGTCCGCCCTCGAAAATTAACTTGAACTGCTTATAACTTCTGAACAATTGATCGTAGAGAACACAATTATTTGCATTTCAATCAAACATGTTGTATGCTACAAGAATATGTCGGTTTCACTAGTTATTGTTTGAGAACCATTTTGGCCCGCCCGCCAAAACTAACTTCAACTCCTTATAACTTCTGAACAAATGATCGTAGAGAGCGCAATAATTTTGCATATTAATCAGCATGTTGCATGCTACAAGTATATATCGATTTCATTAGTTTTTGGTTGAGAACCATATTGGCCCGCCCGCGAAAATTAACTTGAACTGCTAATAACTTCTGAACAATTGATCGTAGAGAATAGAATTATTTGCATTTCAATCAAACATGTTGTATACTACAAGAATATGTCGGTTTCACTAGTTATTGCTTGAGAACCTTTTTGTCCCGCCCGCCAAAACTAACTTCAACTCCTTATAACTTCTGAACAAATGATCGTAGAGAGCTTAATAATTTTGCATATTAATCAGCATGTTGCATGCTACAAGAATATATCGATTTCATTAGTTGTTTGTGGCCGCGGTGGCTCAGTCGGTAACGCGTCTGACTACCATGCTCAAGGTCCCGGGATCGATCGCCGGCCGGTTCAAATCCGGGAACTTTTCTAACGGTGGAAGCGGCCCCGGCGCCTACCCAGCGTCGAATAACATGGGTACCTGGGGGAAACCTTGGGGGGTAAAGGCGGTCAGGGGCGTGATGCTGATCACATCACCCCCACTCACGACCGGATCAAGAAAGTGTGGGGCGTTACCCCCACACCCCCTATACGCCTTCATGGCGTGGTGCTATGCACAGGGGAACACTTTACTTTTTTACTGCTAATAATTTCTGAACAATTGATCGTAGAGAACACAATTATTTGCATTTTAATGAAACATGTTGATTGCTTCAAGAATATGTCGGTTTCACTAGTTTTTTTAGGAAACCATTTTGGCCCGCCCGCGAGTATTAACTTGAACTGTTTATAACTTCTGAACAAATGATCGTAGTGAGCGTAATAATTTTGCATATTAATCAGCATGTTGCATGCTACAAGAATATATCCATTTCACTAGATGTTGGTTGAGAACCATATTTGCCCGTACTCGAAAATTAACTTGAAATGCTTATAACTTCTGAACAATTGATCGTAGAGAACACAATTATTTGCATTTCAATCAAACATGTTGTATACTACAAGAATATGTCGGTTTCATTAGTTATTGTTTGAGAACCTTTTTGTCCCGCCCGCCAAAACTAACTTCAACTCTTTATAACTTCTGAACAAATGATCGTAGAGAGCTTAATAATTTTGCATATTAATCAGCATGTTGCATGCTACAAGAATATATCGATTTCATTAGTTGTTGGTTGAGAGCCATATTTGCCCGCCCGCGAAAATCAACTTGAACTGCTTATAACTAGTGAACAATTGATCGTAGAGAACACAATTATTTGCATTTTAATGAAACATGTTGATTGCTACAAGAATGTGTCGGTTTCACTAGTTTTTTTAGAAAACCATTTTGGCCCGCCTGCGAGTATTAACTTGAACTCTTTATAACTTCTGAACAAATGAACGTAGTGAGCGTAATAATTTTGCATATTAATCAGCATGTTGCATGCTACAAGAATATATCGATTTCACTAGTTGTTGGTTGAGAACCATATTGGCCAGCCCTCGAAAATTAACTTTAACTGCCTATAACTTCTGAACAATTGATCGTAGAGAACACAATTATTTGCATTTCAATCAAACATGTTGTATACTACAAGAATATGTCGGTTTCACTAGTTATTGTTTGAGAACCTTTTTGTCCCGCCCGCCAGAACTAACTTCAACTCCTAATAACTTCTGGACAAATAATCGTAGAGAGCTTAATAATTTTGCATATTAATCAGCATGTTGCATGCTACAAGAATATATCGATTTCATTAGTTGTTGGTTGAGAACCATATTGGCCCGCCCGCGGAAATTAACTTGAACTGCTTTTAACTTCTGAACAATTGATCGTAGCGAACACAATTATTTGCATTTTAATGAAACATGTTGAATGCTTCAAGAATAAGTCGGTTTCACTAGTTGTTGTTTGAGAACCATATTGGCCCGCCCGCGTATATTAAATTGAACTGCTTATAACTTCTGAACAAATGATCTTAAAGAGATTAATAAATTTGCATATTAATCAGCATGTTGCATGCTACAAGAATATATCGATTTCACTAGTTGTTGGTTGAGAACCATATTGGCCCGCCCGCGAAAATTAATATAAACTGCTTATAACTTCTGAACAAATAATCGTAGAAAGCGTAATAATTTTGCATATTAATCAGCATGTTGCATGCTACAAGAATATATCGATTTCACTAGTTGTTGTTTGAGAAATATATTGGCCTGCCCGCGAAAATTAACTTGAACTGATTATAACTTCTGAACAATTGATCGTAGAGCACACAATTATTTGCATTTTAATGAAAAATTTTGAATGCTACAAGAATATGTCGGTTTCACTAGTTGTTTATAGAAAACCATATTAGCCCGCGAGTATTAACTTGAACTATTTATAACTTCTGAACAAATGATCCTAGAGAGCGTAATAAATTTGCATATTAATCAGCATGTTGCATGCTACAAGAATATATCGATTTCACTAGTTGTTGGTTGAGAACCATATTGGCCCACCCGCGAAAATCAACTTGAACTGCTTATAACTCCTGAACAATGGATCGTAGAGACCACAATTATTTGCACTTTAATGAAACATGTTGAATGCAACAAGAATATGT
Organism: Lepisma saccharinum; assembly: GCF_977018435.1. NCBI lineage: Eukaryota > Metazoa > Arthropoda > Insecta > Zygentoma > Lepismatidae > Lepisma > Lepisma saccharinum. The sequence goes on from NW_028142885.1 coordinate 1,366,427, forward strand.
CGGTTTCACTAGTTGTTTCTAGAAAACCACATTGGCCCGCCCGCGAGTATTAACTTGAACTGTTTATGACTTCTGAACAAATGATCCTAGAGAGCGTAGTAAATTTGCATTTTAATCAGCATGTTGCATGCAACAAGAATATATCGATTTCACTAGTTGTTGGTTTGGAACCATATTGGCCCGACCCTGAAAATCAACTTGAACTGCTTATAACTCCTGAAAAATTGATCGTAGTATAACACAAATATTTGCATTTTAATGAATCATATTGAATGCTACAAGAATATGTCGGTTTCACTAGTTGTTTTTAGAAAACCATATTGGCCCGCCCGCGAGTATTAACTTGAACTGTTTATAACTTCTGAACAATTGATCGCAGAGAACACAATTATTTGCATTTCAATCAAACATATTGTATGCTACAAGAATATGTCAGTTTCACTAGTTGTTTTTAGAAAACCATATTGGCCCGCCCGCGAGTATTAACTTTAAATGTTTATAACTTCTGAACAAATGATCGTAGAGAGCGTAATAAATTTGCATATAAATCAGCATGTTGCATGCTACAAGAATATATCGATTTCACTTGTTGTTGGTTGAGAACCATATTGGCCGGCCGCGAAAATCAACTTGAACTGCTTATAACTCCTGAACAATTGATCGTAAACAACAAAATTATTTGCATTTTAATGAAGCATGTTGAATGCTACAAGAATATGTCAGTTTCACTAGTTGTTATTTGAGAACCATATTGGCCAGCCCGCGAGAATTAATTTGAATTGCTTATAACTTCTGAACAAATGATCTTAGAGATCACAATTATTATCATTTTAATCTGACATGTTGTATGCTACAAGAATATGTCAGTTTCACTAGTTTTTGGTTGAGAACCATATTGGCCCGCCCGCGAAAATCAACTTGAACTGCTTATAACTTCTGAACAATTGATCGTAGAGAACACAATTATTTGCATTTTAATGAAACATGTTGAATGCTACAAGAATATGTCGGTTTCACTAGTTGTTATTTGAGAACAATATTGGCCCGTCCGCGAGTATTAAATTGAACTGCTTATAAGTTCTCAACAAATGATCGTAGAAAGCTCTATTGTTTTGCATATTAATAAACATGTAGCTAGCTACAAGAATATATAGATTTCACTAGTTATTGTTTGAGAACCATGTTGGCCCACCCGCGAAAACTAATTCAACTGCTTACAATTTCTGAACAAATGATCGTAGAGAACACAATTATTTGCATTTTAATGAAACATGTTGTATGCTACAAGAATATGTCGGTTTTACTATTTGTTTTTTAAAACCATATTGGCCCGCCCACGAGTATTGACTTGTTCTGCTTATAACGTCTGAACAAATGATCGTAGTGAGCGTAATAGTTTTGCATATTAATCAGCATTTTGCATGCTACAAGAATATATCGATTTCACTAGTTGTTGGTTGAGAACCATATTGGTCCGCCCTCGAAAATTAACTTGAACTGCTTATAACTTCTGAACAATTGATCGTAGAGAACACAATTATTTGCATTTCAATCAAACATGTTGTATGCTACAAGAATATGTCGGTTTCACTAGTTATTGTTTGAGAACCATTTTGGCCCGCCCGCCAAAACTAACTTCAACTCCTTATAACTTCTGAACAAATGATCGTAGAGAGCGCAATAATTTTGCATATTAATCAGCATGTTGCATGCTACAAGTATATATCGATTTCATTAGTTTTTGGTTGAGAACCATATTGGCCCGCCCGCGAAAATTAACTTGAACTGCTAATAACTTCTGAACAATTGATCGTAGAGAACAGAATTATTTGCATTTCAATCAAACATGTTGTATACTACAAGAATATGTCGGTTTCACTAGTTATTGCTTGAGAACCTTTTTGTCCCGCCCGCCAAAACTAACTTCAACTCCTTATAACTTCTGAACAAATGATCGTAGAGAGCTTAATAATTTTGCATATTAATCAGCATGTTGCATGCTACAAGAATATATCGATTTCATTAGTTGTTTGTGGCCGCGGTGGCTCAGTCGGTAACGCGTCTGACTACCATGCTCAAGGTCCCGGGATCGATCGCCGGCCGTTCAAATCCGGGAACTTTTCTAACGGTGGAAGCGGCCCCGGCGCCTACCCAGCGTCGAATAACATGGGTACCTGGGGGAAACCTTGGGGGGTAAAGGCGGTCAGGGGCGTGATGCTGATCACATCACCCCCACTCACGACCAGATCAAGAAAGTGTGGGGCGTTACCCCCACACCCCCTATACGCCTTCATGGCGTGGTGCTATGCACAGGGGAACACTTTACTTTTTTACTGCTAATAATTTCTGAACAATTGATCGTAGAGAACACAATTATTTGCATTTTAATGAAACATGTTGATTGCTTCAAGAATATGTCGGTTTCACTAGTTTTTTTAGGAAACCATTTTGGCCCGCCCGCGAGTATTAACTTGAACTGTTTATAACTTCTGAACAAATGATCGTAGTGAGCGTAATAATTTTGCATATTAATCAGCATGTTGCATGCTACAAGAATATATCCATTTCACTAGATGTTGGTTGAGAACCATATTTGCCCGTACTCGAAAATTAACTTGAAATGCTTATAACTTCTGAACAATTGATCGTAGAGAACACAATTATTTGCATTTCAATCAAACATGTTGTATACTACAAGAATATGTCGGTTTCATTAGTTATTGTTTGAGAACCTTTTTGTCCCGCCCGCCAAAACTAACTTCAACTCTTTATAACTTCTGAACAAATGATCGTAGAGAGCTTAATAATTTTGCATATTAATCAGCATGTTGCATGCTACAAGAATATATCGATTTCATTAGTTGTTGGTTGAGAGCCATATTTGCCCGCCCGCGAAAATCAACTTGAACTGCTTATAACTAGTGAACAATTGATCGTAGAGAACACAATTATTTGCATTTTAATGAAACATGTTGATTGCTACAAGAATGTGTCGGTTTCACTAGTTTTTTTAGAAAACCATTTTGGCCCGCCTGCGAGTATTAACTTGAACTCTTTATAACTTCTGAACAAATGAACGTAGTGAGCGTAATAATTTTGCATATTAATCAGCATGTTGCATGCTACAAGAATATATCGATTTCACTAGTTGTTGGTTGAGAACCATATTGGCCAGCCCTCGAAAATTAACTTTAACTGCCTATAACTTCTGAACAATTGATCGTAGAGAACACAATTATTTGCATTTCAATCAAACATGTTGTATACTACAAGAATATGTCGGTTTCACTAGTTATTGTTTGAGAACCTTTTTGTCCCGCCCGCCAGAACTAACTTCAACTCCTAATAACTTCTGGACAAATAATCGTAGAGAGCTTAATAATTTTGCATATTAATCAGCATGTTGCATGCTACAAGAATATATCGATTTCATTAGTTGTTGGTTGAGAACCATATTGGCCCGCCCGCGGAAATTAACTTGAACTGCTTTTAACTTCTGAACAATTGATCGTAGCGAACACAATTATTTGCATTTTAATGAAACATGTTGAATGCTTCAAGAATAAGTCGGTTTCACTAGTTGTTGTTTGAGAACCATATTGGCCCGCCCGCGTATATTAAATTGAACTGCTTATAACTTCTGAACAAATGATCTTAAAGAGATTAATAAATTTGCATATTAATCAGCATGTTGCATGCTACAAGAATATATCGATTTCACTAGTTGTTGGTTGAGAACCATATTGGCCCGCCCGCGAAAATTAATATAAACTGCTTATAACTTCTGAACAAATAATCGTAGAAAGCGTAATAATTTTGCATATTAATCAGCATGTTGCATGCTACAAGAATATATCGATTTCACTAGTTGTTGTTTGAGAAATATATTGGCCTGCCCGCGAAAATTAACTTGAACTGATTATAACTTCTGAACAATTGATCGTAGAGCACACAATTATTTGCATTTTAATGAAAAATTTTGAATGCTACAAGAATATGTCGGTTTCACTAGTTGTTTATAGAAAACCATATTAGCCCGCGAGTATTAACTTGAACTATTTATAACTTCTGAACAAATGATCCTAGAGAGCGTAATAAATTTGCATATTAATCAGCATGTTGCATGCTACAAGAATATATCGATTTCACTAGTTGTTGGTTGAGAACCATATTGGCCCACCCGCGAAAATCAACTTGAACTGCTTATAACTCCTGAACAATGGATCGTAGAGACCACAATTATTTGCACTTTAATGAAACATGTTGAATGCAACAAGAATATGTCGGTTTCACTAGTTGTTTCTAGAAAACCACATTGGCCCGCCCGCGAGTATTAACTTGAACTGTTTATGACTTCTGAACAAATGATCCTAGAGAGCGTAGTAAATTTGCATTTTAATCAGCATGTTGCATGCAACAAGAATATATCGATTTCACTAGTTGTTGGTTTGGAACCATATTGGCCCGACCCTGAAAATCAACTTGAACTGCTTATAACTCCTGAAAAATTGATCGTAGTATAACACAAATATTTGCATTTTAATGAATCATATTGAATGCTACAAGAATATGTCGGTTTCACTAGTTGTTTTTAGAAAACCATATTGGCCCGCCCGCGAGTATTAACTTGAACTGTTTATAACTTCTGAACAATTGATCGCAGAGAACACAATTATTTGCATTTCAATCAAACATATTGTATGCTACAAGAATATGTCAGTTTCACTAGTTGTTTTTAGAAAACCATATTGGCCCGCCCGCGAGTATTAACTTTAAATGTTTATAACTTCTGAACAAATGATCGTAGAGAGCGTAATAAATTTGCATATAAATCAGCATGTTGCATGCTACAAGAATATATCGATTTCACTTGTTGTTGGTTGAGAACCATATTGGCCGGCCGCGAAAATCAACTTGAACTGCTTATAACTCCTGAACAATTGATCGTAAACAACAAAATTATTTGCATTTTAATGAAGCATGTTGAATGCTACAAGAATATGTCAGTTTCACTAGTTGTTATTTGAGAACCATATTGGCCAGCCCGCGAGAATTAATTTGAATTGCTTATAACTTCTGAACAAATGATCTTAGAGATCACAATTATTATCATTTTAATCTGACATGTTGTATGCTACAAGAATATGTCAGTTTCACTAGTTATTGTTTTAGTACCATTTTGGCCCGCCCGCCAAAACTAACTTCAACTCCATATAACTTCTGAACAAATGATCGTAGAGAGCGTTATAATTTTGCATATTAATCAGCATGTTGCATACTACAAGAATATATCGATTTCATTTTTTGTTGGTTGAGAACCATATTGGCCCGCCCGCGAAAATTAACTTGAACTGCTTATAACTTCTGAACAATTGATCGTAGCGAACACAATTATTTGCATTTTAATGAAACATGTTGAATGCTTCATGAATATGACGGTTTCACTAGTTGTTGTTTGAGAACCATATTGGCCTGCCCGCAAGTATTAAAATGAACTGCTTATAACTTCTGAACAAATGATCCTAGAGAGCGTAATAAATTTGCATAGTAATCAGCATGTTGCACGCTACAAGAATATATCGATTTCACAAGTTGTTGGATGAGATCCATATTGGCCCGCCCGCGAAAATCAACTTGAACTGCTTATAACTCCTGAACAATTGATCGTAGAAAACACAATTATTTGCATTTTAATGAAACATGTTGAATGCTACAAAAATATGTCGGTTTCACTATTTGTTTTTAGAAAACCAATTTGGCCTGCCCGCTAAAACTAACTTCAACTCCTTATAACTTCTGAACAAATGATCGTAGAAAGCGTAATAATTTTCCATATTAATCAGCATGTTGCATGCTACAAGAATATATCGATTTCATTAGTTGTTGGTTGAGAACCATATTGGCCCGTCCGAGAGTATTAACTTGAACTGTTTATAACTTCTGAACAAATGAACCTAGAGAGCGTAATACATTTGCATATTAATCAGCATGTTGCATGCTACAAGAATATAGCGATTTCACTAGTTGTTATTTGAGAACCATATTGGCCCGCCCGCGAAAATCAACTTGAAGTGCTTATAACTCCTGAAAAATTGATCGTAGAGCACACAATTATTTGCATTTTAATGAAACATGTTGATTGCTACAAGAATATGTCGGTTTCACTAGTTTTTTTAGAAAAACATTTTGGCCCGCCCGCGAGTATTAATTTGAACTGTTTATAACTTCTGAACAAATGAACGTAGTGAGCGTTATAATTTTGCATATTAATCAGCATGTTGCATGCTACAAGATTATATCCATTTCACTAGTTGTTGGTTGAGAACCATATTGTCCCGCCCTCGAAAATTAACTTGAACTGCTTATAACTTCAGAACAATTGATCGTAGAGAACACAATTATTTGCATTTCAATCAAACATGTTGTATGCTATGAGAATGTGTCGGTTTCACTAGTTATTGTTTGAGAACCATTTTGTCCCGCCCGCCAAAACTAACTTCAACTCCTTATAACTTCTGATCAAATTATCGTAGAGAGCGTTATAATTTTGCATATTAATCAGCATGTTGCATGCTACAAGAATATATCGATTTCATTGGTTCTTGGTTGAGAACAATATTGGCTCGCCCGCGACAATTAATTTGAACTGCTTATAACTTCTGAACAATTGATCGTAGCGAACACAATTATTTGCATTTTAATGAGACATGTTGAATGCTTCAAGAATATGTCGGTTTCACTAGTTGTTGTTTTAGAACCATATTGGTCCGCCCGCGAGTATTAAATTGAACTGCTTATAACTTCTGAACAAATGATCTTTGAGAGCGTAATAAATTTTCATATTAATCAGCATGTTGCATGCTACAAGAATATATCAATTTCACTAGTTGTTGGTTGAGAACCATATTGGCCCGCCCGCGAAAATTAATATAAACTGCGTATAACTTCTGAACAAATAATCGTAGAAAGCGTAATAATTTTTCATATTAATCAGCATGTTGCATGCTACAAGAATATATCGATTTCACTAGTTGTTGTTTGAGAAATATATTGGCCTGCCCGCGAAAATTAACTTGAACTGATTATAACTTCTGAACAATTGATCGTAGAGCACAAAATTATTAGCATTTTAATGAAAAATTTTGAATGCTACAAGAATATGTCGGTTTCACTAGTTGTATATAGAAAACCATATTAGCCCGCGAGTATTAACTTGAACTATTTATAACTTCTGAACTAATGATCCTAGAGAGCGTAATAAATTTGCATATTAATCAGCATGTTGCATGCTACAAGAATATATCGATTTCACTAGTTGTTGGTTGAGAACCATATTGGCCCACCCGCGAAAATCAACTTGAACTGTTTATAACTCCTGAACAATGGATCGTTGAGACCACAATTATTTGCACTTTAATGAAACATGTTGAATGCAACAAGAATATGTCGGTTTCACTAGTTGTTTCTAGAAAACCACATTGGCCCGCCCGCGAGTATTAACTTGAACTGTTTATGACTTCTGAACAAATGATCCTAGAGAGCGTAATAAATTTGCATTTTAATCAGCATGTTGCATGCTACAAGAATATATCGATTTCACTAGTTGTTGGTTTGGAACCATATTGGCCCGACCCTGAAAATCAACTTGAACTGCTTATAACTCCTGAAAAATTGATCGTAGTATAACACAAATATTTGCATTTTAATGAAACATATTGAATGCTACAAGAATATGTCGGTTTCACTAGTTGTTTTTAGAAAACCATATTGGCCCGCCCGCGAGTATTAACTTGAACTGTTTATAACTTCTGAACAATTGATCGCAGAGAACACAATCATTTGCATTTCAATCAAACATATTGTATGCTACAAGAATATGTCAGTTTCACTAGTTGTTTTTAGAAAACCATATTGGCCCGCCCGCGAGTATTAACTTTAAATGTTTATAACTTCTGAACAAATGATCGTAGAGAGCATAATAAATTTGCATATAAATCAGCATGTTGCATGCTACAAGAATATATCGATTTCACTTGTTGTTGGTTGAGAACCATATTGGCCGGCCGCGAAAATCAACTTGAACTGCTTATAACTCCTGAACAATTGATCGTAAACAACAAAATTATTTGCATTTTAATGAAGCATGTTGAATGCTACAAGAATATGTCAGTTTCACTAGTTGTTATTTGAGAACCATATTGGCCCGCCCGCGAGAATTAATTTGAATTGCTTATAACTTCTGAAAAAATGATCTTAGAGATCACAAATATTATCATTTTAATCTGACATGTTGTATGCTACAAGAATATGTCGGTTTCACTAGTTATTGTTTGAGAACCATTTTGGCCCGCCCGCCAAAACTAACTTCAACTCCATATAACTTCTGAACAAATGATCGTAGAGAGCGTTATAATTTTGCATATAAATCAGCATGTTGCATACTACAAGAATATATCGATTTCATTGGTTGTTGGTTGAGAACCATATTGGCCCGCCCGCGAAAATTAACTTGAACTGCTTATAACTTCTGAACAATTGATCGTAGCGATCACAATTATTTGCATTTTAATGAAACATGTTGAATGCTTCAAGAATATGACGGTTTCACTTGTTGTTGTTTGAGAACCATATTGGCCTGCCCGCAAGTATTAAAATGAACTGCTTATAACTTCTGAACAAATGATCCTAGAGAGCGTAATAAATTTGCATAGTAATCAGCATGTTGCACGCTACAAGAATATATCGATTTCACAAGTTGTTGGATGAGATCCATATTGGCCCGCCCGCGAAAATCAACTTGAACTGCTTATAACTCCTGAACAATTGATCGTAGAAAACACAATTATTTGCATTTTAATGAAACATGTTGAATGCTACAAAAATATGTCGGTTTCACTATTTGTTTTTAGAAAACCATTTTGGCCTGCCCGCTAAAACTAACTTCAACTCTTTATAACTTCTGAACAATTGATCGTAGAAAGCGAAATAATTTTGCATATTAATCAGCATTTTGCATGCTACAAGAATATATCGATTTCATTAGTTGTTGGTTGAGAACCATATTGGCCAGTCCGAGAGTATTAACTTGAACTGTTTATAACTTCTGAACAAATGAACCTAGAGAGCGTAATAAATTTGCATATTAATCAGCATGTTGCATGCTACAAGAATATATCGATTTCACTAGTTGTTGTTTGAGAACCATATTGGCCCGCCCGCGAAAATCAACTTGAAGTGCTTATAACTCCTGAACAATTGATCGTAGAGCACACAATTATTTGCATTTTAATGGAACATGTTGATTGCTACAAGAATATGTCGGTTTCACTAGTTTTGTTAGAAAAACATTTTGGCCCGACCGCGAGTATTAATTTGTACTGTTTATAACTTCTGAACAAATTAACGTAGTGAGCGTTATAATTTTGCATATTAATCAGCATGTTGCATGCTACAAGAATATATCCATTTCACTAGTTGTTGGTTGAGAACCATATTGGCCCGCCCTCGAAAATTAACTTGAACTGCTTATAACTTCTGAACAATTGATCGTAGAGAACACAATTATTTGCATTTCAATCAAACATGTTGTATGCTATAAATATGTGTTGGTTTCACTAGTTATCGTTTGAGAACCATTTTGGCCCGCCCGCCAAAACTAACTTCAACTATTTATAACTTCTGATCAAATTATCGTAGAGAGCGTTATAATTTTGCATATTAATCAGCATGTTGCATGCTACAAGAATATATCGATTTCACTAGTTGTTGTTTGAGAAATATATTGGCCTGCCCGCGAAAATTAACTTGAACTGCTTATAACTTCTGAACAATTGATCGTAGCGAACACAATTATTTGCATTTTAATGAAACATGTTGAATGCTTCAAGAATATGTCGGTTTCACTAGTTGTTGGTTGAGAACCATATTGGCAAGATCGCGGAAATTAATTTGAACTGCTTATAACTTCTGAACAAATAATCGTAGAAAGCGTAATAATTTTTCATATTAATCAGCATGTTGCATGCTACAAGAATATATCGATTTCACTAGTTGTTGTTTGAGAAATATATTGGCCTGCCCGCGAAAATTAACTTGAACTGCTTATAACTTCTGAACAATTGATCGTAGAGCACACAATTATTTGCATTTCAATCAAACATGTTGTATGCTACAAGAATATGTCGGTTTCATTAGTTATTGTTTGAGAACCATTTTGGCCCGCCCGCCAAAACTAACTTCAACTCCTTATATATTCTGAACAAATGATCGTAGAGAGCGTAATAATTTTGCATATTAAACAGCATGTTTCAAGCTACAACAATATATCGATTTCATTGGTTGTTGGTTGAGAACAATATTGGCCCGCCCGCGAAAATCAACTTGAACTGCTTATAACTCCTGAACAATTCATCGTAGAGACCAAAATTTATAGCATTTTTATCAAACATGTTGTATGCAACAAGAATATGTCGGTTTCACTAGTTGTTTTTAGAAAACCATATTGGCCTGCCCGCGAGTATTAACTTGAACTGTTTATAACTTCTTAACAAATGATCCTAGAGAGCGTAATAAATTTGCATATTAATCAGCATGTTGCATACTACAAGAATATATCGATTTCACTAGTTGTTGGTTGAGAACCATATTGGCCCGCCCGCGAAAATCAACTTGAACTGCTTATAACTCCTGAACAATTGATCGTAGAGACCACAAATATTTGCATTTTAATGAAACATGTTGAATGCAACAAGAATATGTCGGTTTCACTTGTTGTTTTTAGAAAACCACATTGGCCCGCCCGCGAGTATTAACTTGAACTGTTTATGACTTCTGAACAAATGATCCTAGAGAGCGTAATAAATTTGCATATTAATCAGCATGTTGCATGCTACAAGAATATATCGATTTCACTAGTTGTTGGTTGAGAACCATATTAGCCCGCCCCTGAAAATCAACTTGAACTGCTTATAACTCCTGAAAAAGTTATCGTAGAGAACACAATTATTTGCATTTTAATGAAACATGTTGAATGCTACAAGAATATGTCGGTTTCACTAGTTGTTATTTGAGAACAATATTGGCTCGTCCGCGAGTATTAAATTGAACTGCTTATAAGTTCTGAACAAATGATCGTAGAAAGCTCGATTGTTTTGCATATTAATAAACATGTAGCTAGCTACAAGAATATATAGATTTCACTAGTTATTGTTTGATAACCATGTTTACCCACACGCGAAAACTAATTCAATTGTTTACAATTTCTGAACAAATGATCGTAGAGAACACAATTATTTGCAATTTAATGAAACATGTTGTATGCTACAAGAATATGTCGCTTTTACTATTTGTTTTTTAGAACTATATTGGCCCGCCCGCGAGTATTGACTTATTCTGCTTATAACGTCTGAACAAATGATCGTAGTGAGCGTAATAGTTTTGCATATTAATCAGCATTTTGCATGCTACAAGAATATATCGATTTCACTAGTTGTTGGTTGAGAACCATATTGGTCCGCCCTCGAAAATTAACTTGAACTGCTTATAACTTCTGAACAATTGATCGTAGAGAACACAATTATTTGCATTTCAATGAAACATGTTGTATGCTACAACAATATGTCGGTTTCACTAGTTATTGTTTGAGAACCATTTTGGCCCGCCCGCCAAAACTAACTTCAACTCCTTATAACTTCTGAACAATTGATCGTAGAAAGCGTAATTATTTTGCATATTAATCAGCATGTTGCACGCTACAAGAATATATCGATTTCATTAGTTTTTGGTAGAGAACCATATTGGCCCGTCCGAGAGTATTAACTTGAACTGTTTATAACTTCTGAACAAATGAACCTAGAGAGCGTAATAAATTTTGCATATTAATCAGCATGTTGCATGCTACAAGAATATATCGATTTCACTAGTTGTTGTTTGAGAACCATATTGGCCCGCCCGCGAAAATCAACTTGAACTGCTTATAACTCCTGAACAATTGAGTTCATTGCATTTTAATGAAACATGTTGATTGCTACAGGAATATGTCGGTTTCACTAGTTTTTTTAGAAAACCATTTTGGCCCGCCCGCGAGTATTAACTTGAACTGTTTATAACTTCTGAACAAATGATCGTAGAGAGCGTTATAATTTTGCATATAAATCAGCATGTTGCATACTACAAGAATATATCGATTTCATTGGTTGTTGGTTGAGAACCATATTGGCCCGCCCGCGAAAATTAACTTGAACTGCTTATAACTTCTGAACAATTGATCGTAGCGAACACAATTATTTGCATTTTAATGAAACATGTTGAATGCTTCAAGAATATGACGGTTTCACTTGTTGTTGTTTGAGAACCATATTGGCCTGCCCGCAAGTATTAAAATGAACTGCTTATAACTTCTGAACAAATGATCCTAGAGAGCGTAATAAATTTGCATAGTAATCAGCATGTTGCACGCTACAAGAATATATCGATTTCACAAGTTGTTGGATGAGATCCATATTGGCCCGCCCGCGAAAATCAACTTGAACTGCTTATAACTCCTGAACAATTGATCGTAGAAAACACAATTATTTGCATTTTAATGAAACATGTTGAATGCTACAAAAATATGTCGGTTTCACTATTTGTTTTTAGAAAACCATTTTGGCCTGCCCGCTAAAACTAACTTCAACTCTTTATAACTTCTGAACAATTGATCGTAGAAAGCGAAATAATTTTGCATATTAATCAGCATTTTGCATGCTACAAGAATATATCGATTTCATTAGTTGTTGGTTGAGAACCATATTGGCCAGTCCGAGAGTATTAACTTGAACTGTTTATAACTTCTGAACAAATGAACCTAGAGAGCGTAATAAATTTGCATATTAATCAGCATGTTGCATGCTACAAGAATATATCGATTTCACTAGTTGTTGTTTGAGAACCATATTGGCCCGCCCGCGAAAATCAACTTGAAGTGCTTATAACTCCTGAACAATTGATCGTAGAGCACACAATTATTTGCATTTTAATGGAACATGTTGATTGCTACAAGAATATGTCGGTTTCACTAGTTTTGTTAGAAAAACATTTTGGCCCGACCGCGAGTATTAATTTGTACTGTTTATAACTTCTGAACAAATTAACGTAGTGAGCGTTATAATTTTGCATATTAATCAGCATGTTGCATGCTACAAGAATATATCCATTTCACTAGTTGTTGGTTGAGAACCATATTGGCCCGCCCTCGAAAATTAACTTGAACTGCTTATAACTTCTGAACAATTGATCGTAGAGAACACAATTATTTGCATTTCAATCAAACATGTTGTATGCTATAAATATGTGTTGGTTTCACTAGTTATCGTTTGAGAACCATTTTGGCCCGCCCGCCAAAACTAACTTCAACTATTTATAACTTCTGATCAAATTATCGTAGAGAGCGTTATAATTTTGCATATTAATCAGCATGTTGCATGCTACAAGAATATATCGATTTCACTAGTTGTTGTTTGAGAAATATATTGGCCTGCCCGCGAAAATTAACTTGAACTGCTTATAACTTCTGAACAATTGATCGTAGCGAACACAATTATTTGCATTTTAATGAAACATGTTGAATGCTTCAAGAATATGTCGGTTTCACTAGTTGTTGGTTGAGAACCATATTGGCAAGATCGCGGAAATTAATTTGAACTGCTTATAACTTCTGAACAAATAATCGTAGAAAGCGTAATAATTTTTCATATTAATCAGCATGTTGCATGCTACAAGAATATATCGATTTCACTAGTTGTTGTTTGAGAAATATATTGGCCTGCCCGCGAAAATTAACTTGAACTGCTTATAACTTCTGAACAATTGATCGTAGAGCACACAATTATTTGCATTTCAATCAAACATGTTGTATGCTACAAGAATATGTCGGTTTCATTAGTTATTGTTTGAGAACCATTTTGGCCCGCCCGCCAAAACTAACTTCAACTCCTTATATATTCTGAACAAATGATCGTAGAGAGCGTAATAATTTTGCATATTAAACAGCATGTTGCATGCTACAACAATATATCGATTTCATTGGTTGTTGGTTGAGAACAATATTGGCCCGCCCGCGAAAATCAACTTGAACTGTTTATAACTCCTGAACAATTCATCGTAGAGACCAAAATTTATAGCATTTTTATCAAACATGTTGTATGCAACAAGAATATGTCGGTTTCACTAGTTGTTTTTAGAAAACCATATTGGCCTGCCCGCGAGTATTAACTTGAACTGTTTATAACTTCTTAACAAATGATCCTAGAGAGCGTAATAAATTTGCATATTAATCAGCATGTTGCATACTACAAGAATATATCGATTTCACTAGTTGTTGGTTGAGAACCATATTGGCCCGCCCGCGAAAATCAACTTGAACTGCTTATAACTCCTGAACAATTGATCGTAGAGACCACAAATATTTGCATTTTAATGAAACATGTTGAATGCAACAAGAATATGTCGGTTTCACTTGTTGTTTTTAGAAAACCACATTGGCCCGCCCGCGAGTATTAACTTGAACTGTTTATGACTTCTGAACAAATGATCCTAGAGAGCGTAATAAATTTGCATATTAATCAGCATGTTGCATGCTACAAGAATATATCGATTTCACTAGTTGTTGGTTGAGAACCATATTAGCCCGCCCCTGAAAATCAACTTGAACTGCTTATAACTCCTGAAAAAGTTATCGTAGAGAACACAATTATTTGCATTTTAATGAAACATGTTGAATGCTACAAGAATATGTCGGTTTCACTAGTTGTTATTTGAGAACAATATTGGCTCGTCCGCGAGTATTAAATTGAACTGCTTATAAGTTCTGAACAAATGATCGTAGAAAGCTCGATTGTTTTGCATATTAATAAACATGTAGCTAGCTACAAGAATATATAGATTTCACTAGTTATTGTTTGATAACCATGTTTACCCACACGCGAAAACTAATTCAATTGTTTACAATTTCTGAACAAATGATCGTAGAGAACACAATTATTTGCAATTTAATGAAACATGTTGTATGCTACAAGAATATGTCGCTTTTACTATTTGTTTTTTAGAACTATATTGGCCCGCCCGCGAGTATTGACTTATTCTGCTTATAACGTCTGAACAAATGATCGTAGTGAGCGTAATAGTTTTGCATATTAATCAGCATTTTGCATGCTACAAGAATATATCGATTTCACTAGTTGTTGGTTGAGAACCATATTGGTCCGCCCTCGAAAATTAACTTGAACTGCTTATAACTTCTGAACAATTGATCGTAGAGAACACAATTATTTGCATTTCAATGAAACATGTTGTATGCTACAACAATATGTCGGTTTCACTAGTTATTGTTTGAGAACCATTTTGGCCCGCCCGCCAAAACTAACTTCAACTCCTTATAACTTCTGAACAATTGATCGTAGAAAGCGTAATTATTTTGCATATTAATCAGCATGTTGCACGCTACAAGAATATATCGATTTCATTAGTTTTTGGTAGAGAACCATATTGGCCCGTCCGAGAGTATTAACTTGAACTGTTTATAACTTCTGAACAAATGAACCTAGAGAGCGTAATAAATTTTGCATATTAATCAGCATGTTGCATGCTACAAGAATATATCGATTTCACTAGTTGTTGTTTGAGAACCATATTGGCCCGCCCGCGAAAATCAACTTGAACTGCTTATAACTCCTGAACAATTGAGTTCATTGCATTTTAATGAAACATGTTGATTGCTACAGGAATATGTCGGTTTCACTAGTTTTTTTAGAAAACCATTTTGGCCCGCCCGCGAGTATTAACTTGAACTGTTTATAACTTCTGAACAAATGATCGTAGTGAGCGTAATAATTTGCATATTAATCAGCATGTTGCATGCTACAAGAATATATCCATTTCCCTAGTTGTTGGTTAAGAACCATATTGGCCCGCCCTCGAAACATAACTTGAACTGCTTATAACTTCTGAACAATTGATCGTAAGAACACAATTATTTGCATTTCAATCAAACATGTTGTATGCTACAAGAATGTGTCGGTTTCACTAGTTATTGTTTGAGAACCATTTTGGCCCGCCCGCCAAAACTAACTTCAACTCCTTATAAAATCTGATCAAATTATCGTAGAGAGCGTTATAATTTTGCATATTAATCAGCATGTTGCATGCTACAATAATATATCGATTTCATTGGTTGTTGGTTGAGAACAATATTGGCCCGCCCGCGAGAATTAATTTGAATTGCTTATAACTTCTGAACAAATGATCTTAGAGATCAAAATTATTATCATTTTAATCTGACATGTTGTATGCTACAAGAATATGTCGGTTTCACTAGTTATTGTTTGAGAACCATTTTGGCCCGCCCGCCAAAACTAACTTCAACTCCATATAACTTCTGAACAAATGATCGTAGAGAGCGTTATAATTTTGCATATTAATCAGCATGTTGCATACTACAAGAATATATCGATTTCATTGGTTGTTGGTTGAGAACCATATTGGCCCGCCCGCGAAAATTAACTTGAACTGCTTATAACTTCTGAACAATTCATCGTAGCGAACACAATTATTTGCATTTTAATGAAACATGTTGAATGCTTCAAGAATATGACGGTTTCACTAGTTGTTGTTTGAGAACCATATTGGCCTGCCCGCAAGTATTACAATGAACTGCTTATAACTTCTGAACAAATGATCCTAGAGAGCGTAATAAATTTGCATAGTAATCAGCATGTTGCACGCTACAAGAATATATCGATTTCACAAGTTGTTGGATGAGATCCATATTGGCCCGCCCGCGAAAATCAACTTGAACTGCTTATAACTCCTGAACAATTGATCGTAGAAAACACAATTATTTGCATTTTAATGAAACATGTTGAATGCTACAAAAATATGTCGGTTTCACTAGTTGTTTTTAGAAAACCATTTTGGCCTGCCCGCTAAAACTAACTTCAACTCCTTATAACTTCTGAACAATTGATCGTAGAAAGCGTAATAATTTTGCATATTAATCAGCATGTTGCATGCTACAAGAATATATCGATTTCATTAGTTGTTGGTTGAGAACCATATTGGCCCGTCCGAGAGTATTAACTTGAACTGTTTATAACTTCTGAACAAATGAACCTAGAGAGCGTAATAAATTTGCATATTAATCAGCATGTTGCATGCTACAAGAATATATCGATTTCACTAGTTGTCGGTTGAGAACCATATTGGCCCGCCCGCGAAAATCAACTTGAACTGTTTATAACTTCTTAACAAATGATCCTAGAGAGCGTAATAAATTTGCATATTAATCAGCATGTTGCATACTACAAGAATATATCGATTTCACTAGTTGTTGGTTGAGAACCATATTGGCCGGCCCGCGAAAATCAACTTGAACTGCTTATAACTCCTGAACAATTGATCGTAGAGACAACAAATATTTGCATTTTAATGAAACATGTTGAATGCAACAAGAATATGTCGGTTTCACTTGTTGTTTTTAGAAAACCACATTGGCCCGCCCGCGAGTATTAACTTGAACTGTTTATGACTTCTGAACAAATGATCCTAGAGAGCGTAATAAATTTGCATATTAATCAGCATGTTGCATGCTACAAGAATATATCGATTTCACTAGTTGTTGGTTGAGAACCATATTAGCCCGCCCCTGAAAATCAACTTGAACTGCTTATAACTCCTGAAAAAGTGATCGTAGAGACCAAAATTTATAGCATTTTAATGAAACATGTTGAATGCAACAAGAATATGTCGGTTTCACTTGTTGTTTTTAGAAAACCACATTGGCCCGCCCGCGAGTATTAACTTGAACTGTTTATGACTTCTGAACAAATGATCCTAGAGAGCGTAATAAATTTGCATATTAATCAGCATGTTGCATACTACAAGAATATATCGATTTCACTAGTTTTTGGTTGAGAACCATATTGGCCCGCCCGCGAAAATCAACTTGAACTGCTTATAACTCCTGAACAATTGATCGTAGAGACCACAAATATTTGCATTTTAATGAAACATGTTGAATGCAACAAGAATATGTCGGTTTCACTTGTTGTTTTTAGAAAACCACATTGGCCCGCCCGCGAGTATTAACTTGAACTGTTTATGACTTCTGAACAAATGATCCTAGAGAGCGTAATAAATTTGCATATTAATCAGCATGTTGCATGCTACAAGAATATATCGATTTCACTAGTTGTTGGTTGAGAACCATATTAGCCCGCCCCTGAAAATCAACTTGAACTGCTTATAACTCCTGAAAAAGTTATCGTAGAGAACACAATTATTTGCATTTTAATGAAACATGTTGAATGCTACAAGAATATGTCGGTTTCACTAGTTGTTATTTGAGAACAATATTGGCTCGTCCGCGAGTATTAAATTGAACTGCTTATAAGTTCTGAACAAATGATCGTAGAAAGCTCGATTGTTTTGCATATTAATAAACATGTAGCTAGCTACAAGAATATATAGATTTCACTAGTTATTGTTTGATAACCATGTTTACCCACACGCGAAAACTAATTCAACTGTTTACAATTTCTGAACAAATGATCGTAGAGAACACAATTATTTGCAATTTAATGAAACATGTTGTATGCTACAAGAATATGTCGCTTTTACTATTTGTTTTTTAGAACTATATTGGCCCGCCCGCGAGTATTGACTTATTCTGCTTATAACGTCTGAACAAATGATCGTAGTGAGCGTAATAGTTTTGCATATTAATCAGCATTTTGCATGCTACAAGAATATATCGATTTCACTAGTTGTTGGTTGAGAACCATATTGGTCCGCCCTCGAAAATTAACTTGAACTGCTTATAACTTCTGAACAATTGATCGTAGAGAACACAATTATTTGCATTTCAATGAAACATGTTGTATGCTACAACAATATGTCGGTTTCACTAGTTATTGTTTGAGAACCATTTTGGCCCGCCCGCCAAAACTAACTTCAACTCCTTATAACTTCTGAACAATTGATCGTAGAAAGCGTAATTATTTTGCATATTAATCAGCATGTTGCATGCTACAAGAATATATCAATTTCATTAGTTTTGGTAGAGAACCATATTGGCCCGTCCGAGAGTATTAACTTGAACTGTTTATAACTTCTGAACAAATGAACCTAGAGAGCGTAATAAATTTTGCATATTAATCAGCATGTTGCATGCTACAAGAATATATCGATTTCACTAGTTGTTGTTTGAGAACCATATTGGCCCGCCCGCGAAAATCAACTTGAACTGCTTATAACTCCTGAACAATTGAGTTCATTGCATTTTAATGAAACATGTTGATTGCTACAGGAATATGTCGGTTTCACTAGTTTTTTTAGAAAACCATTTTGGCCCGCCCGCGAGTATTAACTTGAACTGTTTATAACTTCTGAACAAATGATCGTAGTGAGCGTAATAATTTGCATATTAATCAGCATGTTGCATGCTACAAGAATATATCCATTTCCCTAGTTGTTGGTTAAGAACCATATTGGCCCGCCCTCGAAACATAACTTGAACTGCTTATAACTTCTGAACAATTGATCGTAAGAACACAATTATTTGCATTTCAATCAAACATGTTGTATGCTACAAGAATGTGTCGGTTTCACTAGTTATTGTTTGAGAACCATTTTGGCCCGCCCGCCAAAACTAACTTCAACTCCTTATAACCTCTGATCAAATTATCGTAGAGAGCGTTATAATTTTGCATATTAATCAGCATGTTGCATGCTACAATAATATATCGATTTCATTGGTTGTTGGTTGAGAACAATATTGGCCCGCCCGCGAGAATTAATTTGAATTGCTTATAACTTCTGAACAAATGATCTTAGAGATCAAAATTATTATCATTTTAATCTGACATGTTGTATGCTACAAGAATATGTCGGTTTCACTAGTTATTGTTTGAGAACCATTTTGGCCCGCCCGCCAAAACTAACTTCAACTCCATATAACTTCTGAATAAATGATCGTAGAGAGCGTAATAAATTTGCATATTAATCAGCATGTTGCATGCTACAAGAATATATCGATTTCACTAGTTGTTGTTTGAGAACCATATTGGCCCGCCCGCGAAAATCAACTTGAAGTGCTTATAACTCCTGAACAATTGATCGTAGAGCACACAATTATTTGCATTTTAATGAAACATGTTGATTGCTACAAGAATATGTCGGTTTCACTAGTTTTTTTAGAAAAACATTTTGGCCCGCCCGCGAGTATTAATTTGAAATGTTTATAACTTCTGAACAAATGAACGTAGTGAGCGTTATAATTTTGCATATTAATCAGCATGTTGCATGCTACAAGAATATATCCATTTCACTAGTTGTTGGTTGAGAACCATATTGGCCCGCCCTCGGAAATTAACTTGAACTGCTTATAACTTCTGAACAATTGATCGTAGAGAACACAATTATTTGCATTTCAATCAAACATGTTGTATGCTATAAGAATGTGTCGGATTCACTAGTTATTGTTTGAGAACAATTTTGTCCCGCCTGCCAAAACTAACTTCAACTGTTTATAACTTCTTAACATATGATCCTAGAGAGCGTAATAAATTTGCATATTAATCAGCATGTTGCATACTACAAGAATATATCGATTTCACTAGTTGTTGGTTGAGAACCATATTGGCCCGCCCGCGAAAATCAACTTGAACTGCTTATAACTCCTGAACAATTGATCGTAGAGACAACAAATATTTGCATTTTAATGAAACATGTTGAATGCAACAAGAATATGTCGGTTTCACTTGTTGTTTTTAGAAAACCACATTGGCCCACCCGCGAGTATTAACTTGAACTGTTTATGACTTCTGAACAAATGATCCTAGAGAGCGTAATAAATTTGCATATTAATCACCATGTTGCATGCTACAAGAATATATCGATTTCACTAGTTGTTGGTTGAGAACCATATTAGCCCGCCCCTGAAAATCAACTTGAACTGCTTATAACTCCTGAAAAAGTGATCGTAGAGAACACAATTATTTGCATTTTAATGAAACATGTTGAATGCTACAAGAATATGTCGGTTTCACTAGTTGTTATTTGAGAACAATATTGGCTCGTCCGCGAGTATTAAATTGAACTGCTTATAACTTCTGAACAAATGATCGTAGAAAGCTCGATTGTTTTGCATATTAATAAACATGTAGCTAGCTACAAGAATATATAGATTTCACTAGTTATTGTTTGATAACCATGTTTACCCACACGCGAAAACTAATTCAACTGTTTACAATTTCTGAACAAATGATCGTAGAGAACACAATTATTTGCAATTTAATGAAACATGTTGTATGCTTCAAGAATATGTCGCTTTTACTATTTGTTTTTTAGAACTATATTGGCCCGCCCGCGAGTATTGACTTATTCTGCTTATAACGTCTGAACAAATGATCGTAGTGAGCGTAATAGTTTTGCATATTAATCAGCATTTTGCATGCTACAAGAATATATCGATTTCACTAGTTGTTGGTTGAGAACCATATTGGTCCGCCCTCGAAAATTAACTTGAACTGCTTATAACTTCTGAACAATTGATCGTAGAGAACACAATTATTTGCATTTCAATGAAACATGTTGTATGCTACAACAATATGTCGGTTTCACTAGTTATTGTTTGAGAACCATTTTGGCCCGCCCGCCAAAACTAACTTCAACTATTTATAACTTCTGAACAAATGATCCTAGAGAGCGTAATAAATTTGCATAGTAATCAGCATGTTGCATGCTACAAGAATATATCGATTTCACAAGTTGTTGGATGAGATCCATATTGGCCCGACCGCAAAAATGAACTTGAACTGCTTATAACTCCTGAAAAATTGATCGTACAAAACACAATTATTTGCATTTTAATGAAACATGTTGAATGCTAAAAAAATATGTCGGTTTCACTAGTTGTTTTTAGAAAACCATTTTGGCCTGCCCGCTAAAACTAACTTCAACTCCTTATAACTTCTGAACAATTGATCGTAGAAAGCGTAATAATATTGCATATTAAAAGCATGTTGCATGCTACAAGAATATATCGATTTCATTAGTTGTTGGTTGAGAACCATATTGGCCCGTCCGAGAGTATTAACTTGAACTGTTTATAACTTCTGAAAAAATGAACCTAGAGAGCGTAATAAATTTTGCATATTAATCAGCATGTTGCATGCTACAAGAATATATCGATTTCACTAGTTGTTGTTTGAGAACCATATTGGCCAGCCCGCGAAAATCAACTTGAACTGCTTATAACTCCTGAACAATTGAGTTCATTGCATTTTAATGAAACAAGTTGATTGCTACAGGAATATGTCGGTTTCACTAGTTTTTTTTAGAAAACCATTTTGGCCCGCCCGCGAGTATTAACTTGAACTGTTTATAACTTCTGAACAAATGATCGTAGTGAGCGTAATAATTTTGCATATTAATCAGCATGTTGCATGCTACAAGAATATATCCATTTCACTAGTTGTTGGTTAAGAACCATATTGGCCCGCCCTCGAAAATTAACTTGAACTGCTTATAACTTCTGAACAAGTGATCGTAAGAACACAATTATTTGCATTTCAATCAAACATGTTGTATGCTACAAGAATGTGTCGTTTTCACTAGTTATTGTTTGAGAACCATTTTGGCCCGCCCGCCAAAACTAACTTCAACTCCTTATAACCTCTGATCAAATTATCGTAGATAGCGTTATAATTTTGCATATTAATCAGCATGTTGCATGCTACAATAATATATCGATTTCATTGGTTGTTGGTTGAGAACAATATTGGCCCGCCCGCGACAATTAATTTGAACTGCTTATAACTTCTGAACAATTGATTCTAGCGAACACAATTATTTGCATTTTAATGAAACATGTTGAATGCTTCAAGAATATGTCGGTTTCACTAGTTGTTGTTTGAGAACCATATTGGTCCGCCCGCGAGTATTAAATTGAACTGCTTTTAACTTCTGAACAAATGAACTTTGAGAGCGTAATACATTTTCATATTAATCAGCATGTTGCATGCTACAAGAATATATCGATTTCACTAGTTGTTGGTTGAGAACCATATTGGCCCGCCCGCGGAAATTAATTTGAACTGCTTATAACTTCTGAACAAATAATAATAGAAAGCGTAATAATTTTTCATATTAATCAGAATGCTGCATGCTACAAGAATATATCGATTTCACTAGTTGTTGGTTGAGAACAATATTGGCCCGCCCGCGAAAATCAATTTGAACTGCTTATAACTCCTGAACAATTGATCGTAGAGACCACAATTAATAGCATTTTAATCAAACATGTTGTATGCAACAAGAATATGTCGGATTCACTTGTTGTTTTTAGAAAACCATATTGGCCTGCCCGCGAGTATTAACTTGAACTGTTTATAACTTCTGAACAAATGATCCTAGAGAGCGTAGTAAATTTGCATATTAATCAGCATGTTGCATGCTACAAGAATATATCGATTTCACTAGTTGTTGGTTGAGAACCATATTGGCCCGCCCGCGAAAATCAACTTGAACTGCTTATAACTCCTGAACAACTGATCGTAGAGACCACAATTATTTGCATTTTAATGAAACATGTTGAATGCAACAAGAATATGTCGGTTTCACTTGTTGTTTTTAGAAAACCACATTGGCCCGCCCGCGAGTATTAACTTGAACTGTTTATGACTTCTGAACAAATGATCCTAGAGAGCGTAATAAATTTGCGTATTAATCAGCATGTTGCATGCTACAAGAATATATCGATTTCACTAGTTGTTGGTTGAGAACCATATTAGCCCGCCCCTGAAAATCAACTTGAACTGCTTATAACTCCTGAAAAATTGATCGTAGAGAACACAATTATTTGCATTTTAAAGAAACATGTTGAATGCTACAAGAATATGTCGGTTTCACTAGTTGTTTTTAGAAAACCATATTGGTCCGTCCGCGAGTATTAACTTGAACGGTTTATAACTTCGGAACAAATGATCCTAGAGAGCGTAATAAATTTGCATATTAATCAGCATGTTGCATGCTACAAGAATATATCGATTTCACTAGTTTTTGGTTGAGAACCATATTGGCCCGCCCGCGAAAATCAACTTGAACTGCTTATAACTTCTGAACAATTGATCGTAGAGAACACAATTATTTGCATTTTAATGAAACATGTTGAATGCTACAAGAATATGTCGGTTTCACTAGTTGTTATTTGAGAACAATATTGGCCCGTCCGCGAATATTAAATTGAACTGCTTATAAGTTCTGAACAAATGATCGTAGAAAGCTCGATTGTTTTGCATATTAATAAACATGTAGCTAGCTACAAGAATATATAGATGTCAATAGTTATTGTTTGATAACCATGTTGGCCCACCCGCGAAAACTAATTCAACTGCTTACAATTTCTGAACAAATGATCGTAGAGTACACAAATATTTGCATTTTAATGAAACATGTTGTATGCTACAAGAATATGTCGGTTTTACTATTTGTTTTTTAGAACCATATTGGCCCGCCCGCGAGTATTGACTTGTTCTGCTTATAACGTCTGAACAAATGATCGTAGTGAGCGTAATAGTTTTGCATATTAATCAGCATTTTGCATGCTACAAGAATATATCGATTTCACTAGTTGTTGGTTGAGAACTATATTGGTCCGCCCTCGGAAATTAACTTGAACTGCTTATAACTTCTGAACAATTGATCGTAGAGAACACAATTATTTGCATTTCAATGAAACATGTTGTATGCTACAAGAATATGTCGGTTTCACTAGTTATTGTTTGAGAACCATTTTGGCCCGCCCGCCAAAACTAACATCAACTCCTTATAACTTCTGAACAAATGATCGTAGAGAGCGCAATAATTTTGCATATTAATCAGCATGTTTCATGCTACAAGAATATATCGATTTCATTAGTTGTTGGTTGAGAACCATATTGGCCCGCCCGCGAAAATTAACTTGAACGGCTAATAACTTCTAAACAATTGATCGTAGCGAACACAATTATTTGCATTTTTATGAAACATGTTGAATGCTTCAAGAATATGACGGTTTCACTAGTTGTTGTTTGAGAACCATATTGGCCCGCCCGCAAGTATTAAAATGAACTGCTTATAACTTCTGAACAAATGATCCTAGAGAGCGTAATAAATTTGCATATTAATCAGCATGTTGCATGCTACAAGAATATATCGATTTCACAAGATGTTGGATGAGATCCATATTGGCCCCCCCTTCGAAAATGAACTTGAACTGCTGATAACTCCTGAACAATTGAGCGTAGAAAACACAATTATTTGCATTTTAATGAAACATGTTGAGTGCTACAAAAATATGTCGGTTTCACTAGTTGTTTTTAGAAAACCATTTTGGCCTGCCCGCTAAAACTAACTTCAACTCCTTATAACTTCTGAACAATTGATCGTAGAAAGCGTAATAATTTTGCATATTAATCAGCATGTTGCATGCTACAAGAATATATCGATTTCATTAGTTGTCTGTTGAGAACCATATTGGCCCGTCCGAGAGTATTAACTTGAACTGTTTATAACTTCTGAACAAATGAACCTAGAGAGCGTAATAAATTTGCATATTAATCAGCATGTTGCATGCTACAAGAATATATCGATTTCAATAGTTGTTGTTTGAGAACCATATTGGCCCGCCCGCGAAAATCAACTTGAAGTTCTTATAACTCCTGAACAATTGATCGTAGAGCACACAATTATTTGCATTTTAATGAAACATGTTGATTGCTACACGAATATGTCGGTTTCACTAGTTTTTTTAGAAAAACATTTTGGCCCGCCCGCTAAAACTAATTTCAACTCCTTATAACTTCTGAACAATTGATCGTAGAAAGCGTAATAATTTTGCATATTAATCAGCATGTTGCATGCTACAAGAATTTATCGATTTCATTAGTTGTTGGTTGTGAACCATATTGGCCCGTCCGAGAGTATTAACTTGAACTGTTTATAACTTCTGAACAATTGATCGCAGAGAACACAATTATTATCATTTTAATCTGACATGTTGTATGCTACAAGAATATGTCGGTTTCACTAGTTATTGTTTGAGAACCATTTTGGCCCGCCCGCCAAAACTAACTTCAACTCCATATAACTTCTGAACAAATGATCGTAGAGAGCGTAATAAATTTGCATATTAATCAGCATGTTGCATGCTACAAGAATATATCGATTTCACTAGTTGTTGTTTGAGAACCATATTGGCCCGCCCGCGAAAATCAACTTGAAGTGCTTATAACTCCTGAACAATTGATCGTAGAGCACACAATTATTTGCATTTTAATGAAACATGTTGATTGCTACAAGAATATGTCGGTTTCACTAGTTTTTTTAGAAAAACATTTTGGCCCGCCCGCGAGTATTAATTTGAAATGTTTATAACTTCTGAACAAATGAACGTAGTGAGCGTTATAATTTTGCATATTAATCAGCATGTTGCATGCTACAAGAATATATCCATTTCACTAGTTGTTGGTTGAGAACCATATTGGCCCGCCCTCGGAAATTAACTTGAACTGCTTATAACTTCTGAACAATTGATCGTAGAGAACACAATTATTTGCATTTCAATCAAACATGTTGTATGCTATAAGAATGTGTCGGATTCACTAGTTATTGTTTGAGAACCATTTTGTCCCGCCTGCCAAAACTAACTTCAACTGTTTATAACTTCTTAACATATGATCCTAGAGAGCGTAATAAATTTGCATATTAATCAGCATGTTGCATACTACAAGAATATATCGATTTCACTAGTTGTTGGTTGAGAACCATATTGGCCCGCCCGCGAAAATCAACTTGAACTGCTTATAACTCCTGAACAATTGATCGTAGAGACAACAAATATTTGCATTTTAATGAAACATGTTGAATGCAACAAGAATATGTCGGTTTCACTTGTTGTTTTTAGAAAACCACATTGGCCCACCCGCGAGTATTAACTTGAACTGTTTATGACTTCTGAACAAATGATCCTAGAGAGCGTAATAAATTTGCATATTAATCACCATGTTGCATGCTACAAGAATATATCGATTTCACTAGTTGTTGGTTGAGAACCATATTAGCCCGACCCTGAAAATCAACTTGAACTGCTTATAACTCCTGAAAAAGTGATCGTAGAGAACACAATTATTTGCATTTTAATGAAACATGTTGAATGCTACAAGAATATGTCGGTTTCACTAGTTGTTATTTGAGAACAATATTGGCTCGTCCGCGAGTATTAAATTGAACTGCTTATAACTTCTGAACAAATGATCGTAGAAAGCTCGATTGTTTTGCATATTAATAAACATGTAGCTAGCTACAAGAATATATAGATTTCACTAGTTATTGTTTGATAACCATGTTTACCCACACGCGAAAACTAATTCAACTGTTTACAATTTCTGAACAAATGATCGTAGAGAACACAATTATTTGCAATTTAATGAAACATGTTGTATGCTTCAAGAATATGTCGCTTTTACTATTTGTTTTTTAGAACTATATTGGCCCGCCCGCGAGTATTGACTTATTCTGCTTATAACGTCTGAACAAATGATCGTAGTGAGCGTAATAGTTTTGCATATTAATCAGCATTTTGCATGCTACAAGAATATATCGATTTCACTAGTTGTTGGTTGAGAACCATATTGGTCCGCCCTCGAAAATTAACTTGAACTGCTTATAACTTCTGAACAATTGATCGTAGAGAACACAATTATTTGCATTTCAATGAAACATGTTGTATGCTACAACAATATGTCGGTTTCACTAGTTATTGTTTGAGAACCATTTTGGCCCGCCCGCCAAAACTAACTTCAACTATTTATAACTTCTGAACAAATGATCCTAGAGAGCGTAATAAATTTGCATAATAATCAGCATGTTGCATGCTACAAGAATATATCGATTTCACAAGTTGTTGGATGAGATCCATATTTACCCGACCGCAAAAATGAACTTGAACTGCTTATAACTCCTGAAAAATTGATCGTACAAAACACAATTATTTGCATTTTAATGAAACATGTTGAATGCTAAAAAAATATGTCGGTTTCACTAGTTGTTTTTAGAAAACCATTTTGGCCTGCCCGCTAAAACTAACTTCAACTCCTTATAACTTCTGAACAATTGATCGTAGAAAGCGTAATAATATTGCATATTAAAAGCATGTTGCATGCTACAAGAATATATCGATTTCATTAGTTGTTGGTTGAGAACCATATTGGCCCGTCCGAGAGTATTAACTTGAACTGTTTATAACTTCTGAAAAAATGAACCTAGAGAGCGTAATAAATTTTGCATATTAATCAGCATGTTGCATGCTACAAGAATATATCGATTTCACTAGTTGTTGTTTGAGAACCATATTGGCCCGCCCGCGAAAATCAACTTGAACTGCTTATAACTCCTGAACAATTGAGTTCATTGCATTTTAATGAAACAAGTTGATTGCTACAGGAATATGTCGGTTTCACTAGTTTTTTTTAGAAAACCATTTTGGCCCGCCCGCGAGTATTAACTTGAACTGTTTATAACTTCTGAACAAATGATCGTAGTGAGCGTAATAATTTTGCATATTAATCAGCATGTTGCATGCTACAAGAATATATCCATTTCACTAGTTGTTGGTTAAGAACCATATTGGCCCGCCCTCGAAAATTAACTTGAACTGCTTATAACTTCTGAACAAGTGATCGTAAGAACACAATTATTTGCATTTCAATCAAACATGTTGTATGCTACAAGAATGTGTCGTTTTCACTAGTTATTGTTTGAGAACCATTTTGGCCCGCCCGCCAAAACTAACTTCAACTCCTTATAACCTCTGATCAAATTATCGTAGATAGCGTTATAATTTTGCATATTAATCAGCATGTTGCATGCTACAATAATATATCGATTTCATTGGTTGTTGGTTGAGAACAATATTGGCCCGCCCGCGACAATTAATTTGAACTGCTTATAACTTCTGAACAATTGATCGTAGCGAACACAATTATTTGCATTTTAATGAAACATGTTGAATGCTTCAAGAATATGTCGGTTTCACTAGTTGTTGTTTGAGAACCATATTGGTCCGCCCGCGAGTATTAAATTGAACTGCTTTTAACTTCTGAACAAATGAACTTTGAGAGCGTAATACATTTTCATATTAATCAGCATGTTGCATGCTACAAGAATATATCGATTTCACTAGTTGTTGGTTGAGAACCATATTGGCCCGCCCGCGGAAATTAATTTGAACTGCTTATAACTTCTGAACAAATAATAATAGAAAGCGTAATAATTTTTCATATTAATCAGAATGCTGCATGCTACAAGAATATATCGATTTCACTAGTTGTTGGTTGAGAACAATATTGGCCCGCCCGCGAAAATCAATTTGAACTGCTTATAACTCCTGAACAATTGATCGTAGAGACCACAATTAATAGCATTTTAATCAAACATGTTGTATGCAACAAGAATATGTCGGATTCACTTGTTGTTTTTAGAAAACCATATTGGCCTGCCCGCGAGTATTAACTTGAACTGTTTATAACTTCTGAACAAATGATCCTAGAGAGCGTAGTAAATTTGCATATTAATCAGCATGTTGCATGCTACAAGAATATATCGATTTCACTAGTTGTTGGTTGAGAACCATATTGGCCCGCCCGCGAAAATCAACTTGAACTGCTTATAACTCCTGAACAACTGATCGTAGAGACCAGAATTATTTGCATTTTAATGAAACATGTTGAATGCAACAAGAATATGTCGGTTTCACTTGTTGTTTTTAGAAAACCACATTGGCCCGCCCGCGAGTATTAACTTGAACTGTTTATGACTTCTGAACAAATGATCCTAGAGAGCGTAATAAATTTGCGTATTAATCAGCATGTTGCATGCTACAAGAATATATCGATTTCACTAGTTGTTGGTTGAGAACCATATTAGCCCGCCCCTGAAAATCAACTTGAACTGCTTATAACTCCTGAAAAATTGATCGTAGAGAACACAATTATTTGCATTTTAAAGAAACATGTTGAATGCTACAAGAATATGTCGGTTTCACTAGTTGTTTTTAGAAAACCATATTGGTCCGTCCGCGAGTATTAACTTGAACGGTTTATAACTTCGGAACAAATGATCCTAGAGAGCGTAATAAATTTGCATATTAATCAGCATGTTGCATGCTACAAGAATATATCGATTTCACTAGTTTTTGGTTGAGAACCATATTGGCCCGCCCGCGAAAATCAACTTGAACTGCTTATAACTTCTGAACAATTGATCGTAGAGAACACAATTATTTGCATTTTAATGAAACATGTTGAATGCTACAAGAATATGTCGGTTTCACTAGTTGTTATTTGAGAACAATATTGGCCCGTCCGCGAATATTAAATTGAACTGCTTATAAGTTCTGAACAAATGATCGTAGAAAGCTCGATTGTTTTGCATATTAATAAACATGTAGCTAGCTACAAGAATATATAGATGTCAATAGTTATTGTTTGATAACCATGTTGGCCCACCCGCGAAAACTAATTCAACTGCTTACAATTTCTGAACAAATGATCGTAGAGTACACAAATATTTGCATTTTAATGAAACATGTTGTATGCTACAAGAATATGTCGGTTTTACTATTTGTTTTTTAGAACCATATTGGCCCGCCCGCGAGTATTGACTTGTTCTGCTTATAACGTCTGAACAAATGATCGTAGTGAGCGTAATAGTTTTGCATATTAATCAGCATTTTGCATGCTACAAGAATATATCGATTTCACTAGTTGTTGGTTGAGAAATATATTGGTCCGCCCTCGGAAATTAACTTGAACTGCTTATAACTTCTGAACAATTGATCGTAGAGAACACAATTATTTGCATTTCAATGAAACATGTTGTATGCTACAAGAATATGTCGGTTTCACTAGTTATTGTTTGAGAACCATTTTGGCCCGCCCGCCAAAACTAACATCAACTCCTTATAACTTCTGAACAAATGATCGTAGAGAGCGCAATAATTTTGCATATTAATCAGCATGTTTCATGCTACAAGAATATATCGATTTCATTAGTTGTTGGTTGAGAACCATATTGGCCCGCCCGCGAAAATTAACTTGAACGGCTAATAACTTCTAAACAATTGATCGTAGCGAACACAATTATTTGTATTTTTATGAAACATGTTGAATGCTTCAAGAATATGACGGTTTCACTAGTTGTTGTTTGAGAACCATATTGGCCCGCCCGCAAGTATTAAAATGAACTGCTTATAACTTCTGAACAAATGATCCTAGAGAGCGTAATAAATTTGCATATTAATCAGCATGTTGCATGCTACAAGAATATATCGATTTCACAAGATGTTGGATGAGATCCATATTGGCCCCCCCTTCGAAAATGAACTTGAACTGCTGATAACTCCTGAACAATTGAGCGTAGAAAACACAATTATTTGCATTTTAATGAAACATGTTGAGTGCTACAAAAATATGTCGGTTTCACTAGTTGTTTTTAGAAAACCATTTTGGCCTGCCCGCTAAAACTAACTTCAACTCCTTATAACTTCTGAACAATTGATCGTAGAAAGCGTAATAATTTTGCATATTAATCAGCATGTTGCATGCTACAAGAATATATCGATTTCATTAGTTGTCTGTTGAGAACCATATTGGCCCGTCCGAGAGTATTAACTTGAACTGTTTATAACTTCTGAACAAATGAACCTAGAGAGCGTAATAAATTTGCATATTAATCAGCATGTTGCATGCTACAAGAATATATCGATTTCAATAGTTGTTGTTTGAGAACCATATTGGCCCGCCCGCGAAAATCAACTTGAAGTTCTTATAACTCCTGAACAATTGATCGTAGAGCACACAATTATTTGCATTTTAATGAAACATGTTGATTGCTACACGAATATGTCGGTTTCACTAGTTTTTTTAGAAAAACATTTTGGCCCGCCCGCTAAAACTAATTTCAACTCCTTATAACTTCTGAACAATTGATCGTAGAAAGCGTAATAATTTTGCATATTAATCAGCATGTTGCATGCTACAAGAATTTATCGATTTCATTAGTTGTTGGTTGTGAACCATATTGGCCCGTCCGAGAGTATTAACTTGAACTGTTTATAACTTCTGAACAATTGATCGCAGAGAACACAATTATTTGCATTTCAATCAAACATATTGTATGCTACAAGAATATGTCGGTTTCACTAGTTATTGTTTGAGAACCATTTTGGCCCGCCCGCCAAAACTAACTCCAACTCCTTATAACTTCTGAAAAAATGATCGTAGAGAGCGTAATAATTTTGCATATTAATCAGCATGTTGCATGCTACAACAATATAACGATTTCATTGGTTGTTGGTTGAGAACCATATTGGCCCGCCAGCGAAAATAAACTTGAACTGCTTATAACTCCTGAACAATTGATCGTAGAGACCACAATTAATAGCATTTTAATCAAACATGTTGTATGCAACAAGAATATGTCGGTTTCACTAGTTGCTTTTAGAAAACCATATTGGCCTGCCCGCGAGTATTAACTTGAACTGTTTATTACATCTGAACAAATGATCCTAGAGAGCGTAATAAATTTGCATATTAATCAGCATGTTGCATGCTACAAGAATATATCGATTTTACTAGTTGTTGGTTGAGAACCATATTGGCCCGCCAGCGAAAATAAACTTGAACTGCTTATAACTCCTGAACAATTGATCGTAGAGACCACAATTAATAGCATTTTAATCAAACATGTTGTATGCAACAAGAA
The DNA here is from genome assembly GCF_977018435.1 of Lepisma saccharinum. NCBI lineage: Eukaryota > Metazoa > Arthropoda > Insecta > Zygentoma > Lepismatidae > Lepisma > Lepisma saccharinum. The sequence goes on from NW_028142885.1 coordinate 1,399,262, forward strand.
TATGTCGGTTTCACTAGTTGCTTTTAGAAAACCATATTGGCCTGCCCGCGAGTATTAACTTGAACTGTTTATTACATCTGAACAAATGATCCTAGAGAGCGTAATAATTTTGCATATTAATCAGCATGTTGCATGCTACAACAATATAACGATTTCATTGGTTGTTGGTTGAGAACCATATTGGCCCGCCAGCGAAAATAAACTTGAACTGCTTATAACTCCTGAACAATTGATCGTAGAGACCACAATTATTTGCATTTTAATGAAACATGTTGAGTGCTACAAAAATATGTCGGTTTCACTAGTTGTTTTTAGAAAACCATTTTGGCCCGCCCGCTAAAACTAACTTCAACTCCTTATAACTTCTGAACAATTGATCGTAGAAAGCGTAATAATTTTGCATATTAATCAGCATGTTGCATGCTTCAAGAATTTATCGATTTCATTAGTTGTTGGTTGTGAACCATATTGGCCCGTCCGAGAGTATTAACTTGAACTGTTTATAACTTCTGAACAAATGAACCTAGAGAGTGTAATAAATTTGCATATTAATCAGCATGTTGCATGCTACAAGAATATATCCATTTCACTAGTTGTTGGTTGAGAACCATATTGGCCCGCCCTCGAAAATTAACTTGAACTGCTTATAACTTCTGAACAATTGATCGAAGAGAACACAATTATTTGCATTTCAATGAAACTTGTTGAATGCTACAAGAATATGTCGGTTTCACTAGTTGTTTTTAGAAAACCATATTGGCCCGCCCGCGAGTATTAATTTGAAATGTTTATAACTTCTGAACAAATGATCGTATAGAGCGTAATAAATTTGCATATTTATCAGCATGTTGCATGCTACAAGAATATATCGATTTCACATGTTGTTGGTTGAGAACCATATTGGCCGGCCGCGAAAATCAACTTTAACTGCTTATAACTCCTGAACAGTTGATCGTAAACAACAAAATTATTTGCATTTTAATGAAACATGTTGAATGCTACAAGAATATGTCAGTTTCATTAGTTGTTATTTGAGAACCATATTGGCCCGCCCGCGAGTATTAACTTGAATTGCTTATAACTTCTGAACAAAGTGCGTAGAGAGCTTAAAAAATTTGCATATTAATCAGCATGTTGAATGCTACAAGAATATATCGATTTCACTAGTTGTTGGTTGAAAAACATATTGGCCCGCCCGCGAAAATCAACTTCAAACTGCTTATAACTTCTGAACAATTGATCGTAGAGATCACAATTATTATCATTTTAATCTAACATGTTGTATGCTACAAGAATATGTCGGTTTCACTAGTTATTGTTTGAGAACCATTTTGGCCCGCCCGCCAAAACTAACTTCAATTCCTTATAACTTCTGAACAAATGATCGTAGAGAGCGTTATAATTTTGCATATTAATCAGCATGTTGCATGCTACAAGAATATATCCATTTCATTGGTTGTTGGTTGAGAACCATATTGGCCCGCCCGCGAAAATTAATTTGAACTGCTTATAACTTCTGAACGATTGATTGTAGCGAACACAATTATTTGCATTTTAATGAAACATGTTGAATGCTTCAAGAATATGTCGGTTTCACTAATTGTTGTTTGAGAACCATATTGGATCGCCCGCGAAAATGAAATTGAACTGCTTATAACTTCTGAACAAATGATCTTAGAGAGCTTAATAAATTTGCATATTAATCAGCATGTTTCATGCTACAAGAATATATCGATTTCACTAGTTGTTGGTTGAGAACCATATTGGCCCGCCCGCGAAAATTAATTTGAACTGTTTATTACTTCTGAACAAATGATCGTAGAGAGCGTAATAACTTTGCATATCAATCAGCATGTTGCATGCTACAAGAATATATCCATCTCATTGGTTGTTGGTTGAGAACCATATTGGCCCGCCCCCGAAAATCAACTTGAACTGCTTATAACTCCTGAACAATTGATCGTAGAGACCACAATTAATAGCATTTTAATCAAACATGTTGTATGCAACAAGAATATGTCGGTTTCACTAGTTGTTTTTAGAAAACCATATTGGCCCGCCCACGAGTATTTATTTGAACTGTTTATAACTTCTGAACAAATGATCCTAGAGAGCGTAATAAATTTGCATATTAATCAGCATGTTGCATGCTACAAGAATATATCGAATTCACTAGTTGTTGGTTGAGAACCATATTGGCCCGCCCGCGAAAATCAACTTGAACTACTTATAACTCCTGAACAATTGATCGTATAGACCACAATTATTTGCATTTTAATGAAACATGTTGAATGCAACAAGAATATGTCGGTTTCACTAGTTATTGTTTGAGAACCATTTTGGCCCGCCCGCCAAAACTAACTTCAACTCCTTTTAACTTCTGAACAAATGATCGTAGAGAGCGTTATAATTTTGCATATTAATCAGCATGTTGCATGCTACAAGAATATTTCGATTTCATTGGTTGTTGGTTGAGAACCATATTGGCCCGCCCGAAAAAGATAAATTGAACTGCTTATAACTTCTGAACAATTGATCGTAGCGAACACAATTATTTGCATTTCAATCAAACATGTTGTATACTACAAGAATATGTCGGTTTCACTAGTTATTGTTTGAGAACCTTTTTGTCCCGCCAGCCAAAACTAACTTCAACTCCTTATAACTTCTGAACAAATTATCGTAGAGAGCTTAATAATTTTGCATATTAATCAACATGTTGCATGCTACAAGAATATAACGATTTCATTAGTTGTTGGTTGAGAACCATATTGGCCCGCCCGCGGAAATTAACTTGAACTGCTTATAACTTCTGAACAAATGATCTTAAAGAGCGTAATAAATTTGCATATTAATCAGCATGTTGCATGCTACAAGAATATATCGATTTCACTAATTGTTGGTTGAGAACCATATTGGCCCGCCCGAGAAAATTAATTTGAACTGCTTATAACTTCTGAACAAATAATCGTAGAAAGCGTAATAATTTTGCATATTAATCAGCATGTTGCATGCTACAAGAATATATCGATATCACTAGTTGTTTAAGAAATATATTGGCCTGCCCGCGAATATTAACTTGAACTGCTTATAACTTCTGAACAATTGATCGTAGAGCACACAATTATTTGCATTTCAATGAAAAATTTTGAATGCTACAAGAATATGTCGGTTTCACTAGTTGTTTATAGGAAACCATATTAGCCCGCGAGTATTAACTTGAACTGTTTATAACTTCTGAACAAATGATCGTAAAGAGCGTAATAAATTTGCATATTAATCAGCATGTTGCATGCTACAAGAATATATCGATTTCACTTGTTGTTGGTTAAGAACCATATTGGCCGGCCGCGAAAATCAAATTTAACTGCTTATAACTCCTGAACAATTGATCGTAAACAACAAAATTATTTGCATTTTAATGAAACATGTTGAATGCTACAAGAATATGTCAGTTTCATGAGTTGTTATTTGAGAACCATATTGGCCCGCCCGCGAGTATTAATTTGAATTGCTTATAACTCCTGAACAAATGATCGTAGAGAGCTTAAAAATTTGCATATTAATCAGCATGTTGCATGCTACAAGAATATATCGATTTCGCTAGTTGTTGGTTGAAAAACATATTGGCCCGCCCGCGAAAATCAACTTCAACTGCTTATAACTTCTGAACAATTGATCGTAGAGATCACAATTACTATCATTTTAATCTAACATGTTGTATGCTACAAGAATATGTCGGTTTCACTAGTTATTGTTTGAGAACCATTTTGGCCCGCCCGCCAAAACTAACTTCAATTCCTTATAACTTCTGAACAAATGATCGTAGAGAGCGTTATATATTTGCATATTAATCAGCATGATGCATGCTACAAGAATATATCCATTTCATTGGTTGTTGGTTGAGAACCATATTGGCCCGCCCGCGAAAATTAACTTGAACTGCTTATAACTTCTGAACAATTGATCGTAGAGACCACAATTAATAGCATTTTAATCAAACATGTTGTATGCAACAAGAATATGTCGGTTTCACTAGTTGTTTCTAGAAAACCACATTGGCCCGCCCGCTAGTATTAACTTGAACTGTTTATGACTTCTGAACAAATGATCCTAGAGAGCGTAATAAATTTGCATTTTAATCAGCATGTTGCATGCTACAAGAATATATCGATTTCACTAGTTGTTGGTTGAGAACCATATTGGCCCGACCCTGAAAATCAACTTGAACTGCTTATAACTCCTGAAAAATTGATCGTAGTATAACACAAATATTTGCATTTTAATGAAACATATTGAATGCTACAAGAATATGTCGGTTTCACTAGTTGTTTTTAGAAAACCATATTGACCCTCCCGCGAGTATTAACTTGAACTGTTTATAACTTCTGAACAATTGATCGCAGAGAACACAATTATTTGCATTTCAATCAAACATATTGTATACTACAAGAATATGTCGGTTTCACTAGTTATTGTTTGAGAACCATTTTGGCCCGCCCGCCAAAACTAACTCCAACTCCTTATAACATCTGAACAAATGATCGTAGAGAGCGTAATAATTTTGCATATTAATCAGCATGTTGCATGCTACAACAATATAACGATTTCATTGGTTGTTGGTTGAGAACCATATTGGCCCGCCAGCGAAAATAAACTTGAACTGCTTATAACTCCTGAACAATTGATCGTAGAGACCACAATTAATAGCATTTTAATCAAACATGTTGTATGCAACAAGAATATGTCGGTTTCACTAGTTGCTTTTAGAAAACCATATTGGCCTGCCCGCGAGTATTAACTTGAACTGTTTATTACTTCTGAACAAATGATCCTAGAGAGCGTAATAAATTTGCATATTAATCAGCATGTTGCATGCTACAAGAATATATCGATTTCACTAGTTGTTGGTTGAGAACCATATTGGCCCGCCCGCGAAAATCAACTTGAACTGCTTATAACTCCTGAACATTTGATCGTAGAGACCACAATTATTTGCATTTTAATGAAACATGTTGAGTGCTACAAAAATATGTCGGTTTCACTAGTTGTTTTTAGAAAACCATTTTGGCCCGCCCGCTAAAACTAACTTCAACTCCTTATAACTTCTGAACAATTGATCGTAGAAAGCGTAATAATTTTGCAAATTAATCAGCATGTTGCATGCTACAAGAATTTATCGATTTCATTAGTTGTTGGTTATGAACCATATTGGCCCGTCCGAGAGTATTAACTTGAACTGTTTATAACTTCTGAACAAATGAACCTAGAGAGCGTAATAAATTTGCATATTAATCAGCATGTTGCATGCTACAAGAATATATCCATTTCACTAGTTGTTGGTTGAGAACCATATTGGCCCGCCCTCGAAAATTAACTTGAACTGCTTATAACTTCTGAACAATTGATCGAAGAGAACACAATTATTTGCATTTCAATGAAACTTGTTGATTGCTACAAGAATATGTCGGTTTCACTAGTTGTTTTTAGAAAACCATATTGGCCCGCCAACGAGTATTAATTTGAAATGTTTATAACTTCTGAACAAATGATCGTAGAGAGCGTAATAAATATGCATATTAATCAGCATGTTGCATGCTACAAGAATATATCGATTTCACTAGTTGTTGGTTGAAAAACATATTGGCCCGCCCGCGAAAATCAACTTCAAACTGCTTATAACTTCTGAACAATTGATCGTAGAGATCACAATTATTATCATTTTAATCTAACATGTTGTATGCTACAAGAATATGTCGGTTTCACTAGTTATTGTTTGAGAACCATTTTGGCCCGCCCGCCAAAACTAACTTCAATTCCTTATAACTTCTGAACAAATGATCGTAGAGAGCGTTATAATTTTGCATATTAATCAGCATGTTGCATGCTACAAGAATATATCCATTTCATTGGTTGTTGGTTGAGAACCATATTGGCCCGCCCGAAAAAGATAAATTGAACTGCTTATAACTTCTGAACAATTGATCGTAGCGAACACAATTATTTGCATTTCAATCAAACATGTTGTATACTACAAGAATATGTCAGTTTCACTAGTTATTGTTTGAGAACCTTTTTGTCCCGCCCGCCAAAACTAACTTCAACTCCTTATAACTTCTGAACAAATTATCGTAGCGAGCTTAATAATTTTGCATATTAATCAACATGTTGCATGCTACAAGAATATAACGATTTCATTAGTTGTTGGTTGAGAACCATATTGGCCCGCCCGCGGAAATTAACTTGAACTGCTTATAACTTCTGAACAAATGATCTTAAAGAGCGTAATAAATTTGCATATTAATCAGCATGTTGCATGCTACAAGAATATATCGATTTCACTAGTTGTTGGTTGAGAACCATATTGGCCCGCCCGCGAAAATTAATTTGAACTGCTTATAACTTCTGAACAAATAATCGTAGAAAGCGTAATAATTTTGCATATTAATCAGCATGTTGCATGCTACAAGAATATATCGATTTCACTAGTTGTTGTTTGAGAAATAAATTGGCCTGCCCGCGAAAATTAACTTGAACTGCTTATAACTTCTGAACAATTGATCGTAGAGCACACAATTATTTGCATTTCAATGAAAAATTTTGAATGCTACAAGAATATGTCGGTTTCACTAGTTGTTTATAGGAAACCATATTAGCCCGCGAGTATTAACTTGAACTGTTTATAACTCCTGAACAAATGATCGTAGAGAGCTTAAAAAATTTGCATATTAATCAGCATGTTGCATGCTACAAGAATATATCGATTTCACTAGTTGTTGGTTGAAAAACATATTGGCCCGCCCGCGAAAATCAACTTCAACTGCTTATAACTTCTGAACAATTGATCGTAGAGATCACAATTATTATCATTTTAATCTAACATGTTGTATGCTACAAGAATATGTCGGTTTCACTAGTTATTGTTTGAGAACCATTTTGGCCCGCCCGCCAAAACTAACTTCAATTCCTTATAACTTCTGAACAAATGATCGTAGAGAGCGTTATAATTTTGCATATTAATCAGCATGATGCATGCTACAAGAATATATCCATTTCATTGGTTGTTGGCTGAGAACCATATTGGCCCGCCCGCGAAAATTAATTTGAACTGCTTATAACTTCTGAACAATTGATCGTAGAGACCACAATTAATAGCATTTTAATCAAACATGTTGTATGCAACAAGAATATGTCGGTTTCACTAGTTGTTTCTAGAAAACCACATTGGCCCGCCCGCGAGTATTAACTTGAACTGTTCATGACTTCTGAACAAATGATCCTAGAGAGCGTAATAAATTTGCATTTTAATCAGCATGTTGCATGCTACAAGAATATATCGATTTCACTAGTTGTTGGTTGAGAACCATATTGGCCCGACCCTGAAAATCAACTTGAACTGCTTATAACTCCTGAAAAATTGATCGTAGTATAACACAAATATTTGCATTTTAATGAAACATATTGAATGCTACAAGAATATGTCGGTTTCACTAGTTGTTTTTAGAAAACCATATTGACCCGCCCGCGAGTATTAACTTGAACTGTTTATAACTTCTGAACAATTGATCGCAGAGAACACAATTATTTGCATTTCAATCAAACACATTGTATGCTACAAGAATATGTCGGTTTCACTAGTTATTGTTTGAGAACCATTTTGGCCCGTCCGCCAAAACTAACTCCAACTCCTTATAACTTCTGAACAAATGATCGTAGAGAGCGTAATAATTTTGCATATTAATCAGCATGATGCATGCTACAAGAATATATCCATTTCACTAGTTGTTGGTTGAGAACCATATTGGCCCGCCCTCGAAAATTAACTTGAACTGCTTATAACTTCTGAACAATTGATCGAAGAGAACACAATTATTTGCATTTCAATGAAACTTGTTGAATGCTACAAGAATATGTCGGTTTCACTAGTTGTTTTTAGAAAACCATATTGGCCCGCCCGCGAGTATTAATTTGAAATGTTTATAACTTCTGAACAAATGATCGTATAGAGCGTAATAAATTTGCATATTTATCAGCATGTTGCATGCTACAAGAATATATCGATTTCACTTGTTGTTGGTTGAGAACCATATTGGCCGGCCGCGAAAATCAACTTTAACTGCTTATAACTCCTGAACAGTTGATCGTAAACAACAAAATTATTTGCATTTTAATGAAACATGTTGAATGCTACAAGAATATGTCAGTTTCATTAGTTGTTATTTGAGAACCATATTGGCCCGCCCGCGAGTATTAACTTGAATTGCTTATAACTTCTGAACAAAGTGCGTAGAGAGCTTAAAAAATTTGCATATTAATCAGCATGTTGAATGCTACAAGAATATATCGATTTCACTAGTTGTTGGTTGAAAAACATTTTGGCCCGCCCGCGAAAATCAACTTCAAACTGCTTATAACTTCTGAACAATTGATCGTAGAGATCACAATTATTATCATTTTAATCTAACATGTTGTATGCTACAAGAATATGTCGGTTTCACTAGTTATTGTTTGAGAACCATTTTGGCCCGCCCGCCAAAACTAACTTCAATTCCTTATAACTTCTGAACAAATGATCGTAGAGAGCGTTATAATTTTGCATATTAATCAGCATGTTGCATGCTACAAGAATATATCCATTTCATTGGTTGTTGGTTGAGAACCATATTGGCCCGCCCGCGAAAATTAATTTGAACTGCTTATAACTTCTGAACGATTGATTGTAGCGAACACAATTATTTGCATTTTAATGAAACATGTTGAATGCTTCAAGAATATGTCGGTTTCACTAATTGTTGTTTGAGAACCATATTGGATCGCCCGCGAAAATGAAATTGAACTGCTTATAACTTCTGAACAAATGATCTTAGAGAGCTTAATAAATTTGCATATTAATCAGCATGTTTCATGCTACAAGAATATATCGATTTCACTAGTTGTTGGTTGAGAACCATATTGGCCCGCCCGCGAAAATTAATTTGAACTGTTTATTACTTCTGAACAAATGATCGTAGAGAGCGTAATAACTTTGCATATCAATCAGCATGTTGCATGCTACAAGAATATATCCATCTCATTGGTTGTTGGTTGAGAACCATATTGGCCCGCCCCCGAAAATCAACTTGAACTGCTTATAACTCCTGAACAATTGATCGTAGAGACCACAATTAATAGCATTTTAATCAAACATGTTGTATGCAACAAGAATATGTCGGTTTCACTAGTTGTTTTTAGAAAACCATATTGGCCCGCCCACGAGTATTTATTTGAACTGTTTATAACTTCTGAACAAATGATCCTAGAGAGCGTAATAAATTTGCATATTAATCAGCATGTTGCATGCTACAAGAATATATCGAATTCACTAGTTGTTGGTTGAGAACCATATTGGCCCGCCCGCGAAAATCAACTTGAACTACTTATAACTCCTGAACAATTGATCGTATAGACCACAATTATTTGCATTTTAATGAAACATGTTGAATGCAACAAGAATATGTCGGTTTCACTAGTTATTGTTTGAGAACCATTTTGGCCCGCCCGCCAAAACTAACTTCAACTCCTTTTAACTTCTGAACAAATGATCGTAGAGAGCGTTATAATTTTGCATATTAATCAGCATGTTGCATGCTACAAGAATATTTCGATTTCATTGGTTGTTGGTTGAGAACCATATTGGCCCGCCCGAAAAAGATAAATTGAACTGCTTATAACTTCTGAACAATTGATCGTAGCGAACACAATTATTTGCATTTCAATCAAACATGTTGTATACTACAAGAATATGTCGGTTTCACTAGTTATTGTTTGAGAACCTTTTTGTCCCGCCAGCCAAAACTAACTTCAACTCCTTATAACTTCTGAACAAATTATCGTAGAGAGCTTAATAATTTTGCATATTAATCAACATGTTGCATGCTACAAGAATATAACGATTTCATTAGTTGTTGGTTGAGAACCATATTGGCCCGCCCGCGGAAATTAACTTGAACTGCTTATAACTTCTGAACAAATGATCTTAAAGAGCGTAATAAATTTGCATATTAATCAGCATGTTGCATGCTACAAGAATATATCGATTTCACTAATTGTTGGTTGAGAACCATATTGGCCCGCCCGAGAAAATTAATTTGAACTGCTTATAACTTCTGAACAAATAATCGTAGAAAGCGTAATAATTTTGCATATTAATCAGCATGTTGCATGCTACAAGAATATATCGATATCACTAGTTGTTTAAGAAATATATTGGCCTGCCCGCGAAAATTAACTTGAACTGCTTATAACTTCTGAACAATTGATCGTAGAGCACACAATTATTTGCATTTCAATGAAAAATTTTGAATGCTACAAGAATATGTCGGTTTCACTAGTTGTTTATAGGAAACCATATTAGCCCGCGAGTATTAACTTGAACTGTTTATAACTTCTGAACAAATGATCGTAAAGAGCGTAATAAATTTGCATATTAATCAGCATGTTGCATGCTACAAGAATATATCGATTTCACTTGTTGTTGGTTAAGAACCATATTGGCCGGCCGCGAAAATCAAATTTAACTGCTTATAACTCCTGAACAATTGATCGTAAACAACAAAATTATTTGCATTTTAATGAAACATGTTGAATGCTACAAGAATATGTCAGTTTCATGAGTTGTTATTTGAGAACCATATTGGCCCGCCCGCGAGTATTAATTTGAATTGCTTATAACTCCTGAACAAATGATCGTAGAGAGCTTAAAAATTTGCATATTAATCAGCATGTTGCATGCTACAAGAATATATCGATTTCACTAGTTGTTGGTTGAAAAACATATTGGCCCGCCCGCGAAAATCAACTTCAACTGCTTATAACTTCTGAACAATTGATCGTAGAGATCACAATTACTATCATTTTAATCTAACATGTTGTATGCTACAAGAATATGTCGGTTTCACTAGTTATTGTTTGAGAACCATTTTGGCCCGCCCGCCAAAACTAACTTCAATTCCTTATAACTTCTGAACAAATGATCGTAAAGAGCGTTATAATTTTGCATATTAATCAGCATGATGCATGCTACAAGAATATATCCATTTCATTGGTTGTTGGTTGAGAACCATATTGGCCCGCCCGCGAAAATTAAATTGAACTGCTTATAACTTCTGAACAATTGATCGTAGAGACCACAATTAATAGCATTTTAATCAAACATGTTGTATGCAACAAGAATATGTCGGATTCACTAGTTGTTTCTAGAAAACCACATTGGCCCGCCCGCGAGTATTAACTTGAACTGTTTATGACTTCTGAACAAATGATCCTAGAGAGCGTAATAAATTTGCATTTTAATCAGCATGTTGCATGCTACAAGAATATATCGATTTCACTACTTGTTGGTTGAGAACCATATTGGCCCGACCCTGAAAATCAACTTGAACTGCTTATAACTCCTGAAAAATTGATCGTAGTATAACACAAATATTTGCATTTTAATGAAACATATTGAATGCTACAAGAATATGTCGGTTTCACTAGTTGTTTTTAGAAAACCATATTGACCCTCCCGCGAGTATTAACTTGAACTGTTTATAACTTCTGAACAATTGATCGCAGAGAACACAATTATTTGCATTTCAATCAAACATATTGTATACTACAAGAATATGTCGGTTTCACTAGTTATTGTTTGAGAACCATTTTGGCCCGCCCGCCAAAACTAACTCCAACTCCTTATAACATCTGAACAAATGATCGTAGAGAGCGTAATAATTTTGCATATTAATCAGCATGTTGCATGCTACAACAATATAACGATTTCATTGGTTGTTGGTTGAGAACCATATTGGCCCGCCAGCGAAAATAAACTTGAACTGCTTATAACTCCTGAACAATTGATCGTAGAGACCACAATTAATAGCATTTTAATCAAACATGTTGTATGCAACAAGAATATGTCGGTTTCACTAGTTGCTTTTAGAAAACCATATTGGCCTGCCCGCGAGTATTAACTTGAACTGTTTATTACTTCTGAACAAATGATCCTAGAGAGCGTAATAAATTTGCATATTAATCAGCATGTTGCATGCTACAAGAATATATCGATTTCACTAGTTGTTGGTTGAGAACCATATTGGCCCGCCCGCGAAAATCAACTTGAACTGCTTATAACTCCTGAACATTTGATCGTAGAGACCACAATTATTTGCATTTTAATGAAACATGTTGAGTGCTACAAAAATATGTCGGTTTCACTAGTTGTTTTTAGAAAACCATTTTGGCCCGCCCGCTAAAACTAACTTCAACTCCTTATAACTTCTGAACAATTGATCGTAGAAAGCGTAATAATTTTGCAAATTAATCAGCATGTTGCATGCTACAAGAATTTATCGATTTCATTAGTTGTTGGTTATGAACCATATTGGCCCGTCCGAGAGTATTAACTTGAACTGTTTATAACTTCTGAACAAATGAACCTAGAGAGCGTAATAAATTTGCATATTAATCAGCATGTTGCATGCTACAAGAATATATCCATTTCACTAGTTGTTGGTTGAGAACCATATTGGCCCGCCCTCGAAAATTAACTTGAACTGCTTATAACTTCTGAACAATTGATCGAAGAGAACACAATTATTTGCATTTCAATGAAACTTGTTGAATGCTACAAGAATATGTCGGTTTCACTAGTTGTTTTTAGAAAACCATATTGGCCCGCCCGCGAGTATTAATTTGAAATGTTTATAACTTCTGAACAAATGATCGTAGAGAGCGTAATAAATATGCATATTAATCAGCATGTTGCATGCTACAAGAATATATCGATTTCACTAGTTGTTGGTTGAAAAACATATTGGCCCGCCCGCGAAAATCAACTTCAAACTGCTTATAACTTCTGAACAATTGATCGTAGAGATCACAATTATTATCATTTTAATCTAACATGTTGTATGCTACAAGAATATGTCGGTTTCACTAGTTATTGTTTGAGAACCATTTTTGCCCGCCCGCCAAAACTAACTTCAATTCCTTATAACTTCTGAACAAATGATCGTAGAGAGCGTTATAATTTTGCATATTAATCAGCATGTTGCATGCTACAAGAATATATCCATTTCATTGGTTGTTGGTTGAGAACCATATTGGCCCGCCCGAAAAAGATAAATTGAACTGCTTATAACTTCTGAACAATTGATCGTAGCGAACACAATTATTTGCATTTCAATCAAACATGTTGTATACTACAAGAATATGTCAGTTTCACTAGTTATTGTTTGAGAACCTTTTTGTCCCGCCCGCCAAAACTAACTTCAACTCCTTATAACTTCTGAACAAATTATCGTAGCGAGCTTAATAATTTTGCATATTAATCAACATGTTGCATGCTACAAGAATATAACGATTTCATTAGTTGTTGGTTGAGAACCATATTGGCCCGCCCGCGGAAATTAACTTGAACTGCTTATAACTTCTGAACAAATGATCTTAAAGAGCGTAATAAATTTGCATATTAATCAGCATGTTGCATGCTACAAGAATATATCGATTTCACTAGTTGTTGGTTGAGAACCATATTGGCCCGCCCGCGAAAATTAATTTGAACTGCTTATAACTTCTGAACAAATAATCGTAGAAAGCGTAATAATTTTGCATATTAATCAGCATGTTGCATGCTACAAGAATATATCGATTTCACTAGTTGTTGTTTGAGAAATAAATTGGCCTGCCCGCGAAAATTAACTTGAACTGCTTATAACTTCTGAACAATTGATCGTAGAGCACACAATTATTTGCATTTCAATGAAAAATTTTGAATGCTACAAGAATATGTCGGTTTCACTAGTTGTTTATAGGAAACCATATTAGCCCGCGAGTATTAACTTGAACTGTTTATAACTCCTGAACAAATGATCGTAGAGAGCTTAAAAAATTTGCATATTAATCAGCATGTTGCATGCTACAAGAATATATCGATTTCACTAGTTGTTGGTTGAAAAACATATTGGCCTGCCCGCGAAAATCAACTTCAACTGCTTATAACTTCTGAACAATTGATCGTAGAGATCACAATTATTATCATTTTAATCTAACATGTTGTATGCTACAAGAATATGTCGGTTTCACTAGTTATTGTTTGAGAACCATTTTGGCCCGCCCGCCAAAACTAACTTCAATTCCTTATAACTTCTGAACAAATGATCGTAGAGAGCGTTATAATTTTGCATATTAATCAGCATGATGCATGCTACAAGAATATATCCATTTCATTGGTTGTTGGCTGAGAACCATATTGGCCCGCCCGCGAAAATTAACTTGAACTGCTTATAACTTCTGAACAATTGATCGTAGAGACCACAATTAATTGCATTTTAATCAAACATGTTGTATGCAACAAGAATATGTCGGTTTCACTAGTTGTTTCTAGAAAACCACATTGGCCCGCCCGCGAGTATTAACTTGAACTGTTCATGACTTCTGAACAAATGATCCTAGAGAGAGTAATAAATTTGCATTTTAATCAGCATGATGCATGCTACAAGAATATATCGATTTCACTAGTTGTTGGTTGAGAACCATATTGGCCCGACCCTGAAAATCAACTTGAACTGCTTATAACTCCTGAAAAATTGATCGTAGTATAACACAAATATTTGCATTTTAATGAAACATATTGAATGCTACAAGAATATGTCGGTTTCACTAGTTGTTTTTAGAAAACCATATTGACCCGCCCGCGAGTATTAACTTGAACTGTTTATAACTTCTGAACAATTGATCGCAGAGAACACAATTATTTGCATTTCAATCAAACACATTGTATGCTACAAGAATATGTCGGTTTCACTAGTTATTGTTTGAGAACCATTTTGGCCCGTCCGCCAAAACTAACTCCAACTCCTTATAACTTCTGAACAAATGATCGTAGAGAGCGTAATAATTTTGCATATTAATCAGCATGTTGCATGCTACAACAATATAACGATTTCATTGGTTGTTGGTTGAGAACCATATTGGCCCGCCAGCGAAAATAAACTTGAACTGCTTATAACTCCTGAACAATTGATCGTAGAGACCACAATTAATAGCATTTTAATCAAACATGTTGTATGCAACAAGAATATGTCGGTTTCACTAGTTGCTTTTAGAAAACCATATTGGCCTGCCCGCGAGTATTAACTTGAACTGTTGATGACTTCTGAACAAATGATCCTAGAGAGCGTAATAAATTTGCATATTAATCAAGTTGCATGCTACAAGAACATATCGATTTCACTAGCTGTTCGTTGAGAACCATATTAGCCCGCCACTAAAAATCAACTTGAACTGCTTATAACTCCTGAAAAATTGATCGTAGAGAACACAATTATTTGCATTTTAAAGAAACATGTTGAATGCTACAAGAATATGTCGGTTTCACTAGTTGTTTTTAGAAAACCATATTGGCCCGCCCGCGAGTATTAACTTGAACTGTTTATAACTTCGGAACAAATGATCCAAGAGAGCGTAATAAATTTGCATATTAATCAGCATGTTGCATGCTACAAGAATATATCAATTTCACTAGTTTTTGGTTGAGAACCATATTGGCCCGCACTCGAAAATCAACTTGAACTGCTTATAACTTCTGAACAATTGATCGTAGAGAACACAATTATTTGCATTTTAATGAAATATGTTGAATGCTACAAGAATATGTCGGTTTCACTAGTTGTTATTTGAAAACAATATTGGCCCGTCCGCGAGTATTAAATTGAACTGCTTATAAGTTCTGAACAAATGATCGTAGAAAGCTCGATTGTTTTGCATATTAATAAACATGTAGCTAGCTACAAGAATATATAGATTTCACTAGTTTTTGGTTGAGAACCATATTGGCCCGCCCGGGAAAATTAATTTGAATTGCTTATAACTTCTGAACAAATAATCGTAGAAAGCGTAATAATTTTGCATATTAATCAGCATGTTGCAAGCTACAAGAATATGTCGGTTTCACTAGTTGTTTTTAGAAAACCATTTTGGCCCGCCTGCCAAAACTAATTTCAACTCCTTATAACTTCTGAACAATTGATCGTAGAAAGCGTAATAATTTTGCATATTAAACAGCATGTTGCATGCTACAAGAATATATTGATTTCATTAGTTTTTGGTTGAGAACCATATTGGCCCGCCCGCGAAAATCAACTTGAACTGCTTATAACTCCTTAACAATTGATCGTAGAGCACACAATTATTTGCATTTTAATGAAACATGTTGAATGCTACAAGAATATGCCAGTTAAACTAGTTGTTTTTAGAAAACCATATTGGCCCGCCCGCCAAAACTAACTTCAACTCCTTATAACTTCTGAACAAATGATCGTAGAGATCGTAATAAATTTGCATATAAATCAGCATATTGCATGCTACAAGAATATATCGATTTCACTTGTTGTTGGTTGAGAACCATATTGGCCGGCCGCGAAAATCAACTTGAACAGCTTATAACTCCTGAACAATTGATCGTAAACAACAAAATTATTTGCATTTTAATGAAGCATGTTGAATGCTACAAGAATATATCAATTTCACTAGTTGTTACTAGAGAACCATATTGGCCCGCCCGCGAGTATTAATTTGAATTGCTTATAACTTCTGAACAAATGATCGTAGAGAGCTTAAAAAATTTGCATATTAATCAGCATGTTGCATGCTACAAGAATATATCGATTTCACTAGTTGTTGGTTGAAAAACATATTGGCCCGCCCGCGAAAATTAACTTGAACTGCTTATAACTTCTGAACAATTGATCGTAGCGAACACAATTATTTGCATTTTAATGATACATGTTGAATGCTTCAAGAATATGTCGGTTTCACTAATTGTTGTTTGAGAACCATATTGGATCGCCCGCGAATATGAAATGGAACTGCTTATAACTTCTGAACAAATGATCTTGGAGAGCGTAATAAATTTTCATATTAATCAGCATGTTGAATGCTACAAGAATATATCGATTTCACTAGTTGTTGGATGAGAAACATATTGGCCCGCCCGCGAAAATTAATTGGAACTGCTTATAACTTCTGAACAAATGATCTTAGAGAGCGTAATAAATTTGCATATTAATCAGCATGTTGCATGCTACAAGAATATATCGATTTCACTAGTTGTTGTTTGAGAAATATATTGGCCTGCCCGCGAAAATTAAATTGAACTGCTTATAACTTCTGAACAATTGATCGTAGAGCACACAATTATTTGCATTTCAATCAAACATGTTGTATGCTACAAGAAAATGTCGGTTTCACTAGTTATTGTTTGAGAACCATTTTGGCCCGCCCGCCAAAACTAACTTCAACTCCTTATAAATTCTGAACAAATGATCGTAGAGAGCGTAATAATTTTGCATATTAATCAGCATGTTGCATGCTACAACAATATATCGATTTCATTTGTTGTTGGTTGAAAACCATATTGGCCCGCCCACGAAAATCAACTTGAACTGCTTATAACTCCTGAACAATTGATCGTAGAGACCACAATTAATAGCATTTTAATCAAACATGTTGTATGCAACAAGAATATGTCGGTTTCACGAGTTGTTTTTAGAAAAACATATTGGCTCGCCCGCGAGTATTAACTTGAACTGTTTATAACTTCTGAACAAATGATCCTAGAGAGCGTAATAAATTTGCATATTAATCAGCATGTTGCATGCTACAAGAATATATCGATTTCACTAGTTGTTGGTTGAGAACCATATTGGCCCGCCCGCGAAAATCAATTTGAACTGCTTATAACTTCTGAACAATTGATCGTAGAGCACACAATTATTTGCATTTTAATGAAACATGTTGATTGTTACAAGAATATGTCGGTTTCACTAGTT
The DNA here is from genome assembly GCF_977018435.1 of Lepisma saccharinum. Classification (NCBI taxonomy): domain Eukaryota; kingdom Metazoa; phylum Arthropoda; class Insecta; order Zygentoma; family Lepismatidae; genus Lepisma; species Lepisma saccharinum. The sequence continues at coordinate 1,417,111 of NW_028142885.1, forward strand.
GTTGTTTGAAAACCATATTGGCCCGCCCGCGAGTAATAAATAGAAACTTCTTATAACTTCTGAACAAATGATCTTAGAGAGCGTAATAAATTTGCATATGAATCAGCATGTTGCATGCTACAAGAATATATCGATTTCACTAGTTGTTGGTTGAGAACCATATTGGCCCGCCCGCGAAAATTAATTTGAAATGCTTATAACTTCTGAACAAATTATCGTAGAAAGCGTAATAATTTTGCATATTAATCAGCATGTTGCATGCTACAAGAATATATCGATTTCACTAGTTGTTGGTTGAGAACCATATTGGCCCGCCCGCGAAAATCAACTTGAACTGTTTATAACTCCTGAACAATTGATCGTAGAGAACAGAATTATTTGCATTTTAATGAAACATGTTGATTGCTACAAGAATATGTCGGTTTCACTAGTTTTTTTAGAAAACCATTTTGGCCCGCCCGCGAGTATTAACTTGAACTGTTTATAACTTCTGAACAAATGATTGTAGTGAGCGTAATAATTTTGCATATTAATCAGCATGTTGCATGCTACAAGAATATATCCATTTCACTAGTTGTTGGTTGAGAACCATATTGGCCCGCCCTCGAAAATTAACTTGAAGTGCTTATAACTTCTGAAATATTGATCGTAGAGAACACAATTATTTGCAGTTCAATCAAACATGTATACTAAAAGAATATGTCGGTTTCACTAGTTATTGTTTGAGAACCTTTTTGTCCCGCCCGCCAAAACTAACTTCAACTCCTTATAACTTCTGAACAAATTATCATAGAGAGCTTAATAATTTTGCATATTAATCAACATGTTGCATGCTACAAGAATATAACGATTTCATTAGTTGTTGGTTGAGAACCATATTGGCCCGCCCACGGAAATTAACTTGAACTGCTTATAACTTCTGAACAAATGATCTTAAAGAGCGTAATAAATTTGCATATTAATCAGTATGTTGCATGCTACAAGAATATATCGATTTCACTAGTTGTTGGTTGAGAACCATATTGGCCCGCCCCCGAAAATTAATTTGAACTGCTTATAACTTCTGAACAAATAATCGTAGAAAGCGTAATAATTTTGCATATTAATCAGCATGTTGCATGCTACAAGAATATACCGATTTCACTAGTTGTTGTTTGAGAAATATATTGGCCTGCCCGCGAAAATTAACTTGAACTGCTTATAACTTCTGAACAATTGATCGTAGAGCACACAATTATTTGCATTTCAATGAAAAATTTTGAATGCTACAAGAATATGTCGGTTTCACTAGTTGTTTATAGGAAACCATATTAGCCCGCGAGTATTAACTTGAACTGTTTATAACTCCTGAACAAATGATCGTAAAGAGCTTAAAAAATTTGCATATTAATCAGCATGTTGCATGCTACAAGAATATATCGATTTCACTAGTTGTTGGTTGAAAAACATATTGGCCCGCCCGCGAAAATCAACTTCAACTGCTTATAACTTCTGAACAATTGATCGTAGAGATCACAATTATTATCATTTTAATCTAACATGTTGTATGCTTCAAGAATATGTCGGTTTCACTAGTTATTGTTTGAGAACCATTTTGGCCCGCCCGCCAAAACTAACTTCAATTCCTTATAACTTCTGAACAAATGATCGTAGAGAGCGTTATAATTTTGCATATTAATCAGCATGATGCATGCTACAAGAATATATCCATTTCATTGGTTGTTGGTTGAGAACCATATTGGCCCGCCCGCGAAAATTAACTTGAACTGCTTATAACTTCTGAACAATTGATCGTAGAGACCACAATTAATAGCATTTTAATCAAACATGTTGTATGCAACAAGAATATGTCGGTTTCACTAGTTGTTTCTAGAAAACCACATTGGCCCGCCCGCGAGTATTAACTTGAACTGTTTATGACTTCTGAACAAATGATCCTAGAGAGCGTAATAAATTTGCATTTTAATCAGCATATTGCATGCTACAAGAATATATCGATTTCACTAGTTGTTGGTATAGAACCATATTGGCCCGACCCTGAAAATCAACTTGAACTGCTTATAACTCCTGAAAAATTGATCGTAGTATAACACAAATATTTGCATTTTAATGAAACATATTGAATGCTACAAGAATATGTCGGTTTCACTAGTTGTTTTTAGAAAACCATATTGACCCGCCCGCGAGTATTAACTTGAACTGTTTATAACTTCTGAACAATTGATCGCAGAGAACACAATTATTTGCATTTCAATCAAACACATTGTATGCTACAAGAATATGTCGGTTTCACTAGTTATTGTTTGAGAACCATTTTGGCCCGCCCGCCAAAACTAACTCCAACTCCTTATAACTTCTGAACAAATGATCGTAGAGAGCGTAATAATTTTGCATATTAATCAGCATGTTGCATGCTACAACAATATAACGATTTCATTGGTTGTTGGTTGAGAACCATATTGGCCCGCCAGCGAAAATAAACTTGAACTGCTTATAACTCCTGAACAATTGATCGTAGAGACCACAATTAATAGCATTTTAATCAAACATGTTGTATGCAACAAGAATATGTCGGTTTCACTAGTTGCTTTTAGAAAACCATATTGGCCTGCCCGCGAGTATTAACTTGAACTGTTTATTACTTCTGAACAAATGATCCTAGAGAGCGTAATAAATTTGCATATTAATCAGCATGTTGCATGCTACAAGAATATATCGATTTCACTAGTTGTTGGTTGAGAACCATATTGGCCCGCCCGCGAAAATCAACTTGAACTGCTTATAACTCCTGAACATTTGATCGTAGAGACCACAAATATTTGCATTTTAATGAAACATGTTGAATGCAACAAGAATATGTCGGTTTCACTAGTTGTTTTTAGAAAACCACATTGGCCCCCCCCCGCGAGTATTAACTTGAACTGTTGATGACTTCTGAACAAATGATCCTAGAGAGCGTAATAAATTTGCATATTAATCAAGTTGCATGCTACAAGAACATATCGATTTCACTAGCTGTTCGTTGAGAACCATATTAGCCCGCCACTGAAAATCAACTTGAACTGCTTATAACTCTTGAAAAATTGATCGTAGAGAACACAATTATTTGCATTTTAAAGAAACATGTTGAATGCTACAAGAATATGTCGGTTTCACTAGTTGTTTTTAGAAAACCATATTGGCCCGCCCGCGAGTATTAACTTGAACTGTTTATAACTTTGGAACAAATGATCCAAGAGAGCGTAATAAATTTGCATATTAATCAGCATGTTGCATGCTACAAGAATATATCAATTTCACTAGTTTTTGGTTGAGAACCATATTGGCCCGCCCTCGAAAATCAACTTGAACTGCTTATAACTTCTGAACAATTGATCGTAGAGAACACAATTATTTGCATTTTAATGAAATATATTGAATGCTACAAGAATATGTCGGTTTCACTAGTTGTTATTTGAAAACAATATTGGCCCGTCCGCGAGTATTAAATTGAACTGCTTATAAGTTCTGAACAAATGATCGTAGAAAGCTCGATTGTTTTGCATATTAATAAACATGTAGCTAGCTACAAGAATATATAGATTTCACTAGTTATTGTTTGAGAACCATGTTGGCCCACCCGCGAAAACTAATTCAACTGCTTACAATTTCTGAACAAATGATCGTAGAGAACACAATTTTTTGCATTTTAATGAAACATGTTGTATGCTACAAGAATATGTCGGTTTTACTATTTGTTTTTTAGAACCATATCGGCCCGCCCACGAGTATTGACTTGTTCTGCTTATAACGTCTGAACAAATGATCGTAGTGAGCGTAATAGTTTTGCATATTAATCAGAATTTTGCATGCTACAAGAATATATCGATTTCATTACTTTTTGGTTGAGAACCATATTGGCCTGCCCGCGAAAATTAACTTGAACTGCTAATAACTTCTGAACAATTGATAGTAGAGAACACAATTATTTGCATTTCAATCAAACATGTTGTATACTACAGGAATATGTCGGTTTCACTAGTTATTGTTTGAGAACCTTTTTGTCCCGCCCGCCAAAACTAAGTTCAACTCCTTATAACTTCTGAACAAATGATCGTAGAGAGCTTAATAATTTTGCATATTAACCAGCATGTTGCATGCTACAAGAATATATCGATTTCATTAGTTGTTGGTTGAGAACCATATTGGCACGCCCGCGGAAATTAACTGCTTATAACTTCTGAACAATTGATCGTAGCGAACACAATCATTTGCATTTTAATGAAACATGTTGAATGCTTCAAGAATATGTCGGTTTCACTAGTTGTTGTTTGAGAACCATATTGGCCCGCCCGCGAGTATTAAATTGAACTTCTTATAACTTCTGAAAAAATGATCTTAGAGAGCGTAATAAATTTGCATATTAATCAGCATGTTGCATGCTACAAGAATATATCGATTTCACTAGTTGTTGTTTGAGAACCATATTGGCCCGCCCGCGAGTATTAAATTGAACTTCTTATAACTTCTGAACAAATGAACGTAGTAAGCGTAATAATTTTGCATATTAATCAGCATGTTGCATGCTACAAGAATATATCCATTTCACTAGTTGTTGGTTGAGAACCATATTGGCCAGCCCTCGAAAATTAATTGAACTGCTTATAACTTCTGAACAATTGATCTTAGAGAACACAATTATTTTCGTTTCAATCAAACATGTTGTATACTACAAGAATATGTCGGTTTCACTAGTTATTGTTTGAGAACCTTTTTGTCCCGCCCGCCAGAACTAACTTCAACTCCTTATAACTTCTGGACAAATGATCGTAGAGAGCTTCATAATTTTGCATATTAATCAGCATGTTGCATGCTACAAGAATATATCGATTTCATTATTTGTTGGTTGAGAACCATATTGGCCCGCCCGCGGAAATTAATTTGAACTGCTTACAACTTCTGAACAATTGATCGTAGCGAACACAATTATTTGCATTTTAATGAAACATGTTGAATGCTTCAAGAATATGTCGGTTTCACTAGTTGTTGTTTGAGAACCATATTGGCCCGCCCGCGAGTATTAACTTGAACGGTTTATAACTTCTGAACAAATGATCTTAGAGAGCGTAATAAATTTGCATATTAATCAGCATGTTGCATGCTACAAGAATATATCGATTTCACTATTTGTTGGTTGAGAACCATATTGGCCCGCCCGGGAAAATTAATTTGAATTGCTTATAACTTCTGAACAAATAATCGTAGAAAGCGTAATAATTTTGCATATTAATCAGCATGTTGCATGCTACAAGAATACGTCGGTTTCACTAGTTGTTTTTAGAAAACCATTTTGGCCCGCCTGCCAAAACTAATTTCAACTCCTTATAACTTCTGAACAATTGATCGTAGAAAGCGTAATAATTTTGCATATTAAACAGCATGTTGCATGCTACAAGAATATATTGATTTCATTAGTTTTTGGTTGAGAACCATATTGGCCCGCCCGCGAAAATCAACTTGAACTGCTTATAACTCCTTAACAATTGATCGTAGAGCACACAATTATTTGCATTTTAATGAAACATGTTGAATGCTACAAGAATATGCCAGTTAAACTAGTTGTTTTTAGAAAACCATATTGGCCCGCCCGCCAAAACTAACTTCAACTCTTTATAACTTCTGAACAAATGATCGTAGAGATCGTAATAAATTTGCATATAAATCAGCATATTGCATGCTACAAGAATATATCAATTTCACTTGTTGTTGGTTGAGAACCATATTGGACGGCCGCGAAAATCAACTTGAACTGCTTATAACTCCTGAACAATTGATCGTAAACAACAAAATTATTTGCATTTTAATGAAGCATGTTGAATGCTACAAGAATATGTCAATTTCACTAGTTGTTACTAGAGAACCATATTGGCCCGCCCGCGAGTATTAATTTGAATTGCTTATAACTTCTGAACAAATGATCGTAGAGAGCTTAAAAAATTTGCATATTAATCAGCATGTTGCATGCTACAAGAATATATCAGTTTCACTAGTTGTTGGTTGAAAAACATATTGGCCCGCCCGCGAAAATTAACTTGAACTGCTTATAACTTCTGAACAATTGATCGTAGCGAACACAATTATTTGCATTTTAATGATACATGTTGAATGCTTCAAGAATATGTCGGTTTCACTAATTGTTGTTTGAGAACCATATTGGATCGCCCGCGAATATGAAATGGAACTGCTTATAACTTCTGAACAAATGATCTTGGAGAGCGTAATAAATTTTCATATTAATCAGCATGTTGAATGCTACAAGAATATATCGATTTCACTAGTTGTTGGATGAGAAACATATTGGCCCGCCCGCGAAAATTAATTGGAACTGCTTATAACTTCTGAACAAATGATCTTAGAGAGCGTAATAAATTTGCATATTAATCAGCATGTTGCATGCTACAAGAATATATCGATTTCACTAGTTGTTGTTTGAGAAATATATTGTCCTGCCCGCGAAAATTAAATTGAACTGCTTATAACTTCTGAACAATTGATCGTAGAGCACACAATTATTTGCATTTCAATCAAACATGTTGTATGCTACAAGAAAATGTCGGTTTCACTAGTTATTGTTTGAGAACCATTTTGGCCCGCCCGCCAAAACTAACTTCAACTCCTTATAAATTCTGAACAAATGATCGTAGAGAGCGTAATAATTTTGCATATTAATCAGCATGTTGCATGCTACAACAATATATCGATTTCATTGGTTGTTGGTTGAAAACCATATTGGCCCGCCCACGAAAATCAACTTGAACTGCTTATAACTCCTGAACAATTGATCGTAGAGACCACAATTAATAGCATTTTAATCAAACATGTTGTATGCAACAAGAATATGTCGGTTTCACGAGTTGTTTTTAGAAAAACATATTGGCTCGCCCGCGAGTATTAACTTGAACTGTTTATAACTTCTGAACAAATGATCCTAGAAAGCGTAATAAATTTGCATATTAATCAGCATGTTGCATGCTACAAGAATATATCGATTTCACTAGTTGTTGGTTGAGAACCATATTGGCCCGCCCGCGAAAATCAATTTGAACTGCTTATAACTTCTGAACAATTGATCGAAGCGAACACAATCATTTGCATTTTAATGAAACATGTTTAATGCTTCAAGAATATGTCGGTTTCACTAGTTGTTGTTTGAGAACCATATTGGCCCGCCCGCGAGTATTAAATTGAACTTCTTATAACTTCTGAACAAATGATCTTAGAGAGCGTAATAAATTTGTATATTAATCAGCATGTTGCATGCTACAAGAATATATCGATTTCACTAGTTGTTGGTTGAGAACCATATTGGCCCGCCCGCGAAAATTAACTTGAACTCCTTATAACTTCTGAACAAATAATCGTAGAAAGCGTAACAATTTTGCATATTAATCAGCATGTTGCATGCTACAAGAATATATCCATTTCACTAGTTGTTGGTTGAGAACCATATTGGCCAGCTCTCGAAAATTAATTGAACTGCTTATAACTTCTGAACAATTGATCTTAGAGAACACAATTATTTGCATTTCAATCAAACATGTTGTATACTACAAGAATATGTCGGTTTCACTAGTTATTGTTTGAGAACCTTTTTGTCCCGCCCGCCAGAACTAACTTCAACTCCTTATAACTTCTGGACAAATGATCGTAGAGAGCTTAATAATTTTGCGTATTAATCAGCATGTTGCATGCTACAAGAATATATCGATTTCATTAGTTGTTGGTTGAGAACCATATTGGCCCGCCCGCGGAAATTAATTTAACTGCTTATAACGTCTGAACAATTGATCGTAGCGAACACAATTATTTGCATTTTAATGAAACATGTTGAATGCTTCAAGAATATGTCGGTTTCACTAGTTGTTGTTTGAGAACCATATTGGCCCGCCCGTGAGTATTAAATTGAACTGCTTATAAGTTCTGAACAAATGATCTTAGAGAGCGTAATAAATTTGCATATTAATCAGCATGTTGCATGCTACAAGAATATATCGATTTCACTAGTTGTTGGTTGAGAACCATATTGGCCCGCCCGGGAAAATTAATTTGAATTGCTTATAACTTCTGAACAAATAATCGTAGAAAGCGTAATAATTTTGCATATTAATCAGCATGCTGCATGCTACAAGAATATGTCGGTTTCACTAGTTGTTTTTAGAAAATCATTTTGGCCCGCCTGCCAAAACTAATATCAACTCCTTATAACTTCTGAACAATTGATCGTAGAAAGCGTAATAATTTTGCATATTAAACAGCATGTTGCATGCTACAAGAATATATTGATTTCATTAGTTTTTGGTTGAGAACCATATTGGCCCGCCCGCGAAAATCAACTTGAACTGCTTATAACTCCTTAACAATTGATCGTAGAGCACACAATTATTTGCATTTTAATGAAACATGTTGATTGTTACAAGAATATGTCGGTTTCACTAGTTGTTGTTTGAAAACCATATTGGCCCGCCCGCGAGTAATAAATTGAACTTCTTATAACTTCTGAACAAATGATCTTAGAGAGCGTAATAAATTTGCATATGAATCAGCATGTTGCATGCTACAAGAATATATCGATTTCACTAGTTGTTGGTTGAGAACCATATTGGCCCGCCCGCGAAAATTAATTTGAAATGCTTATAACTTCTGAACAAATAATCGTAGAAAGCGTAATAATTTTGCATATTAATCAGCATGTTGCATGCTACAAGAATATATCGATTTCACTAGTTGTTGGTTGAGAACCATATTGGCCCGCCCGCGAAAATCAAATTGAACTGTTTATAACTCCTGAACAATTGATCGTAGAGAACACAATTATTTGCATTTTAATGAAACATTTTGATTGCTACAAGAATATGTCGGTTTCACTAGTTTTTTTAGAAAACCATTTTGGCCCGCCCGCGAGTATTAACTTGAACTGTTTATAACTTCTGAAATATTGATCGTAGAGAACACAATTATTTGCATTTCAATCAAACATGTATACTAAAAGAATATGTCGGTTTCACTAGTTATTGTTTGAGAACCTTTTTGTCCCGCCCGCCAAAACTAACTTCAACTCCTTATAACTTCTGAACAAATGATCGTAGAGAGCTTAATAATTTTGCATATTAATCAGCATGTTGCATGCTACAAGAATATATCCATTTCACTAGTTGTTGGTTGAGAACCATATTGGCCAGCTCTCGAAAATTAATTGAACTGCTTATAACTTCTGAACAATTGATCTTAGAGAACACAATTATTTGCATTTCAATCAAACATGTTGTATACTACAAGAATATGTCGGTTTCACTAGTTATTGTTTGAGAACCTTTTTGTCCCGCCCGCCAGAACTAACTTCAACTCCTTATAACTTCTGGACAAATGATCGTAGAGAGCTTAATAATTTTGCGTATTAATCAGCATGTTGCATGCTACAAGAATATATCGATTTCATTAGTTGTTGGTTGAGAACCATATTGGCCCGCCCGCGGAAATTAATTTAACTGCTTATAACGTCTGAACAATTGATCGTAGCGAACACAATTATTTGCATTTTAATGAAACATGTTGAATGCTTCAAGAATATGTCGGTTTCACTAGTTGTTGTTTGAGAACCATATTGGCCCGCCCGTGAGTATTAAATTGAACTGCTTATAAGTTCTGAACAAATGATCTTAGAGAGCGTAATAAATTTGCATATTAATCAGCATGTTGCATGCTACAAGAATATATCGATTTCACTAGTTGTTGGTTGAGAACCATATTGGCCCGCCCGGGAAAATTAATTTGAATTGCTTATAACTTCTGAACAAATAATCGTAGAAAGCGTAATAATTTTGCATATTAATCAGCATGCTGCATGCTACAAGAATATGTCGGTTTCACTAGTTGTTTTTAGAAAATCATTTTGGCCCGCCTGCCAAAACTAATATCAACTCCTTATAACTTCTGAACAATTGATCGTAGAAAGCGTAATAATTTTGCATATTAAACAGCATGTTGCATGCTACAAGAATATATTGATTTCATTAGTTTTTGGTTGAGAACCATATTGGCCCGCCCGCGAAAATCAACTTGAACTGCTTATAACTCCTTAACAATTGATCGTAGAGCACACAATTATTTGCATTTTAATGAAACATGTTGATTGTTACAAGAATATGTCGGTTTCACTAGTTGTTGTTTGAAAACCATATTGGCCCGCCCGCGAGTAATAAATTGAACTTCTTATAACTTCTGAACAAATGATCTTAGAGAGCGTAATAAATTTGCATATGAATCAGCATGTTGCATGCTACAAGAATATATCGATTTCACTAGTTGTTGGTTGAGAACCATATTGGCCCGCCCGCGAAAATTAATTTGAAATGCTTATAACTTCTGAACAAATAATCGTAGAAAGCGTAATAATTTTGCATATTAATCAGCATGTTGCATGCTACAAGAATATATCGATTTCACTAGTTGTTGGTTGAGAACCATATTGGCCCGCCCGCGAAAATCAAATTGAACTGTTTATAACTCCTGAACAATTGATCGTAGAGAACACAATTATTTGCATTTTAATGAAACATTTTGATTGCTACAAGAATATGTCGGTTTCACTAGTTTTTTTAGAAAACCATTTTGGCCCGCCCGCGAGTATTAACTTGAACTGTTTATAACTTCTGAAATATTGATCGTAGAGAACACAATTATTTGCATTTCAATCAAACATGTATACTAAAAGAATATGTCGGTTTCACTAGTTATTGTTTGAGAACCTTTTTGTCCCGCCCGCCAAAACTAACTTCAACTCCTTATAACTTCTGAACAAATGATCGTAGAGAGCTTAATAATTTTGCATATTAATCAGCATGTTGCATGCTACAAGAATATATAGATTTCATTACTTGTTGGTTGAGAACCATATTGGCCCGCCCGCGGAAATTAACTTGAACTGCTTATAACTTCTGAACAATTGATGGTAGCGAACACAATTATTTGCATTTTAATGAAACATGTTGAATGCTTCAAGAATGTGTCGCATTCACTAGTTGTTGTTTGAGAACCATATTGGCCCGCCCGCGAGTATTAAATTGAACTGCTTATAACTTCTGAACAAACGATCTTAGAGAGCGTTATAAATTTGCATATTAATCAGCATGTTGCATGCTACAAGAATATATTGATTTCACTAGTTGTTGGATGAGAACCATATTGGCCAGCCCGCGAAAATTAATTTGAACTGCTTATAACTTCTGAACAAATAATCTTAGAAAGCGTAATAATTTTGCATATTAATCAGCATGTTGCATGCTACAAGAATATGTCGGTTTCACTAGTTGTTTTTAGAAAACCATTTTGGCCCGCCTTCCAAAACTAAATTTAACTCCTTATAACTTCTGAACAATTGATCGTAGAAAGCGTAATAATTTTGCATATTAAACAGCATGTTGCATGCTACAAGAATATATCGATTTCATTAGTTTTTGGTTGAGAACCATATTTTCCCGCCAGCGAAAATCAACTTGAACACATGTTGAATGCTACAAGAATATGTCGGTTTCACTATTTTTTTTTAGAAAATCATATTGGCCCGTCCGAGAGTATTAACTTGAACTGTTTATAACTTCTGAATAAATGATCCTAGAGAGCGTAATAAATTTGCATATTAATCAGCATATTGCATGCTACAAGAATATATCGATTTCACAAGTTGTTGGTTGAGAACCATATTGGCCCGCCCGCGAAAATCAACTTGAACTGCTTATAACTCCTGAACAATTGATCGTAGAGAGCACAATTATTTGCATTTTAATGAAACTTGTTGAATGCTACAAGAATATGTCGGCTTCACTAGTTGTTTTTAGAAAACCATATTGGCCCGCCCGCGAGTATTAACTTGAACTGTTTATAACTTCTGAACGAATGAACGTAGAGAGCGTAATAAATTTGCATATTAATCAGCATGTTGCATGCTAAAAGAATATACCGATTTCACTTGTTGTTGGTTGAGAACCATATTGGCCGGCCGCGAAAATCAACTTTAACTGCTTATAACTCCTGAACAATTGATCGTAAACAACAAAATTATTTGCATTTTAATGATACATGTTGAATGCTACAAGAATATGTCAGTTTCACTAGTTGTTATTTGAGAACCATATTGGCCCGCCCGCGAGTATTAACTTGAATTGCTTACAACTTCTGAACAAATGATCGTAGAAAGCTTAAAAAATTTGCATATTAATCAGCATGTTGCATGCTACAAGAATATATCGATTTCACTAGTTGTTGGTTAAAAAACATATTGGCCCGCCCGCGAAAATCAACTTGAACTGCTTATAACTTCTGAAAAATTGATCGTAGAGATCACAATTATTATCAATTTAATCTAACATTTTGTATGCTACAAGAATATGTCGGTTTCACTAGTTATTGTTTGAGAACCATTTTGGCCCGCCCGCCAAAACTAACTTCAACTCCTTATAACTTCTGAACAAATGATCGTAGAGAGCGTTATAATTTTGCATATTAATCAGCATGTTGCATACTACAAGAATATATCGATTTCATTGGTTGTTGGTTGAGAACCATATTGGCCCGCCGGCGAAAATTATATTGAACTGCTTATAACTTCTGAACAATTGATCGTAGCGAACACAATTATTTGCATTTTAATGATACATGTTGAATGCTTCAAGAATATGTCGGTTTCACTAATTGTTGTTTGAGAACCATATTGGATCGCCCGCGAATATGAAATTGAACTGCTTATAACTTCTGAACAAATGATTTTAGAGAGCGTAATAAATTTGCATATTAATCAGCATGTTGCATGCTACAAGAATATATCAATTTCATTAGTTGTTGGTTGAGAACCATATTGGCCCGCCCGCGGAAATTAACTTGAACTGCTTATAACGTCTGAACAATTGATCGTAGCGAACACAATTATTTGCATTTTAATGAAACATGTTGAATGCTTCAAGAATATGTCGGTTTCCCTAGTTGTTTTTAGAAAATCATTTTGGCCCGCCTGCCAAAACTAATTTCAACTCTTTATAACTTCTGAACAATTGATCGTAGAAAGCGTAATAATTTTGCATATTAAACAGCATGTTGCATGCTACAAGAATATATTGATTTCATTAGTTTTTGGTTGAGAACCATATTGGCCCGCCCGCGAAAATCAACTTGAACTGCTTATAACTCCTTAACAATTGATCGTAGAGCACACAATTATTTGCATTTTAATGAAACATGTTGATTGTTACAAGAATATGTCGGTTTCACTAGTTGTTGTTTGAAAACCATATTGGCCCGCCCGCGAGTAATAAATTGAACTTCTTATAACTTCTGAACAAATGATCTTAGAGAGCGTAATAAATTTGCATATGAATCAGCATGTTGCATGCTACAAGAATATATCGATTTCACTAGTTGTTGGTTGAGAACCATATTGGCCCGCCCGCGAAAATTAATTTGAAATGCTTATAACTTCTGAACAAATAATCGTAGAAAGCGTAATAATTTTGCATATTAATCAGCATGTTGCATGCTACAAGAATATATCGATTTCACTAGTTGTTGGTTGAGAACAATATTGGCCCGCCCGCGAAAATCAACTTGAACTGTTTATAACTCCTGAACAATTGATCGTAGAGAACACAATTATTTGCATTTTAATGAAACATGTTGATTGCTACAAGAATATGTCGGTTTCACTAGTTTTTTTAGAAAACCATTTTGGCCCGCCCGCGAGTATTAACTTGAACTGTTTATAACTTCTGAACAAATGATTGTAGTGAGCGTAATAATTTTGCATATTAATCAGCATGTTGCATGCTACAAGAATATATCCATTTCACTAGTTGTTGGTTGAGAACCATATTGGCCAGCCTCGAAAATTAACTTGAACTGCTTATAACTTCTGAAATATTGATCGTAGAGAACACAATTATTTGCATTTCAATCAAACATGTATACTAAAAGAATATGTCGGTTTCACTAGTTATTGTTTGAGAACCTTTTTGTCCAGCCCGCCAAAACTAACTTCAACTCCTTATAACTTCTGAACAAATGATCGTAGAGAGCTTAATAATTTTGCATATTAATCAGCATGTTGCATGCTACAAGAATATATCGATTTCATTGGTTGTTGGTTGAGAACCATATTGGCCCGCCCGCGAAAATTATATTGAACTGCTTATAACTTCTGAACAATTGATCGTAGCGAACACAATTATTTGCATTTTAATGAAACATGTTGAATGCTTCAAGAATATGTCGGTTTCACTAATTGTTGTTTGAGAACCATATTGGATCGCCCGCGAATATGAAATTGAACTGCTTATAACTTCTGAACAAATGATTTTAGAGAGCGTAATAAATTTGCATATTAATCAGCATGTTGCATGCTACAAGAATATATCGATTTCACTAGTTGTTGGTTGAGAACCATATTGGCTCGCCCCTGAAAATCAACTTCAACTGATTATAGCTCCTGAAAAATTGATCGTAGAGAACACAATTATTTGCATTTTTATGAAATATATTGAATGCTACAAGAATATGTTGGTTTCACTAGTTGTTTTTAGAAAAACATATTGGCCCGCCCGCTACTATTAAATTGAACTGCTTATAACTTCTGAACAAATGATCTTAGAGAGCGTAATAAATTTGCATATTAATCAGCATGTTGCATGCTACAAGTATATATCGATTTCACTAGTTGTTGGTTGAGAACCATATTGGCCCGCCCGGGAAAATTAATTTGAATTGCTTATAACTCCTGAACAAATAATCGTAGAAAGCGTAATAATTTTGCATATTAATCAGCATGTTGCATGCTACAAGAATATGTCGGTTTCACTAGTTGTTTTTAGAAAATCATTTTGGCCCGCCTGCCAAAACTAATTTCAACTCCTTATAACTTCTGAACAATTGATCGTAGAAAGCGTAATAATTTTGCATATTAAACAGCATGTTGCATGCTACAAGAATATATTGATTTCATTAGCTTTTGGTTGAGAACCATATTGGCCCGCCCGCGAAAATCAACTTGAACTGCTTATAACTCCTTAACAATTGATCGTAGAGCACACAATTATTTGCATTTTAATGAAACATGTTGATTGCTACAAGAATATTTCGATTTCACTAGTTGTTGTTTGAGAACCATATTGGCCCGCCCGCGAGTATTAAATTGAACTTCTTATAACTTCTGAACAAATGATCTTAGAGAGCGTAATAAATTTGCATATGAATCAGCATGTTGCATGCTACAAGAATATATCGATTTCACTAGTTGTTGGTTGAGAACCATATTGGCCCGCCCGCGAAAATTAATTTGAAATGCTTATAACTTCTGAACAAATAATCGTAGAAAGCGTAATAATTTTGCATATTAATCAGCATGTTGCATGCTACAAGAATATATCGATTTCACTAGTTGTTGGTTGAGAACCATATTGGCCCGCCCGGGAAAATTAATTTGAATTGCTTATAACTTCTGAACAAATAATCGTAGAAAGCGTAATAATTTTGCATATTAATCAGCATGTTGCATGCTACAAGAATATGTCGGTTTCACTAGTTGTTTTTAGAAAATCATTTTGGCCCGCCTGCCAAAACTAATTTCAACTCCTTATAACTTCTGAACAATTGATCGTAGAAAGCGTAATAATTTTGCATATTAAACAGCATGTTGCATGCTACAAGAATATATTGATTTCATTAGTTTTTGGTTGAGAACCATATTGGCCCGCCCGCGTTAATCAATTTGAACTGCTTATAACTCCTTAACAATTGATCGTAGAGCACACAATTATTTGCATTTTAATGAAACATGTTGATTGCTACAAGAATATGTCGGTTTCACTAGTTGTTGTTTGAGAACCATATTGGCCCGCCCGCGAGTATTAAATTGAACTTCTTATAACTTCTGAACAAATGATCTTAGAGAGCGTAATAAATTTGCATATGAATCAGCATGTTGCATGCTACAAGAATATATCGATTTCACTAGTTGTTGGTTGAGAACCATATTGGCCCGCCCGCGAAAATTAATTTGAAATGCTTATAACTTCTGAACAAATAATCGTAGAAAGCGTAATAACTTTGCATATTAATCAGCATGTTGCATGCTACAAGAATATATCGATTTCACTAGTTGTTGGTTGAGAACCATATTGGCCCGCCCGCGAAAATCAACTTGAACTGTTTATAACTCCTGAACAATTGATCGTAGAGAACACAATTATTTGCATTTTAATGAAACATGTTGATTGCTACAAGAATATGTCGGTTTCACTAGTTTTTTTAGAAAACCATTTTGGCCCTCCCGCGAGTATTAACTTGAACTGTTTATAACTTCTGAACAAATGATTGTAGTGAGCGTAATAATTTTGCGTATTAATCAGCATGTTGCATGCTACAAGAATATATCCATTTCACTAGTTGTTGGTTGAGAACCATATTGGCCCGCCCTCGAAAATTAACTTGAACTGCTTATAACTTCTGAAATATTGATCGTAGAGAACACAATTATTTGCATTTCAATCAAACATGTATACTAAAAGAATATGTCGGTTTCACTAGTTATTGTTTGAGAACCTTTTTGTCCCGCCCGCCAAAACTAACTTCAACTCCTTATAACTTCTGAACAAATGATCGTAGCGAGCTTAATAATTTTGCATATTAATCAGCATGTAGCATGCTACAAGAATATATCGATTTCATTAGTTGTTGGTTGAGAACCATATTGGCCCGCCCGCGGAAATTAACTTGAACTGCTTATAACTTTTGAACAATTGATCGTAGCGAACACAATTATTTGCATTTTAATGAAACATGTTGAATGCTTCAAGAATATGTCGGTTTCACTAGTTGTTGTTTGAGAACCATATTGGCCCGCCCGCGAGTATTAAATTGAACTGCTTATAACTTCTGAACAAACGGTCTTAGAGAGCGTTATAAATTTGCATATTAATCAGCATGTTGCATGCTACAAGAATATATTGATTTCACTAGTTGTTGGATGAGAACCATATTGGCCCGCCCGCGAAAATTAATTTGAACTGCTTATAACTTCTGAACAAATAATCGTAGAAAGCGTAATAATTTTGCATATTAATCAGCATGTTGCATGCTACAAGAATATGTCGGTTTCACTAGTTGTTTTTAGAAAACCATTTTGGCCCGCCTGCCAAAACTAATTTCAACTCCTTATAACTTCTGATCAATTGATCGTAGAAAGCGTAATAATTTTGCATATTAAACAGCATGTTGCATGCTACAAGAATATATCCATTTCATTAGTTTTTGGTTGAGAACCATATTTTCCCGCCAGCGAAAATCAACTTGAACTGCTTATAACTCCTAAACAATTGATCGTAGAGCACACAATTATTTTCATTTTAATGAAACATGTTGAATGCTACAAGAATATGTCGGTTTCACTAGTTGTTTTCAGAAAACCATATTGGCCCGCCCGCGAGTATTAACTTGAACTGTTTATAACTTCTGAACAAATGAACGTAGAGAGCGTAATAAATTTGCATATTAATCAGCATGTTGCATGCTACAAGAATATATCGATTTCACTTGTTGTTGGTTGAGAACCATATTGGCCGGCCGCGAAAATCAACTTTAACTGCTTATAACTCCTGAACAATTGATCGTAAACAACAAAATTATTTTCGTTTTAATGATACATGTTGAATGCTACAAGAATATGTCAGTTTCACTAGTTGTTATTTGAGAACCATATTGGCCCGCCTGCGAGTATTAACTTGAATTGCTTACAACTTCTGAACAAATGATCGTAGAGAGCTTAAGAAATTTGCATATTAATCAGCATGTTGCATGCTACAAGAATATATCGATTTCACTAGTTTTTGGTTGAAAAGCATATTGGCCCGCCCGCGAAAATCAACTTGAACTGCTTATAACTTCTGAACAATTGATCGTAGAGATCACAATTATTATCATTTTAATCTAACATGTTGTATGCCACAAGAATATGTCGGTTTCACTAGTTATTGTTTGAGAACCATTTTGGCCCGCCCGCCAAAACTAACTTCAACTCCTTATAACTTCTGAACAAATGATCGTAGAGAGCGTTATAATTTTGCATATTAATCAGCATGTTGCATACTACAAGAATATATAGATTTCATTGGTTTTTGGTTGAGAACCATATTGGCCTGCCCGCGAAAATTATAATGAACTGCTTATAACTTCTGAACAATTGATCGTAGCGAACACAATTATTTGCATTTTAATGAAACATGTTGAATGCTTCAAGAATATGTCGGTTTCACTAATTGTTGTTTGAGAACCATATTGGATCGCCCGCGAATATGAAATTGAACTGCTTATAACTTCTGAACAAATGATCTTAGAGAGCGTAATAAATTTGCATATTAATCAGCATGTTGCATGCTACAAGAATATATCGATTTCACTAGTTGTTGGTTGAGAACCATATTGGCTCGCCCCTGAAAATCAACTTCAACTGCTTATAACTCCTGAAAAATTGATCGTAGAGAACACAATTATTTGCATTTTTATGAAACATATTGAATGCTACAAGAATATGTCGGTTTCACTAGTTGTTTTTAGAAAACCATATTGGCCCGCCCGCGAGTATTAACTTGAACTGTTAATAACTTCTGAACAATTGATCGCAGAGAACACAATAATTTGCATTTCAATCAAACATGTTGTATGCTACAAGAATATGTCTGTTTCACTAGTTGTTGTTTGAGAACCATTTTGTCCCGCCCGCCAAAACTAACTTCAACTCCTTATAACTTCTGAACAAATGATCGTAGAGAGCGTTATAATTTTGCATAATAATCAGCATGTTGCATGCTACAAGAATATATCGATTTCACTAGTTGTTGGTTGAGAACCATATTGGCCCGCCCGCGAAAATTAATTTGATTGCTTATAACTTCTGAACAAATGATCTTAAAGAGCGCAATAAATTTGCATATTAATCAGCATGTTGCATGCTACAAGAATATATCGATTTCACTAGTTGTTGGTTGAGAACCATATTGGCCCGCCCGCGTGTATTAATTTGAACTGCTTATAACTTCTGAACAAATAATCGTAGAAAGCGTAATAATTTTGCATATTAATCAGCATGTTGCATGCTACAAGAATATATCGATTTCACTAGTTGTTGTTTGAGAAATATATTGGCCTGCCCGCGAAAATTAACTTGAACTGCTTATAACTTCTGAACAATTGATCGTAGAGCACACAATTATTTGCATTTTAATGAAACATGTTGAATGCTACAAGAATATGTCGGTTTCACTAGTGTTTTTTAGAAAACCATATTGGCCCGCCCGCGAGTATTAACTTGAACTGTTTATAACTTCGGAACAAATGATCCTAGAGAGCATAATAAATTTGCATATAAATCAGCATGTTTCATGCTACAAGAATATGTCGGTTTTATTATTTGCTTTTAGAAAACCATATTGGCCCGACGGCGAAAATCAATTTGAACTGCTTATAACTTCTGAACAATTGATCGTAGAGAACACAATTATTTGCATTTTAATGAAACATGTTGAATGCTACAAGAATATGTCGGTTTCACTAGTTGTTTTTAGAAAACCATATTGGCCGCATGCGAGTATTAACTTGAACTGTTAATAACTTCTGAACAAATAATCGTAGAGAGCGTAACAAATTTACATATTAATCAGCATGTTGCATGCTACAAGAATATATCGATTTCACTAGTTGTTGGTTGAGAACCATATTGGCCGCCCGCGAAAATCAACTTGAACTGCTTATAACTCCTGAAAAATTGATCGTAGACAACACAATTATTTGCATTTTAATGAAACATATTGAATGCTACAAGAATATGTCAGTTTCACAAGTTATTGTTTGAGAACCATATTGGCCCGCCCGCGATTATTAAATTGAACTGCTTATAAGTTCTGAGCAAATGATCGTAGAAAGCTCGATTGTTTTGCATAATAATAAACATGTAGCTAGCTACAAGAATATATAGCTTTCACAAGTTATTGTTTGAGAACCATGTTGGCCCACCCGCGAAAACTAATTCAACATCTTACAATTTCTGAAAAAATGATCGTAGAGAACACAATTATTTGCATTTTAATGAAACATGTTGTATGCTACAAGAATATGTCGGTTTTACTATTTGTTTTTTAGAACCATATTGTCCCGCCCGCGAGTATTGACTTGTTCTGCTTATAACTTCTGAACAAATGATCATAGTGAGCGTAATAATTTTGCATATTAATCAGCATGTTGCATGCTACAAGAATATATCCATTTCACTAGTTGTTGGTTGAAAAACCATATTGGCCCGCCCGCGAAAATCAATTTAACTGCTTATAACTTCTGAACAATTGATCGTAGAGATCACAATTATTATCATTTTTATCTAACATGTTGTATGCTTCAAGAATATGTCGGTTTCACTAGTTTTTGTTTGAGAACAATATTGGCCCGCCCGCGAAAATTAATTTGAACTGCTTATAACTTCTGAACAAATAATCGTAGAAAGCGTAATAATTTTTCATATTAATCAGCATGTTGCATGCTACAAGAATATATCGATTTCATTAGTTGTTGTTTGAGAAATATATTGGCCTGCCCGCGAAAATTAACTTGAACTGCTTATAACTTCTGAACAATTGATTGTAGAGCACACAATTATTTGCATTTCAATCAAACATGTTGTATGCTACAAGAATATGTCGGTTTCACTAGTTATTGTTTGAGAACAATTTTGGCCCGGCCGCCAAAACTAACTTCAACTCCTTATACCTTCTGAACAAATGATCTTAGAGAGCGTAATAAATTTGCATATTAATCAGCATGTTGCATGCTACAAGAATATTTCGATTTCACTAGTTGTTGGTTGAGAACCATATTGGCCCGCCCGCGAAAATTAATTTGAACTTCTTATAACTTCTGAACAAATAATCGTAGAAAGCGTAATAATTTTTCATATTAATCAGCATGTTGCATGCTACAAGAATATATCGATTTCACTAGTTGTTGTTTGAGAAATATATTGGCCTGCCCGCGAAAATTAACTTGAACTGCTTATAACTTCTGAACAATTGATTGTAGAACACACAATTATTTGCATTTCAATCAAACATGTTGTATGCTACAAGAATATGTCGGTTTCACTAGTTATTGTTTGAGAACAATTTTGGCCCGGCCGCCAAAACTAACTTCAACTCCTTATAACTTCTTAACAAATGATCGTAGAGAGCGTATTAATTTTGCATATCAATCAGCATGTTGCATGATACAAGAATATATCGATTTCATTGGTTGTTCGTTGAGAACCATATTGGCCCGCCCGCGAAAATCAATTTGAACTGCTTATAACTCCTGAACAATTGATCGTAGAGACCACAATTAATAGCATTTTAATCAAACATGTTGTATGCAACAAGAATATGTCGGTTTCACTAGTACTTTTTAGAAAACCATATTGGCCCGGCCGCGAGTATTAACTTGAACTGTTTATAACTTCTGAACAAATGATCCTAGAGAGCGTAATAAATTTGCATATTAATCAGCATGTTGCATGCTACAAAAATATATCGATTTCACTAGTTGTTGTTTGAGAAATATATTGGCCTGCCCGCGAAAATTAACTTGAACTGCTTATAACTTCTGAACAATTGATCGTAGAGCACACAATTATTTGCAATTTAATGAAACATTTTGAATGCTACAAGAATATGTGATTTCACTAGTTGTTTATAGAAAACCATATTAGCCCGCGAGTATTAACTTGAACTATTTATAACTTCTGAACACATGATCCTAGAGAGCGTAATAAATTTGCATTTTAATCAGC
Organism: Lepisma saccharinum; assembly: GCF_977018435.1. Classification (NCBI taxonomy): domain Eukaryota; kingdom Metazoa; phylum Arthropoda; class Insecta; order Zygentoma; family Lepismatidae; genus Lepisma; species Lepisma saccharinum. The sequence continues at coordinate 1,438,997 of NW_028142885.1, forward strand.
ATGTTGCATGCTACAAGAATATATCGATTTCACTAGTTGTTGGTTGAGAACCATATTGGCCCGCCCGCGAAAATCAATTTGAACTGCTTATAACTCCTGAACAACTGATCGTAGAGAACACAATTATTTGCATTTTAATGAAACATGTTGTATGCTACAAGAATATGTCGGTTTCACTAGTTGTTTATATAAAACCATATTAGCCCGCGAGTATTAACTTGAACTGTTTATGACTTCTGAAAAAATGATCCTAGAGAGCGTAATAAATTTGCATATTAATCAGCATGTTGCATGCTACAAGAATATATCGATTTCACTAGTTTTTGGTTGAGAACCATATTGGCCCGCCCGCGAAAATCAACTTGAACTGCTTATAACTTCTGAACAATTGATCGTAGAGAAGACAATTATTTGCATCTTAATGAAACATGTTTAATGCTACAAGAATATGTCAGTTTCACTAGTTATTGTTTGAGAACCATATTGGTCCGCCCCGAGTATTAAATTGAACTGCTTTATAAGTTCTGAACAAATGATCGTAGAAAGTTCGATTGTTTTGCATATTAATAAACATGTAGCTAGCTACAAGAATATATAGATTTCACTAGTTATTGTTTGAGAACCGTGTTGGCCCACCCGCGAAAACTAATTCAACTGCTTACAATTTCTGAACAAATGATAGTAGAGAACACAATTATTTGCATTTTAATGAAACATGTTGTATGCTACAAGAATAAGTCGGTTTTACTATTTGTTTTTTTAGAACCATATTGGCCCGCCCGCGAGTATTGACTTGTTCTGCTTATAACGTCTGAACAAATGATCGTAATGAGCGTAAGAGTTTTGCATTTTAATCAGCATGTTGCATGCTACAAGAATATATCGATTTCACTAGTTGTTGTTTGAGAACCATATTGGTCCGCCCTCGAAAATTAACTTGAACTGCTTATAACTTCTGAACAATTGATCGTAGAGAACACAATTATTTGCATTTCAATCAAACATGTTGTATGCTACAAGAATATGTCGGTTTCACTAGTTATTGTTTGAGAACCATTTTGGCCCGCCCGCCAAAACTAACTTCAACTCCTTATAACTTCTGAACAAATGATCGTAGAGAGCGTTATAATTTTGCATATTAATCAGCATGTTGCATGCTACAAGAATATATCGATTTCACTAGTTGTTGGTTGAGAACCATAATGGTCCGCCCTCGAAAATTAACTTGAACTGCTTATAACTTCTGAACAATTGATCGTAGCGAACACAATTATTTGCATTTCAATCAAACATGTTGTAAACTACAAAAATATGTCGGTTTCACTAGTTATTGTTTGAGAACTTTTTGTCCCGCCCGCCAAAACTAACTTCAACTCCTTAAAACTTCTGAACAAATTATCGTAGAGAGCTTAATAATTTTGCATATTAATCAGCATGTTGCATGCAACAAGAACATATCGATTTCATTAGTTGTTGGATGAGAACCATATTAGCGCGCCCGCGAAAATCAATTTGAACTGCTTATAACTCCTGAACAATTGATCATAGAGACCACAATTAATAGCATTTTAATCAAACATGTTGTATGCAACAAGAATATGTCGGTTTCACTAGTCGTTTTTAGAAAACCATATTGGCCCGCCCGCGAGTATTAACTAGAACTGTTTATAACTTCTGAACAAATGATCCTAGAGAGCGTAATAAATTTGCATATTAATCAGCATGTTGCATGCTGCAAGAATATATCGATTTCACTAGTTGTTGGTTGAGAACCATATTGGCCCGCCCGCGAAAATCAACTTGAACTGCTTATAACTCCTGAACAATTGATCGTAGAGAACACAATTATTTGCATTTTAATGAAACATGTTGAATGCAACAAGAATATGTCGGTTTCACTAGTTGTTTTTAGAAAACCATATTGGCCCGCCCGCGAGTATTAATTTGAACTGTTTATAACTTCTAAACAAATGATCCTAAAGAGCGTAATAAATTTGCATATTAATGAGCATGTTTCATGCTACAAGAATATATCGATTTGTCTAGTTGTTGGTTGAGAACCATATTGGCGCGCCCCTGAAAATCAACTTGAACTGCTTATAACTCCTGAAAACTTTATCGTAGAGAACACAATTATTTGCATTTTAAAGAAACATGTTGAATGCTACAAGAATATGTCGGTTTCACTAGTTGTTTTTAGAAAACCATATTGGCCCGCCCGCGAGTATTAACTTGAACTGTTTATAACTTCTGAACAATTGATCGTAGAGAACACAATTATTTGCATTTCAGTCATTCATGTTGTATGCTACAAGAATATGTCGGTTTCACTAGTTATTGTTTGAGAACCATTTTGGCCTGCCCGCCAAAACTAAATTCAACTCGTTGTAACTTCTGAACAAATGATCGTAGAGAGCGTTGTAAATATGCATATTAATCAGCATGTTGCATGCTACAAGAATATATCGATTTCACTGGTTGATGGTTGAGAACCATATTGGCCCGCCCGCGATAATTAATTTGAACTGCTTATAACTTCTGAACAAATAATCGTAGAAAGCGCAATAATTTTTCATATTAATCAGCATGTTGCATGCTACAAGAATATATCGATTTCACTAGTTGTTGTTTGAGAAATATATTGGCCTGCCCGCGAAAATTAACTTGAACTGCTTATAACTTCTGAACAATTGATCGTAGAGCACACAATTATTTGCATTTCAATCAAACATGTTGTATGCTACAAGAATATGTCGGTTTCACTAGTTATTGTTTGAGAACCATTTTGGCCCGCCCGCCAAAACTAACTTCAACTTCTTATAACTTCTGAACAAATGATCGTAGAGAGCGTAATAATTTTGCATATTAATCTGCATGTTGCATGCTACAACAATATATCGATTTCATTGGTTGTTGGTTGAGAACCATATTGGCCCGCCCGCGAAAATCAACTTGAACTGCTTATAACTCCTGAACAATTGATCGTAGAGACCACAATTAATAGCATTTTAATCAAACATGTTGTATGCAACAAGAATATGTCGGTTTCACTAGTTATTGTTTGAGAACTTTTTGTCCCGCCCGCCAAAACTAACTTCAACTCCTTAAAACTTCTGAACAAATTATCGTAGAGAGCTTAATAAATTTGCATATTTATCAGCATGTTGCATGCAACAAGAACATATCGATTTCATTAGTTGTTGGATGAGAACCATATTAGCCCGCCCGCGAAAATCAATTTGAACTGCTTATAACTCCTGAACAATTGATCGTAGAGACCACAATTAATAGCATTTTAATCAAACATGTTGTATGCAACAAGAATATGTCGGTTTCACTAGTTGTTTATGGAAAACCATATTAGCCCGCGAGTATTAACTTGAACTATTTATAACTTCTGAACAAATGATCCTAGAGAGCGTAATAAATTTGCATTTTAATCAGCATGTTGCATGCTACAAGAATATATCGATTTCACTAGTTGTTGGTTGAGAACCATATTGGCCCGCCCGCGAAAATCAATTTGAACTGCTTATAACTCCTGAACAATTGATCGTAGAGAACACAATTATTTGCATTTTAATGAAACATGTTGAATGCTACAAGAATATGTCGGTTTCACTAGTTGTTTATATAATACCATATTAGCCCGCGAGTATTAACTTGAACTATTTATAACTTCTGAACAAATGATCCTAGAGAGCGTAATAAATTTGCATATTAAACAGCATGTTGCATGCTACAAAAATATATCGATTTCACTAGTTGTTGGTTGAGAACCATATTGGCCGGCTCGCGATAAACAACTTGAACTGCTTATAACTCCTGAACAATTGATCGTGGAGACCACAATTATTTGCATTTTAATTAAACATGTTGAATGCAACAAGAATATGTCGGTTTCACTAGTTGTTTTTAGAAAACCATATTGGCCCGATCGCGAGTATTAACTTGAACGGTTTATGACTTCTGAACAAATGATCCTAGAGAGCGTAATAAATTTGCATATTAATCAGCATGTTGCATGCTACAAGAATATATCGATTTCACTAGTTGTTGGTTGAAAAACATATTGGCCCGCCCGCGAAAATCAACTTGAACTGCTTATAACTTCTTAACAATTGATCGTAGAGATCACAATTATTACCATTTTAATCTAACATGTTGTATTCTACAAGAATATGTCAGTTTCACTAGTTTTTGTTTGAGAACCATATTGGCCCGTCCGCGAGTATTAACTTGAACTGCTTACAACTTCTGAACAAATGATCGTAGAGAGCGTAAAAAATTTGCATATTAATCAGTATGTTGTACGCTACAAGAATATGTCGGTTTTACTATTTGTTTTTTTAGAACCATATTGGCCCGCCCGCGAGTATTGACATGTTCTGCTTATAACGTCTGAACAAATGATCGTAGTGAGCGTAAGAGTTTTGCATTTTAATCAGCATGTTGCATGCTACAAGAATATATCGATTTCACTAGTTGTTGTTTGAGAACCATATTGGTCCGCCCTCGAAAATTAACTTGAACTGCTTATAACTTCTGAACAATTGATCGTAGAGAACACAATTATTTGCATTTCAATCAAACATGTTGTATGCTACAAGAATATGTCGGTTTCACTAGTTATTGTTTGAGAACCATTTTGGCCCGCCCGCCAAAACTAACTTCAACTCCTTATAACTTCTAAACAAATGATCGTAGAGAGCGTTATAATTTTGCATATTAATCAGCATGTTGCATGCTACAAGAATATATCGATTTCACTAGTTGTTGGTTGAGAACCATAATGGTCCGCCCTCGAAAATTAACTTGAACTGCTTATAACTTCTGAACAATTGATCGTAGCGAACACAATTATTTGCATTTCAATCAAACATGTTGTATGCAACAAGAATATGTCGGTTTCACTAGTCGTTTTTAGAAAACCATATTGGCCAGCCCGCGAGTATTAACTTGAACTGTTTATAACTTCTGAACAAATGATCCTAGAGAGCGTAATAAATTTGCATATTAATCAGCATGTTGCATGCTGCAAGAATATATCGATTTCACTAGTTGTTGGTTGAGAACCATATTGGCCCGCCCGCGAAAATCAACTTGAGCTGCTTATAACTCCAGAACAATTGATCGTAGAGAACACAATTATTTGCATTTTAATGAAACATGTTGACTGCAACAAGAATATGTCGGTTTCACTAGTTGTTTTTAGAAAAACAAATTGGCCCGCCCGCGAGTATTAATTTGAACTGTTTATAACTTCTAAACAAATGATCCTAAAGAGCGTAATAAATTTGCATATTAATCAGCATGTTTCATGCTACAAGAATATATCGATTTCACTAGTTGTTGGTTGAGAACCATATTGGCCCGCCCGCGAAAATCAACTTGAGCTGCTTATAACTCCAGAACAATTGATCGTAGAGAACACAATTATTTGCATTTTAAAGAAACATGTTGAATGCTACAAGAATATGTCGGTTTCACTAGTTGTTTTTAGAAAACCATATTGGCCCGCACGCGAGTATTAACTTGAACTGTTTATAACTTCTGAACAATTGATCGTAGAGAACACAATTATTTGCATTTCAGTCATTCATGTTGTATGTTACAAGAATATGTCGGTTTCACTAGTTATTGTTTGAGAACCATTTTGGCCCGCCCGCCAACACTAAATTCAATTCCTTATAACTTCTGAACAAATGATCGTAAAGAGCGTTGTAAATATGCATATTAATCAGCATGTTGCATGCTACAAGAATATATCGATTTCATTGGTTGTTGGTTGAGAACCATATTGGCCCGCCCGCGAAAATTAACTTGAACTGTTTATAACTTCTGAACAATTGATCGTAGCGAACACAATTATTTGCATTTTAATGAAACATGTTGAATGCTTCAAGAGTATGTCGGTTTCACTAGTTATTGTTTGAGGACCATATTGGTCCGCCCGCGAGTAATAAATTTAACTGCTTATAACTTCTGAACAAATGATCTTAGAGAGCTTAATAAATTTTCATATTAATCAGCATGTTGCATGCTACAAGAATATATCGATTTCACTGGTTGTTGGTTGAGAACCATATTGGCCGACCGCGAAAATTAATTTGAACTGCTTATAACTTCTGAACAAATAATCGTAGAAAGCGCAATAATTTTTCATATTAATCAGCATGTTGCATGCTACAAGAATATATCGATTTCACTAGTTGTTGTTTGAGATATATATTGGCCTGCCCGCGAAAATTAACTTGAACTGCTTATAACTTCTGAACAATTGATCGTAGAGCACACAATTATTTGCATTTCATTCAAACATGTTGTATGCTACAAGAATATGTCGGTTTCACTAGTTATTGTTTGAGAACCATTTTGGCCCGCCCGACAAAACTAACTTCAACTTCTTATAACTTCTGAACAAATGATCGTAGAGAGCGTAATAATTTTGCATATTAATCTGCATGTTGCATGCTACAACAATATATCGATTTCATTGGTTGTTGGTTGAGAACCATATTGGCCCGACCGCGAAAATCAACTTGAACTGCTTATAGCTCCTGAACAATTGATCGTAGAGACCACAATTAATAGCATTTTAATCAAATATGTTGTATGCAACAAGAATATGTCGGTTTCACTAGTTGTTTTTAGAAAACCATATTGGCCCGCCCGCGAGTATTAACTTGAACTGTTTATAACTTCTGAACAAATGATCCTAGAGAGCGTAATAAATTTGCATATTAATCAGCATGTTGCATGCTACAAGATTATATCGATTTCACTAGTTGTTGGTTGAGAACCATATTGGCCGGCCGCGAAAATCAACTTGAACTGCTTATAACTCCTGAACAATTGATCGTAGAGACCACAATTATTTGCATTTTAATGAAACATGTTGAATGCAACAAGAATATGTCGGTTTCACTAGTTGTTTTTAGAAAACCATATTGGCCCGCAAGCGAGTATTAACTTGAACTGTTTATGACTTCTGAACAAATGATCCTAGAGTGCGTAATAAGTTTGCATATTAATCAGCATGTTGCATGCTACAAGAATATATCGATTTCACAAGTTTTTGGTTGAGAACCATATTGGGACGCCCGCGAAAATCAACTTGAACTGCTTATAACTTCTGAACAATTGATCGTAGAGAACACAATTATTTGCATTTTAATGAAACATGTTGAATGCAAAAAGAATATGTCGGTTTCACTAGTCGTTATTTGAGAACAATATTGGCCCGTCCGCGAGTATTAACTTGAACTGCTTACAACTTCTGAACAAATGATCGTAGAAAGCGTAAAAAATTTGCATATTAATCAGCATGTTGCATGCTACAAGAATATATCGATTTCACTAGTTGTTGGTTGAAAAACATTTTGGCCCGCCCGCGAAAATAAAATTGAACTGCTTATAACTTCTGAACAATTGATCGTAGAGATCACAATTATTATAATTTACTCTAACATGTTGTATGCTACAAGAATATGTCGGTTTTACTATTTTTTTTAGAACCATATTGGCCCGCCCGCGAGTATTGACTTGTTCTGCTTATAACGTCTGAACAAATGATCGTAGTGAGCGTAAGAGTTTTGCATATTAATCAGCATGTTGCATGCTACAAGAATATATCGATTTCACTAGTTGTTGGTTGAGAACCATATTGGCCCGCCCTCGAAAATTAACTTGAACTGCTTATAACTTCTGAACAATTCATCGTAGAGAACACAATTATTTGCATTTCAATCAAACATGTTGTATGCTACAAGAATATGTCGGTTTCACTAGTTATTGTTTGAGAACCATTTTGGCCCGCCCGCCAAAACTAACTTCAACTCCTTATAACTTCTGAAGAAATGGTCGTAGAGAGCGTTATAATTTTGCATATTAATCAGCATGTTGCATGCTACAAGAATATATCGATTTCACTAGTTGTTGGTTGAGAACCATATTGGTCCGCCCTCGAAAATTAACTTGAACTGTTTATAACTTCTGAACAATTGATCGTAGCGAACACAATTATTTGCATTTCAATCAAACTTGTTGTATACTACAAGAATATGTCGGTTTCACTAGTTATTGTTTGAGAACATTTTGTCCCGCCAGCCAAAACTAACTTCAACTCCTTATAACTTCTGAACAAATTATCGTAGAGAGCTTAATAATTTTGCATATTAATCAGCATGTTGCATGCTACAAGAATATATCGATTTCATTAGTTGTTGGTTGAGAACCATATTGGCCCGCCCGCGGAAAGTAACTTGAACTGCTTATAACTTCTGAACAATTGATCGTAGCGAACACAATTATTTGCATTTTAATGAAACATGTTGAATGCTTCAAGAATATGTCGGTTTCACTAGTTGTTGTTTGAGAACCATATTGACCGCCCGCGAGTATTAAATTGAACTGCTTATAACTTCTGAACAAATGATCTTAAAGAGCGTAATAAATTTGCATATTAATCAGCATGTTGCATGCTACAAGAATATATCGATTTCACTAGTTGTTGGTTGAGAACCATGTTGGCCCGCCCGCGAAAATTAATTTGAACTGCTTATAACTTCTGAACAAATAATCGTAGAAAGCGTAATAATTTTGCATATTAATCAGCATGTTGCATGCTACAAGAATATATCGATTTCACTAGTTGTTGGTTGAGAAATATATTGGCCTGCCCGCGAAAATTAACTTGAACTGCTTATAACTTCTGAACAATTGATCGTAGAGCACACAATTATTTGCATTTTAATGAAACATTTTGAATGCTACAAGAATATGTCGGTTTCACTAGTTGTTTATAGAAAACCATATTAGCCCGCGAGTATTAACTTGAACTATTTATAACTTCTGAACAAATGATCGTAGAGAGTGTAATAAATTTGCATATTAATCAGCATGTTGCATGCTACAAGAATATATCGATTTCACTAGTTGTTGGTTGAGAACCGTATTGGCCCGCCCGCGAAAATCAATTTGAACTGCTTATAACTCCTGAACAATTGATCGTAGAGAACACAATTATTTGCATTTTAATGAAACATGTTGAATGCTACAAGAATATGTCGGTTTCACTAGTTGTTTTTAGAAAACCATTTTGGCCCGCCCGCCAAAAACAAATTTCAACTCCTTATAACTTCTGAACAATTGATCGTAGAAAACGTAATAAATTTGCATATTAATCAGCATGTTGCATGCTACAAGAATATATCGATTTCACTAGTTGTTGGTTGAGAACCATATTGGCCGCCCTCGAAAATCAACTTGAACTGCTTATAACTCCTGAACAATTGATCGTAGACAACACAGTTATTTGCATTTTAATGAAACATGTTGAATGCTACAAGAATATGTCAGTTTCACTAGTTGTTATTTGAGAACCATATTGGCCCGCCCGCGAGTATTAACTTGAACTGTTTATAACTTCTGAACAAATGATTGTAGAAAGCTCGATTGTTTTGCATAATAATAAACATGTAGCTAGCTACAAGAATATATAGATTTTACTAGATATTGTTTGAGAACCATGTTGGCCCACCCGCGAAAACTAATTGGCTAGGGTACCCTTTTCTACACCCTCGATTTTTCGCACATTTCATATATTCTCGTTACGAAAATTAGTTCTTCATAAGAAACGATGTTTCTAAATAGCGCGGAAATTAATTTTTTTAGATCTACGTGCTTGGAAACTTACGTTTTTCAATATTTAGATTCCTTATGTAACGTCGAAACGGTTTTGCAGGGATTTGATCATGGCGCATCTTAGATTCATGTCACAGGCGCGCGTCTGAACATTTTCTTTTTCTTCTTATCTTTGACTTGTGCAATGGGATAATTTGCAATTTTTTCTTGTTATGAATGACTTGTGCAATGGGATAATTTGCGATTTCAATATATTATTTATGTAATTTATTGGCGGATTGGATATTTGAGACATTGCAATTGTTTTGTGCGACTTTAGACATTGGAATTGATTTATGTGACATTGAATTAAGACAAAAGGACTAAATATGAGATTGACAAACGTTCAACGGATGCAGGACATAGAGGACTTTGTTCGACGAGACATTGTAATTGACTTACAGGGAGATGGTCTGCTGCCCCACGAACCATTGGCGCTAGCCCCACGAACCATTGGCGCTAGCCCCACGAACCATTGGCGCTAGCCCCACGAACCATTGACGCTAGGCCCACGAACCATTGTCGCTAGCTCCACGAACCATTGGCGCTAGCCCCACGAACCATTGGCGCGTGGATAGGTAAGTTCAGTTAGGTTCAGATCGATAGTTAAAATTTGGTGTCGTGTTAGAATCACGATCTAGAAATTGGAAATAATTGCGAACCATTTCAAACGACAAAATTTCAAATTTAAACGGCTGTACAGTCGTAAATACTTCTTTCCGCGCTCCAATTTTTTGTTATTCACAAATAGGATCAAATAATGTTCATAATGAAAAAAAAAAATTCAAAATTCGAGGGTGTAGAATAGGGTACCCGACCCAACTAAATCAACATCTTACAATTTCTGAACAAATGATCGTAGAGAACACAATTATTTGCATTTTAATGAAACATGTTGTATGCTACAAGAATATGTCGGTTTTATTATTTGTTGTTTAGAACCATATTGGCCCGCCCGCGAGTATTGACTTGTTCTGCTTATAACTTCTGAACAAATGATCGTAGCGAACACAATTATTTGCATTTTAATGAAACATGTTGAATGCTACAAGAATATGTCGGTTTCACTAGTTATTGTTTGAGAACCATTTGGCCCGCCCGCCAAAACTAACTTCAACTCCTTATAACTTCTGAACAAATGATCGTAGAGAGCTTAATAATTTTGCATATTAATCAGCATGTTGCATGCTACAAGAATATATCGATTTCACTAGTTGTTGGTTGAGAACCATATTGGCCCGCCCGCGAAAATCAACTTGAACTGCTTATAACTCCTGAACAATTGATCGTAGAGAACACAATTATTTGAATTTTAATGAAACATGTTGATTGCTACAAGAATATGTCGGTTTCACTAGTTTTTTTAGAAAACCTTTTTGGCCCGCCCGCGAGTATTAACTTGAACTGTTTATAACTTCTGAACAAATGATTGTAGTGAGCGTAATAATTTTGCATATTAATCAGCATGTTGCTTGCTACAAGAATATATCCATTTCACTAGTTGTTGGTTGAGAACCATATTGGCCCGCCCACGAAAATTAACTTGAACTGCTTAAAACTTCTGAAATATTGATCGCAGCGAACACAATTATTTGCATTTTAATGAAACATGTTGAATGCTTCAAGAATATGTCGGTTTCACTAGTTGTTGTTTGAGAACCATATTGGCCCGCCCGCGAGTATTAAATTGAACTACTTATAACTTCTGAACAAATGATCTTAGAGAGCGTTATAAATTTGCATATTAATCAGCATGTTGCATGCTACAAGAATATATCGATTTCACTAGTTGTTGGTTGAGAACCATATTGGCCCGCCCCCGAAAATCAATTTGAACTGCTTATAACTCCTGAACGATTGATCGTAGAGACCACAATTAATAGCATTTTAATCAAACATGTTGTATGCAACAAGAATATGTCGGTTTCACTAGTTGTTTTTAGAAAACCTTTTTGGCCCGCCTGCCAAAACTATGTTCAACTCCTTATAACTTCTGAACAATTGATCGTAGAAAGCGTAATAATTTTGCATATTAAACAGCATGTTGCATGCTACAAGAATATATCGATTTCATTAGTTTTTGGTTGAGAGCCATATTTTCCCGCCAGCGAAAATCAACTTGAACTGCTTATAACTCCTGAACAATTGATCGTAGAGCACACAATTATTTGCATTTTAATGAAACATGTTGAATGCTACAAGAATATGTCGGTTTCGCTATTTTTTTTTAGAAAACCATATTGGCCCGTCCGAGAGTATTAACTTGAACTGTTTATAACTTCTGAACAAATGATCCTAGAGAGCGTAATAAATTTGCATATTAATCAGCATATTGCATGCTACAAGAATATATCAATTTCACAAGTTGTTGGTTGAGAACCATATTGGCCCGCCAACGAAAATCAACTTGAACTGCTTATAACTCCTGAACAATTGATCGTAGAGAGCACAATTATTTGCATTTTAATGAAACTTGTTGAATGCTACAAGAATATGTCGGTTTCACTAGTTGTTTTTAGAAAACCATATTGGCCCGCCCGGGAGTATTAACTTGAACTGTTTTTGACTTCTGAACAAATGATCCTAGAGTGCGTAATAAGTTTGCATATTAATCAGCATGTTGCATGCTACAAGAATATATCGATTTCACTAGTTTTTGGTTGAGAACCATATTGGCCCGCCCGCGAAAATCAACTTGAACTGCTTATAACTTCTGAACAATTGATCGTAGAGAACACAATTATTTGCATTTTAATGAAACATGTTGAATGCTAAAAGAATATGTCGGTTTCACTAGTCGTTATTTGAGAACAATATTGGCCCGTCCGCGAGTATTAACTTGAACTGCTTACAACTTCTGAACAAATGATCGTAGAAAGCGTAAAAAATTTGCATATTAATCAGCATGTTGCATGCTACAAGAATATATCGATTTCACTAGTTGTTTGTTGAGAAACATATTGGCCCGCCCGCGAAAATCAAATTGAACTGCTTATAACTTCTGAACAATTGATCGTAGAGATCACAATTATTATAATTTACTCTAGCATGTTGTATGCTACAAGAATATGTCAGTTTCACTAGTTATTGTTTGAGAACCATATTGGCCCGCCCCGAGTATTAAATTGAACTGCTTATAAGTTCTGAACAAATGATCGTAGAAAGTTCGATTGTTTTGCATATTAATAAACATGAAGCTAGCTACATGAATATATAGATTTCACTAGTAATTGTTTGAGAACCATGTTGGCCCACCCGCGAAAACTAATTCAACTGCTTACAATTTCTGAACAAATGATCGTAGAGAACACAATTATTTGCATTTCAATCAAACATGTTGTATGCTACAAGAATATGTCGGTTTCACTAGTTATTGTTTGAGAACCATTTTGGCCCGCCCGCCAAAACTAACTTCAACTCCTTATAACTTCTCAACAAATGATCGTAGAGAGCGTTATAATTTTGCATATTAATCAGCATGTTGCATGCTACAAGAATATATCGATTTCACTAGTTGTTGGTTGAGAACCATATTGGTCCGCTCTCGAAAATTAACTTGAACTGCTTATAACTTCTGAAATATTGATCGTAGCGAACACAATTATTTGCATTTTAATGAAACATGTTGAATGCTTCAAGAATATGTCGGTTTCACTAGTTGTTGGTTGAGAACCATATTGGCCCGCCCCCGAAAATCAACTTGAACTGCTTATAACTCCTGAACAATTGATCGTAGAGACCACAATTAATAGCATTTTAATCAAACATGTTGTATGCAACAAGAATATGTCGGTTTCACTAGTTGTTTTTAGAAAACCATTTTGGCCCGCCTGCCAAAACTAATTTCAACTCCTTATAACTTCTGAACAATTGATCGTAAAAAGCGTAATAATTTTGCATATTAAACAGCATGTTGCATGCTACAAGAATATATAGATTTCATTAGTTTTTGGTTGAGAACCATATTTTCCCGCCAGCGAAAATCAACTTGAACTGCTTATAACTCCTTAACAATTGATCGTAGAGCACACAATTTTTTGCATTTTAATGAAACATGTTGAATGCTACAAGAATATGTCGGTTTCACTATTTTTTTTTAGAAAACCATATTGGCCCGTCCGAGAGTATTAAGTTGAACTGCTTATAACTTCTGAACAAATGATCTTAAAGAGCGTAATAAATTTGCATATTAATCAGCATATTGCATGCTACAAGAATATATCGATTTCACAAGTTGTTGGTTGAGAACCATATTGGCCCGCCCGCGAAAATCAACTTGAACTGCTTATAACTCCTGAAGAATTGATCGTAGAGAGCACAATTATTTGCATTTTAATGAAACTTGTTGAATGCTACAAGAATATGTCGGTTTCACTAGTTGTTTTTAGAAAACCATATTGGCCCGCCCGCGAGTATTAACTTGAACTGGTTATGACTTCTGAACAAATGATCCTAGAGTGCGTAATAAGTTTGCATATTAATCAGCATGTTGCATGCTACAAGAATATATCGATTTCACTAGTTTTTGGTTGAGAACCATATTGTCCCGCCCGCGAAAATCAACTTGAACTGCTTATAACTTCTGAACAATTGATCGTAGAGAACACAATTATTTGCATTTTAATGAAACATGTTGAATGCTAAAAGAATATGTCGGTTTCACTAGTCGTTATTTGAGAACAATATTGGACCGTCCGCGAGTATTAACTTGAACTGCTTACAACTTCTGAACAAATGATCGTAGAAAGCGTAAAAAATTTGCATATTAATCAGCATGTTGCATGCTACAAGAATATATCGATTTCACTAGTTGTTGGTTGAAAACATATTGGCCCGCCCGCGAAAATCAAATTGAACTGCTTATAACTTCTGAAAAATTGATCGTAGAGATCACAATTATTATAATTTACTCTAACATGTTGTATGCTACAAGAATATGTCAGTTTCACTAGTTATTGTTTGAGAACCATATTGGCCCGCCCCGAGTATTAAATTGAACTGCTTATAAGTTCTGAAAAATGATCGTAGAAAGTTCGATTGTTTTGCATATTAATAAACATGTAGCTAGCTACATGAATATATAGATTTCACTAGTTATTGTTTGAGAACCATGTTGGCCCACCCGCGAAAACTAATTCAACTGCTTACAATTTCTGAACAAATGATCGTAGAGAACACAATTATTTGCATTTCAATCAAACATGTTGTATGCTACAAGAATATGTCGGTTTCACTAGTTATTGTTTGAGAACCATTTTGGCCCGCCCGCCAAAACTAACTTCAACTCCTTATAACTTCGCAACAATTGATCGTAGAGAGCGTTATAATTTTGCATATTAATCAGCATGTTGCATGCTACAAGAATATATCGATTTCACTAGTTGTTGGTTGAGAACCATATTGGTCCGCCCTCGAAAATTAACTTGAACTGTTTATAACTTCTGAACAATTGATCGTAGCGAACACAATTATTTGCATTTCAATCAAACATGTTGTATGCTACAAGAATATGTCGGTTTTACTATTTTTTTTAGAACCATATTGGCCCGCCCGCGAGTATTGACTTGTTCTGCTTATAACGTCTGAACAAATGATCGTAGTGAGCGTAAGAGTTTTGCATATTAATCAGCATGTTGCATGCTACAAGAATATATCGATTTCACTAGTTGTTGGTTGAGAACCATATTTGTCCGCCCTCGAAAATTAACTTGAACTGCTTATAACTTCTGAACAATTGATCGTAGAGAACACAATTATTTGCATTTCAATCAAACATGTTGTATGCTACAAGAATATGTCGGTTTCACTAGTTATTGTTTGAGAACCATTTTGGCCCGCCCGCCAAAACTAACTTCAACTCCTTATAACTTCTGAAGAAATGATCGTAGAGAGCGTTATAATTTTGCATATTAATCAGCATGTTGCATGCTACAAGAATATATCGATTTCACTAGTTGTTGGTTGAGAACCATATTGGTCCGCCCTCGAAAATTAACTTGAACTGTTTATAACTTCTGAACAATTGATCGTAGCGAACACAATTATTTGCATTTCAATCAAACATGTTGTATACTACAAGAATATGTCGGTTTCACTAGTTATTGTTTGAGAACTTTTTGTCCCGCCCGCCAAAACTAACTTCAACTCCTTATAACTTCTGAACAAATTATCGTAGAGAGCTTAATAATTTTGCATATTAATCAGCATGTTGCATGCTACAAGAATATATCGATTTCATTAGTTGTTGGTTGAGAACCATATTGGCCCGCCCGCGGAAAGTAACTTGAACTGCTTATAACTTCTGAACAATTGATCGTAGCGAACACAATAATTTGCATTTTAATGAAACATGTTGAATGCAACAAGAATATGTCGGTTTCACTAGTTGTTGTTTGAGAACCATATTGACCGCCCGCGAGTATTAAATTGAACTGCTTATAACTTCTGAACAAATGATCTTAAAGAGCGTAATAAATTTGCATATTAATCAGCATGTTGCATGCTACAAGAATATATCGATTTCACTAGTTGTTGGTTGAGAACCATGTTGGCCCGCCCGCGAAAATTAATTTGAACTGCTTATAACTTCTGAACAAATAATCGTAGAAAGCGTAATAATTTTGCATATTAATCAGCATGTTGCATGCTACAAGAATATAACGATTTCACTAGTTGTTGTTTGAGAAATATATTGGCCTGCCCGCGAAAAATAACTTGAACTGCTTATAACTTCTGAACAATTGATCGTAGAGCACACAATTATTTGCATTTTAATGAAACATTTTGAATGCTACAAGAATATGTCGGTTTCACTAGTTGTTTATAGAAAACCATATTAGCCCGCGAGTATTAACTTGAACTATTTATAACTTCTGAACAAATGATCGTAGAGAGCGTAATAAATTTGCATATTAATCAGCATGTTGCATGCTACAAGAATATATCGATTTCACTAGTTGTTGGTTGAGAACCATATTGGCCCGCCCGCGAAAATCAATTTGAACTGCTTATAACTCCTGAACAATTGATCGTAGAGAACACAATTATTTGCATTTTAATGAAACATGTTGAATGCTACAAGAATATGTCGGTTTCACTAGTTGTTTTTAGAAAACCATTTTGGCCCGCCCGCCAAAACAAATTTCAACTCCTTATAACTTCTGAACAATTGATCGTAGAAAACGTAATAATTTTGCATATTAAACATCATGTTGCATCCTACAAGAATATATCGATTTCACTAGTTGTTTTTTGAAAACCATATTGGCCCGCCCGCGAGTATTAACTTGAACTGTTTATAACTTCTGAACAAATGATCGTAGAGAGCGTAATAAATTTGCATATTAATCAGCATGTTGCATGCTACAAGAATATATCGATTTCACTAGTTGTTGGTTGAGAACCATATTGGCCGCCCTCGAAAATCAACTTGAACTGTTTATAACTCCTGAACAATCGATCGTAGACAACACAGTTATTTGCATTTTAATGAAACATGATGAATGCTACAAGAATATGTCAGTTTCACTACTTGTTATTTGAGAACCATATTGGCCCGCCCGCGAGTATTAACTTGAACTGTTTATAACTTCTGAACAAATGATTGTAGAAAGCTCGATTGTTTTGCATAATAATAAACATGTAGCTAGCTACAAGAATATATAGATTTCACTAGTGATTGTTTGAGAACCATGTTGGCCCACCCGCGAAAACTAATTGGCTCGGGTACCCTTTTCTACACCCTCGATTTTTCGCACATTTCATATATTCTCGTTACGAAAATTAGTTCTTCATAAGAAACGATGTTTCTAAATAGCGCGGAAATTAATTTTTTTAGATCTACGTGCTAGGAAACTTACGTTTTTCAATATTTAGATTCCTTATGTAACGTCGAAACGGTTTTGCAGGGATTTGATCATGGCGCATCTTAGATTCATGTCACAGGCGCACGTCTGAACATTTTCTTTTTCTTCTTATCTTTGACTTGTGCAATGGGATAATTTGCAATTTTTTCTTGTTATGAATGACTTGTGCAATGGGATAATTTGCGATTTCAATATATTATTTATGTAATTTATTGGCGGATTGGATATTTGAGACATTGCAATTGTTTTGTGCGACTTTAGACATTGGAATTGATTTGTGTGACATTGAATTAAGACAAAAGGACTAAATATGAGATTGACAAACGTTCAACGCATGAAGGACATAGAGGACTTTGTTCGACGAGACATTGTAATTGACTTACAGGGAGATGGTCTGCTGCCCCACGAACCATTGGCGCTAGCCCCACGAACCATTGGCGCTAGCCCCACGAACCATTGGCGCTAGCCCCACGAACCATTGACGCTAGCCCCACGAACCATTGTCGCTAGCTCCACGAACCATTGGCGCTAGCCCCACGAACCATTGGCGCTAGCCCCACGAACCATTGGCGCGTGGATAGGTAAGTTCAGTTAGGTTGAGATCGATAGTTAAAATTTGGTGTCGTGTTAGAATCACGATCTAGAAATTGGAAATAATTGCGAACCATTTCAAACGACAAAATTTCAAATTTAAACGGCTGTACAGTCGTAAATACTTCTTTCCGCGCTCCAATTTTTTGTTATTCACAAATAGGATCAAATAATGTTCATAATGAAAAAAAAAATTCAAAATTCGAGGGTGTAGAATAGGGTACCCGACTCAACTAATTCAACATCTTACAATTTCTGAACAAATGATCGTAGAGAACACAATTATTTGCATTTTAATGAAACATGTTGTATGCTACAAGAATATGTCGGTTTTATTATTTGTTGTTTAGAACCATATTGGCCCGCCCGCGAGTATTGACTTGTTCTGCTTATAACTTCTGAACAAATGATCGTAGTGAGCGTAATAATTTAGCATATTAATCAGAATGTTGCATGCTACAAGAATATATCCATTTCACTAGTTGTTGGTTGAGAACCATATTGGCCCGCCCTCGAAAATTAACTTGAACTGCTTATAACTTCTGAACAATTGATCGTAGAGAACACAATTATTTGCATTTCAAACATGTTGTATGCTACAAGAATATGTCGGTTTCACTAGTTATTGTTTGAGAACCATTTGGCCCGCCCGCCAAAACTAACTTCAACTCCTTATAACTTCTGAACAAATGATCGTAGAGAGCTTAATAATTTTGCATATTAATCAGCATGTTGCATGCTAGAAGAATATATCGATTTCACTAGTTGTTGGTTGAGAACCATATTGGCCCGCCCGCGAGTATTAACTTGAACTGTTTACAACTTCTGAACAATTGATCGTAGCGAACACAATTATTTGCATTTTAATGAAACATGTTGAATGCTACAAGAATATGTCGGTTTCACTAGTTATTGTTTGAGAACCATTTGGCCCGCCCGCCAAAACTAACTTCAACTCCTTATAACTTCTGAACAAATGATCGTAGAGAGCTTAATAATTTTGCATATTAATCAGCATGTTGCATGCTAGAAGAATATATCGATTTCACTAGTTGTTGGTTGAGAACCATATTGGCCCGCACACGAAAATTAACTTGAACTGCTAATAACTTCTGAAATATTGATCGTAGCGAACACAATTATTTGCATTTTAATGAAACATGTTGAATGCTTCAAGAATATGTCGGTTTCACTAGTTGTTGTTTGAGAACCATACTGGCCCGCCCGCGAGTATTAAATTGAACTGCTTATAACTTCTGAACAAATGATCTTAGAGAGCGTTATAAATTTCCATATTAATCAGCATGTTACATGCTACAAGAATATATCGATTTCACTAGTTGTTGGTTGAGAACCATATTGGCCCGCCCGCGAAAATTAATTTGAACTGCTCATAACTTCTGAACAAATAATCGTAGAAAGGGTAATAATTTTGCATATTAATCAGCATGTTGCATGCTACAAGAAGATGTCGGTTTCACTAGTTGTTTTTAGAAAACCATTTTGGCCCGCCTGCCAAAACTATGTTCAACTCCTTATAACTTCTGAACAATTGATCGTAGAAAGCGTAATAATTTTGCATATTAAACAGCATGTTGCATGCTACAAGAATATATCGATTTCATTAGTTTTTGGTTGAGAACCATATTTTCCCGCCAGCGAAAATCAACTTGAACTGCTTATAACTCCTGAACAATTGATCGTAGAGCACACAATTATTTGCATTTTAATGAAACATGTTGAATGCTACAAGAATATGTCGGTTTCACTATTTTTTTTAGAAAACCATATTGGCCCGTCCGAGAGTATTAACTTGAACTGTTTATAACTTCTGAACAAATGATCCTAGAGAGCGTAATAAATTTGCATATTAATCAGCATATTGCATGCTACAAGAATATATCGATTTCACAAGTTGTTGGTTGAGAACCATATTGGCCCGCCCGCGAAAATCAACTTGAACTGCTTATAACTCCTGAACAATTGATCGTAGAGAACACAATTATTTGCATTTTAATGAAACTTGTTGAATGCTACAAGAATATGTCGGTTTCACTAGTTGTTTTTAGAAAACCATATTGGCCCGCACGCGAGTATTAACTTGAACTGTTTATAACTTCTGAACAAATGAACGTAGAGAGCGTAATAAATTTGCATATTAATCAGCATGTTGCATGCTACAAGAATATATCGATTTCACAAGTTGTTGGTTGAGAACCATATTGGCCCGCCCGCGAAAATCAACTTGAACTGCTTATAACTCCTGAACAATTGATCGTAGAGAACACAATTATTTGCATTTTAATGAAACTTGTTGAATGCTACAAGAATATGTCGGTTTCACTAGTTGTTTTTAGAAAACCATATTGGCCCGCACGCGAGTATTAACTTGAACTGTTTATAACTTCTGAACAAATGAACGTAGAGAGCGTAATAAATTTGCATATTAATCAGCATGTTGCATGCTACAAGAATATATCGATTTCACTTGTTGTTGGTTGAGAACCATATTGGCCCGCCCGCGAAAATCAACTTGAACTGCTTATAACTCCTGAACAATTGATCGTAGAGAACACAATTATTTGCATTTTAATGAAACTTGTTGAATGCTACAAGAATATGTCGGTTTCACTAGTTGTTATTTGAGAACCATATTGGCCCGCCCGCGAGTATTAACTTGAATTGCTTATAACTTCTGAACAAATGATCGTAGAGAGCTTAAAAAATTTGCATATTAATCAGCATGTTGCATGCTACAAGAATATATCGATTTCACTAGTTGTTGGTTGAAAATCATATTGGCCCGCCCGCGAAAATCAACTTGAACTGCTTATAACTTCTGAACAATTGATCGTAGAGATCACAATTATTATCATTTTAATCTAACATGTTGTATGCTACAAGAATATGTCGGTTTCACTAGTTATTGTTTGAGAACCATTTCGGCCCGCCCGCCAAAACTAAATTCAACTTCTTATAACTTCTGAACAAATGATCGTAGAGAGCGTTATAATTTTGCATATTAATCAGCATGTTGCATACTACAAGAATATATCGATTTCATTGGTTGTTGGTTGAGAACCATATTGGCCCGCCCGCGAAAATTATATTGAACTGCTTATAACTTCTGAACAATTGATCGTAGCGAACACAATTATTTGCATTTTAATGAAACATGTTGAATGCTTCAAGAATATGTCGGTTTCACTAATTGTTGTTTGAGAACCATATTGGATCGACCGCGAATATGAAATTGAACTGCTTATAACTTCTGAACAAATGATCTTATAGAGCGTAATAAATTTGCATATTAATCAGCATGTTGCATGCTACAAGAATATATAGATTTCACTAGTTGTTGGTTGAGAACCATATTGGCTCGCCCCTGAAAATCAACTTGAACTGCTTATAACTCCTGAAAAATTGATCGTAGAGAACACAATTATTTGCATTTTTATGAAACATATTGAATGCTACAAGAATATGTCGGTTTCACTAGTTGTTTTTAGAAAACCATATTGGCCCGCCCGCGAGTATTAACTTGAACTGTTTATAACTTCTGAACAATTGATCGCAGAGAACACAATTATTTGCAATTCAATCAAACATGTTGTATGCTACAAAATAATGTCGGTTTCACTAGTTATTGTTTGAGAACCATTTTGTCCCGCCCGCCAAAACTAACTTCAACTCCTTATAACTTCTGAACAAATGATCGTAGAGAGCGTTATAATTTTGCATAATAATCAGCATGTTGCATGCTACAAGAATATATCGATTTCACTAGTTGTTGGTTGAGAACCATATTGGCCCGCCCGCGAAAATTAATTTGAACTGCTTATAACTTCTGAACAAATGATCTTAAAGAGCGCAATAAATTTGCATATTAATCAGCATGTTGCATGCTACAAGAATATATCGATTTCACTAGTTGTTGGTTGAGAACCATATTGGCCCGCCCGCGTGTATTAATTTGAACTGCTTATAACTTCTGAACAAATAATCGTAGGCAGCGTAATAATTTTGCATATTAATCAGCATGTTGCATGCTACAAGAATATATCGATTTCACTAGTTGTTGTTTGAGAAATATATTGGCCTGAACGCGAAAATTAACTTGAACTGCTTATAACTTCTGAACAATTGATCGTAGAGCACTCAATTATTTGCATTTTAATGAAACATGTTGAATGCTACAAGAATATGTCGGTTTCACTAGTGTTTTTTAGAAAACCATATTGGCCCGCCCGCGAGTATTAATTTGAACTGTTTATAACTTCGGAACAAATGATCCTAGAGAGAGTGATAAATTTGCATATAAATCAGCATGTTTCATGCTACAAGAATATGTCGGTTTAACTAGATGCTTTTAGAAAACCATATTGGCCCGACGGCGAAAATCAACTTGAACTGCTTATAATTTCTGAACAATTGATCGTAGAGAACACAATTATTTGCATTTTAATGAAACATGTTGAATGCTACAAGAATATGTCGGTTTCACTAGTTGTTTTTAGAAAACCATATTGGCCCGCTTGCGAGTATTAACTTGAACTGTTAATAACTTCTGAACAGATGATCGTAGAGAGCGTAATAAATTTGCATATTAATCAGCATGTTGCATGCTACAAGAATATATCGATTTCACTAGTTGTTGGTTGAGAACCATATTGGCCGCCCGCGAAAATCAATTTGAACTGCTTATAACTTCTGAACAATTGATCGTAGAGATCACAATTATTTGCATTTTAATCTAACATGTTGTATGCTACAAGAATATGTCAGTTTCACTAGTTATTGTTTGAGAACCATATTGGCCCGCCCTCGAGTATTAAATTGAACTGCTTATAAGTTCTGAGCAAATGATCGTAGAAAGCTCGATTGTTTTGCATAATAATAAACATGTAGCTAGCTACAAGAATATATAGATTTCACAAGTTATTCTTTGAGAACCATGTTGGCCCACCCGCGAAAACTAATTCAACATCTTACAATTTCTGAACAAATGATCGTAGAGAAAACAATTATTTGCATTTTAATGAAACATGTTGTATGCTACAAGAATATGTCGGTTTTACTATTTGTTTTTTAGAACCATATTGGCCCGCCCCCGAGTATTGACTTGTTCTGCTTATAACTTCTGAACAAATGATCGTAGTGAGCTTAATAATATTGCATATTAATCAGCATGTTGCATGCTACGAGAATATATCCATTTCACTAGTTGTTGGTTGAGAACCATATTGGCCCGCCCTCGAAAATTAACTTGAACTGTTTATAACTTCTGAATAATTGATCGTGGAGAACACAATTATTTGCATTTCAATCAAACATGTTGTATGCTACAAGAAAATGTCGGTATCACAAGTTATTGTTTGAGAACCATTTTGGCCCGCCCGCCAAAACTAACTTCAACTCCTTATAACTTCTGAACAATTGATCGTAGCGAACACAATTATTTGCATTTTAATGAAACATGTTGAATGCTACAAGAATATGTCGGTTTCACTAGTTGTTTTTAGAAAACCATATTTTCCCGTCCGAGAGTATTAACTTGAACTGTTTATAACTTCTGAACAAATGATCCTAGAGAGCGTAATAAATTTGCATATTAATCAGCATGTTGCATGCTACAAGAATATATCGATTTCACTAGTTGTTGGTTGAGAACCAATTTGGCCCGATCGCGAAAATCAACTTGAACTGCTTATAACTCCTGAACAATTGATCGTAGAGAGCACAATTATTTGCATTTTAATGAAACATGTTGAATGCTACAAGAATATGTCGGTTTCACTAGTTGTTTTTAGAAAACCATATTGGCCCGCCCGCGAGTATTAACTTGAACTGCTTATAACTTCTGAACAAATGATCGTACAGAGGGTAAAAAATTTGCATATTAATCAGCATGTTGCATGCTACAAGAATATATCGATTTCACTAGTTGTTGGTTGAAAAACATATTGGCTCGCCCGCGAAAATCAATTTGAACTGCTTATAACTTCTGAACAATTGATCGTAGAGATCACAATTATTATCATTTTAATCTAACATGTTGTATGCTACAAGAAAATGTCGGTATCACAAGTTATTGTTTGAGAACCATTTTGGCCCGCCCGCCAAAACTAACTTCAACTCCTTATAACTTCTGAACAATTGATCGTAGCGAACACAATTATTTGCATTTTAATGAAACATGTTGAATGCTTCAAGAATATGTCGGTTTCACTAGTTTTTGTTTGAGAACAATATTGGCTCGCCCGCGAATATTAAATTGAACTGCTTATAACTTCTGAACAAATGATCTTAGAGAGCGTAATAAATTTGCATATTAATCAGCATGTTGCATGCTACAAGAATATATCGATTTCACTAGTTGTTGGTTGAGAACCATATTGGCCCGCCCGCGAAAATTAATTTGAACTGCTTATAACTTCTGAACAAATAAACGTAGAAAGCGTAATAATTTTTCATATTAATCAGCATGTTGCATGCTACAAGAATATATCGATTTCACTAGTTGTTGTTTGAAAAATATATTGGCCTGCCCGCGAAAATCAATTTTAACTGCTTATAACTCCTGAACAATTGATCGTAGAGACCACAATTAATAGCATTTTAATCAAACATGTTGTATGCAACAAGAATATGTCGGTTTCACTAGTTGTTTTTAGAAAACCATATTAGCCCGCCCGCGAGTATTAACTTGAACTGTTCATAACTTCTGAACAAATGATCCTAGAGAGCGTAATAAATTTGCATATTAATCAGCATGTTGATTGCTACAAGAATATATCGATTTCACTAGTTGTAGTTTGAGAAATATATTGGCCTGCCCGCGAAAATTAACTTGAACTGCTTATAACTTCTGAACAATTGATCGTAGAGCACACAATTATTTGCAATTTAATGAAACATTTTGAATGCTACAAGAATATGTGATTTCACTAGTTGTTTATAGTAAACCATATTAGCCCGCGAGTATTAACTTGAACTATTTATAACTTCTGAACAAATGATCCTAGAGAGCGTAATAAATTAGCATTTTAATCAGCATGTTGCATGCTACAAGAATATATCGATTTTACTAGTTGTTGGTTGAGGACCATATTGGCCCGCACGCGAAAATCAATTTGAACTGCTTATAACTCCTGAACAATTGATCGTAGAGATCACAATTATTTGCATTTTAGTGAAACATGTTGAATGCTACAAGAATATGTCGGTTTCACTAGTTGTTTATAGAAAACCATATTAGCCCGCGAGTATTAACTTGAACTATTTATAACTTCTGAACAAATGATCCTAGAGAGCGTAATAAATTTGCATATTCAACAGCATGTTGCATGCTACAAGAATATATCCATTTCACTAGTTTTTGGTTGAGAACCATATTGGCAAGCCCGCGAAAATCAACTTGAACTGCTTATAACTTCTGAACAATTGATCGTAGAGAACACAATCATTTGCATTTTAATGAAA
This sequence comes from Lepisma saccharinum, assembly GCF_977018435.1. Lineage (NCBI taxonomy): Eukaryota > Metazoa > Arthropoda > Insecta > Zygentoma > Lepismatidae > Lepisma > Lepisma saccharinum. The sequence continues at coordinate 1,464,619 of NW_028142885.1, forward strand.
CATGTTTAATGCTACAAGAATATGTCGGTTTCACTAGTCGTTATTTGAGAACAATATTGGCCCGTCCGCGAGTATTAACTTGAACTGCTTTCAACTTCTGAACAAATGATCGTAGAGAGCGTAAAAAATTTGCATATTAATCAGTATGTTGCATGCTACAAGAATATATCGATTTCACTAGTTGTTGGTTGAAAAACATATTGGCCCGCCCGCGAAAATCAACTTGAACTGCTTATAACTTCTTAACAATTGATCGTAGAGATCACAATTATTATCATTTTAATCTAACATGTTGTATGCTACAAGAATATGTCAGTTTCACTAGTTATTGTTTGAGAACCATATTGGCACGCCCCGAGTATTAAATTGAACTGCTTATAAGTTCTGAACAAATGATCGTAGAAAGTTCGATTGTTTTGCATATTAATAATCATGTAGCTAACTACAAGAATATATAGATTTCACTAGTTATTGTTTGAGAACCATGTTGGCCCATCCGCGAAAACTAATTCAACTGCTTACAATTTCTGAACAAATGATCGTAGAGAACACAATTATTTGCATTTTAATGAAACATGTTGTATGCTACAAGAATATGTCGGTTTCACTAGTTATTGTTTGAGAACCATTTTGGCCCGCCCGCCAAAACTAACTTCAACTCCTTATAACTTCTGAACAAATGATCGTAGAGAGCGTTATAATTTTGCATATTAATCAGCATGTTGCATGCTACAAGAATATATCGATTTCACTAGTTGTTGGTTGAGAACCATATTGTTCCGCCCACGAAAATTAACTTGAACTGCTTATAACTTCTGAACAATTGTTCGTAGCGAACACAATTATTTGCATTTCAATCAAACATGTTGTATACTACAAAAATATGTCGGTTTCACTAGTTATTGTTTGAGAACTTTTTGTCCTGCCCGCCAAAACTAACTTCAACTCCTTATAACTTCTGAACAAATTATCGTAGAGAGCTTAAGAATTTTGCATATTAATCAGCATGTTGCATGCAACAAGAATATATCGATTTCATTAGTTGTTGGATGAGAACCATATTAGCCCGCCCGCGAAAATCAATTTGAACTGCTTATAACTCCTGAACAATTGATCGTAGAGACCACAATTAATAGCATTTTAATCAAACATGTTGTATGCAACAAGAATATGTCGGTTTCACAAGTCGTTTTTAGAAAACCATTTTGGCCCGCCCGCGAGTATTAACTTGAACTGTTTATAACTTCTCAACAAATGATCCTAGAGAGCGTAATAAATTTGCATATTAATCAGCATGTTGCATGCTGCAAGAATATATCGATTTCACTAGTTGTTGGTTGAGAACCATATTGGCCCGCCCGCGAAAATCAACTTGAACTGCTTATAACTCCTGAACAATTGATCGTAGAGAACACAATTATTTGCATTTTAATGAAACATGTTGAATGCAACAAGAATATGTCGGTTTCACTAGTTGTTTTTAGAAAACCATATTGGCCCGCCGGCGAGTATTAATTTGAACTGTTTATAACTTGTAAACAAATGATCCTAAAGAGCGTAATAAATTTGCATATTAATCAGCATGTTTCATGCTACAAGAATATATCGATTTCACTAGTTGTTGGTTGAGAACCATATTGGCGCGCCCCTGAAAATCAACTTGAACTGCTTATAACTCCTGAAAAATTGATCGTAGAGAACACAATTATTTTCATTTTAAAGAAACATGTTGAATTCTACAAGAATATGTCGGTTTCACTAGTTGTTTTTAGAAAACCATATTGGCCCGCCCGCGAGTATTAACTTGAACTGTTTATAACTTCTGAACAATTGATCGTAGAGAACACAATTATTTGCATTTCAGTCATTCATGTTGTATGCTACAAGAATATGTCGGTTTCACTAGTTATTGTTTGAGAACCATTTTGGCCTGCCCGCCAAAACTAAATTCAACTCCTTATAACTTCTGAACAAATGATCGTAGAGAGCGTTGTAAATATGCATATTAATCAGCATGTTGCATGCTACAAGAATATATCGATTTCATTGGTTGTTGGTTGAGAACCATATTGGCCCGCCCGCGAAAATTAACTTGAACTGCATATAACTTCTGAACAATTGATCGTAGCGAACACAATTATTTGCATTTTAATGAAACATGTTGAATGAATCAAGAGTATGTCGGTTTCACTAGTTGTTGTTTGAGAACCATATTGGTCCGCCCGCGAGTATTAAATTTAACTGCTTATAACTCCTGAACAAATTATCTTAGAGAGCGTAATAAATTTTCATATTAATCAGCATGTTGCATGCTACAAGAATATATCGATTTCACTAGTTGTTGGTTGAGAACCATATTGGCCCGCCCGCGAAAATTAATTTGAACTGCTTATAACTTCTGAACAAATAATCGTAGAAAGCGCAATAATTTTTCATATTAATCAGCATGTTGCATGCTACAAGAATATATCGATTTCACTAGTTGTTGTTTGAGAAATATATTGGCCTGCCCGCGAAAATTAACTTGAACTGCTTATAACTTCTGAACAATTGATCGTAGAGCACACAATTATTTGCATTTCAATCAAACATGTTGTATGCTACAAGAATATGTCGGTTTCACTAGTTGAATTTAGAAAACCATATTTGCCCGCCCGCGAGTATTAACTTGAACTGTTTATAACTTCTGAACAAATGATCCGAGAGAGCGTAATAAATTTCCATATTAATCAGCATGTTGCATGCTTCAAGAATATATCGATTTCACTAGTTGTTGGTTGAGAACCATATTGGCCGGCCGCGAAAATCAACTTGAACTGCTTATAACTCCTGAACAATTGATCGTAGAGACCACAATTATTTGCATTTTAATGAAACATGTTGAATGCTAAAAGAATATGTCGGTTTCACTAGTCGTTATTTGAGAACAATATTGTCCCGTCCGCGAGTATTAACTTGAACTGCTTACAACATCTGAACAAATGATCGTAGAAAGCGTAAAAAATTTGCATATTAATCAGCATGTTGCATGCTACAAGAATATATCGATTTCACTAGTTGGTTGAAAAACATATTGGCCCGCCCGCGAAAATCAAATTGAACTGCTTATAACTTCTGAACAATTGATCGTAGAGATCACAACTATTATAATTTACTCTAACATGTTGTATGCTACAAGAATATGTCAGTTTCACTAGTTATTGTTTGAGAACCATATTGGCCCGCCCCGAGTATTAAATTGAACTGCTTATAAGTTCTGAACAAATGATCGTAGAAAGTTCGATTGTTTTGCATATTAATAAACATGTAGCTAGCTACAAGAATATATAGATTTCACTAGTTATTGTTTGAGAACCATGTTGGCCCACCCGCGAAAACTAATTCAACTGCTTACAATTTCTGAACAAATGATCGTAGAGAACACAATTATTTGCATTTTAATGAAACATGTTGTATGCTACAAGAATATGTCGGTTTTACTATTTGTTTTTTAGAACCATATTGGCCCGCCCGCGAGTATTGACTTGTTCTGCTTATAACGTCTGAACAAATGATCGTAGTGAGCGTAAGAGTTTTGCATATTAATCAGCATGTTGCATGCTACAAGAATATATCGATTTCACTAGTTGTTGGTTGAGAACCATATTGGTCCGCCCTCGAAAATTAACTTGAACTGCTTATAACTTCTGAACAATTGATCGTAGAGAACACAATTATTTGCATTTCAATCAAACATGTTGTATGCTACAAGAATATGTCGGTTTCACTAGTTATTGTTTGAGAACCATTTTGGCCCGCCCGCCAAAACTAACTTCAACTCCTTATAACTCCTGAACAATTGATCGTAGAGAGCACAATTATTTGCATTTTAATGAAACTTGTTGAATGCTACAAGAATATGTCGGTTTCACTAGTTGTTTTTAGAAAACCATATTGGCCCGCCCGCGAGTATTAACTTGAACTGTTTATAACTTCTGAACAAATGAACGTAGAGAGCGTAATAAATTTGCATATTAATCAGCATGTTGCATGCTACAAGAATATATCGATTTCACTTGTTGTTGTTTGAGAACCATATTGGCCGGCCGCGAAAATCAACTTTAACTGCTTATAACTCCTGAACAATTGATCGTAAACAACAAAATTATTTGCATTTTAATGATACATGTTGAATGTTACAAGAATATGTCAGTTTCACTAGTTGTTATTTGAGAACCATATTGGCCCGCCCGCGAGTATTAACTTGAATTGCTTATAACTTCTGAACAAATGATCGTAGAGAGCTTTAAAAATTTGCATATTAATCAGCATGTTGCATGCTACAAGAATATATCGATTTGACTAGTTGTTGGTTGAAAAACATATTGGCAAGCCCGCGAAAATCAACTTGAACTGCTTATAACTTCTGAACAATTGATCGTAGAGATCACAATTATTATCATTTTAATCTAACATGTTGTATGCTAGAAGAATATGTCGGTTTCACTAATTATTGTTTGAGAACCATTTCGGCTCGCCCGCCAAAACTAACTTCAACTCCTTATAACTTCTGAACAAATGATCGTAGAGAGCGTTATAATTTTGCATATTAATCAGCATGTTGCATACTACAAGAATATATCGATTTCATTGGTTGTTGGTTGAGAACCATATTGGCTCGCCCGCGAAAATTATATTGAACTGCTTATAACTTCTGAACAATTGATCGTAGCGAACACAATTATTTGCATTTTAATGAAACATGTTGAATGCTTCAATAATATGTCGGTTTCACTAATTGTTGTTTGAGAACCATATTGGATCGCCCGCGAATATGAAATTGAACTGCTTATAACTTCTGAACAAATGATCTTAGAGAGCGTAATTAATTTGCATATTAATCAGCATGTTGCATGCTACAAGAATATATCGATTTCACTAGTTGTTGGTTGAAAAACATATTGGCCCGCCCGCGAAAATCAATTTGAACTGCTTATAACTTCTGAACAATTGATCGTAGAGATCACAATTATTATAATTTTATTCTAACATGTTGTATGCTACAAGAAAATGTCGGTTTCACAAGTTATTGTTTGAGAACCATTTTGGCCCGCCCGCCAAAACTAACTTCAACTCCTTATAACTTCTGAACAATTGATCGTAGCGAACACAATTATTTGCATTTTAATGAAACATGTTGAATGCTTCAAGAATATGTCGGTTTCACTAGTTTTTGTTTGAGAACAATATTGGCTCGCCCGCGAATATTAAATTGAACTGCTTATAACTTCTGAACAAATGATCTTAGAGAGCGTAATAAATTTGCATATTAATCAGCATGTTGCATGCTACAAGAATATATCGATTTCACTAGTTGTTGGTTGAGAACCATATTGGCCCGCCCGCGAAAATTAATTTGAACTGCTTATAACTTCTGAACAAATAATCGTAGAAAGCGTAATAATTTTTCATATTAATCAGCATGTTGCATGCTACAAGAATATATCGATTTCACTAGTTGTTGTTTGAGAAATATATTGGCCTGCCCGCGAAAATTAACTTGAACTGCTTATAACTTCTGAACAATTGATTGTAGAGCACACAATTATTTGCATTTCAATCAAACATGTTGTATGCTACAAGAATATGTCGGTTTCACTAGTTATTGTTTGAGAACAATTTTGGCCCGCCCGCCAAAACTAACTTCAACTCCTTATAACTTCTGAACAATTGATCGTAGCGAACACAATTATTTGCATTTTAATGAAACATGTTGAATGCTTCAAGAATATGTCGGTTTCACTAGTTTTTGTTTGAGAACAATATTGGCTCGCCCGCGAATATTAAATTGAACTGCTTATAACTTCTGAACAAATGATCTTAGAGAGCGTAATAAATTTGCATATTAATCAGCATGTTGCATGCTACAAGAATATATCGATTTCACTAGTTGTTGGTTGAGAACCATATTGGCCCGCCCGCGAAAATTAATTTGAACTGCTTATAACTTCTGAACAAATGATCTTAGAGAGCGTAATAAATTTGCATATTAATCAGCATGTTGCATGCTACAAGAATATATCGATTTCACTAGTTGTTGGTTGAGAACCATATTGGCCCGCCCGCGAAAATTAATTTGAACTGCTTATAACTCCTGAACAATTGATCGTAGAGACCACAATTAATAGCATTTTAATCAAACATGTTGTATGCAACAAGAATATGTCGGTTTCACTAGTTGTTTTTAGAAAACCATATTAGCCCGCCCGCGAGTATTAACTTGAACTGTTTATAACTTCTGAACAAATGATCCTAGAGAGCGTAATAAATTTGCATATTAATCAGCATGTTGATTGCTACAAGAATATATCGATTTCACTAGTTGTTGTTTGAGAAATATATTGGCCTGCCCGCGAAAATTAACTTGAACTGCTTATAACTTCTGAACAATTGATCGTAGAGCACACAATTATTTGCAATTTAATGAAACATTTTGAATGCTACAAGAATATGTGATTTTACTAGTTGTTTATAGTAAACCATATTAGCCCGCGAGTATTAACTTGAACTATTTATAACTTCTGAACAAATGATCCTAGAGAGCGTAATAAATTTGCATATTCAACAGCATGTTGCATGCTACAAGAATATATCCATTTCACTAGTTGTTGGTTGAGAACCATATTGGCCGGCTCGCGAAAAACAACTTGAACTGCTTATAACTCCTGAACAATTGATCGTAGAGACCACAATTATTTGCATTTTAATGAAACATGTTGAATGCAACAAGAATATGTCAGTTTCACTACTTAATTTTAGAAAACCATATTGGCCCGCCCGCGAGTATTAACTTGAACTGTTTATGACTTCTGAACAAATGATCCTAGAGAGCGTAATAAATTTGCATATTAATCAGCATGTTGCATGCTACAAGAATATATCGATTTCACTAGCTTTTGGTTGAGAACCATATTGGCAAGCCCGCGAAAATCAACTTGAACTGCTTTCAACTTCTGAACAAATGATCGTAGAGAGCGTAAAAAATTTGCATATTAATCAGTATGTTGCATGCTACAAGAATATATCGATTTCACTAGTTGTTGGTTGAAAAACATATTGGCCCGCCCGCGAAAATCAACTTGAACTGCTTATAACTTCTTAACAATTGATCGTAGAGATCACAATTATTATCATTTTAATCTAACATGTTGTATGCTACAAGAATATGTCAGTTTCACTAGTTATTGTTTGAGAACCATATTGGCACGCCCCTAGTATTAAATTGAACTGCTTATAAGTTCTGAACAAATGATCGTAGAAAGTTCGATTGTTTTGTATATTAATAAACATGTAGCTAGCTATAAGAATATATAGATTTCACTAGTTATTGTTTGAGAACCATGTTGGCCCATCCGCGAAAACTAATTCAACTGCTTACAATTTCTGAACAAATGATCGTAGAGAACACAATTATTTGCATTTTAATGAAACATGTTGTTTGCTACAAGAATATGTCGGTTTCACTAGTTATTGTTTGAGAACCACTTTGGCCCGCCCGCCAAAACTAACTTCACCTCCTTATAACTTCTGAACAAATGATCGTAGAGAGCGTTGTAATTTTGCATATTAATCAGCATGTTGCATGCTACAAGAATATATCGATTTCACTAGTTGTTGGTTGAGAACCATATTGTTCCGCCCTCGAAAATTAACTTGAACTGCTTATAACTTCTGAACAATTGATCGTAGCGAACACAATTATTTGCATTTCAATCAAACATGTTGTATACTACAAAAATATGTCGGTTTCACTAGTTATTGTTTGAGAACTTTTTGTCCCGCCCGCCAAAACTAACTTCAACTCCTTATAACTTCTGAACAAATTATCGTAGAGAGCTTAATAATTTTGCATATTAATCAGCATGTTGCATGCAACAAGAATATATCGATTTCATTAGTTGTTGGATGAGAACCATATTAGCCCGCCCGCGAAAATCAATTTGAACTGCTTATAACTCCTGAACAATTGATCGTAGAGACCACAATTAATAGCATTTTAATGAAACATGTTGTATGCAACAAGAATATGTCGGTTCCACAAGTCGTTTTTAGAAAACCATATTGGCCCGCCCGCGAGTATTAACTTGAACTGTTTATAACTTCTCAACAAATGATCCTAGAGAGCGTAATAAATTTGCATATTAATCAGCATGTTGCATGCTGCAAGAATATATCGATTTCACTAGTTGTTGGTTGAGAACCATATTGGCCCGCCCGCGAAAATCAACTTGAACTGCTTATAACTCCTGAACAATTTATCGTAGAGAACACAATTATTTGCATTTTAATGAAACATGTTGAATGCAACAAGAATATGTCGGTTTCACTAGTTGTTTTTAGAAAACCATATTGGCCCGCCCTCGAGTATTAATTTGAACTGTTTATAACTTGTAAACAAATGATCCTAAAGAGCGTAATAAATTTGCATATTAATCAGCATGTTTCATGCTACACGAATATATCGATTTCACTAGTTGTTGGTTGAGAACCATATTGGCCGCCCGCGAAAATCAACTTGAACTGCTTATAACTCCTGAACAATTTATCGTAGAGAACACAATTTATTTGCATTTTAAAGAAACATGTTGAATGCTACAAGAATATGTCGGTTTCACTAGTTGTTTTTAGAAAACCATATTGGCCCGCCTGCGAGTATTAACTTGAACTGTTTATAACTTCTGAACAATTGATCGTAGATAACACAATTATTTGCATTTCAGTCATTCATGTTGTATGCTACAAGAATATGTCGGTTTCACTAGTTATTGTTTGAGAACCATTTTGGCCCGCCCGCCAAAACTAAATTCAACTACTTATACCTTCTGAACAAATGATCGTAGAGAGCGTTGTAAATATGCATATTAATCAGCATGTTGCATGCTACAAGAATATATCAATTTCATTGGTTGTTGGTTGAGAACCATATTGGCCCGCCCGCGAAAATTAATTTGAACTGCATATAACTTCTGAACAATTGATCGTAGCGAACACAATTATTTGCATTTTAATGAAACATGTTGAATGCATCAAGAGTATGTCGGTTTCACTAGTTGTTGTTTGAGAACCATATTGGTCCGCCCGCGAGTATTAAATTTAACTGCTTATAACTCTTGAACAAATGATCTTAGAGAGCGTAATAAATTTTCATATTAATCAGCATGTTGCATGCTACAAGAATATATCGATTTCACTGGTTGTTGGTTGAGAACCATATTGGCCCGCCCGCGAAAATTAATTTGAACTGCTTATAACTTCTGAACAAATAATCGTAGAAAGCGCAATAATTTTTCATATTAATCAGCATGTTGCATGCTACAAGAATATATCGATTTCACTAGTTGTTGTTTGAGAAATATATTGGCCTGCCCGCGAAAATTAACTTGAACTGCTTATAACTTCTGAACAATTGATCATAGAGCACACAATTATTTGCATTTCAATCAAACATGTTGTATGCTACAAGAATATGTCGGTTTCACTAGTTATTGTTTGAGAACCATTTTGGCCCGCCCGCCAAAACTAACTTCAACTTCTTATAAATTCTGAACAAATGATCGTAGAGAGCGTAATAATTTTGCATATTAATCTGCATGTTGCATGCTACAACAATATATCGATTTTATTGGTTGTTGGTTGAGAACCATATTGGCCCGACCGCGAAAATCAACTTGAACTGCTTATAACTCCTGAACAATTGATCGTAGAGACCACAATTAATAGCATTTTAATCAAACATGTTGTATGCAACAAGAATATGTCGGTTTCACTAGTTGTTTTTAGAAAACCATATTGGCCCGCCCGCGAGTATTAACTTGAACTGTTTATAACTTCTGAACAAATGATCCTAGAGAGCGTAATAAATTTGCATATTAATCAGCATGTTGCATGCTACAAGAATATATCGATTTCACTAGTTGTTGGTTGAGAACCATATTGGCCGGCCGCGAAAATCAACTTGAACTGCTTATAACTCCTGAACAATTGATCGTAGAGACCAAAATTATTTGCACTTTAATGAAACATGTTGAATGCAACAAGAATATGTCGGTTTCACTAGTTGTTTTTAGAAAACCATACTGGCCCGCCCGCGAGTATTAACTTGAACTGTTTATGACTTCTGAACAAATGATCCTAGAGAGCGTAATAAGTTTGCATATTAATCAGCATGTTGCATGCTACAAGAATATATCGATTTCACTAGTTTTTGGTTGAGAACCATATTGGCAAGCCCGCGAAAATCAACTTGAACTGCTTATAACTTCTGAACAATTGATCGTAGAGAACACAATTATTTGCATTTTAATGAAACATGTTTAATGCTACAAGAATATGTCGGTTTCACTAGTCGTTATTTGAGAACAATATTGGCCCGTCCGCGAGTATTAACTTGAACTGCTTTCAACTTCTGAACAAATGATCGTAGAGAGCGTAAAAAATTTGCATATTAATCAGTATGTTGCATGCTACAAGAATATATCGATTTCACTAGTTGTTGGTTGAAAAACATATTGGCCCGCCCGCGAAAATCAACTTGAACTGCTTATAACTTCTTAACAATTGATCGTAGAGATCACAATTATTATCATTTTAATCTAACATGTTGTATGCTACAAGAATATGTCAGTTTCACTAGTTATTGTTTGAGAACCATATTGGCACGCCCCGAGTATTAAATTGAACTGCTTATAAGTTCTGAACAAATGATCGTAGAAAGTTCGATTGTTTTGCATATTAATAAACATGTAGCTAGCTACAAGAATATATAGATTTCACTAGTTATTGTATGAGAACCATGTTGGCCCATCCGCGAAAACTAATTCAACTGCTTACAATTTCTGAACAAATGATCGTAGAGAACACAATTATTTGCATTTTAATGAAACATGTTGTATGCTACAAGAATATGTCGGTTTCACTAGTTATTGTTTGAGAACCACTTTGGCCCGCCCGCCAAGACTAACTTCAACTCCTTATAACTTCTGAACAAATGATCGTAGAGAGCGTTATAATTTTGCATATTAATCAGCATGTTGCATGCTACAAGAATATATCGATTTCACTAGTTGTTGGTTGAGAACCATATTGTTCCGCCCTCGAAAATTAACTTGAACTGCTTATAACTTCTGAACAATTGATCGTAGCGAACACAATTATTTGCATTTCAATCAAACATGTTGTATACTACAAAAATATGTCGGTTTCACTAGTTATTGTTTGAGAACTTTTTGTCCCGCCCGCCAAAACTAACTTCAACTCCTTATAACTTCTGAACAAATTATCGTAGAGAGCTTAATAATTTTGCATATTAATCAGCATGTTGCATGCAACAAGAATATATCGATTTCATTAGTTGTTGGATGAGAACCATATTAGCCCGCCCGCGAAAATCAATTTGAACTGCTTATAACTCCTGAACAATTGATCGTAGAGACCACAATTAATAGCATTTTAATCAAACATGTTGTATGCAACAAGAATATGTTGGTTTCACAAGTCGTTTTAGAAAACCATATTGGCCCGCCCGCGAGTATTAACTTGAACTGTTTATAACTTCTCAACAAATGATCCTAGAGAGCGTAATAAATTTGCATATTAATCAGCATGTTGCATGCTGCAAGAATATATCGATTTCACTAGTTGTTGGTTGAGAACCATATTGGCCCGCCCGCGAAAAACAACTTGAACTGCTTATAACTCCTGAACAATTGATCGTAGAGAACACAATTATTTGCATTTTAATGAAACATGTTGAATGCAACAAGAATATGTCGGTTTCACTAGTTGTTTTTAGAAAACCATATTGGCCCGCCCGCGAGTATTAATTTGAACTGTTTATAACTTGTAAACAAATGATCCTAAAGAGCGTAATAAATTTGCATATTAATCAGCATGTTTCATGCTACACGAATATATCGATTTCACTAGTTGTTGGTTGAGAACCATATTGGCGCGCCCCTGAAAATCAACTTGAACTGCTTATAACTCCTGAAAAATTGATCGTAGAGAACACAATTATTTGCATTTTAAAGAAACATGTTGAATGCTACAAGAATATGTCGGTTTCACTAGTTGTTTTTAGAAAACCATATTGGCCCGCCCGCGAGTATTAACTTGAACTGTTTATAACTTCTGAACAATTGATCGTAGAGAACACAATTATTTGCATTTCAGTCATTCATGTTGTATGCTACAATAATATGTCGGTTTCACTAGTTATTGTTTGAGAACCATTTTGGCCCGCCTGCCAAAACTAAATTCAACTCCTTATAACTTCTGAACAAATGATCGTAGAGAGCGTTGTAAATATGCATATTAATCAGCATGTTGCATGCTACAAGAATATATCCATTTCATTGGTTGTTGGTTGAGAACCATATTGGCCCGCCCGCGAAAATTAATTTGAACTGCATATAACTTCTGAACAATTGATCGTAGCGAACACAATTATTTGCATTTTAATGAAACATGTTGAATGCATCAAGAGTATGTCGGTTTCACTAGTTGTTGTTTGAGAACCATATTGGTCCGCCCGCGAGTATTAAATTTAACTGCTTATAACTCCTGAACAAATGATCTTAGAGAGCGTAATAAATTTTCATATTAATCAGCATGTTGCATGCTACAAGAATATATCGATTTCACTGGTTGTTGGTTGAGAACCATATTGGCCCGCCCGCGAAAATTAATTTGAACTGCTTATAACTTCTGAACAAATAATCGTAGAAAGCGCAATAATTTTTCATATTAATCAGCATGTTGCATGCTACAAGAATATATCGATTTCACTAGTTGTTGTTTGAGAAATATATTGGCCTGCCCGCGAAAATTAACTTGAACTGCTTATAACTTCTGAAAAATTGATCATAGAGCACACAATTATTTGCATTTCAATCAAACATGTTGTATGCTACAAGAATATGTTGGTTTCACTAGTTGTTTTTAGAAAACCATACTGGCCCGCCCGCGAGTATTAACTTGAACTGTTTATAACTTCTGAACAAATGATCGTAGAGAGCGTAATAAATTTGCATATTAATCAGCATGTTGCATGCTACAAGAATATATCGATTTCACTAGTTGTTGGTTGAGAACCATATTGGCCGGCCGCGAAAATCAACTTGAACTGCTTATAACTCCTGAACAATTGATCGTAGAGACCACAATTATTTGCACTTGAATGAAACATGTTGAATGCAACAAGAATATGTCGGTTTCACTAGTTGTTTTTAGAAAACCATACTGGCCCGCCCGCGAGTATTAACTTGAACTGTTTATGACTTCTGAACAAATGATCCTAGAGAGCGTAATAAGTTTGCATATTAATCAGCATGTTGCATGCTACAAGAATATATCGATTTCACTAGTTTTTGGTTGAGAACCATATTGGCCCGACCGCGAAAATCAACTTGAACTGCTTATAACTTCTGAACAATTGATCGTAGAGAACACAATTATTTGCATTTTAAAGAAACATGTTGAATGCTAAAAGAATATGTCGGTTTCACTAGTCGTTATTTGAGAACAATATTGGCCCGTCCTCGAGTATTAACTTGAACTGCTTACAACTTCTGAACAAATGATCGTAGAAAGCGTAAAAAATTTGCATATTAATCAGCATGTTGCATGCTACAAGAATATATCGATTTCACTAGTTGGTTGAAAAACATATTAGCCCGCCCGCGAAAATCAAATTGAACTGCTTATAACTTCTGAACAATTGATCGTAGAGATCACAACTATTATAATTTACTCTAACATGTTGTATGCTACAAGAATATGTCAGTTTCACTAGTTATTGTTTGAGAACCATATTGGCCCGCCCCGAGTATTAAATGAACTGCTTATAAGTTCTGAACAAATGATCGTAGAAAGTTCGATTGTTTTGCATATTAATAAACATGTAGCTAGCTACAAGAATATATAGATTTCACTAGTTATTGTTTGAGAACCATGTTGGCCCACCCGCGAAAACTAATTCAACTGCTTACAATTTCTGAACAAATGATCGTAGAGAACACAATTATTTGCATTTTAATGAAACATGTTGTATGCTACAAGAATATGTCGGTTTTACTATTTTTTTAGAACCATATTGGCACGCCCGCGAATATTGACTTGTTATGCTTATAACGTCTGAACAAATGATCGTAGTGAGCGTAAGAGTTTTGCATATTAATCAGCATGTTGCATGCTACAAGAATATATCGATTTCACTAGTTGTTGGTTGAGAACCATATTGGTCCGCCCTCGAAAATTAACTTGAACTGTTTATAACTTCTGAACAATTGATCGTAGCGAACACAATTATTTGCATTTCAATCAAACATGTTGTATACTACAAGAATATGTCGGTTTCACTAGTTATTGTTTGAGAACTTTTTGTCCCGCCCTTATAACTTCTGAACAAATTATCGTTGAGAGCTTAATAATTTTGCATATCAATCAGCATGTTGCATGCTACAAGAATATATCGATTTCATTAGTTGTTGGTTGAGAACCATATTGGCCCGCCCGCGGAAAGTAACTTGAACTGCTTATAACTTCTGAGCAATTGATCGTAGCGAACACAATTATTTGCATTTTAATGAAACATGTTGAATGCTTCAAGAATATGTCGGTTTCACTAGTTGTTGTTTGAGAACCATATTGGCCGCCCACGAGTATTAAATTGAACTGCTTATATCTTCTGAACAAATGATCTTAAGAGCGTTATAAATTTGCATATTAATCAGCATGTTGCATGCTACAAGAATATATCGATTTCATTAGTTGTTGGTTGAGAACCATGTTGGCCCGCCCGCGAAAATTAATTTGAACTGCTTATAACTTCTGAACAAATAATCGTAGAAAGCGTAATAATTTTGCATATTAATCAGCATGTTGCATGCTACAAGAATATATCGATTTCACTAGTTGTGTTTGAGAAATATATTGGCCTGCCCGCGAAAATTAACTTGAACTGCTTATAACTTCTGAACAATTGATCGTAGAGCACACAATTATTTGCATTTTAATGAAACATTTTGAATGCTACTAGAATATGTCGGTTTCACTAGTTGTTTATAGAAAACCATATTAGCCCGCGAGTATTAACTTGAACTATTTTTAACTTCTGAACAAATGATCCTAGAGAGCGTAATAAATTTGCATATTAATCAGCATGTTGCATGCTACAAGAATATATCGATTTCACTAGTTGTTGGTTGAGAACCATATTGGCCCGCCCGCGAAAATCAATTTGAACTGCTTATAACTCCTGAACAATTTATCGTAGAGAACACAATTATTTGCATTTTAATGAAACATGTTGAATGCTACAAGAATATGTCGGTTTCACTAGTTGTTTTTAGAAAACCATTTTTGCCCGCCCGCCAAAACTAATTTCAACTCCTTATAACTTCTGAACAATTGATCGTAGAAAACGTAATAATTTTGCATATTAAACATCATGTTGCATGCTACAAGAATATATCGATTTCACTAGTTGTTGGTTGAGAACCATATTGGCCCGCCCGCGAAAATCAACTTGAACTGCTTATAACTCCTGAACAATTGATCGTAGAGAACACAATTATTTGCATTTTAATGAAACCTGTTGAATGCTACAAGAATATGTCGGTTTCACTAGTTGTTTTTTGAAAACCATATTGGCCCGCCCGCGAGTATTAACTTGAACTGTTTATAACTTCTGAACAAATGATTGTAGAGAGCGTAATAAATTTGCATATTAATCAGCATGTTGCATGCTACAAGAATATATCGATTTCACTAGTTGTTGGTTGAGAACCATATTGGCCGCCCGCGAAAATCAACTTGAACTGCTTATAACTCCTGAACAATTGATCGTAGACAACACAGTTATTTGCATTTTAATGAAACATGTTGAATGCTACAAGAATATGTCAGTTTCACTAGTTGTTATTTGAGAACCATATTGGCCCGCCCGCGAGTATTAACTTGAACTGTTTATAACTTCTGAACAAATGATTGTAGAAAGCTCGATTTTTTTGCATAATAATAAACATGTAGCTAGCTACAAGAATATATAGATTTCACTAGTTATTGTTTGAGAACCATGTTGGCTCGGGTACCCTTTTCTACACCCTCGATTTTTCGCACATTTCATATATTCTCGTTACGAAAATTAGTTCTTCATAAGAAACGATGTTTCTAAATAGCGCGGAAAGTAATTTTTTTAGATCTACGTGCTAGGAAACTTACGTTTTTCAATATTTAGATTCCTTATGTAACGTCGAAACGGCTTTGCAGGGATTTGATCATGGCGCATCTTAGATTCATGTCACAGGCGCACGTCTGAACATTTTCTTTTTCTTCTTATCTTTGACTTGTGCAATGGGATAATTTGCAATTTTTTCTTGTTATGTATGACTTGTGCAATGGGATAATTTGCGATTTCAATATATTATTTATGTAATTTATTGGCGGATTGGATATTTGAGACATTGCAATTGTTTTGTGCGACATTAGACATTGGAATTGATTTGTGTGACATTGAATTAAGACAAAAGGACTAAATATGAGATTGACACACGTTCAACGGATGAAGGACATAGAGGACTTTGTTCGACGAGACATTGTAATTGACTTACAGGGAGATGCTCTGCTGCCCCACGAACCATTGGCGCTAGCCCCACGAACCATTGGCGCTAGCCCCACGAACCATTGACGCTAGCCCCACGAACCATTGGCGCTAGCCCCACGAACCATTGGCGCTAGCCCCACGAACCATTGACGCTAGCCCCACGAACCATTGACGCTAGGCCCACGAACCATTGCCGCTAGCTCCACGAACCATTGGCGCTAGCCCCACGAACCATTGGCGCTAGCCCCACGAACCATTGGCGCGTGGATAGGTAAGTTCAGTTAGATTGAGATCGATAGTTAAAATTTGGTGTCGTGTTAGTATCACGATCTAGAAATTGGAAATAATTGCGAACCATTTCAAACGACAAAATTTCAACTTTAAACGGCTGTACAGTCGTAAATACTTCTTTCCGCGCTCCAATTTTTTGTTATTCACAAATAGGATCAAATAATGTTCATAATGAAAAAAAAAATTCAAAATTCGAGGGTGTAGAATAGGGTACCCGACCCAACTAATTCAACATCTTAAATTTCTGAACAAATGATCGAAGAGAACACAATTATTTGCATTTTAATGAAACATGTTGTATGCTTCAAGAATATGTCGGTTTTATTATTTGTTGTTTAGAACCATATTGGCCCGCCCACGAGTAATGACTTGTTCTGCTTATAACTTCTGAACAAATGATCGTAGTGAGCGTAATAATTTTGCATATTGATCAGCATGTTGCACGCTACAAGAATATATCCATTTCACTAGTTGTTGGTTGAGAACAATATTGGCCCGCCCTCGAAAATTAACTTGACCTGCTTATAACTTCTGAACAAGTAATCGTAGAAAGCGTAATAATTTTGCATATTAATCAGCATGTTGCATGCTACAAGAATATATCGATTTCACTAGTTGTTGTTTGAGAAATATATTGGCCTGCCCGCGAAAATTAACTTGAACTGCTTATAACTTCTGAACAATTGATCGTAGAGCACACAATTATTTGCATTTTAATGAAACATTTTGAATGCTACAAGAATATGTCGGTTTCACTAGTTGTTTATAGAAAACCATATTGGCCCGCCCGCGAGAATTAAATTGAACTGTTTATAACTTCTGAACAAATGATCCTAGAGAGCGTAATAAATTTGCATATTAATCAGCATGTTGCATGCTACAAGAATATATCGATTTCACTAGTTGTTGGTTGAGAACCATATTGGCCCGCCCGCGAAAATCAATTTGAACTGCTTATAACTCCTGAACAATTGATCGTAGAGAACACAATTATTTGCATTTTAATGAAACATGTTGAATGCTACAAGAATATGTCGGTTTCACTAGTTGTTTTTAGAAAACCATTTTTGCCCGCCCGCCAAAACTAATTTCAACTCCTTATAACTTCTGAACAATTGATCGTAGAAAACGTAATAATTTTGCATATTAAACATCGTGTTGCATGCTACAAGAATATATCGATTTCACTAGTTGTTGGTTGAGAACCATATTGGCCCGCCCGCGAAAATCAACTTGAACTGCTTATAACTCCTGAACAATTAATCGTAGAGAACACAATTATTTGCATTTTAATGAAACCTGTTGAATGCTACAAGAATATGTCGGTTTCACTAGTTGTTTTTTGAAAACCATATTGGCCCGCCCGCGAGTATTAACTTGAACTGTTTATAACTTCTGAACAAATGATTGTAGAGAGCGTAATAAATTTGCATATTAATCAGCATGTAGCATGCTACAAGAATATATCGATTTCACTAGTTGTTGGTTGAGAACCATATTGGCCGCCCGCGAAAATCAACTTGAACTGCTTATAACTCCTGAACAATTGATCGTAGACAACACAGTTATTTGCATTTTAATGAAACATGTTGAATGCTACAAGAATATGTCAGTTTCACTAGTTGTTATTTGAGAACCATATTGGCCCGCCCGCGAGTATTAACTTGAACTGTTTATAACTTCTGAACAAATGATTGTAGAAAGCTCGATTGTTTTGCATAATAATAAACATGTAGCTAGCTACAAGAATATATAGATTTCACTAGTTATTGTTTGAGAACCATGTTAGCCCACCCGCGAAAACTAATTGGCTCGGGTACCCTTTTCTACACCCTCGATTTTTCGCACATTTCATATATTCTCGTTACGAAAATTAGTTCTTCATAAGAAGCGATGTTTCTAAATAGCGCGGAAAGTATTTTTTTTAGATCTACGTGCTAGGAAACTTACGTTTTTCAATATTTAGATTCCTTATGTAACGTCGAAACGGTTTTGCAGGGATTTGATCATGGCGCATCTTAGATTCATGTCACAGGCGCACGTCTGAACATTTTCTTTTTCTTCTTATCTTTGACTTGTGCAATGGGATAATTTGCAATTTTTTCTTGTTATGTATGACTTGTGCAATGGGATAATTTGCGATTTCAATATATTATTTATGTAATTTATTGGCGGATTGGATATTTGAGACATTGCAATTGTTTTGTGCGACATTAGACATTGGAATTGATTTGTGTGACATTGAATTAAGACAAAAGGACTAAATATGAGATTGACACACGTTCAACGGATGAAGGACATAGAGGACTTTGTTCGACGAGACATTGTAATTGACTTACAAGGAGATGCTCTGCTGCCCCACGAACCATTGGCGCTAGCCCCACGAACCATTGGGGCTAGCCCCACGAACCATTGACGCTAGCCCCACGAACCATTGGCGCTAGCCCCACGAACCATTGGCGCTAGCCCCACGAACCATTGACGCTAGCCCCACGAACCATTGACGCTAGGCCCACGAACCATTGCCGCTAGCTCCACGAACCATTGGCGCTAGCCCCACGAACCATTGGCGCTAGCCCCACGAACCATTGGCGCTAGCCCCACGAACCATTGGCGCGTGGATAGGTAAGTTCAGTTAGATTGAGATTGATAGTTAAAATTTGGTGTCGTGTTAGTATCACGATCTAGAAATTGGAAATAATTGCGAACCATTTCAAACGACAAAATTTCAACTTTAAACGGCTGTACAGTCGTAAATACTTCTTTCCGCGCTCCAATTTTTTGTTATTCACAAATAGGATAAAATAATGTTCATAATGAAAAAAAATAATTCAAAATTCGAGGGTGTAGAATAGGGTACCCGACCCAACTAATTCAACATCTTACAATTTCTGAACAAATGATCGAAGAGAACACAATTATTTGCATTTTAATGAAACATGTTGTATGCTTCAAGAATATGTCGGTTTTATTATTTGTTGTTTAGAACCATATTGGCCCGCCCGCGAGTATTGACTTGTTCTGCTTATAACTTCTGAACAAATGATCGTAGTGAGCGTAATAATTTTGCATATTGATCAGCATGTTGCACGCTACAAGAATATATCCATTTCACTAGTTGTTGGTTGAGAACAATATTGGCCCGCCCTCGAAAATTAACTTGACCTGCTTATAACTTCTGAACAAGTAATCGTAGAAAGCGTAATAATTTTGCATATTAATCAGCATGTTGCATGCTACAAGAATATATCGATTTCACTTGTTGTTGTTTGAGAAATATATTGGCCTGCCCGCGAAAATTAACTTGAACTGGTTATAACTTCTGAACAATTGATCGTAGAGCACACAATTATTTGCATTTTAATGAAACATTTTGAATGCTACAAGAATATGTCGGTTTCACTAGTTGTTTATAGAAAACCATATTGGCCCGCCCGCGAGAATTAAATTGAACTGTTTATAACTTCTGAACAAATGATCCTAGAGAGCGTAATAAATTTGCATATTAATCAGCATGTTGCATGCTACAAGAATATATCGATTTCACTAGTTGTTGGTTGAGAACCATATTGGCCCGCCCTCGAAAATCAACTTGAACTGCTTATAACTCCTGAACAATTGATCGTAGAGAACACAATTATTTGCATTTTAATGAAACATGTTGAATGATACAAGATAATGTCGGTTTCATTAGTTGTTTTTAGAAAACCATTTTGGCCCGCCCGCCAAAACTAATTTCAACTTATTATAACTTCTGAACAATTGATCGTAGAAAGCGTAATAATTTTGCATATTAAACAGCATGTTGCATGCTACAAGAATATATCGATTTCATTAGTTGTTGGTTGAGAACCATATTGGCCCGCCCGCGAAAATCAACTTGAACTGCTTATAACTCCTGAACAATTGATCGTAGAGGACACAATTATTTACATTTTAATGAAACATGTTGAATGCTTCAAGAATATGTCGGTTTCACTAGTTGTTGTTTGAGAACCATATTGGCCCGCCCGCGAGTATTAAATTGAACTGCTTATAACTTCGGAACAAATGATCTTAAAGAGCGTAATAAATTTGCATATTAATCAGCATGTTGCATGCTACAAGAATATATCGATTTCACTAGTTGTTGGTTAAAAAACATATTGGCCCGCCCGCGAAAATCAATTTGAACTGCTTATGACTTCTGAACAATTGATCGTAGAGATCACAATTATTTGCATTTTAATCTAACATGTTGTATGCTAAAAGAATATGTCAGTTTCACTAGTTATTGTTTGAGAACCTTATTGGCCCGCCCGCGAGTATTAAATTGAACTGCTTATAAGTTCTGAGCAAATGATCGTAGAAAGCTTGATTGTTTTCCATAATAATAAACATGTAGCTAGCTACAAGAATATATAGATTTCACTAGTTATTGTTTGAGAGCCATGTTGGCCCACCCGCGAAAACTAATTCAACATCTTACAATTTCTGAACAAATGATCGTAGAGAACACAATTGTTTGCATTTTAAAGAAACATGTTGTATGCTACAAGAATATGTCGGTTTTACTATTTGTTTTTTAGAACCATATTGGCCCGCCCGCGAGTATTGACTTGTTCTGCTTATAACTTCTGAACAAATGATCGTAGTGAGCGTAATAATTTTGCATATTAATTAGCATGTTGCATGCTACAAGAATATATCCATTTCACTAGTTGTTGGTTGAGAACCATATTGGCCCGCCCTCGAAAATTAACTTGAACTGCTTATAACTCCTGAACAATTGATGGTAGAGAACACAATTATTTGCATTTTAATGAAACCTTTTGAATGATACAA
The DNA here is from genome assembly GCF_977018435.1 of Lepisma saccharinum. Taxonomy (NCBI): domain Eukaryota; kingdom Metazoa; phylum Arthropoda; class Insecta; order Zygentoma; family Lepismatidae; genus Lepisma; species Lepisma saccharinum. The sequence continues at coordinate 1,486,376 of NW_028142885.1, forward strand.
GAATATGTCGGTTTCACTAGTTGTTTTTAGAAAACCATTTTGGTCCGCCCGCCAAAACTAATTTCAACTCCTTATAACTTCTGAACAATTGATCGTAGAAAGCGTAATAATTTTGCATATTAAACAGCATGTTGCATGCTACAAGAATATATCGATTTCATTAGTTTTTGGTTGAGAACCATATTGGCCCGCCCGCGAAAATTAATTTGAACTGCTTATAACTTCTGAACATATAATCGTAGAAAGCGTAATAATTTTGCATATTAATCAGCATGTTGCATGCTACAAGAATATACCGATTTCACTAGTTGTTGTTTGAGAAATATATTGGCCTGCCCGCGAAAATTAACTTGAACTGCTTATAACTTCTGAACAATTGATCGTAGAGTACACAATCATTTGCATTTTAATGAAACATTTTGAATGCTACAAGAATATGTCGGTTTCACTAGTTGTTTATAGAAAACCATATTAGCCCGCGAGTATTAACTTGAACTATTTATAACTTCTGAACAAATGATCGTAGAGAGCGTAATAAATTTGCATATTAATCAGCATGTTGCATGCTACAAGAATATATCGATTTCACTAGTTGTTGGTTGAGAACCATATTGGCCCGCCCGCGAAAATCAATTTGAACTGCTTATAACTCCTGAACAATTGATCGTAGAGAACACATATATTTGCATTTTAATGAAACATGTTGAATGCTACAAGAATATGTCGGTTTCACTAGTTGTTTTTAGAAAACCATTTTGGCCCGCGAGTATTAACTTGAACTGCTTATAACTCCTGAACAATTGATCGTAGACAACACAATTATTTGCATTTTAATGAAACATGTTGAATGCTACAAGAATATGTCAGTTTCACTAGTTGTTATTTGAGAACCATATTGGCCCGCCCGCGAGTATTAATTTGGACTGTTTATAACTTCTGAACAAATGATCGTAGAGAGCGTAATAAATTTGCATATTAATCAGCAAGTTGCATGCTACAAGAATATATCGATTTCACTAGTTGTTGGTTGAGAACCATATTGGCCGCCTGCGAAAATCAACTTGAACTGCTTATAACTCCTGAACAATTGATCGTAGACAACACAATGATTTGCATTTTAATGAACCATGTTGAATGCTACAAGAATATGTCAGTTTCACTAGTTGTTATATGAGAACCATATTGGCCCGCCCGCGAGTATTAACTTGAACTGTTTATAACTTCTGAACAAATGACCGTAGAGAGCGTAAAAAATTTGCATATTAATCAGCATGTTGCATGCTACAAGAATATATCGATTTCACTAGTTGTTGGTTGAAAAACATATTGGCCCGCCCTCGAAAATTAACTTGAACTGCTTATAACTTCTGAACAATTGATCGTAGAGATCACAATTATTTGCATTTTAATCTAACAAGTTGTATGCTACAAGAATATGTCGGTTTCACTAGTTATTGTTGGAGAACCATTTTGTCCCGCCCGCCAAAACTAACTTCAACTCCTTATAACTTCTGAACAAATGATCGTATAGAGCTTAATAATTTTGCATATTAATCAGCATGTTGCATGCTACAAGAATATATCGATTTCATTAGTTGTTGGTTGAGAACCATATTGGTTCGCCGCGAAAATTAATTTGAACTGCTTATAAAATCTGAACAAGTAATCGTAGAAAGCGCAATAAAATTGCATATTAATCAGCATGTTGCATGCTACAAGAATATATCGATTTCATTAGTTGTTTGAGAAATATATTGGCCTGCCCCCGAAAATTAACTTGAACTGCTTATAACTTCTGAACAATTGATCGTAGAGCACACAATTATTTGCATTTTAATGAAACATTTTGAATGCTACAAGAATATGTCGGTTTCACTAGTTGTTTATAGAAAACCATATTGGCCCGCCCGCGAGTATTAACGTGAAATGTTTATAACTTCTGAACAAATGATTATAGAGAGCGTAATAAATTTGCATATTAATCAGCATGTTGCATGCTACAAGAATATATCGATTTCACTAGTTGTTGGTTGAGAACCATACTGGCCCGCCCGCGAAAATCAACTTGAACTGCTTATAACTCCTGAACAATTGATCGTAGAGAACACAATTATTTGCATTTTAATGAAACATGTTGAATGCTTCAAGAATATGTCGGTTTCACTAGTTGTTTTTAAAAAACCATTTTGGCCCACCCGCCAAGACTAATTTCAACTCCTTATAACTTCTGAACAATTGATCGTAGAAAGCGTAACAATTTTGCATATTAAACAGCATGTTGCATGCTACAAGAATATATCTATTTCATTAGTTTTTGGTTGAGAACCATATTGGCCCGCCCGCGAAAATCAAATTTGAACTGCTTATAACTCCTGAACAATTGATCGTAGAGCACACAATTATTTGCATTTTAATGAAACATGTTGAATGCTACAAGAATATGTCGGTTTCACTAGTTGTTTTTAGAAAACCATATTGGCCCGTAAGAGAGTATTAACTTGAACTGTTTATAACTTCTGAACAAATGATCCTAGAGAGGGTAATACATTTCATATTAGTCAGCATGTTGCATGCTACAAGAATATATCGATTTCACTAGTTCTTGGTTGAGAACAATATTGGCCCGCCCGCGAAAATCATCTTGAACTGCTTATAACTCCTGAACAATTGATCGTAGAGAGCACAATTATTTGCATTTTAATTAAACATGTAGATAGCTACAAGAATATGTCGGTTTCACTAGTTGTTTTTAGAAAACCATATTGGCCCACCAACGAGTATTAAATTGAACTGTTTATAACTTCTGAACAAATGATCGAAGAGAGCGTTATAAATTTGCATATTAATCAGCATGTTGCATGCTACAAGAATTTATCGATTTCACTTGTTGTTGGTTGAGAACCATATTGGCCGGCCGCGAAAATCAACTTTAACTGCTTATAACTCCTGAACAATTGATCGTAAACAACACAATTATTTGCATTTTAATGAGACATGTTGAATGCTACAGGAATATGTCAGTTTCACTAGTTGTTATTTGAGAACCATATTGGCCCGCCCGCGAGGATTAACTTGAATTGCTTATAACTTCTGAACAAATGATCGTAGAGAGCGTAAAAAATTTGCATATTAATCAGCATGTTGCATGCTACAAGAATATATCGATTTCACTAGTTGTTGGTTGAAAAACATATTGGCCCGCCCGCGAAAATCAACTTGAACTGCTTATAACTTCTGAACAATTGATCGTAGAGATCACAATTATTATCATTTTAATCTAACATGTTGTATGCAACAAGAATATGTCGGTTTCACTAGTTATTGTTTGAGAACCATTTTGGCCCGCCCGCCAAAACTAACTTCAACTCCTTATAACTTCTGAACAAATGATCGTAGAAAGCGTTATAATTTTGTATATTAATCAGCATGTTGCATGCTACAAGAATATATCGATTTCATTGGTTGTTGGTTGAGAACCATATTGGAACGCCCGAGAAAATTAACTTGAACTGCTTATAACTTCTGAACAATTGATCGTAGCGAACACAATTATTTGCATTTTAATGAAACATGTTGAATGCTTCAAGAATATGTCGGTTTCACTAGTTGTTGTTTGAGAACCATATTGGCCCGCCCGCGAATATTAAATTGAACTGCTTATAACTTCTGAACAAATGATCTTAGAGAGCGTAATAAATTTGCATATTAATCAGCATGTTGCATGCTACAAGAATATATCTATTTCACTAGTTATTGGTTGAGAACCATATTGGCCCGACGGCGAAAATTAATTTGAACTGCTTATAACTTCTGAACAAATAATCGTAGAAAGCGTAATAATTTTTCATATTAATCAGCATGTTGCATGCTACAAGAATATATCGATTTCACTAGTTGTTGTTTGAGAAATATATTGGCCTGCCCGCGAAAATTAACTTGAACTGCTTATAACTTCTGAACAATTGATTGTAGAGCACACAATTATTTGCATTTCAATCAAACATGTTGTATGCTACAAGAATATGTCGGTTTCACTAGTTATTGTTTGAGAAACATTTTGGCCCGCCCGCCAACACTAAATTCAACTCCTTATAACTTCTGAACAAATGATCGTAGAGAGCGTAATAATTTTGCATATCAATCAGCATGTTGCATGCTACAAGAATATATCGATTTCATTGGTTGTTGGTTGAGAACCATACTAGCCCGCCCGCGAAAATCAACTTGAACTGCTTATAACTCCTGAACAATTGATCGTAGAGACCACAATTAATAGCATTTTAATCAAACATGTTGTATGCAACAAGAATATGTCGGTTTCACTAGTTGTTTTTAGAAAACCATATTGGCCCGCCCGCGAGTATTAACTTGAACTGTTTATAACTTCTGAACAAATGATCCAAGAGAGCGCAATAAATTTGCATATTAATCAGCATGTTGCATGCTACAAGAATATATAGATTTCACTTGTTGTTGGTTGAGAACCATATTGGCCCGCCCGCGAAAATCAACTTGTACTGCTTATAACTCCTTAACAATTGATCGTAGAGACCACAATTATTTGCATTTCAATGAAAAATGTTGAATGCCACAAGAAGATGTCGGTTTCACTAGTTGTTTTTAGAAAACCATATTGGCCCGCCCGCGAGTATTAACTTCAACTGTTTATAACTTCTGAACAAATGATCCTAAAGAGCGTAATAAATTTGCATATTAATCAGCATGTTGCATGCTACAAGAATATGTCGGTTTCACTAGTTGTTTTTAGAAAACCATATTGGTCCGCCCGCGAGTATTAACTTGAACTGTCTATAACTTCTGAACAATTGATCGTAGAGAACACAAATATTTGCGTTTCAATCAAACATGTTGTATGTTACAAGAATATGTTGGTTTCACTAGATATTGTTTGAGAACCATTTTGGCCCGCCCGCCAAAACTAAATTCAACTCCGTATAACTTCTGAACAAAAGATCGTAGAGAGCGTTATAATTTTGCATATTAATCAGCATGTTGCATGCTACAAGAATATATCGATTTCATTGGTTGTTGGTTGAGAACCATATTGGCCCGCCCGCGAAAATTAACTTGAACTGCTTATAACTTCTGAACAATTGATCGTAGCGAACACAATTATTTGCATTTTAATGAAACATTTTTATTGCTTCAAGAATATGTCGGTTTCACTAGTTGTTGTTTGAGAACCACATTGGCCCGCCCGCGAGTATTAACTTGAACTGTTTATGACTTCTGAACAAATGATCCTAGAGAGGGTAATAAATTTGCATATTAATCAGCATGTTGCATGCTACAAGAATATATCGATTTCACTAGTTGTTGGTTGAGAACCATATTTCCCCGCCCGAGAAAATCAACTTGAACTGCTTATAACTCCTGAACAATTGATCGTAGAGATCACAATTATTTGCATTTTAATGAAACATGTTGTATGCTACAAGAATATGTCGGTTTTATTATTTGTTTTTTTAGAAACATATTGGCCCGCCCGCGAGTACTGATTTGTTCTGCTTATAACTTCTGAACAAATGATCGTAGTGAGCGTAATAATTTTACATATTAATCAGCTTGTTGCATGCTACGTGAATATATCCATTTCACTTGTTGTTGGTTGAGAACCATATTGGCCCGCCCGCGAAAATCAACTTGAACTGCTGATAACTCCTGAACAATTGATCGTAGAGAACACAATTATTTGCATTTTAATGAAACATGTTGAATGCTACAAGAATATGTCGGTTTCACTAGTTGTTTTTAGAAAACCATTTTGGCCCACCCGCCAAAACTAATTTCAACTCCTTATAACTTCTGAACAATTGATCGTAGAAAGCGTAATAATTTTGCATATTAAACAGCATTTTGCATGCTACAAGAATATATCGATTTCATTAGTTTTTGGTTGAGAACCTAAATTGGCCCGCAAGCGAAAATCAAATTGAACTGCTTATAACTCCTGAATAATTGATCGTAGAGAACACAATTATTTGCATTTTAATGAAACATTTTGAATGCTACAAGAATATGTCGGTTTCACTAGTTGTTATTTGAGAACAATATTGGCCCGTCCGCGAGTATTAATTTGAAATGCTTACAACTTCTGAAGAAATGATCGTAGAGAGCGTAAAAAAATTGCATATTAATCAGCATGTTGCATGCTACAAGAATATATCGATTTTATTAGTCTTTGGTTGAGAATTATATTTGCCCGCCAGCGAAAATCAACTTGAACTGCTTATAACTAATGAACAATTGATCGTAGAGACCACAATTAATAGCATTTCAATCAAACATGTTGTATGCAACAAGAATATATCGGTTTCACTAGTTGTTTTTAGAAAACCATATTGGCCCGCCCGCGAGTATTAAATTAAACTGTTTATAACTTCTGAACAAATGATCCTAGAGAGCGCAATAAATTTGCATATTAATCAGCATGTTGCATGCTACAAGAATATATAGATTTCCCAAGTTGTTGGTTGAGAACCATATTGGCCCGCCCGCGAAAATCAACTTGAACTGCTTATAACTCCTGAACAATTGATCGTAGAGAACACAATTATTTGCATTTTAATGAAACATGTTGATTGCAAAAAGAATATGTCGGTTTCACTAGTTGTTTTTAGAAAACCATATTGGCCCGCCCGCGAGTATTAACTTGAACTGTTTAAAACTTCTGAAGAAATGATCCTAGAGAGCGTAATAAATTTGCATATTAATCAGCATGTTGCATGCTACAAGAATATGTCGGTTTCATTAGTTGTTTTTAAAAACCATATTGGTCCGCCCGCGAGTATTAACTTGAACTGTCTATAACTTCTGAACAATTGATCGTAGAGAACACAATTATTTGCATTTCAATTAAACATTTTGTATTCTACAAGAAAATGTCGGTTTCACTAGATATTGTTTGAGAACCATTTTGGCCCGCCCGCCAAAACTAACTTCAACTCCTTATAACTTCTGAACAAAAGATCGTAGAGAGCGTTATAATTTTGCATATTAATCAGCATGTTGCATGCTAAAAGAATATATCGATTTCATTAGTTGTTGGTTGAGAACCATATTGGTTCGCCGCGAAAATTAATTTGAACTGCTTATAAAATCTGAACAAGTAATCGTAGAAAGCGCAATAAAATTGCATATTAATCAGCATGTTGCATGCTACAAGAATATATCGATTTCATTAGTTGTTTGAGAAATATATTGGCCTGCCCCCGAAAATTAACTTGAACTGCTTATAACTTCTGAACAATTGATCGTAGAGCACACAATTATTTGCATTTTAATGAAACATTTTGAATGCTACAAGAATATGTCGGTTTCACTAGTTGTTTATAGAAAAACATATTGGCCCGCCCGCGAGTATTAACTTGAACAGTTTATAACTTCTGAACAAATGATTATAGAGAGCGTAATAAATTTGCATTATAATCAGCATGTTGCATGCTACAAGAATATATCGATTTCACTAGTTGTTGGTTGAGAACCATACTGGCCCGCCCGCGAAAATCAACTTGAACTGCTTATAACTCCTGAACAATTGATCGTAGAGAACACAATTATTTGCATTTTAATGAAACATGTTGAATGCTTCAAGAATATGTCGGTTTCACTAGTTGTTTTTAAAAAACCATTTTGGCCCACCCGCCAAAAACTAATTTCAACTGCTTATAACTTCTGAACAATTGATCGTAGAAAGCGTAATAATTTTGCATATTAAACAGCATGTTGCATGCTACAAGAATATATCGATTTCATTAGTTTTTGGTTGAGAACCATATTGGCCCGCCCGCGAAAATCAAATTTGAACTGCTTATAACTCCTGAACAATTGATCGTAGAGCACACAATTATTTGCATTTTAATTAAACATGTAGATAGCTACAAGAATATGTCGGTTTCACTAGTTGTTTTTAGAAAACCATATTGGCCCACCAACGAGTATTAAATTGAACTGTTTATAACTTCTGAACAAATGATCGAAGAGAGCGTTATAAATTTGCATATTAATCAGCATGTTGCATGCTACAAGAATTTATCGATTTCACTTGTTGTTGGTTGAGAACCATATTGGCCGGCCGCGAAAATCAACTTTAACTGCTTATAACTCCTGAACAATTGATCGTAAACAACACAATTATTTGCATTTTAATGAGACATGTTGAATGCTACAAGAATATGTCAGTTTCACTAGTTGTTATTTGAGAACCATATTGGCCCGCCCGCGAGGATTAACTTGAACTGCTTATAACTTCTGAACAAATGATCGTAGAGAGCGTAAAAAATTTGCATATTAATCAGCATATTGCATGCTACAAGAATATATCGATTTCACTAGTTGTTGGTTGAAAAACATATTGGCCCGCCCGCGAAAATCAACTTGAACTGCTTATAACTTCTGAACAATTGATCGTAGAGATCACAATTATTATCATTTTAATCTAACATGTTGTATGCTACAAGAATATGTCGGTTTCACTAGTTATTGTTTGAGAACCATTTTGGCCCGCCCGCCAAAACTAACTTCAACTCCTTATAACTTCTGAACAAATGATCGTAGAAAGCGTTATAATTTTGTATATTAATCAGCATGTTGCATGCTACAAGAATATATCGATTTCATTGGTTGTTGGTTGAGAACCATATTGGAACGCCCGAGAAAATTAACTTGAACTGCTTATAACTTCTGAACAATTGATCGTAGCGAACACAATTATTTGCATTTTAATGAAACATGTTGAATGCTTCAAGAATATGTCGGTTTCACTAGTTGTTGTTTGAGAACCATATTGGCCCGCCCGCGAATATTAAATTGAACTGCTTATAACTTCTGAACAAATGATCTTAGAGAGCGTAATAAATTTGCATATTAATCAGCATGTTGCATGCTACAAGAATATATCTATTTCACTAGTTGTTGGTTGAGAACCATATTGGCCCGACGGCGAAAATTAATTTGAACTGCTTATAACTTCTGAACAAATAATCGTAGAAAGCGTAATAATTTTTCATATTAATCAGCATATTGCATGCTACAAGAATATATCGATTTCACTAGTTGTTGTTTGAGAACCATTTTGGCCCGCCCGCCAACACTAAATTCAACTCCTTATAACTTCTGAACAAATGATCGTAGAGAGCGTAATAATTTTGCGTATCAATCAGCATGTTGCATGCTACAAGAATATATCGATTTCATTGGTTGTTGGTTGAGAACCATATTGGCCCGCCCGCGAAAATTAACTTGAACTGCTTATAACTTCTGAACAATTGATCGTAGCGAACACAATTATTTGCATTTTAATGAAACATGTTTAATGCTTCAAGAATATGTCGGTTTCACTAGTTGTTGTTTGAGAACCACATTGGCCCGCCCGCGAGTATTAACTTGAACTGTTTATGACTTCTGAACAAATGATCCTAGAGAGGGTAATAAATTTGCATATTAATCAGCATGTTGCATGCTACAAGAATATATCGATTTCACTAGTTGTTGGTTGAGAACCATATTTCCCCGCCCGAGAAAATCAACTTGAACTGCTTATAACTCCTGAACAATTGATCGTAGAGATCACAATTATTTGCATTTTAATGAAACATGTTGTATGCTACAAGAATATGTCGGTTTTACTATTTGTTTTTTTAGAAACATATTGGCCCGCCCGCGAGTACTGATTTGTTCTGCTTATAACTTTTGAACAAATGATCGTAGTGAGCGTAATAATTTTGCATATTAATCAGCTTGTTGCATGCTACAAGAATATATCCATTTCACTTGTTGTTGGTTGAGAACCATATTGGCCCGCCCGCGAAAATCAACTTGAACTGCTGATAACTCCTGAACAATTGATCGTAGAGAACACAATTATTTGCATTTTAATGAAACATGTTGAATGCTACAAGAATATGTCGGTTTCACTAGTTGTTTTTAGAAAACCATTTTGGCCCACCCGCCAAAACTAATTTCAACTCCTTATAACTTCTGAACAATTGATCGTAGAAAGCGTAATAATTTTGCATATTAAACAGCATTTTGCATGCCACAAGAATATATCGATTTCATTAGATTTTGGTTGAGAACCTAAATAGGCCCGCAAGCGAAAATCAACTTGAAATGCTTATAACTCCTGAATAATTGATCGTAGAGAACACAATTATTTGCATTTTAATGAAACATGTTGAATGCTACAAGAATATGTCGGTTTCACTAGTTATTATTTGAGAACAATATTGGCCCGTCCGCGAGTATTAATTTGAAATGCTTACAACTACTGAACAAATGATCGTAGAGAGCGTAAAAAAATTGCATATTAATCAGCATGTTGCATGCTACAAGAATATATCGATTTTATTAGTTTTTGGTTGAGAACCATATTTGCCCGCCAGCGAAAATCAACTTGAACTGCTTATAACTAATGAACAATTGATCGTAGAGACCACAATTAATAGCATTTCAATCAAACATGTTGTATGCAACAAGAATATATCGGTTTCACTAGTTGTTTTTAGAAAACCATATTGGCCCCCCCGCGAGTATTAACTTAAACTGTTTATAACTTCTGAACAAATGATCCTAGAGAGCGCAATAAATTTGCATATTAATCAGCATGTTGCATGCTACAAGAATATATAGATTTCACAAGTTGTTGGTTGAGAACCATATTGACCCGCCCGCGAAAATCAACTTGAATTGCTTATAACTCCTGAACAATTGATAGTAGAGAACACAATTATTTGCATTTTAATGAAACATGTTGAATGCAACAAGAATATGTCGGTTTCACTAGTTGTTTTTAGAAAACCATATTGGCCCGCCCGCGAGTATTAACTTGAACTGTTTAAAACTTCTGAAGAAATGATCCTAGAGAGCGTAATAAATTTGCATATTAATCAGCATGTTGCATGCTACAAGAATATGTCGGTTTCATTAGTTGTTTTTAGAAAACCATATTGGTCCGCCCGCGAGTATTAACTTGAACTGTCTATAACTTCTGAACAATTGATCGTAGAGAACACAATTATTTGCATTTCAATTAAACATGTTGTATGCTACAAGAAAATGTCGGTTTCACTAGATATTGTTTGAGAACCATTTTGGCCCGCCCGCCAAAACTAATTTCAACTCCTTATAACTTCTGAACAAAAGATCGTAGAGAGCGTTATAATTTTGCATATTAATCAGCATGTTGCATGCTACAAGAATATATCGATTTCATTGGTTGTTGGTTGAGAACCATATTGGCCCGTACGCGAAAATTAACTTGAACTGCTTATAACTTCTGAACAATTGATCGTAGCGAACACAATTATTTGCATTTTAATGAAACATGTTGATTGCTTCAAGAATATGTCGGTTTCACTAGTTGTTGTTTGAGAACCACATTGGCCCGTACGCGAGTATTAACTTGAACTGTTTATGACTTCTGAACAAATGATCCTAGAGAGCGTGATATATTTGCATATTAATCAGCATGTTGCATGCTACAAGAATATATCGATTTCACTAGTTGTTGGTTGAGAACCATATTGGCCCGCCCGCGAGTATTAAATTGAACTGCTTATAACTTCTGAACAAATGATCTTGAAGAGCGTAATCAATTTGCATATCAATCAGCATGTTGCATGCTACAAGAATATATCGATTTCACTAGTTTTTGGTTGAGAACCATATTGGCCCGCCCGCGAAAATTAATTTGAACTGCTTATAACTTCTGAACAAATAATCGTAGAAAGCGTAATAATTTTGCATATTAATCAGCATGTTGCATGCTACAAGAATATATGGATTTCACTAGTTGTTATTTTAGAAATATATTGGCCTGCCCGTGAAAATTAACTTGAACTGCTTATAACTTCTGAACAATTGATCGTAGAGCACACAATTATTTGCATTTTAATGAAACATTTTGAATGCTACAAGAATATGTCGGTTTCACTAGTTATTTATAGAAAACCATATTAGCCCGCGAGTAATAACTTGAACTATTTATAACTTCTGAACAAATGATCCTAGTGAGCGTAATAAATTTGCATATTAATCAGCATGTTGCATGCTACAAGAATATATCGATTTCACTAGTTGTTGGTTGAGAACCATATTGGCCCGCCCGCGAAAATTAACTTGAACTCCTTATAACTTCTGAACAATTGATCGTAGCGAACACAATTATTTGCATTTTAATGAAACATGTTGATTGTTTCAAGAATATGTCGGTTTCACTAGTTGTTGTTTGAGAACCACATTGGCCCGTACGCGAGTATTAACTTGAACTGTTTATGACTTCTGAACAAATGATCCTAGAGAGCGTGATATATTTGCATATTAATTAGCATGTTGCATGCTACAAGAATATATCGATTTCACTAGTTGTTGGTTGAGAACCATATTGGCCCGCCCCTGAAAATCAAACTGAACTGCTTATAACTCCTGAAGAATTGATCATAGAGAACACAATTATTTGCATTTTAATGAAACATGTTGAATGCTACAAGAATATGTCGGTTTCACTAGTTGTTTTTTTAGAAAACCATATTGGCCCGCCCGCGAGTATTACCTTGAACTGTTTCTAACTTCGGAACAAATGATCCTAGAGAGCGTAATAAATTTGCATATTAATCAGCATGTTGCATGCTAGAAGAATATATCGATTTCACTAGTTTTTGGTTGAGAACCATATTGGCCCGCCCGCGAAAATCAACTTGAACTACTTATAACTCCTGAACAATTGATCGTTGAGAACACAATTATTTGCATTTCAATCAAACATGTATGCTACAAGAATATGTCGGTTTCACTAGTTATTGTTTGAGAACCATTTTGTCCCGCCCGCCGAAACTAGCTTCAACTCCTTTTAACTTCTGAACAAATGATCGTAGAGAGCTTAATAATTTTGCATATTAATCAGCATGTTGCATGCTACAAGAATATATCGATTTCATTAGTTGTTGGTTGAGAACCATATTGGCCCGCCGCGAAAATTAATTTGAACTGCTTATAACATCTGAACAAGTAATCGTAGAAAGCATAATAAATTTGCATATTAATCAGCATGTTGCATGCTACAAGAATATATCAATTTCATTAGTTTTTGGTTGAGAACCATATTGGCCCGCCCGCGAAAATCAACTTGAACTGCTTATAACTAATGAACAAATGTTCGTAGAGACCACAATTAATAGCATTTCAATCAAACATGTTGTATGCAACAAGAATATGTCGGTTTCACTAGTTGTTTTTAGAAAACCATATTGGCCCGCCCGCGAGTATTAACTTCAACTGTTTATAACTTCTGAACAAATGATCCTAGAGAGCGCAATAAATTTGCATATTAATCAGCATGTTGCATGCTACAAGAATATATAGATTTCACTAATTGTTGGTTGAGAACCATATTGGCCCGCCCGCGAAAATCAATTTGAACTGCTTATAACTCCTGAACAATTGATCGTAGAGACCACAATTATTTGCATTTTAATTTTATAATGTTGAATGCAACAAGAATATGTCGGTTTCACTAGTTGTTTTTAGAAAACCATATTGGCCCGCCCGCGAGTATTAACTTGAACTGTTTATAACTTCTGAACAAATGATCCTAGAGAGCGTAATAAATTTGCATATTATTCAGCATGTTGCATGCTACAAGAATATGTCGGTTTCATTAGTTGTTTTTAGAAAACCATATTGGTCCGCCCGCGAGTATTAACTTGAACTGTCTATAACTTCTGAATAATTGATCGTAGAGAACACAATTATTTGCATTTCAATCAAACATGTATGCTACAAGAAAATGTCGGATTCACTAGATATTGTTTGAGAACCATTTTGGCCCGCCCGCCAAAACTAAATTCAACTCCTTATAACTTCTGAACAAATGACCGTAGAGAGCGTTATAATTTTGCATATTAATCAGCATGTTGCATGCTACAAGAATATATCGATTTCATTGGTTGTTGGTTGAGAACCATATTGGCCCGCACGCGAAAATTAACTTGAACTGCTTATAACTTCTGAACAATTGATCATAGAGAACACAATTATTTGCATTTTAATAAAACATGTTGAATGCTACAAGAATATGTCGGCTTCACTAGTTGTTTTTTAGAAAACCATATTGTCCCGCCCGCGAGTATTACCTTGAACTGTTTCTAACTTCGGAACAAATGATCCTAGAGAGCGTAATAAATTTGCATATTAATCAGCATGTTGCATGCTACAAGAATATGTCGGTTTCACTAGTTATTGTTTGAGAACCATTTTGTCCCGCCCGCCGAAACTAACTTCAACTCCTTATAACTTCTGAACAAATGATCGTAGAGAGCTTAATAATTTTGCATATTAATCAGCATGTTGCATGCTACAAGAATATATCGATTTCATTAGTTGTTGGTTGAGAACCATATTGGCCTGCCGCGAAAATTAATTTGAACTCCTTATAACATCTGAATAAGTAATCGTAGAAAGCATAATAAATTTGCATATTAATCAGCATGTTGCATGCTACAAGAATATATCGATTTCATTAGTTTTTGGTTGAGAACCTAAATTGGCCCGCAAGCGAAAATCAACTTGAACTGCTTATAAACTTCTGAACAATTGATCGTAGAGAACACAATTATTTGCATTTTAATGAAACATGTTGAATGCTACAAGAATATGTCGGTTTCACTAGTTGTTATTTGAGAACAATTTTGGCCCGTCCGCGAGTATTAATTTGAACTGCTTACAACTTCTGAACAAATGATCGTAGAGAGCGTAAAAAAATTGCATATTAATCAGCATGTTGCATGCTACAAGAATATATCGATTTCACTAGTTGTTGGTTGAAAAACATATTGGCCCGCCCGCGAAAATCAACTTGAACTGCTTATAACTTCTGAACAATTGATCATAGAGATCACAATTATTTGCATTTTAATCTAACATGTTGTATGCTACAAGAATATGTCAGTTTCACTAGTTATTGTTTGTGAACCATATTGGCCCGCCCGCGAATATTAAATTGAACTGCTTATAAGTTCGAGCAAATGATCGCAGAAAGCTCGATTGTTTTGCATATTAATAAACATGTAGCTAGCTACAAGAATATATAGATTTCACTAGTTATTGTTTGAGAACCATGTTGGATCACCAGCGAAAACTAATTCAACAGCTTACAATTTCTGAACAAATAATCGTAGAAAGCGTAATAAATTTGCATATTAATCAGCATGTTGCATGCTACAAGATTATATCGATTTCACTAGTTGTTGTTTGAGAAATATATTGGCCTGCCCCGAAAATTAACTTGAACTGCTTATAACTTCTGAACAATTGATCGTAGAGCACACAATTATTTGCATTTTAATGAAACATTTTGAATGCTACAAGAATATGTCGGTTTCACTAGTTGTTTTTTTAGAAACATATTGGCCCGCCCGCGAGTATTGACTTGTTCTGTTTATAAATTCTGAACAAATGATCGTAGTGAGCGTAATAATTTTGCATATTAATCAGCATGTTGCATGCTACAAGAATATATCCATTTCACTAGTTGTTGGATGAGAACCATATTGGCCCGCCCTCGAAAATTAACTTGAACTGCTTATAACTTCTGAACAATTGATCGTAGAGAACACAATTATTTGCATTTCAATCAAACATGTTGTATGCTACAAGAATATGTCGGTTTCACTAGTTATTGTTTGAGAACCATTTTGTCCCGCCCGCCAAAACTAACTTCAACTCCTTATAACTTCTGAACAAATGATCGTAGAGAGCTTAATAATTTTGCATCTTAATCAGCATGTTGCATGCTACAAGAATATATCGATTTCATTAGTTGTTGGTTGAGAACCATATTGGCCCGCCGCGAAAATTAATTTGAACTGCTTATAACATCTGAACAAATAATCGTAGAAAGCGTAATAAATTTGCATATTAATCAGCATGTTGCATCTACAAGAATATATCGATTTCACTAGTTGTTGTTTGAGAAATATATTGGCCTGCCCCGAAAAATAACTTGAACTGCTTATAACTTCTGAACAATTGATCGTAGAGCACACAATTATTTGCATTTTAATGAAACATTTTGAATGCTACAAGAATATGTCGGTTTCAATAGTTGTTTATAGAAAACCATATTGGCCCGCCCGCGAGTATTAACTTGAACTGTTTATGACTTCTGAACAAATGATCCTAGAGAGCGTAATAAATTTGCATATTAATCAGCATATTGAATGCTACAAGAATATGTCGGTTTCAATAGTTGTTTATAGAAAACCATATTGGCCCGCCCGCGAGTATTAATTTGAACTGCTTACAACTTCTGAACAAAGGATCGAAGAGAGCGTAAAAAATTGCATATTAATCAGCATGTTGCATGCTACAAGAATATATCGATTTCACTAGTTGTTTTTTGAAAAACATATTGGCCCGCCCGCGAAAATCAACTTGAACTGCTTAAAACTTCTGAACAATTGATCGTAGAGATCACAATTATTTGCATTTTAATCTAACATGTTGTATGCTACAAGATTATGTCAGTTTCACTAGTTATTGTTTGAGAACCATATTGGCCCGCCCGCGAGTATTAAATTGAACTGCTTATAAGATCTGAGCAAATGATCGTAGAAAGCTCGATTGTTTTGCATATTAATAAACATGTAGCTAGCTACAAGAATATATAGATTTCACTAGTTATTGTTTGAGAACCATGTTGGCCCACCCGCGAAAACTAATTCAACAGCTTACAATTTCTGAACAAATGATCGTAGAGAACACAATTATTTGCATTTTAATGAAACATGTTGTATGCTACAAGAATATGTCGGTTTTACTATTTGTTTTTTTTAGAAACATATTCGCCCGCCCGCGAGTACTGACTTGTTTTGCTTATAACTTCTGAACAAATGATCGTAGTGAGCGTAATAATTTGGCATATTAATCAGCATGTTGCATGCTACAAGAATATATCCATTTCACTAGTTGTTGGTTGAGAACCATATTGGCCCGCCCTCGAAAATTAACTTGAACTGCTTATAACTTCTGAACAATTGACCGTAGAGAACACAATTATTTGCATTTCAATCAAACATGTTGTATGCTACAAGAATTTGTCGGTTTCACTAGTTATTGTTTAAGAACCATTTTGTCCCGCCCGCCAAAACTAACTTCAACTCCTGATAACTTCTGAACAAATGATCGTAGAGAGCTTAATAATTTTGCATATTAATCAGCATGTTGCATGCTACAAGAATATATCGATTTCATTAGTTGTTGGTTGAGAACCATATTGGCCCGCCGCGAAAATTAATTTGAACTGCTTATAACATCTGAACAAGTAATCGTAGAAAGCGTAATAAATTTGCATATTAATCAGCATGTTGCATGCTACACGAATATATCGATTTCACTAGTTGTTGTTTGAGAAATATATTGGCCTGCCCCCGAAAATTAACTTGAACTGCTTATAACTTCTGAACAATTGATCGTAGAGCACACAATTATTTGCATTTTAATTAAACATTTTGAATGCTACAAGAATATGTCGGTTTCACTAGTTGTTTATAGAAAACCATATTGGCCCGCCCGCGAGTATTAACTTGAACTGTTTATAACTTCTGAACAAATGATCCTAGAGAGCGTAATAAATTTGCATATTAATCAGCATGTTGCATGCTACAAGAATATATCGATTTCACTAGTTGTTTTTAGAAAACCATATTGGCCCGCACTCGAGTATTAACTTGAACTGTTTATAACCTCTGAACAAATGATCCTAGAGAGCGTAATAAATTTGCATATTAATCAGCATGTTGCATGCTACACGAATATATCGATTTCACTAGTTGTTGTTTGAGAACCATATTGGGTCTCCCGCGAAAATCAACTTGAACTGCTTATAACTCCTGAACAATTGATCGTAGAGAACACAATTATTTGCATTTTAATGAAACATGTTGAATGCTACAAGAATATGTCGGTTTCACTAGTTGTTTTTAGAAAACCATATTGGCCCGCACTCGAGTATTAACTTGAACTGTTTATAACCTCTGAACAAATGATCGTAGAGAGCGTAATAAATTTGCATATTAATCAGCATGTTGCATGGTACAAGAATATATCGATTTCACTAGTTGTTGGTTGAAAAACATATTGGCCCGCCCACGAAAATCAATTTTAAATGCTTAAAACTTCTGAACAATTGATCGTAGAGATCACAATTATTTGCATTTTAATCTAACATGTTGTATGCTACAAGAATATATCAGTTTCACTAGTTATTGTTTGAGAACCATATTGACCCGCTCTCGAGTAATAAATTGAACTGGTTATAAGTTCTGAGCAAATGATCGTAGAAAGCTCGATTGTTTTGCATATTAATAAACATGTAGCTAGCTACAAGAATATATAGATTTCACTAGTTATTGTTTAAGAACCATGTTGGCCCACCCGCGAAAACTAATTCAACAGCTTACAATCTCTGAACAAACGATCGTAGAGAACACAATTATTTGCATTTTAATGAAAGATGTTGTATGCTACAAGAATATGTCGGTTTTACTATTTGTTTTTTTAGAACCATATTGGCCCGCCCGCGAGTATTGACTTGTTCTGCTTCTAACTTCTGAACAAATGATCGTAGTGAGCGTAATAGTTTTGCATATTAATCAGCATGTTGCATGCTACAGGAATATATCCATTTCGCTAGTTGTTGGTTGAGAACCATATTGGCCCGCCCTCGAAAATTAACTTGAACTGCATATAACTTCTGAACAATTAATCGTAGAGAACACAATTATTTGCATTTCAATCAAACATGTTGTATGCTACAAGAATATGTCGGTTTCACTAGTTATTGTTGGAGAACCATTTTGTCCCGCCCGCCAAAACTAACTTCAACTCCTTATAACTTCTGAACAAATGAGCGTAGAGAGCTTAATAATTTTGCATATTAATCAGCATGTTGCATGCTACAAGAATATATCGATTTCATTAGTTGTTGGTTGAGAACCATATTGGCCCGCCGCGAAAATCAATTTGAACTGCTTATAACATCTGAACAAATAATCGTAGAAGGCGTAATAAATTTGCATATTAATCAGCATGTTGCATGCTACAAGAATATATCGATTTCATTAGTTGTTTGAGAAATATATTGGCCTGCCCCCGAAAATTAACTTGAACTGCTTATAACTTCTGAACAATTGATCGTAGAGCACACAATTATTTGCATTTTAATGAAACATTTTGAATGCTACAAGAATATGTCGGTTTCACTAGTTGTTTATAGAAAACCATATTGGCCCGCCGCGAGTATTAACTTGAACTGTTTATAACTTTTGAACAAATGATCCTAGAGAGCGTAATAAATTTGCATATTAATCAGCATGTTGCATGCTACAAGAATATATCGATTTCACTAGTTGTTGGTTGAGAACCATACTGGCCCGCCCCCGAAAATCAACTTGAATTGCTTATAACTCCTGAACAATTGATCGTAGAGAACACAATTATTTGCATTTTAATGAAACATGTTGAATGCTTCAAGAATATGTCGGTTTCACTAGTTGCTTTAAAAAAACCATTTTGGCCCACCCGCCAAAACTAATTTCAACTCCTTATAACTTCTGAACAATTGATCGTAGAAAGCGTAATAATTTTGCATATTAAACAGCATGTTGCATGCTACAAGAATTTATCGATTTCATTAGTATTTGGTTGAGAACCATATTGTCCCGCCCGCGAAAATCAACTTGAACTGCTTATAACTCCTGAACAATTGATCGTATAGCACACAATTATTTGCATTTTAATGAAACATGTTGAATGCTACAAGAATATGTCGGTTTCACTAGTTGTTTTTAGAAAACCATATTGGCCCACCCGCGAGTATAAAATTGAACTGTTTATAACTTCTGAACAAATGATCGAAGAGAGCGTTATAAATTTGCATATTAATCAGCATGTTGCATGCTACAAGAATATATCGATTTCACTTGTTGTTGGTTGAGAACCATATTGGCCGGCCGCGAAAATCAACTTTAACTGCTTATAACTCCTGAACAATTGATCGTTAACAACACAATTATTTGCATTTTAATGAAACATGTTGTATGCTACAAGAATATGTCAGTTTCACTAGTTCTTATTTGAGAACCATATTGGCCCGCCCGCGAGGATTAACTTGAACTGCTTATAACTTCTGAACAAATGATCGTAGAGAGTGTAAAAAATTTGCATATTAATCAGCATGTTGCATGCTACAAGAATATATCGATTTCACTAGTTGTTGGTTGAAAAACATATTGGCCCGCCCGCGAGAATCAACTTGAACTGCTTATAACTTCTGAACAATTGATCGTAGAGATCACAATTATTATCATTTTAATCTAACATGTTGTATGCTACAAGAATATGTCGGTTTCACTAGTTATTGTTTGAGAACCATTTTTGCCCGCCCGCCAAAACTAACTTCAACTCCTTATAACTTCCGAACAAATGATCGTAGAAAGCGTTATAATTTTGTATATTAATGAGCATGTTGCATGCTACAAGAATATATCGATTTCATTGGTTGTTGGTTGAGAACCATATTGGCCCGCCCGCGAGAATCAACTTGAACTGCTTATAACTTCTGAACAATTGATCGTAGAAATCACAATTATTTGCATTTTAATCTAACATGTTGTATGCTACAAGAATATGTCAGTTTCACTAGTTATTGTTTGAGAACCATATTGAAACGCCCTCGAGTATTAAATTGAACTGCTTATAAGTTCTGAGCAAATGATCGTAGAAAGCTCGATTGTTTTGCATATTAATAAACATGTAGCTAGCTAGAAGAATATATAGATTTCAATAGTTATTGTTTGAGAACCATGTTGTCCCACCCGCGAAAACTAATTCAACAGCTTACAATTTCTGAACAAACGATCGTAGAGAACACAATTATTTGCATTTTAATGAAACATGTTGTATGCTTCAGCAATATGTCGGTTTTACTAGTTGTTTTTAAAAAAACATTTTGGCCCACCCGACAAAACTAATTTCAACTCCTTATAACTTCTGAACAATTGATCGTAGAAAGCGTAATAATTTTGCATATTAAACAGCATGTTGCACGCTACAAGAATATATCGATTTCATTAGTTTTTGGTTGAGAACCATATTGGCCCGCCCGCGAAAATCAACTTGAACTGCTTATAACTCCTGAACAATTGATCGTAGAGCACACAATTATTTGCATTTTAATGAAACATGTTGAATGCTACAAGAATATGTCGGTTTCACTAGTTGTTTTTAGAAAACCATATTGGCTCGTAAGAGAGTATTAACTTGAACTGTTTATAACTTCTGAACAAATGATCTTAGAGAGCGTAATAAATTTGCATATTAATCAGCATGTTGCATGCTACAAGAATATATCGATTTCACTAGTTGTTGGTTGAGAACCATATTGGCCCGCCGGCGAGTATTGACTTGTTCTGCTTCTAACTTCTGAACAAATGATCGTAGTGAGCGTAATAATTTTGCATATAAATCAGCATGTTGCATGCTACAAGAATATATCGATTACACTAGTTGTTGGTTGAAAAACATATTGGCCCGCCGGCGAAAATCAACTTGAACTGCTTATAACTTCTGAACAATTGATCGTAGAGAGCGTAAAAAATTTGCATATTAATCAGCATGTTGCATTCTACAAGAATATATCGATTTCACTTGTTGTTGGTTGAGAACCATATTGGCCGGCCGCGAAAATCAATTTTAACTGCTTATAACTCCTGAACAATTGATCGTAAACAACACAATTATTTGCATTTTAATGAAACATGTTGAATGCTACAAGAATATGTCAGTTTCACTAGTTGTTATTTGAGAACCATATTGGCCCGCCCGCGAGGATTAACTTGAACTGCTTATAACTTCTGAACAAATGATCGTAGAGAGCGTAAAAAATTTGCATATTAATCAGCATGTTGCATGCTACAAGAATATATCGATTTCATTGGTTGTTGGTTGAGAACCATATTGGCCCGCCCGCGAAAATTAACTTGAACTGCTTAAAACTTCTGAACAATTGATCGTAGAGATCACAATTATTTGCATTTTAATCTAACATGTTGTATGCTACAAGAATATGTCAGTTTCACTAGTTATTGTTTTGAGAACCATATTGACCCGCTCTCGAGTATTAAATTGAACTGGTTATAAGTTCTGAGCAAATGATCGTAGAAAGCTCGATTGTTTTGCATATTAATAAACATGTAGCTAGCTACAAGAATATATAGATTTCACTAGTTATTGTTTGAGAACCATGTTGGCCCACCCGCGAAAACTAATTCAACAGTTTAAAATCTCTGAACAAACGATCGTAGAGAACACAATTATTTGCATTTTAATGAAACATGTTGTATGCTACAAGAATATGTCGGTTTTACTATTTGTTTTTTTAGAACCATATTGGCCCGCCCGCGAGTATTGACTTGTTCTGCTTCTAACTTCTGAACAAATGATCGTAGTGAGCGTAATAATTTTGCATATTAATCAGCATGTTGCATGCTACAAGAATATATCAATTTCGCCAGTTGTTGGTTGAGAACCATATTGGCCCGCCCTCGAAAATTAACTTGAACTGCTTATAACATCTGAACAAGTAATCGTAGAAGGCGTAATAAATTTGCATATTAATCAGCATGTTGCATGCTACAAGAATATATCGATTTCATTAGTTGTTTGAGAAATATATTGGCCTGCCCCCGAAAATTAACTTGAACTGCTTATAACTTCTGAACAATTGATCGTAGAGCACACAATTATTTGCATTTTAATGAAACATTTTGAATGCTACAAGAATATGTCGGTTTCACTAGTTGTTTATAGAAAACCATATTGGCCCGCCGCGAGTATTAACTTGAACTGTTTATAACTTCTGAACAAATGATCGAAGAGAGCGTAATAAATTTGCATATTAATCAGCATGTTGCATGCTACAAGAATATATCGATTTCACTAGTTGTTGGTTGAGAACCATACTGGCCCGCCCCCGAAAATCAACTTGAATTGCTTATAACTCCTGAACAAT
The DNA here is from genome assembly GCF_977018435.1 of Lepisma saccharinum. Classification (NCBI taxonomy): domain Eukaryota; kingdom Metazoa; phylum Arthropoda; class Insecta; order Zygentoma; family Lepismatidae; genus Lepisma; species Lepisma saccharinum. The sequence continues at coordinate 1,509,462 of NW_028142885.1, forward strand.
TGATCGTAGAGAACACAATTATTTGCATTTTAATGAAACATGTTGAATGCTTCAAGAATATGTCGGTTTCACTAGTTGTTTTTAAAAAAACATTTTGGCCCACCCGCCAAAACTAATTTCAACTCCTTATAACTTCTGAACAATTGATCGTACAAAGCGTAATAATTTTGCATATTAAACAGCATGTTGCATGCTACAAGAATATATCGATTTCATTAGTTTTTGGTTGAGAACCATATTGGCCCGCCCGCGAAAATCAACTTGAACTGCTTATAACTCCTGAACAATTGATCGTAGAGAGCGCAATTATTTGTATTTTAATGAAACATGTAGATAGCTACAAGAATATGTCGGTTTCACTGGTTGTTTTTAGAAAACCATATTGGCCCACCCGCGAGTATTAAATTGAACTGTTTATAACTTCTGAACAAATGATCGAAGAGAGCGTTATAAATTTGCATATTAATCAGCATGTTGCATGCTACAAGAATATATCGATTTCACTTGTTGTTGGTTGAGAACCATATTGGCCGGCCGCGAAAATCAACTTTAACTGCTTATAACTCCTGAACAATTGATCGTTAACAACACAATTATTTGCATTTTAATGAAACATGTTGTATGCTACAAGAATATGTCAGTTTCACTATTTCTTATTTGAGAACCATATTGGCCCGCCCGCGAGGATTAACTTGAACTGCTTATAACTTCTGAACAAATGATCGTAGAGATCGTAAAAAATTTGCATATTAATCAGCATGTTGCATGCTACAAGAATATATCGATTTCACTAGTTGTTTGTTGAAAAACATATTGGCCCGCCCGCGAGAATCAACTTGAACTGCTTATAACTTCTGAACAATTGATCGTAGAGATCACAATTATTATCATTTTAATCTAACATGTTGTATCCTACAAGAATATGTCGGTTTCACTAGTTATTGTTTGAGATCCATTTTTGCCCGCCCGCCAAAACTAACTTCAACTCCTTATAACTTCTGAACAAATGATCGTAGAAAGCGTTATAATTTTGTATATTAATCAGCATGTTGCATGCTACAAGAATATATCGATTTCATTTCATTTTTGTTGGTTGAGAACCATATTTGCCCGCCCGCGAAAATTAACTTGAACTGCTTATAACTTCTGAACAATTGATCGTAGAAATCACAATTATTTGCATTTTAATCTAACATGTTGTATGCTACAAGAATATGTCAGTTTCACTAGTTATTGTTTGAGAACCATATTGACCCGCCCTCGAGTATTAAATTGAACTGCTTATAAGTTCTGAGCAAATGATCGTAGAAAGCTCGATTGTTTTGCATATTAATAAACATGTAGCTAGCTACAAGAATATATAGATTTCACTAGTTATTGTTTGAGAACCATGTTGGCCCACCCGCGAAAACTAATTCAACAGCTTACAATTTCTGAACAAACGATCGTAGAGAACACAATTATTTGCATTTTAATGAAACATGTTGTATGCTTCAGCAATATGTCGGTTTTACTAGTTGTTTTTAAAAAACCATTTTGGCCCACCCGCCAAAACTAATTTCAACTCCTTATAACTTCTGAACAATTGATCGTAGAAAGCGTAATAATTTTGCATATTAAAAAGCATGTTGCACGCTACAAGAATATATCGATTTCATTAGTTTTTGGTTGAGAACCATATTGGCCCGCCCGCGAAAATCAACTTGAACTGCTTATAACTCCTGAACAATTGATCGTAGAGCACACAATTATTTGCATTTTAATTAAACATGTTGAATGCTACAAGAATATGTCGGTTTCACTAGTTGTTTTTAGAAAACCATATTGGCTCGTAAGAGAGTATTAACTTGAACTGTTTATAACTTCTGAACAAATGATCTTAGAGAGCGTAATAAATTTGCATATTAATCACATGTTGCATGCTACAAGAATATATCGATTTCACTAGTTGTTGGTTGAAAAACATATTGGCCCGCCCGCGAAAATCAACTTGAACTGCTTATAACTTCTGAACAATTGATCGTAGAGAGCGTAAAAAATTTGCATATTAATCAGCATGTTGCATTCTACAAGAATATATCGATTTCATTAGTTGTTGGTTGAGAACCATATTGGCCCCCCGCGAAAATTAATTTGAACTGCTTATAACATCTGAACAAGTAATCGTAGAAAGCGTAATAAATTTGCATATTAATCAGCATGTTGCATGCTACAAGAATATATCCATTTCACTAGTTGTTGGTTGAGAACCATATTGGCCCGCCCTCGAAAATTAACTTGAACTGCTTATAACTTCTGAACAATTAATCGTAGAGAACACAATTATTTGCATTTCAATCAAACATGTTGTATGCTACAAGAATATGTCGGTTTCACTAGTTATTGTTGGAGAACCATTTTGTCCCACCCGCCAAAACTAACTTCAACTCCTTATAACTTCTGAACAAATGAGCGTAGAGAGCTTAATAATTTTGCATATTAATCAGCATGTTGCATGCTACAAGAATATATCGATTTCATTAGTTGTTGGTTGAGAACCATATTGGCCCGCCGCGAAAATCAATTTGAACTGCTTATAACATCTGAACAAGTAATCGTAGAAGGCGTAATAAATTTGCATATTAATCAGCATGTTGCATGCTACAAGAATATATCGATTTCATTAGTTGTTTGAGAAATATATTGGCCTGCCCCCGAAAATTAACTTGAACTGCTTATAACTTCTGAAGAATTGATCGTAGAGCACACAATTATTTGCATTTTAATGAAACATTTTGAATGCTACAAGAATATGTCGGTTTCACTAGTTGTTTATAGAAAACCATATTGGCCCGCCGCGAGTATTAACTTGAACTGTTTATAACTTTTGAACAAATGATCCTAGAGAGCGTAATAAATTTGCATATTAATCAGCATGTTGCATGCTACAAGAATATATCGATTTCACTAGTTGTTGGTTGAGAACCATACTGGCCCGCCCCCGAAAATCAACTTGAATTGCTTATAACTCCTGAACAATTGATCGTAGAGAACACAATTATTTGCATTTTAATGAAACATGTTGAATGCTTCAAGAATATGTCGGTTTCACTAGTTGCTTTAAAAAAACCATTTTGGCCCACCCGCCAAAACTAATTTCAACTCCTTATAACTTCTGAACAATTGATCGTAGAAAGCGTAATAATTTTGCATATTAAACAGCATGTTGCATGCTACAAGAATATATCGATTTCATTAGTATTTGGTTGAGAACCATATTGTCCCGCCCGCGAAAATCAACTTGAACTGCTTATAACTCCTGAACAATTGATCGTATAGCACACAATTATTTGCATTTTAATGAAACATGTTGAATGCTACAAGAATATGTCGGTTTCACAAGTTGTTTTTAGAAAACCATATTGGCCCGTAAGAGAGTATTAACTTGAACTGTTTATAACTTCTGAACAAATGATCCTAGAGAGCGTAATAAATTTGCATATTAATCAGCATGTTGCATGCTACAAGAATATATCGATTTCACTAGTTGTTGGTTGAGAACCATACTGGCCCGCCCCCGAAAATCAACTTGAATTGCTTATAACTCCTGAACAATTGATCGTAGAGAGCACAATTATTTGCATTTTAATGAAACATGTAGATAGCTACAAGAATATGTCGGTTTCACTAGTTGTTTTTAGAAAACCATATTGGCTCACCCGCGAGTATTAAATTGAACTGTTTATAACTTCTGAACAAATGATCGAAGAGAGCGTTATAAATTTGCATAATAATCAGCATGTTGCATGCTACAAGAATATATCGATTTCACTTGTTGTTGGTTGAGAACCATATTGGCCGGCCGCGAAAATCAACTTTAACTGCTTATAACTCCTGAACAATTGATCGTTAACAACACAATTATTTGCATTTTAATGAAACATGTTGTATGCTACAAGAATATGTCAGTTTCACTAGTTCTTATTTGAGAACCATATTGGCCCGCCCGCGAGGATTCACTTGAACTGCTTATAACTTCTGAACAAATGATCGTAGAGAGCGTAAAAAATTTGCATATTAATCAGCATGTTGCATGCTACAAGAATATATCGATTTCACTAGTTGTTGGTTGAAAAACATATTGGCCCGCCCGCGAGAATCAACTTGATCTGCTTATAACTTCTGAACAATTGATCGTAGAGATCACAATTATTATCATTTTAATCTAACATGTTGTATGCTACAAGAATATGTCGGTTTCACTAGTTATTGTTTGAGAACCATTTTTGCCCGCCCGCCAAAACTAACTTCAACTCCTTATAACTTCTGAACAAATGATCGTAGAAAGCGTTATAATTTTGTATATTAATCAGCATGTTGCATGCTACAAGAATATATCGATTTCATTGGTTGTTGGTTGAGAACCATATTTGCCCGCCCGCGAAAATTAACTTGAACTGCTTATAACTTCTGAACAATTGATCGTAGAAATCACAATTATTTGCATTTTAATCTAACATGTTGTATGCTACAAGAATATGTCAGTTTCACTAGTTATTGTTTGAGAACCATATTGACCCGCCCTCGAGTATTAAATTGAACTGCTTATAAGTTCTGAGCAAATGATCGTAGAAAGCTCGATTGTTTTGCATATTAATAAACATGTAGCTAGCTAGAAGAATATATAGATTTCACTAGTTATTGTTTGAGAACCATGTTGGCCCACCCGCGAAAACTAATTCAACAGCTTACAATTTCTGAACAAACGATCGTAGAGAACACAATTATTTGCATTTTAATGAAACATGTTGTATGCTTCAGCAATATGTCGGTTTTACTAGTTGTTTTTAAAAAAACATTTTGGCCCACCCGCCAAAACTAATTTCAACTCCTTATAACTTCTGAACAATTGATCGTAGAAAGCGTAATAATTTTGCATATTAAACAGCATGTTGCACGCTACAAGAATATATCGATTTCATTAGTTTTTGGTTGAGAACCATATTGGCCCGCCCGCGAAAATCAACTTGAACTGCTTATAACTCCTGAACAATTGATCGTAGAGCACACAATTATTTGCATTTTAATGAAACATGTTGAATGCTACAAGAATATGTCGGTTTCACAAGTTGTTTTTTTAGAACCATATTGGCCCGCCCGCGAGTATTGACTTGTTCTGCTTCTAACTTCTGAACAAATGATCGTAGTGAGCGTAATAATTTTGCATATAAATCAGCATGTTGCATGCTACAAGAATATATCCATTTCGCTAGTTGTTGGTTGAGAACCATATTGGCCCGCCCTCGAAAATTAACTTGAACTGCTTATAACTTCTGAACAATTAATCGTAGAGAACACAATTATTTGCATTTCAATCAAACATGTTGTTTGCAACAAGAATATGTCGGTTTCACTAGTTATTGTTGGAGAACCATTTTGTCCCGCCCGCCAAAACTAACTTCAACTCCTTTTAACTTCTGAACAAATGAGCGTAGAGATCTTAATAATTTTGCATATTAATCAGCATGTTGCGTGCTACAAGAATATATCGATTTCATTAGTTGTTGGTTGAGAACCATATTGGCCCGCCGCGAAAATCAATTTGAACTGCTTATAACATCTGAACAAGTAATCGTAGAAGGCGTAATAAATTTGCATATTAATCAGCATGTTGCATGCTACAAGAATATATCGATTTCATTAGTTGTTTGAGAAATATATTGGCCTGCCCCCGAAAATTAACTTGAACTGCTTATAACTTCTGAAGAATTGATCGTAGAGCACACAATTATTTGCATTTTAATGAAACATTTTGAATGCTACAAGAATATGTCGGTTTCACTAGTTGTTTATAGAAAACCATATTGGCCCGCCGCGAGTATTAACTTGAACTGTTTATAACTTTTGAAACAAATGATCCTAGAGAGCGTAATATATTTGCATATTAATCAGCATGTTGCATGCTACAAGAATATATCGATTTCACTAGTTGTTGGTTGAGAACCATACTGGCCCGCCCCCGAAAATCAACTTGAATTGCTTATAACTCCTGAACAATTGATCGTAGAGAACACAATTATTTGCATTTTAATGAAACATGTTGAATGCTTCAAGAATATGTCGGTTTCACTAGTTGCTTTAAAAAAACCATTTTGGCCCACCCGCCAAAACTAATTTCAACTCCTTATAACTTCTGAACAATTGATCGTAGAAAGCGTAATAATTTTGCATATTAAACAGCATGTTGCATGCTACAAGAATATATCGATTGCATTAGTATTTGGTTGAGAACCATATTGTCCCGCCCGCGAAAATCAACTTGAACTGCTTATAACTCCTGAACAATTGATCGTAGAGCACACAATTATTTGCATTTTAATGAAACATGTTGAATGCTACAAGAATATGTCGGTTTCACAAGTTGTTTTTAGAAAACCATATTGGCCCGTAAGAGAGTATTAACTTGAACTGTTTATAACTTCTGAACAAATGATCCTAGAGAGCGTAATAAATTTGCATATTAATCAGCATGTTGCATGCTACAAGAATATATCGATTTCACTAGTTGTTGGTTGAGAACCATACTGGCCCGCCCCCGAAAATCAACTTGAATTGCTTATAACTCCTGAACAATTGATCGTAGAGAGCACAATTATTTGCATTTTAATGAAACATGTAGATAGCTACAAGAATATGTCGGTTTCACTAGTTGTTTTTAGAAAACCATATTGGCCCACCCGCGAGTATTAAATTGAACTGTTTATAACTTCTGAACAAATGATCGAAGAGAGCGTTATAAATTTGCATATTAATCAGCATGTTGCATGCTACAAGAATATATCGATTTCACTTGTTGTTAATTGAGAACCATATTGGCCGGCCGCGAAATTCAACTTTAACTGCTTATAACTCCTGAACAATTGATCGTTAACAACACAATTATTTGCATTTTAATGAAACATGTTGTATGCTACAAGAATATGTCAGTTTCACTAGTTCTTATTTGAGAACCATATTGGCCCGACCGCGAGGATTCACTTGAACTGCTTATAACTTCTGAACAAATGATCGTAGAGAGCGTAAAAAATTTGCATATTAATCAGCATGTTGCATGCTACAAGAATATATCAATTTCACTAGTTGTTGGTTGAAAAACATATTGGCCCGCCCGCGAGAATCAACTTGAACTGCTTATAACTTCTGAACAATTGATCGTAGAGATCACAATTATTATCATTTTAATCTAACATGTTGTATGCTACAAGAATATGTCGGTTTCACTAGTTATTGTTTGAGAACCATTTTTGCCCGCCCGCCAAAACTAACTTCAACTCCTTATAACTTCTGAACAAATGATCGTAGAAAGCGTTATAATTTTGTATATTAATCAGCATGTTGCATGCAACAAGAATATATCGATTTCACTGGTTGTTGGTTGAGAACCATATTTGCCCGCCCGCGAAAATTAACTTGAACTGCTTATAACTTCTGAACAATTGATCGTAGAAATCACAATTATTTGCATTTCAATCTAAAATGTTGTATGCTACAAGAATATGTCAGTTTCACTAGTTATTGTTTGAGAACCATATTGACCCGCCCTCGAGTATTAAATTGAACTGCTTATAAGTTCTGAGCAAATGATCGTAGAAAGCTCGATTGTTTTGCATATTAATAAACATGTAGCTAGCTAGAAGAATATATAGATTTCACAAGTTATTGTTTGAGAACCATGTTGGCCCACCCGCGAAAACTAATTCAACAGTTTACAATTTCTGAACAAACGATCGTAGAGTACACAATTTTTTGCATTTTAATGAAACATGTTGTATGCTTCAGCAATATGTCGGTTTTACTAGTTGTTTTTAAAAAACCATTTTGGCCCACCCGCCAAAACTAATTTCAACTCCTTATAACTTCTGAACAATTGATCGTAGAAAGCGTAATAATTTTGCATATTAAACAGCATGTTGCACGCTACAAGAATATATCGATTTCATTAGTTTTTGGTTGAGAACCATATTGGCCCGCCCGCGAAAATCAACTTGAACTGCTTATAACTCCTGAACAATTGATCGTAGAGCACACAATTATTTGCATTTTAATGAAACATGTTGAATGCTACAAGAATATGTCGGTTTCACTAGTTGTTTTTAGAAAACCATATTGGCTCGTAAGAGAGTATTAACTTGAACTGTTTATAACTTCTGAACAAATGATCTTAGAGAGCGTAATAAATTTGCATATTAATCAGCATGTTGCATGCTACAAGAATATATCGATTTCACTAGTTGTTGGTTGAGAACCATATTGGCCCGCCCGCGAGTATTGACTTGTTCTGCTTCTAACTTCTGAAGAAATGATCGTAGTGAGCGTAATAATTTTGCATATAAATCAGCATGTTGCATGCTACAAGAATATATCGATTTCACTAGTTGTTGGTTGAAAAACATATTGGCCCGCCCGCGAAAATCAACTTGAACTGCTTATAACTTCTGAACAATTGATCGTAGAGAGCGTAAAAAATTTGCATATTAATCAGCATGTTGCATTCTACAAGAATATATCGATTTCACTTGTTGTTGGTTGAGAACCATATTGGCCGGACGCGAAAATCAATTTTAACTGCTTATAACTCCTGAACAATTGATCGTAAACAACACAATTATTTGCATTTTAATGAAACATGTTGAATGCTACAAGAATATGTCAGTTTCACTAGTTGTTATTTGAGAACCATATTGGCCGCCCGCGAGGATTAACTTGAACTGCTTATAACTTCTGAACTAATGATCGTAGAGAGCGTAAAAAATTTGCATATTAATCAGCATGTTGCATGCTACAAGAATATATCGATTTCACTAGTTGTTGGTTGAAAAACATATTGGCCCGCCCTCGAAAATCAACTTGAACTGCTTATAACTTCTGAACAATTGATCGTAGAGATCACATATATTATCATTTTAATCTAACATGTTGTATGCTACAAGAATATGTCGGTTTCACTAGTTACTGTTTGAGAACCATTTTGTCCCGCCGCCAAAACTAACTTCAACTCCTTATAACTTCTGAACAAATGATCGTAGAAAGCGTTATAATTTTGTATATTAATCAGCATGTTGCATGCTACAAGAATATATCGATTTCATTGGTTGTTGGTTGAGAACCATATTGGCCCGCCCGCGAAAATTAACTTGAACTGCTTAAAACTTCTGAACAATTGATCGTAGAGATCACAATTATTTGCATTTTAATCTAACATGTTGTATGCTACAAGAATATGTCAGTTTCACTAGTTATTGTTTGAGAACCATATTGACCCGCTCTCGAGTATTAAATTGAACTGGTTATAAGTTCTGAGCAAATGATCGTAGAAAGTTCGATTGTTTTGCATATTAATAAACATGTAGCTAGCTACAAGAATATATAGATTTCACTAGTTATTGTTTGAGAACCATGTTGGCCCACCCGCGAAAACTAATTCAACAGCTTACAATCTCTGAACAAACGATCGTAGAGAACACAATTATTTGCACTTTAATGAAACATGTTGTATGCTACAAGAATATGTCGGTTTTACTATTTGTTTTCTTAGAACCATATTGGCCCGCCCGCGAGTATTGACTTGTTCTGCTTCTAACTTCTGAACAAATGATCGTAGTGAGCGTAATAATTTTGCATATTAATCAGCATGTTGCATGCTACAAGAATATATCCATTTCGCTAGTTGTTGGTTGAGAACCATATTGGCTCGCCCTCGAAAATTAACTTGAACTGCTTATAACTTCTGAACAATTAATCGTAGAGAACACAATTATTTGCATTTCAATCAAACATGTTGTATGCTACAAGAATATGTCGGTTTCACTAGTTATTGTTGGAGAACCATTTTGTCCCGCCCGCCAAAACTAACTTCAACTCCTTATAACTTCTGAACAAATGAGCGTAGAGAGCTTAATAATTTTGCATATTAATCAGCATGTTGCATGCTACAAGAATATATCGATTTCATTAGTTGTTGGTTGAGAACCATATTGGCCCGCCGCGAAAATCAATTTGAACTGCTTATAACATCTGAACAAGTAATCGTAGAAGGCGTAATAAATTTGCATATTAATCAGCACGTTGCATGCTACAAGAATATATCGATTTCATTAGTTGTCTGAGAAATATATTGGCCTGCCCCCGAAAATTAACTTGAACTCCTTATAACTTCTGAACAATTGATCGTAGAGCACACAATTATTTGCATTTTAATGAAACATTTTGAATGCTACAAGAATATGTCGGTTTCACTAGTTGTTTATAGAAAACCATATTGGCCCGCCGCGAGTATTAACTTGAACTGTTTATAACTTCTGAACAAATGATCCTAGAGAGCGTAATAAATTTGCATATTAATCAGCATGTTGCATGCTACAAGAATATATCGATTTCACTAGTTGTTGGTTGAGAACCATACTGGCCCGCCCCCGAAAATCAACTTGAATTGCTTATAACTCCTGAACAATTGATCGTAGAGAACACAATTATTTGCATTTTAATGAAACATGTTGAATGCTTCAACAATATGTCGGTTTCACTAGTTGTTTTTAAAAAACCATTTTGGCCCACCCGCCAAAACTAATTTCAACTCCTTATAACTTCTGAACAATTGATCGTAGAAAGCGTAATAATTTTGCATATTAAACAGCATGTTGCATGCTACAAGAATATATCGATTTCATTAGTTTTTGGTTGAGAACCATATTGGCCCGCCCGCGAAAATCAACTTGAACTGCTTATAACTCCTAAACAATTGATCGTATAGCACACAATTATTTGCATTTTAATGAAACATGTTGAATGCTACAAGAATATGTCGGTTTCACAAGTTGTTTTTAGAAAACCATATTGGCCCGTAAGAGAGTATTAACTTGAACTGTTTAAAACTTCTGAACAAATGATCCTAGAGAGCGTAATAAATTTGCATATTAATCAGCATGTTGCATGCTACAAGAATATATCGATTTCACTAGTTGTTGGTTGAGAACCATATTGGCCCGCCCGCGAAAATCATCTTGAACTGCTTATAACTCCTGAACAATTGATCGTAGAGAGCACAATTATTTGTATTTTAATGAAACATGTAGATAGCTACAAGAATATGTCGGTTTCACTAGTTGTTTTTAGAAAACCATATTGGCCCACCCGCGAGTATTAAATTGAACTGTTTATAACTTCTGAACAAATGATCGAAGAGAGCGTTATAAATTTGCATATTAATCAGCATGTTGCATGCTACAAGAATATATCGATTTCACTTGTTGTTGGTTGAGAACCATATTGGCCGGCCGCAAAAATCAACTTTAACTGCTTATAACTCCTGAACAATTGATCGTTAACAACACAATTATTTGCATTTTAATGAAACATGTTGTATGCTACAAGAATATGTCAGTTTCACTATTTCTTATTTGAGAACCATATTGGCCCGCCCGCGAAGATTAACTTGAACTGCTTATAACTTCTCAACAAATGATCGTAGAGATCGTAAAAAATTTGCATATTAATCAGCATGTTGCATGCTACAAGAATATATCGATTTCACTAGTTGTTGGTTGAAAAACATATTGGCCCGCCCGCGAGAATCAACTTGAACTGCTTATAACTTCTGAACAATTGATCGTAGAGATCACAATTATTATCATTTTAATCTAATATGTTGTATGCTACAAGAATATGTCGGTTTCACTAGTTATTGTTTGAGAACCATTTTTGCCCGCCCGCCAAAACTAACTTCAACTCCTTATAACTTCTGAACAAATGATCGTAGAAAGCGTTATAATTTTGTATATTAATCAGCATGTTGCATGCTACAAGAATATATCGATTTCATTGGTTGTTGGTTGAGAACCATATTTGCCCGCCCGCGAAAATTAACTTGAACTGCTTATAACTTCTGAACAATTGATCGTAGAAATCACAATTATTTGCATTTTAATCTAACATGTTGTATGCTACAAGAATATGTCAGTTTCACTAGTTATTGTTTGAGAACCATATTGACCCCCCCTCGAGTATTAAATTGAACTGCTTATAAGTTCTGAGCAAATGATCGTAGAAAGCTCGATTGTTTTGCATATTAATAAACATGTAGCTAGCTACAAGAATATATAGATTTCACTACTTATTGTTTGAGAACCATGTTGGCCCACCCGCGAAAACTAATTCAACAGCTTACAATTTCTGAACAAACGATCGTAGAGAACACAATTATTTGCATTTTAATGAAACATGTTGTATGCTTCAGCAATATGTCGGTTTTACTAGTTGTTTTTAAAAAACCATTTTGGAACACCCGCCAAAACTAATTTCAACTCCTTATAACTTCTGAACAATTGATCGTAGAAAGCGTAATAATTTTGCATATTAAACAGCATGTTGCACGCTACAAGAATATATCGATTTCATTAGTTTTTGGTTGAGAACCATATTGGCCCGCCCGCGAAAATCAACTTGAACTGCTTATAACTCCTGAACAATTGATCGTAGAGCACACAATTATTTGCATTTTAATGAAACATGTTGAATGCTACAAGAATATGTCGGTTTCACTAGTTGTTTTTAGAAAACCATATTGGCTCGTAAGAGAGTATTAACTTGAACTGTTTATAACTTCTGAACAAATGATCTTAGAGAGCGTAATAAATTTGCATATTAATCAGCATGTTGCATGCTACAAGAATATATCGATTTCACTAGTTGTTGGTTGAGAACCATATTGGCCCGCCCGCGAGTATTGACTTGTTCTGCTTCTAACTTCTGAAGAAATGATCGTAGTGAGCGTAATAATTTTGCATATAAATCAGCATGTTGCATGCTACAAGAATATATCGATTTCACTAGTTGTTGGTTGAAAAACATATTGGCCCGCCCGCGAAAATCAACTTGAACTGCTTATAACTTCTGAACAATTGATCGTAGAGAGCGTAAAAAATTTGCATATTAATCAGCATGTTGCATTCTACAAGAATATATCGATTTCACTTGTTGTTGGTTGAGAACCATATTGGCCGGACGCGAAAATCAATTTTAACTGCTTATAACTCCTGAACAATTGATCGTAAACAACACAATTATTTGCATTTTAATGAAACATGTTGAATGCTACAAGAATATGTCAGTTTCACTAGTTGTTATTTGAGAACCATATTGGCCGCCCGCGAGGATTAACTTGAACTGCTTATAACTTCTGAACTAATGATCGTAGAGAGCGTAAAAAATTTGCATATTAATCAGCATGTTGCATGCTACAAGAATATATCGATTTCACTAGTTGTTGGTTGAAAAACATATTGGCCCGCCCTCGAAAATCAACTTGAACTGCTTATAACTTCTGAACAATTGATCGTAGAGATCACATATATTATCATTTTAATCTAACATGTTGTATGCTACAAGAATATGTCGGTTTCACTAGTTACTGTTTGAGAACCATTTTGTCCCGCCGCCAAAACTAACTTCAACTCCTTATAACTTCTGAACAAATGATCGTAGAAAGCGTTATAATTTTGTATATTAATCAGCATGTTGCATGCTACAAGAATATATCGATTTCATTGGTTGTTGGTTGAGAACCATATTGGCCCGCCCGCGAAAATTAACTTGAACTGCTTAAAACTTCTGAACAATTGATCGTAGAGATCACAATTATTTGCATTTTAATCTAACATGTTGTATGCTACAAGAATATGTCAGTTTCACTAGTTATTGTTTGAGAACCATATTGACCCGCTCTCGAGTATTAAATTGAACTGGTTATAAGTTCTGAGCAAATGATCGTAGAAAGTTCGATTGTTTTGCATATTAATAAACATGTAGCTAGCTACAAGAATATATAGATTTCACTAGTTATTGTTTGAGAACCATGTTGGCCCACCCGCGAAAACTAATTCAACAGCTTACAATCTCTGAACAAACGATCGTAGAGAACACAATTATTTGCACTTTAATGAAACATGTTGTATGCTACAAGAATATGTCGGTTTTACTATTTGTTTTCTTAGAACCATATTGGCCCGCCCGCGAGTATTGACTTGTTCTGCTTCTAACTTCTGAACAAATGATCGTAGTGAGCGTAATAATTTTGCATATTAATCAGCATGTTGCATGCTACAAGAATATATCCATTTCGCTAGTTGTTGGTTGAGAACCATATTGGCTCGCCCTCGAAAATTAACTTGAACTGCTTATAACTTCTGAACAATTAATCGTAGAGAACACAATTATTTGCATTTCAATCAAACATGTTGTATGCTACAAGAATATGTCGGTTTCACTAGTTATTGTTGGAGAACCATTTTGTCCCGCCCGCCAAAACTAACTTCAACTCCTTATAACTTCTGAACAAATGAGCGTAGAGAGCTTAATAATTTTGCATATTAATCAGCATGTTGCATGCTACAAGAATATATCGATTTCATTAGTTGTTGGTTGAGAACCATATTGGCCCGCCGCGAAAATCAATTTGAACTGCTTATAACATCTGAACAAGTAATCGTAGAAGGCGTAATAAATTTGCATATTAATCAGCACGTTGCATGCTACAAGAATATATCGATTTCATTAGTTGTTTGAGAAATATATTGGCCTGCCCCCGAAAATTAACTTGAACTCCTTATAACTTCTGAACAATTGATCGTAGAGCACACAATTATTTGCATTTTAATGAAACATTTTGAATGCTACAAGAATATGTCGGTTTCACTAGTTGTTTATAGAAAACCATATTGGCCCGCCGCGAGTATTAACTTGAACTGTTTATAACTTCTGAACAAATGATCCTAGAGAGCGTAATAAATTTGCATATTAATCAGCATGTTGCATGCTACAAGAATATATCGATTTCACTAGTTGTTGGTTGAGAACCATACTGGCCCGCCCCCGAAAATCAACTTGAATTGCTTATAACTCCTGAACAATTGATCGTAGAGAACACAATTATTTGCATTTTAATGAAACATGTTGAATGCTTCAACAATATGTCGGTTTCACTAGTTGTTTTTAAAAAACCATTTTGGCCCACCCGCCAAAACTAATTTCAACTCCTTATAACTTCTGAACAATTGATCGTAGAAAGCGTAATAATTTTGCATATTAAACAGCATGTTGCATGCTACAAGAATATATCGATTTCATTAGTTTTTGGTTGAGAACCATATTGGCCCGCCCGCGAAAATCAACTTGAACTGCTTATAACTCCTAAACAATTGATCGTATAGCACACAATTATTTGCATTTTAATGAAACATGTTGAATGCTACAAGAATATGTCGGTTTCACAAGTTGTTTTTAGAAAACCATATTGGCCCGTAAGAGAGTATTAACTTGAACTGTTTAAAACTTCTGAACAAATGATCCTAGAGAGCGTAATAAATTTGCATATTAATCAGCATGTTGCATGCTACAAGAATATATCGATTTCACTAGTTGTTGGTTGAGAACCATATTGGCCCGCCCGCGAAAATCATCTTGAACTGCTTATAACTCCTGAACAATTGATCGTAGAGAGCACAATTATTTGTATTTTAATGAAACATGTAGATAGCTACAAGAATATGTCGGTTTCACTAGTTGTTTTTAGAAAACCATATTGGCCCACCCGCGAGTATTAAATTGAACTGTTTATAACTTCTGAACAAATGATCGAAGAGAGCGTTATAAATTTGCATATTAATCAGCATGTTGCATGCTACAAGAATATATCGATTTCACTTGTTGTTGGTTGAGAACCATATTGGCCGGCCGCAAAAATCAACTTTAACTGCTTATAACTCCTGAACAATTGATCGTTAACAACACAATTATTTGCATTTTAATGAAACATGTTGTATGCTACAAGAATATGACAGTTTCACTATTTCTTATTTGAGAACCATATTGGCCCGCCCGCGAAGATTAACTTGAACTGCTTATAACTTCTGAACAAATGATCGTAGAGATCGTAAAAAATTTGCATATTAATCAGCATGTTGCATGCTACAAGAATATATCGATTTCACTAGTTGTTGGTTGAAAAACATATTGGCCCGCCCGGGAGAATCAACTTGAACTGCTTATAACTTCTGAACAATTGATCGTAGAGATCACAATTATTATCATTTTAATCTAATATGTTGTATGCTACAAGAATATGTCGGTTTCACTAGTTATTGTTTGAGAACCATTTTTGCCCGCCCGCCAAAACTAACTTCAACTCCTTATAACTTCTGAACAAATGATCGTAGAAAGCGTTATAATTTTGTATATTAATCAGCATGTTGCATGCTACAAGAATATATCGATTTCATTGGTTGTTGGTTGAGAACCATATTTGCCCGCCCGCGAAAATTAACTTGAACTGCTTATAACTTCTGAACAATTGATCGTAGAAATCACAATTATTTGCATTTTAATCTAACATGTTGTATGCTACAAGAATATGTCAGTTTCACTAGTTATTGTTTGAGAACCATATTGACCCCCCCTCGAGTATTAAATTGAACTGCTTATAAGTTCTGAGCAAATGATCGTAGAAAGCTCGATTGTTTTGCATATTAATAAACATGTAGCTAGCTACAAGAATATATAGATTTCACTACTTATTGTTTGAGAACCATGTTGGCCCACCCGCGAAAACTAATTCAACAGCTTACAATTTCTGAACAAACGATCGTAGAGAACACAATTATTTGCATTTTAATGAAACATGTTGTATGCTTCAGCAATATGTCGGTTTTACTAGTTGTTTTTAAAAAACCATTTTGGCCCACCCGCCAAAACTAATTTCAACTCCTTATAACTTCTGAACAATTGATCGTAGAAAGCGTAATAATTTTGCATATTAAACAGCATGTTGCACGCTACAAGAATATATCGATTTCATTAGTTTTTGGTTGAGAACCATATTGGCCCGCCCGCGAAAATCAACTTGAACTGCTTATAACTCCTGAACAATTGATCGTAGAGCACACAATTATTTGCATTTTAATGAAACATGTTGAATGCTACAAGAATATGTCGGTTTCACTAGTTGTTTTTAGAAAACCATATTGGCTCGTAAGAGTGTATTAACTTGAACTGTTTATAACTTCTGAACAAATGATCTTAGAGAGCGTAATAAATTTGCATATTAATCAGCATGTTGCATGCTACAAGAATATATCGATTTCACTAGTTGTTGGTTGAGAACCATATTGGCCCGCCCGCGAGTATTGACTTGTTCTGCTTCTAACTTCTGAACAAATGATCGTAGTGAGCGTAATAATTTTGCATATAAATCAGCATGTTGCATGCTACAAGAATATATCGATTTCACTAGTTGTTGGTTGAAAAACATATTGGCCCGCCCGCGAAAATCAACTTGAACTGCTTATAACTTCTGAACAATTCATCGTAGAGAGCGTAAAAAATTTGCATATTAATCAGCATGTTGCATTCTACAAGAATATATCGATTTCACTTGTTGTTGGTTGAGAACCATATTGGCCGGCCGCGAGAATCAACTTTAACTGCTTATAACTCCTGAACAATTGATCGTAAACAACACAATTATTTGCATTTTAATGAAACATGTTGAATGCTACAAGAATATGTCAGTTTCACTAGTTGTTATTTGAGAACCATATTTTCCCGCCCGCGAGGATTATCTTGAACTGCTTATAACTTCTGAACAAATGATCGTAGAGAGCGTAAAAAATTTGCATATTAATCAGCATGTTGCATGCTACAAGAATATATCGATTTCACTAGTTGTTGGTTGAAAAACATATTGGCCCGCCCGCGAAAATCAACTTGAACTGCTTATAACTTCTGAACAATTGATCGTAGAGATCACAATTATTATCATTTTAATCTAATATGTTGTATGCTACAAGAATATGTCGGTTTCACTAGTTACTGTTTGAGAACCATTTTGGCCCGCCCGCCAAAACTAACTTCAACTCCTTATAACTTCTGATCAAATGATCGTAGAAAGCGTTATAATTTTGTATATTAATCAGCATGTTGCATGCTACAAGAATATATCGATTTCATGGGTTGTTGGTTGAGAACCATATTGGCCCGCCCGCGAAAATTAACTTGAACTGCTTATAACTTCTGAATAATTGATCGTAGCGAACACAATTATTTGCATTTTAATGAAACATGTTTAATGCTTCAAAATATGTCGGTTTCACTAGTTGTTGTTTGAGAACCACATTGGCCCGCCCGCGAGTATTAACTTGAACTGTTTATGACTTCTGAACAAATGATCCTAGAGAGCGTAATAAATTTGCATATTAATCAGCATGTTGCATGCTACAAGAATATATCGATTTCACTAGTTGTTGGTTGAGAACCATATTGGCCCGCCCCTGAAAATCAACTTGAACTGCCTATAACTCCTGAAAAATTGATCTTAGAGAACACAATTATTTGCTTTTTAATGAAACAAGTTGAATGCTACAACAATATGTCGGTTTCACTAGTTGTTTTTTAGAAAACCATATTAGCCCGCCCGCGAGTATTACCTTGAACTGTTTATAACTTCGGAACAAATGATCCTAGAGAGCGTAATAAATTTGCATATTAATCAGCATGTTGCATGCTAGAAGAATATATCGATTTCACTAGTTTTTGGTTGAGAACCATATTGGCCCGCCCGAGAAAATCAACTTGAACTGCTTATAACTCCTGAACAATTGATCGTAGAGATCACAATTATTTGCATTTTAATCAAACATGTTGTATGCTACAAGAATATGTCAGTTTCACTAGTTATTGTTTGAGAACCATATTGGCCCGCCCGCGAGTATTAAATTGAACTGCTTATAAGTTCTGAGCAAATGATCGTAGAAAGCTCGATTGTTTTGCATATTAATAAACATGTAGCTAGCTACAAGTATATATAGATTTCACTAGTTATTGTTTGAGAACCATGTTGGCCCACCCGCGAAAGCTTATTCAACAGCTTACAATTTTCGAACAAATGATCGTAGAGAACACAATTATTTGCATTTTAATGAAACATGTTGTATGCTACAAGAATATGTCGGTTTTACAATTTGTTTTTTTAGAAACATATTGGTCCGCCCGCGAGTACTGACTTGTTCTGCTTATAACTTCTGAACAAATGATAATATTGAGCGTAATAATTTTGCATATTAATCAGCTTGTTGCATGCTACAAGAATATATCCATTTCACAAGTTGTTGGTTGAGAACCATATTGGCCCGCCCGCGAAAATCAACTTGAACAGCTGATAACTCCTGAACACTTGATCGTAGAGAACACAATTATTTGCATTTTAATGAAACATGTTGAATGCTACAAGAATATGTCGGTTTCACTAGTTGTTTTTAGAAATCCATTTTGGCCCACCCGCCAAAACTAATTTCAACTCCTTATAACTTCTGAACAATTGATCGTAGAAAGCGTAATAATTTTGCATATTAAACAGCATTTTGCATGCTACAAGAATATATCGATTTCATTAGTTTTGGTTGAGAACCTAAATTGGTCCGCCCGCGAAAACCAACTTGAACTGCTTATAAATCCTGAACAATTGATCGTAGAGACCACAAATATTTGCATTTTAATGAAACATGTTGTATGCTACAAGAATATGTCGGTTTTACTATTTGTTTTTTTAGAAACATATTGGCCCCCGCGAGTATTAACTTGAACTGCTTATAACTTCTGAACAAATGATCGTAGAGAGCGTAAAAAATTTGCATATTAATCAGCATGTTGCATGCTACAAGAATATATCGAATTCACTAGTTGTTGGTTGAAAAACATATTGGCCCGCCCGCGAAAATCAACTTGAACTGCTTATAACTTCTGAACAATTGATCGTAGAGATCACAATTATTATCATTTTAATCTAACATGTTGTATGCTACAAGAATATGTCGGTTTCACTAGTTATTGTTTGAGAACCATTTTTGCCCGCCCGCCAAAACTAACTTCAACTCCTTATAACTTCTGAACAAATGATCGTAGAGAGCGTTATAATTTTGTATATTAATCAGCATGTTGCATGCTACAAGAATATATCGATTTCATGGGTTGTTGGTTGAGAACCATATTGGAACGCCCGCGAAAATTAACTTGAACTGCTTATAACTTCTGAACAATTGATCGTAGCGAACACAATTATTTGCATTTTAATGAAACATGTTGAATGCTTCAAGAATATGTCGGTTTCACTAGTTGTTGTTTGAGAACCATATTGCCCGCCCGCGAATATTAAATTGAACTGCTTATAACTTCTGAACAAATGATCTTAGAGAGCGTAATAAATTTGCATATTAATCAGCATGTTGCATGCTACAAAAATATATCGATTTCACTAGTTTTTGGTTGAGAACCATAATGGCCCGCCCGCGAAAATTAATTTGAACTGCTTATAACTTCTGAATAAATAATTGTAGAAAGCGTAATAATTTTTCATATTAATCAGCATGTTGCATGCTACAAGAATATATCGATTTCACTAGTTGTTGTTTGAGAAATATATTGGCATGCCCGCGAAAATTAACTTGAACTGCTTATAACTTCTGAACAATTGATTGTAGAGCACACAATTATTTGCATTTCAATCAAACATGTTGTATGCTACAAGAATATGTCGGTTTCACTAGTTATTGTTTAAGAACCATTTTGGCCCGCCCGCCAAAACTAACTTCAACTCTTTATAACTTCTGAACAAATGATCGTAGAGAGCGTAATAATTTTGCATATCAATCAGCATGTTGCATGCTACATAAATATATAAATTTCATTGGTTGTTGGTTGAGAACCATATTGGCCCGCCCGCGAAAATCAACTTGAACTGCTTATAACTAATGAACAATTGATCGTAGAGACCACAATTAATAGCATTTCAATCAAACATGTTGTATGCAACAAGAATATGTCGGTTTCACTAGTTGTTTTTAGAAAACCATATTGGCCCGCCAGCGAGTATTAACTTGAACTGTTTATAACTTCTGAACAAATGATCCTAGAGAGCGCAATAAATTTGCATATTAATCAGCATGTTGCATGCTACAAGAATATATAGATTTCACAAGTTGTTGGTTGAGAACCATATTGGCCCGCCCGCGAAAATCAATTTGAACTACTTATAACTCCTGAACAATTCATCGTAGAGACCACAATTATTTGCATTTTAATGAAACATGTTGAATGCAACAAGAATATGTCGGTTTCACTAGTTGTTTTTAGAAAACCATATTGGCCCGCCCGCGAGTATTAACTTGAACTGTTTATAACTTCTGAACAAATGATCCTAGAGAGCGTAATAAATTTGCATATTAATCAGCATGTTGCATGCTACAAGAATATGTCGGTTTCACTAGTTGTTTTTAGAAAACCATATTGGTCCGCCCGCGAGTTTTAACTTGAACTGTCTATAACTTCTGAACAATTTATCATAGAGAACACAATTATTTGCATTTCAATCAAACATGTATGCTACAAGAAAATGTCGGTTTCACTAGATATTGTTTGAGAACCATTTTGGCCCGCCCGCCAAAACTAACTTCAACTCCTTATAACCTCTGAACAAAAGATCGTAGAGAGCGTTATAATTTTGCATATTAATCAGCATGTTGCATGCTACAAGAATATATCGATTTAATTGGTTGTTGGTTGAGAACCATATTGGCCCGCCCGCGAAAATTAATTTGAACTGCTTATAACTTCTGAACAATTGATTGTAGAGCACACAATTATTTGCATTTCAATCAAACATGTTGTATGCTACAAGAATATGTCGGTTTCACTAGTTATTGTTTGAGAACCATTTTGGCCCGCCCGCAATAACTAAATTCAACTCCTTATAACTTCTGAACAAATGATCGTAGAGAGCGTAATAATTTTGCATATCAATCAGCATGTTGCATGCTACAAGAATATATCGATTTCATTGGTTGTTGGTTGAGAACCATATTAGCCCGCCCGCGAATATCAACTTGAACTGCTTATAACTCCTGAACAATTGATCGTAGAGACCACAATTAATAGCATTTTAATCATACATGTTGTATGCAACAAGAATATGTCGGTTTCACTAGTTGTTTTTAGAAAACCATATTGGCCCGCCCGCGGGTATTAACTTGAACTGTTTATAACTTCTGAACAAATGATCCTAGAGAGCGCAATAAATTTGCATATTAATCAGCATGTTGCATGCTACAAGAATATATAGATTTCACTAGTTGTTAGTTGAGAACCATATTGGCCCGGCCGCGAAAATCAACTTGAACTGCTTATAACTCCTGAACAATTGATCGTAGAGACCACAATTATTTGCATTTTAATGAAACATGTTGAATGCAACAAGAATATGTCGGTTTCACTAGTTGTTTTTAGAAAACCATATTGGCCCGCCCGCGAGTATTAAATTGAACTGTTTATAACTTCTGAACAAATGATCCTAGAGAGCGTAATAAATTTGCATATTAATCAGCATGTTGCATGCTACAAGAATATGTCGGTTTCACTAGTTGTTTTCAGAAACCATGTTGGTCCGCCCGCGAGAATTAACTTGAACTGTCTATAACTTCTGAACAATTGATCGTAGAGAACACAATTATTTGCATTTCAATTAAACATGTTGTATGCTACAAGAATATGTCGGTTTCACTAGATATTGTTTGAGAACCATTTTGGCCCGCCCGCCAAAACTAACTTCAACTCCTTATAACTTCTGAACAAAAGATCGTAGAGAGCGTTATAATTTTGCATATTAATCAGCATGTTGCATGCTGCAAGAATATATCGATTTCATTGGTTGTTGGTTGAGAACCATATTGGCCCGCCCGCGAAAATTAATTTGAACTGCTTATAACTTCTGAACAATTGATTGTAGAGCACACAATTATTTGCATTTCAATCAAAAATGTTGTATGCTACAAGAATATGTCGGTTTCACTAGTTATTGTTTGAGAACCATTTTGGCCCGCCCGCCATAACTAAATTCAACTCCTTATAACTTCTGAACAAATGATCTTAGAGAGCGTAATAAATTTGCATATTAATCAGCATGTTGCAAGCTACAAAAATATATCGATTTCACTAGTTGTTGGTTGAGAACCATATTGGCCCGCCCGCGAAAATTAATTTGAACTGCTTATAACTTCTGAATAAATAATCGTAGAAAGCGTAATAATTTTTCATATTAATCAGCATGTTGCATGCTACAAGAATATATCGATTTCACTAGTTGTTGTTTGAGAAATATATTGGCATTCCCGCGAAAATTAACTTGAACTGCTTATAACTTCTGAACAATTGATTGTAGAGCACACAATTATTTGCATTTCAATCAAACATGTTGTATGCTACAAGAATATGTCGGTTTCACTAGTTATTGTTTAAGAACCATTTTGGCCCGCCCGCCAAAACTAACTTCAACTCTTTATAACTTCTGAACAAATGATCGTAGAGAGCGTAATAATTTTGCATATCAATCTGCATGTTGCATGCTACAAGAATATATCAATTTCATTGGTTGTTGGTTGAGAACCATATTGGCCCGCCCGAGAAAAATCAACTTGAACTGCTTATAACTAATGAACAATTGATCGTAGAGACCACAATTAATAGCATTTCAATCAAACATGTTGTATGCAACAAGAATATGTCGGTTTCACTAGTTGTTTTTAGAAAACCATATTGGCCCGCCAGCGAGTATTAACTTGAACTGTTTATAACTTCTGAACAAATGATCCTAGAGAGCGCAATAAATTTGCATATTAATCAGCATGTTGCATGCTACAAGAATATATAGATTTCACAAGTTGTTGGTTGAGAACCATATTGGCCCGCCCGCGAAAATCAATTTGAACTGCTTATAACTCCTGAACAATTGATCGTGGAGACCACAATTATTTGCATTTTAATGAAACATGTTGAATGCAACAAGAATATGTCGGTTTCACTAGTTGTTTTTAGAAAACCATATTGGCCCGCCCGCGAGTGTTAACTTGAACTGTTTATAACTTCTGAACAAATGATCCTAGAGAGCGTAATAAATTTGCATATTAAACAGCATGTTGGATGCTAGAAGAATATGTCGGTTTCACTAGTTGTTTTTAGAAAACCATATTGGTCCGCCCGCGAGTTTTAACTTGAACTGTCTATAACTTCTGAACAATTTATCATAGAGAACACAATTATTTGCATTTCAATCAAACATGTATGCTACAAGAAAATGTCGGTTTCACTAGATATTGTTTGAGAACCATTTTGGACCGCCCGCCAAAACTAACTTCAACTCCTTATAACTTCTGAACAAAAGATCGTAGAGAGCGTTATAATTTTGCATATTAATCAGCATGTTGCATGCTACAAGAATATATCAATTTCATTGGTTGTTGGTTGAGAACCATATTGGCCCGCCCGCGAAAATTAATTTGAACTGCTTATAACTTCTGTACAATTGATTGTAGAGCACACAATTATTTGCATTTCAATCAAACATGTTGTATGCTACAAGAATATGTCGGTTTCACTAGTTATTGTTTGAGAACCATTTTGGCCCGCCCGCCATAACTAAATTCAACTCCTTATAACTTCTGAACAAATGATCGTAGAGAGCGTAATAATTTTGCATATCAATCAGCATGTTGCATGCTACAAGAATATATCGATTTCATTGGTTGTTGGTTGAGAACCATATTAGCCCGCCCGCGAATATCAACTTGAACTGCTTATAACTCCTGAACAATTGATCGTAGAGACCACAATTAATAGCATTTTAATCATACATGTTGTATGCAACAAGAATATGTCGGTTTCACTAGTTGTTTTTAGAAAACCATATTGGCCCGCCCGCGGGTATTAACTTGAACTGTTTATAACTTCTGAACAAATGATCCTAGAGAGCGCAATAAATTTGCATATTAATCAGCATGTTGCATGCTACAAGAATATATAGATTTCACTAGTTGTTGGTTGAGAACCATATTGACCCGCCCGCGAAAATCAACTTGAACTGCTTATAACTCCTGAACAATTGATCGTAGAGACCACAATTATTTGCATTTTAATGAAACATGTTGAATGCAACAAGAATATGTCGGTTTCACTAGTTGTTTTTAGAAAACCATATTGGCCCGCCCGCGAGTATTAACTTGAACTGTTTATAACTTCTGAACAAATGATCCTAGAGAGCGTAATAAATTTGCATATTAATCAGCATGTTGCATGCTACAAGAATATGTCGGTTTCACTAGTTGTTTTTAGAAAACCATATTGGTCCGCCCGCGAGAATTAACTTGAACTGTCTATAACTTCTGAACAATTGATCGTAGAGAACACAATTATTTGCATTTCAATCAAACATGTTGTATGCTACAAGAATATGTCGGTTTCACTAGATATTGTTTGAGAACCATTTTGGCCCGCCCGATAAAACTAACTTCAACTCCATATAACTTCTGAAAAAAGATCGTAGAGAGCGTTATAATTTTGCATATTAATCAGCATGTTGCATCCTACAAGAATATATCGATTTCATTGGTTGTTGGTTGAGAACCATATTGGCCCGCCCGCGAAAATTAACTTGAACTGCTTATAACTTCTGAACAATTGATCGTAGCGAACACAATTATTTGCATTTTAATGAAACATGTTTAATGCTTCAAGAATATGTCGGTTTCACTAGTTGTTGTTTGAGAACCACATTGGCCCGCCAGCGAGTATTAACTTGAACTGTTTATGACTTCTGAACAAATGATCCTAGAGAGCGTAATAAATTTGCATATTAATCAGCATGTTGCATGCTACAAGAATATATCGATTTAACTAGTTGTTGGTTGAGAACCATATTGGCCCGCCCCTGAAAATCAACTTGAACTGCTTATAACTCCTGAAAAATTGATCATAGAGAACACAATAATTTGCATTTTAATGAAACATGTTGAATGCTACAACAATATGTCGGTTTCACTAGTTGTTTTTTAGAAAACCATATTAGCCCGCCCGCGAGTATTACCTTGAACTGTTTATAACTTCGGAACAAATGATCCTAGAGAGCGTAATAAATTTGCATATTAATCAGCATGTTGCATGCTAGAAGAATATATCGATTTCACTAGTTTTTGGTTGAGATCCATATTGGCCCGCCCGAGAAAATAAACTTGAACTGCTTAAAACTCCTGAACAATTTATCGTAGAGATCACAATTATTTGCATTTTAATCTAACATGTTGTATGCTACAAGAATATGTCAGTTTCACTAGTTATTTTTTGAGAACCATATTGGCCCGCCCGCGAGTATTAAATTGAACTGCTTATAAGTTCTGAGCAAATGATCGTAGAAAGCTCGATTGTTTTGCATATTAATAAACATGTAGCTAGCTACAAGGATATATAGATTTCACTAGTTATTGTTTGAGAACCATGTTAGCCCACCCGCGAAAACTAATTCAACAGCTTACAATTTCTGAACAAATGATCGTAGAGAACACAATTATTTGCATTTTAATGAAACATGTTGTATGCTACAAGAATATGTCGGTTTTACTATTTGTTTTTTTAGAAACATATTGGTCCGCCCGCGAGTACTGACTTGTTCTGCTTATAACTTCTGAACAAATGATCGTAGTGAGCGTAATAATTTTGCATATTAATCACCTTGTTGCATGCTACAAGAATATATCCATTTCACAAGTTGTTGGTTGAGAACCATATTGGCCCGCCCGCGAAAATCAACTTGAACAGCTGATAACTCCTGAACAATTGATCGTAGAGAACACAATTATTTGCATTTTAATGAAACATATTGAATGCTACAAGAATATATCGATTTCATTAGTTTTTGGTTGAGAACCTAAATTGGCCCGCCCGCGAAAATCAACTTGAACTGCTTATAAATCCTGAACAATTGATCGTAGAGCACACAATTATTTGCATTTTAATGAAAATTGTTGTATGCTACAAGAATATGTCGGTTTTACAATTTGTTTTTTTAGAAACATATTGGTCCGCCCGCGAGTACTGACTTGTTCTGCTTATAACTTCTGAACAAATGATCCTAGAGAGCGTAATATATTTGCATATTAATCAGCATGTTGCATGCTACAAGAATATAACGATTTCACTAGTTGTTGGTTGAGAACCATATTGGCCCGCACCTGAAAATCAACTTGAACTGCTTATAACTCCTGAACAATTGATAGTAGAGAACACAATTATTTGCATTTTAATGAAACATGTTGAATGCTACAAGAATATGTCGGTTTCACTAGTTGTTATTTGAGAACAATATTGGCCCGTCCGCGAGTATTAATTTGAACTGCTTACAACTTCTGAACAAATGATCGTAGAGAGCGTAAAAAAATTGCATATTAATCAGCATGTTGCATGCTACAAGAAAATATCGATTTTATTAGTTTTTGGTTGAGAACCATATTGGCCCGCCCGCGAAAATCAACTTGAACTGCTTATAACTCCTGAACAATTGATCATAGAGCACACAATTATTTGCATTTTAATGAAACATGTTGAATGCTACCAGAATATGTCGGTTTCACTAGTTGTTTTTAGAAAACCATATTGGCCCGTAAGAGAGAATTAACTTGAACTGTTTATAACTTCTGAACAAATGATCCTAGAGAGCGTAATAAATTTGCATATTAATCAGCATGTTGCATGCTACAAGAATATATCGATTTCACTAGTTGTTGGTTGAGAACCATATTGGCCCGCCCGAGAAAATCATCTTGAACTGCTTATAACTCCTGAACAATTGATCGTAAACAACACAATTATTTGCATTTTAATGATACATGTTGAATGCTACAAGAATATGTCAGTTTTACTTGTTGTTATTTGAGAAACATATTGGCCCGTCAGCGAGTATTAGCTTGAACTGCTTATAACTTCTGAACAAATGATCGTAGAGAGCGTAAAAAATTTGCATATTAATCAGCATGTTGCATGCTACAAGAATATATCGACATCACTAGTTGTTGGTTGAAAAACATATTGGCCCGCCCGCGATCATCAACTTGAACTGCTTATAACTTCTGAACAATTGATCGTAGAGATCACAATTATTATCATTTTAATCTAACATGTTGTATGCTACAAGAATATGTCGGTTTCACTAGTTATTGTTTGAGAACCATTTTGGCCTGCCCGCCAAAACTAACTTCAACTCCTTATAACTTCTGAACAAATGATCGTAGAGAGCGTTATAATTTTGTATATTAATCAGCATGTTGCATGCTACAAGAATATATCGATTTCATGGGTTGTTGGTTGAGAACCATATTGGCCCGCCCGCGAAAATTAACTTCAACTGCTTATAACTTCTGAACAATTGATCGTAGCGAACACAATTATTTGCATTTTAATGAAACATGTTGAATGCTTCAAGAATATGTCGGTTTCACTAGTTGTTCTTTGAGAACCATATTGGCCCGCCCGCGAATATTAAATTGAACTGCTTATAACTTCTGAACAAATGATCTTAGAGAGCGTAATAAATTTGCATATTAATAAGCATGTTGCATGCTACAAAAATATATCGATTTCACTAGTTGTTGGTTGAGAACCATATTGGCCCGCCCGCGAAAATTAATTTGAACTGCTTATAACTTCTGAACAAATAATCGTAGAAAGCGTAATAATTTTTCATATTAATCAGCATGTTGCATGCTACAAGAATATATCGATTTCATTAGTTTTTGGTTGAGAACCTAAATTGGCCCGCAAGCGAAAATCAACTTGAACTGCTTATAAACTCCTGAACAATTGATCGTAGAGAACACAATTATTTGCATTTTAATGAAACATGTTGAATGCTACAAGAATATGTCAGTTTCACTAGTTGTTATTTGAGAACAATATTGGCCCGTCCGCGAGTATTAATTTGAACTGCTTACAACTTCTGAACAAATGATCGTAGAGAGCGTAAAAAAATTGCATATTAATCAGCATGTTGCATGCTACAAGAATATATCGATTTCACTAGTTGTTGGTTGAAAAACATATTGGCCCGCCCGCGAAAATCAACTTGAACTGCTTATAACTTCTGAACAATTGATCGTAGAGATCACAATTATTTGAATTTTAATCTAACATGTCGTATGCTACAAGAATATGTCAGTTTCACTAGTTATTGTTTGAGAACCATATTGGCCCGCCCGCGAATATTAAATTGAACTGCTTATAAGTTCTGAGCAAATGATCGCAGAAAGCTCGATTGTTTTGCATATTAATAAACATGTAGCTAGCTACAAGAATATATAGATTTCACTAGTTATTGTTTGAGAACCATGTTGGATCACCCGCGAAAACTAATTCAACAGCTTACAATTTCTGAACAAATGATCGTAGAGAACACTATCATTTGCATTTTAATGAAACATGTTGTATGCTACAAAAATATGTCGGTTTTACTATTTGTTTTTTTTAGAAATATATTGGCCCGCCCGCGAGTATTGACTTGTTCTGCTTATAACTTCTGAACAAATGATCGTAGTGAGCGTAATAATTTTGCATATTAATCAGCATGTTGCATGCAACAAGAATATATCCATTTCACTAGTTGTTGGATGAGAACCATATTGGCCCGCCCTCGAAAATTAACATGAACTGCTTATAACTTCTGAACAATTGATCGTAGAGAACACAATTATTTGCATTTCAATCAAACATGTTGTATGCTACAAGAATATGTCGGTTTCACTAGTTATTGTTTGAGAACCATTTTGTCCCGCCCGCCAAAACTAATTTCAACTCCTTATAACTTCTGAACAAATGATCTTAGAGAGCGTAATAAATTTGCATATTAATCAGCATGTTGCATGCTACAAAAATATATCGAATTCACTAGTTGTTGGTTGAGAAACATATTGGCCCGCCCGCGAAAATTAATTTGAACTGTTTATAACTTCTGAACAAATAATCGTAGAAAGCGTAATAATTTTTCCTATTAATCAGCATGTTGCATGCTAAAAGAATATATCGATTTCACTAGTTGTTGTTTGAGAAATATATTGGCATGCCCGCGAAAATTAACTTGAACTGCTTATAACTTCTGAACAATTGATTTAGAACACAATATTATTTGCATTTCAATCAAACATGTTGTATGCTACAAGAATATGTCGGTTTCACTAGTTATTGTTTAAGAACCATTTTGGTCTGCCCGCCAAAACTAACTTCAACTCTTTATAACTTCTGAACAAATGATCGTAGAGAGCGTAATAATTTTGCATATCAATCAGCATGTTGCATGCTACAAGAATATATCAATTTCATTATTTGTTGGTTGAGAACGATATTGGCCCGCCCGCGAAAATCAACTTGAACTGCTTATAACTAATGAACAATTGATCGTAGAGACCACAATTAATAGCATTTCAATCAAACATGTTGTATGCAACAAGAATATGTCGGTTTCACTAGTTGTTTTTAGAAAACCATATTGGCCCGCCCGCGAGTATTAACTTGAACTGTTTATAACTTCTGAACAAATGATCCTAGAGAGCGCAATAAATTTGCATATTAATCAGCATGTTGCATGCTACAAGAATATATAGATTTCTCTAGTTGTTGGTTGAGAACAATATTGGCCCGCCCGCGAAAATCAATTTGAACTGCTTATAACTCCTGAACAATTGATCGTAGAGACCACAATTATTTGCATTTTAATGAAACATGTTGAATGCAACAAGAATATGTCGGTTTCACTAGTTGTTTTTAGAAAACCATATTGGCCCGCCCGCGAGTATTAACTTGAACTGTTTATAACTTCTGAACAAATGATCCTAGAGAGCGTAATAAATTTGCAAATTAATCAGCATGTTGCATGCTACAAGAATATGTCGGTTTCACTAGTTGTTTTTAGAAAACCATATTGGACCGCCCGCGAGTATTAACTTGAACTGTCTATAACTTCTGAACAATTGATCGTAGAGAACACAATTATTTGCATTTCAATCAAACATGTTGTATGCTACAAGAATATGTCGGTTTCACTATATATTGTTTGAGAACCATTTTGGCCCGCCCGATAAAACTAACTTCAACTCCATATAACTTCTGAAAAAAGATCGTAGAGAGCGTTATAATTTTGCATATTAATCAGCATGTTGCATCCTACAAGAATATATCGATTTCATTGGTTGTTGGTTGAGAACCATATTGGCCCGCCCGCGAAAATTAACTTGAACTGCTTATAACTTCTGAACAATTGATCGTAGCGAACACAATTATTTGCATTTTAATGAAACATGTTTAATGCTTCAAGAATATGTCGGTTTCACTAGTTGTTGTTTGAGAACCACATTGGCCCGCCCGCGAGTATTAACTTGAACTGTTTATGACTTCTGAACAAATGATCCTAGAGAGCGTAATAAATTTGCATATTAATCAGCATGTTGCATGCTACAAGAATATATCGATTTCACTAGTTGTTGGTTGAGAACCATATTGGCCCGCCCCTGAAAATCAACTTGAACTGCTTATAACTCCTGAAAAATTGATCATAGAGAACAAAATTATTTGCATTTTAATGAAACATGTTGAATGCATCAACAATATGTCGGTTTCACTAGTTGTTTTTTAGAAAACCACATTAGCCCGCCCGCGAGTATTACCTTGAACTGTTTATAACTTCGGAACAAATGATCCTAGAGAGCGTAATAAATTTGCATATTAATCAGCATGTTGCATGCTAGAAGAATATATTGATTTCACTAGTTTTTGGTTGAGAACCATATTGGCCCGCCCGAGAAAATCAACTTGAACTGCTTATATCTCCTGAACAATTGATCGTTAACAACACAATTATTTGCATTTTAATGAAACATGTTGTATGCTACAAGAATATGTCAGTTTCACTATTTCTTATTTGAGAACCATATTGGCCCGCCCGCGAAGATTAACTTGAACTGCTTATAACTTCTGAACAAATGATCGTAGAGATCGTAAAAAAATTGCATATTAATCAGCATGTTGCATGCTACAAGAATATATCGATTTCACTAGTTGTTGGTTGAAAAACATATTGGCCCGCCCGCGAGAATCAACTTGAACTGCTTATAACTTCTGAACAATTGATCGTAGAAATCACAATTATTTGCATTTTAATCTAACATGTTGTATGCTACAAGAATATGTCAGTTTCACTAGTTATTGTTTGAGAACCATATTGACCCGCCCTCGAGTATTAAATTGAACTGCTTATAAGTTCTGAACAAATGATCGTAGAGAGCGTTATAATTTTGTATATTAATCAGCATGTTGCATGCTACAAGAATATATCGATTTCATTGGTTGTTGGTTGAGAACCATATTTGCCCGCCCGCGAAAATTAACTTGAACTGCTTATAACTTCTGAACAATTGATCGTAGAAATCACAATTATTTGCATTTTAATCTAACATGTTGTATGCTACAAGAATATGTCAGTTTCACTAGTTATTGTTTGAGAACCATATTGACCCGCCCTCGAGTATTAAATTGAACTGCTTATAAGTTCTGAGCAAATGATCGTAGAAAGCTCGATTGTTTTGCATATTAATAAACATGTAGCTAGCTACAAGAATATATAGATTTCACTACTTATTGTTTGAGAACCATGTTGGCCCACCCGCGAAAACTAATTCAACAGCTTACAATTTCTGAACAAACGATCGTAGAGAACACAATTATTTGCATTTTAATGAAACATGTTGTATGCTTCAGCAATATGTCGGTTTTACTAGTTGTTTTTAAAAAACCATTTTGGCCACCCGCCAAAACTAATTTCAACTCCTTATAACTTCTGAACAATTGATCGTAGAAAGCGTAATAATTTTGCATATTAAACAGCATGTTGCACGCTACAAGAATATATCGATTTCATTAGTTTTTGGTTGAGAACCATATTGGCCCGCCCGCGAAAATCAACTTGAACTGCTTATAACTCCTGAACAATTGATCGTAGAGCACACAATTATTTGCATTTTAATGAAACATGTTGAATGCTACAAGAATATGTCGGTTTCACTAGTTGTTTTTAGAAAACCATATTGGCTCGTAAGAGAGTATTAACTTGAACTGTTTATAACTTCTGAACAAATGATCTTAGAGAGCGTAATAAATTTGCATATTAATCAGCATGTTGCATGCTACAAGAATATATCGATTTCACTAGTTGTTGGTTGTAATATTCACGTACTCGAGAATTCATCCGTGAATATTACACGTACCATTGAGTACGATTATAGAGTTCATTTGTTAAATAAACTCTTCAACCCAATAGACGATAGCTCTTCGTCGTCTGCTTCGTGTCTCAGTCTATTGGCCATAACAAAAAACTACTCTCTCCTTTTCTCCCCCTCCCCCTTTTTTTTCTGCCCCGACGATTCCGATCGGGAACACAGCAGTTCGCATTCAGACTCCGCGTTGTGCCTTATCAGCCCAGCAGCAGTGACACGGGGAAAGCTCGCCTTGAACTTTTTACTTCCTTCGGAAACCTATTGAGACCACGAAAATGGAACACGTTCAATAGCAGCTGCAATTACGGTCTCAAGTGGAAATACTTAACTGCAGTTTTTGGTACCAGAACAGTTGAGTGTACTTGGTTTACGACTAGAGATCCGAAGGAATACATATAAGGTAATTGGACTTCTATCAAATATTCCCGTTGTCTGCTTGCTTGTGGAACTGTTCCTTTTTTTTTTAATTTTTGCACACGTGATCGACGTATGTTATCCCTCCTTTCAGTTTTTAGACTTATCCCGTTGTTGCAATAACGAGTACTGTGAATTTGAGTGACTGCACGATTATTACTCCTAATTATCGTCTCAACGAAAACTTACAAAAATGCCTTCTAGTGTGAAGTGTTCGTTTTGAGCACGCTGCCTGTACCAAACGACGGTAGTAGTAAAAAAGGGCTTACTTAAATGCAACCACTTCTCCTTTATTTTGGTTAAGCGCGTGTTAAGCGACAGAGGAACCATTTGGATGATTATTAGTGTTGTTGAATAGCTACTGGGAGTTTATCCTGAATTGCTTTAACTACGCCCCCCCCCCCTTTTTGGTAACCCGTACAACACACCCCGCATTTTTCCGGTTTCTATCCAGTACCACCAAATAACCAACACGGTAGCATCAACGGCCATGTAATAAAAATTGTATTACAAAAAAATAGAGAGAAAGAGAATTAATTGTATTCTATTACTGATAAGACTGGTTACCATTCTTAACGCTGTCGATATTTGTATATTTATAATGCACTTGTTACGATCGTAATTACTCCTTGGGAGACTGAATTGTTAATCAGAGTCCTGATGGACCTTTTTATATAATAGTTGTTGAGAACAGAAATTAAACAGATTGTTAAAAGGAAGTTGAATTGTACTTGTTTGATTAGAAGTTTTTACCCCAGTTATCTCTGAACAATCTTTTGCTCTGGTTGATTAGATTATCGCACAATAAGCCAGGATATGTCTTGCTCCTGGTAACCTCCTTTCTTTATTTTTTTTTAACAAGACTAAATCTTAGAAACGCCGCATTTAACTTTATTAGCGACGTGTGAGAAAGGTGTAAGTCATTAAATTGATACGCAACTGTTGTGTTGCGGAGTGTTACCCAATTACTTACGCTAGAGTGTTCTTGATTTTGAATTTATCCTTTTTTTTTTTATACATGCATAATATTCTCGTTTCTTGCAGCATTATTAACAAAAATAAAGTGAACGGAATCATTTGATTTCGACCGTTCCATTGGATTCCAAAGTATACTGGAACCTGACGTGACCTTTCTGTGACTTGCCTTGTGTTTGAGAATATAGGCCTAATAGAAACGTCGCGTCAGATTGTGTTTGTGACCCTTGTGTGGGCGTAGGCGTTGACAATTGTAATTTTCCGCGCGCTTCCAGTATAGTTTTACCATCAATTCGGGAAAGTCAGCGTCCTCCCCAACACAAGCGTCACAAAGTTTTGCTAGCAGAGCAGGTTAAATTTTTTTGATCTACATTACAGTTACCAGTTTAGTGGCAGTACAAAGTTTTGGAAGCTGAGTAGGTTAAATTTTTTCAATCTACGTTACAGTTTCCAGTTTAGTGGCTGCCGAAACCCCCCCCCCAACTTTTTCCTTGTTCGTTATTTTTTTCTTTCCCTTGTGCCCTTTTATCGGGGTTAAAATTTTTTCCCTCTGATGGCCCCTCCAGATGAGATGAAAGTCCTGGATGCTAGTTGCCAGACGGCATTGTCGTTTCCTGTAGCGCCGCCTTTTCAAGGCGTGATTCCTTCCGTGCCGTCGGCCCCCCCTGTTCCTTCTGTTCATTCTTCTTGGACTTTTCCTCCATTTTATAGGTGTCCCGATTTGGCGGTTCGTCCTTCGTCCGCTATGCCACCTCGATCATGCACAACCCCATCTCCCCCTTTACTTTCCGCCCCCTCTGTTTCTATGGGTGCTTCCCAAGCCCCGGCCTCATTAGTGTCGTCACATTCACCGCTGGATACAATTAAGATGAAAAATCTCAATAGGGCAATTGATGCCTTACCGGTTTGTAATGGTATGGACCCTCCCCGACTTTTTCTGTTCATGGCAGCCTTACAGCGCCTTATTGGTAATGGCCTTTTCCCCCTCGAATGGGTTTTGCATAATGCCTTCCGCCGTACGTCTGGTTTCCTTGAGACTACGTGGTTGGAGGCCTTGTCTCACTCCATACCCTGGGAGGATCTTAAATCGAATATATGGAACAGTCTCGTTCCGAACCACCAATACCTTATGTTAGTTAATCAGCATGTGACTCGTCTTCAACGAATAGACGAAAATTTATATCCTTTTGTATCTGATATTGTCAACTCTGCGTCCGCCTTGGCTTTGCCTTGGGACGAATTTACGCTTTTACAAACCATCCTTCTCCATCTCAATCATATTTCTATGGGATGTCTTGTGCTCCGTGGTCACCCTCAATCCTTAGCGGATCTTACTGCTTATGCCAAGGAAATATTTTCTATTGAAACTAACAAGTCGGCTTCTTGGAGACAGTCCTTTACCTTTATGGCGCGTACCCCTCCAACTTCTTACCCCTCAATGAACAGGGACTCTGGACCCTATTGTTCCTACTGCCGTCGGAGGGGTCATTCCTTGTCTACGTGTCGTCGCCGTCCAAACCCCACTCATAATTCGGGATCTACCCAGGTTGGACATACTTTACAGAATCCAAACGCTAACACCTAGACCCTTTTTGTTTTCTCTAATCTTTTTGGCTCAATTTTTTTTTTTGATTGTAAAATTGTCATATTATAGAGATATGAAGGTGCCTAGGATATAAGTGTAATTGTTGTATTCCTGTTATTTCTTTTACTTAAAACAGGCATATTATTGGTATATCAATATGTGTTTTTTTTGATTCAATATGTAAGTTTATTGTGATATAATCTTTTTCTATTGTTTTTTGTATGTGGTGCGGATATATATATATACAGGGTGTTTCTAAAGGTCGTTTACAACGCTTGGGAGGTGATTCCTCACACGAAAACAAGCAAAAAGTCTAAGTTCCATTTTTACGACTGAGGCTTCGTTTCCGAGATAGGAGCCTCGCAAAAGGTGACAAAGTGAACGTCACACCTAACTGGGACGAATACTATCACAGATAGAGAGGCGGTTCCAAGGGAATCATAAAGGAATCGTATGTGCTCAGTCCGGAAGTCACTATGAAAAGTTCACTGCACGCATGCGCAATGGAGTCCTCAAAGGATTTGGGGATTTCCAGCAACAACAATGCATGGAAAAGGTATGTAACGCAGCAAGAAGGACCGTGACAATGAGAAATGCGTTCAAGACAACACATCCCGACCTCAAACATCAAAACATGACCACCGAACACAAAATCCGAAAAGTTGAGCACGGTTGCATACCCCAGTTACACGCGAGGAATGAACGAATCATGTCATGTGGCATACGAGAGACAGGAGGAGGGAAAGAAAAACACAATATCAGATGATTGCGACAACGTGTATTTTTACACGCGACAACTGCGTAATATCCCGCCCCCACACACACACACAACAAACAACAAATGCTACAATATCTTACGCACAGACAGTCCGTGTCACTGTACACCAACTGAAGATGTCACTTTCACCACACAAAGGGGGTGGGGAGCAATACCAAAAGTGTTCTCACTGGTATTTGCCGAGGGCAATAATCACAGACGGTTTTCAAAATGTCTGCCGTTTACTTCTACGCAGA
Source organism: Lepisma saccharinum (assembly GCF_977018435.1). NCBI lineage: Eukaryota > Metazoa > Arthropoda > Insecta > Zygentoma > Lepismatidae > Lepisma > Lepisma saccharinum. Next base: position 1,546,662 of record NW_028142885.1, read on the forward strand.
GATGACAGCGACGAATCAAGGATTGTCGAGTACGAGCAAACAAGCCAGGTGTATCTGCTACCGTCGCGGCGGCGACGTTGATGCGAGCAACGAGGTCCTCAGCTGATGTGACAGGTGTGTCGTATACGAGGGTTTTCATTTCTCCCCAGAAGAAAAAATCGAGAGGGTTGAGATCTGGCGACCTCGGTGGCCAAGGCACAGGCTCATCCCTACCAATGAACCTATTGCGAAACACGTCATGCAGGAAATGTCGTACATTACGATCGAAATGAGCTGGTGCACCATCGTGTTGGTACCACATTTCTTGCCGCAGTGCCAAAGGTACGGTCTCCAACAGTTCAGGCAGAACCTCACTAAGAAATGCATGATACGTGCGACCATTCAGGCGAACAGGGAGAATGTATGGTCCAATTAAATGATCATGTACTATCCCGCACCACACATTCACTGAAAACCTGTGCTGGTGATGGGCCACAAAAAGTGCATGTGGGTTGTCAAAGTCCCATACATGACTGTTTCTACTATTGAAGACATCCATCCTGGTGAAAATGGCTTCATCTGTCCACAATACGTTTGCCCCGAAGTGAGGGTTTGTGTCCAGCTGATGCAACAACCATTGGCAAAACTCCATACGAGGGCGAAAGTCACGAGGTAACAGTTCTTGTACTTTCTGCAGTTTAAAAGGGTGCATTCCTTCATCTGACAACACTCGCCAAACATTCACATGAGACGTGTTTCGTGCCCGAGCGAGCACTCGCGTACTGGTGCCAGGATGTTCTGCGACCGCTGTTAACACATCTTCTGCAAACTGATGTGTGCGTACACTTCGGGGTCTTCCAACTTCTTGTCGCGGTGGTAACACTGACCCTGTTTCACGCAGTCGACTGTCCACTACCTGAAAGAAGGTGTGAGACGGTAAACGTCTATGTGGAAAGCGTTCTCCATAAAGACGCCTTGCCTCACGGCTATTACCACGTGCCTCCCCATACATGAGATGCATGTCTGCTAGCTGCTGGGTCGTATACGCAGCCATCTGTGTAATAGGGAGCTGGAACTGCAAAGTATTGTTTTTGTTTAACACTGGCACACTGCACAAATTGGCCGTATCACCGTACGAACACCACAGACCAATTGTTGCGATACTTGACTTGCCCACTCCACCACGTCAACTTCTTTCAATGCAACATACTAGTACTCTTCAATGCGTATGACAACCTAGAGCGAACTGCTGATCATATCCCAGCACCTGCAACACGATTGGGACGACTGCCGGAGAGAACCAACCCTTCGAGCTCCTCTCGCGGGAACAGCAGTCATGAAGGTCAAACGTAGACTACGAGAGCCAGACTTGCCTGTGCAGCGCTTCCAAAACTGGTCTCTTTTACGTCACAATGATCGCGTGCGAACACTTTTGGTATTGCTCCCCACCCCCTTTGTGTGGTGAAAGTGACATCTTCAGTTGGTGTACAGTGACACGGACTGTCTGTGCGTAAGATATTGTAGCATTTGTTGTTTGTTGTGTGTGTGTGTGGGGGGGGGGGATATTACGTAGTTGTCGCGTGTAAAAATACACGTTGTCGCAATCATCTGATATTGTGTTTTTCTTTCCCTCCTCCTGTCTCTCGTATGCCACATGACATGATTCGTTCATTCCTCGCGTGTAACTGGGGTATGCAACCGTGCTCAACTTTTCGGATTTTGTGTTCGGTGGTCATGTTTTGATGTTTGAGGTCGGGATGTGTTGTCTTGAACGCATTTCTCATTGTCACGGTCCTTCTTGCTGCGTTACATACCTTTTCCATGCATTGTTGTTGCTGGAAATCCCCAATTCCTTTGAGGACTCCATTGCGCATGCGTGCAGTGAACTTTTCATAGTGACTTCCGGACTGAGCACATACGATTCCTTTATGATTCCCTTGGAACCGCCTCTCTATCTGTGATAGTATTCGTCCCAGTTAGGTGTGACGTTCACTTTGTCACCTTTTGCGAGGCTCCTATCTCGGAAACGAAGCCTCAGTCTTAAAAATGGCACTTAGACTTTTTGCTTGTTTTCGTGTGAGGAATCACCTCCCAAGCGTTGTAAACGACCTTTAGAAACACCCTGTATATATATATACCTATCTTTATTGAACAATAACATACTTGTGATGCATGCGGCCTTGTAATGATGCTACTTTCCTTCTATTCCTTCCTTCTGTAGTTCGTAGTCTTCACTTTTCTATCTCTCTTTCTTATTTCCTACTTTCTTATTCTTTTGTTGATTCCTTTCCTTTTTTTTGTTTCATATTTCTCGAGACTACTGCGCTCCTGTTACGCCATAGGAAGACTTTACATCATCATTGCCTTTTGGACCATGGTATTGAGCATGTCATTACACGCATACGACAAATTGGATCTACTGTGTAACACTACGTATATATACCCCCCCCTTCTGCTTCGTATTCGTCAGATTGCACGCTTATGGTGCGGCATAAGTTGACTATATATCGCTTATATGTTTGGCTTGGTACCACGTTTTGTGTGTTGTGCGCATATAATGACTTTTGTGTGTATAATTGCTCTCCTCAGATGTTGGAGCCGGGATGGCCAACATGGAGTTGTGTGTTATTTGGTATGCATGTTTGTCTTGAACCTTTTAGGTTCTAAATTTTTTTATCACATTGCATGTAAGAATGCATATATGTATGGTGTGATGTTATACCTTGCTAATCTTTCCTTACAAGGGATATATATATATATATATCATTAGTATTACTTTACTCATTTCATGTGCTTGATTTTTGCCTTGTGATGATATGGTGGACATATGCTTTGGGTTAATTCTTTGCATACACTTTCATGAACTGCCCTTGTAATTTTTGTGGGTATTTTTTTTGCGTATCTTATATGTTGTTTAATCTGTCAAGTTTGGGGTTCAATTCAGAGCAATTTTTGTGTATCTGATTTCTCACGAGACTTTTTTTGAGTATTCATCTTTATTGCAATAACGTACTATAATCATGCTCATAGTATTTTGGTATTTTTGTTATATTTGTTCTATTTAAATTTTTTTGGGGTTGTTACTTTACAGGTTTCAGGTTTTAGGTTGTCAAGCCTATTGATGCTACTTAGCCGTTTAGGCCTTTTTCCCTATTTTTTTTGTTTTGAGAGGTGGATTTTCTTTTCCCCAAGACCCGGGAATTTGTAATATTCACGTACGCGAGAATTCATCCGTGAATATTACACGTACCATTGAGTACGATTATAGAGTTCATTTGTTAAATAAACTCTTCAACCCAATAGACGATAGCTCTTCGTCGTCTGCTTCGTGTCTCAGTCTATTGGCCATAACAAAAAACTACTCTCTCCTTTTCTCCCCCTCCCCCTTTTTTTTCTGCCCCGACGATTCCGATCGGGAACACAGCAGTTCGCATTCAGACTCCGCGTTGTGCCTTATCAGCCCAGCAGCAGTGACACGGGGAAAGCTCGCCTTGAACTTTTTACTTCCTTCGGAAACCTATTGAGACCACGAAAATGGAACACGTTCAATAGCAGCTGCAATTACGGTCTCAAGTGGAAATACTTAACTGCAGTTTTTGGTACCAGAACAGTTGAGTGTACTTGGTTTACGACTAGAGATCCGAAGGAATACATATAAGGTAATTGGACTTCTATCAAATATTCCCGTTGTCTGCTTGCTTGTGGAACTGTTCCTTTTTTTTTTAATTTTTGCACACGTGATCGACGTATGTTATCCCTCCTTTCAGTTTTTAGACTTATCCCGTTGTTGCAATAACGAGTACTGTGAATTTGAGTGACTGCACGATTATTACTCCTAATTATCGTCTCAACGAAAACTTACAAAAATGCCTTCTAGTGTGAAGTGTTCGTTTTGAGCACGCTGCCTGTACCAAACGACGGTAGTAGTAAAAAAGGGCTTACTTAAATGCAACCACTTCTCCTTTATTTTGGTTAAGCGCGTGTTAAGCGACAGAGGAACCATTTGGATGATTATTAGTGTTGTTGAATAGCTACTGGGAGTTTATCCTGAATTGCTTTAACTACGCCCCCCCCCCTTTTTGGTAACCCGTACAACACACCCCGCATTTTTCCGGTTTCTATCCAGTACCACCAAATAACCAACACGGTAGCATCAACGGCCATGTAATAAAAATTGTATTACAAAAAAAAAGAGAGAAAGAGAATTAATTGTATTCTATTACTGATAAGACTGGTTACCATTCTTAACGCTGTCGATATTTGTATATTTATAATGCACTTGTTACGATCGTAATTACTCCTTGGGAGACTGAATTGTTAATCAGAGTCCTGATGGACCTTTTTATATAATAGTTGTTGAGAACAGAAATTAAACAGATTGTTAAAAGGAAGTTGAATTGTACTTGTTTGATTAGAAGTTTTTACCCCAGTTATCTCTGAACAATCTTTTGCTCTGGTTGATTAGATTATCGCACAATAAGCCAGGATATGTCTTGCTCCTGGTAACCTCCTTTCTTTATTTTTTTTTAACAAGACTAAATCTTAGAAACGCCGCATTTAACTTTATTAGCGACGTGTGAGAAAGGTGTAAGTCATTAAATTGATACGCTACTGTTGTGTTGCGGAGTGTTACCCAATTACTTACGCTAGAGTGTTCTTGATTTTGAATTTATCCTTTTTTTTTTTGATACATGCATAATATTCTCGTTTCTTGCAGCATTATTAACAAAAATAAAGTGAACGGAATCATTTGATTTCGACCGTTCCATTGGATTCCAAAGTATACTGGAACCTGACGTGACCTTTCTGTGACTTGCCTTGTGTTTGAGAATATAGGCCTAATAGAAACGTCGCGTCAGATTGTGTTTGTGACCCTTGTGTGGGCGTAGGCGTTGACAATTGTAATTTTCCGCGCGCTTCCAGTATAGTTTTACCATCAATTCGGGCAAGTCAGCGTCCTCCCCAACACAAGCGTCACATGGTTGAGAACCATATTGGCCCGCCCGCGAGTATTGACTTGTTCTGCTTCTAACTTCTGAACAAATCATCGTAGTGAGCGTAATAATTTTGCATATAAATCAGCATGTTGCATGCTACAAGAATATATCGATTTCACTAGTTGTTGGTTGAAAAACATATTGGCCCGCCCGCGAAAATCAACTTGAACTGCTTATAACTTCTGAACAATTCATCGTAGAGAGCGTAAAAAATTTGCATATTAATCAGCATGTTGCATTCTACAAGAATATATCGATTTCACTTGTTGTTGGTTGAGAACCATATTGGCCGGCCGCGAAAATCAACTTTAACTGCTTATAACTCCTGAACAATTGATCGTAAACAACACAATTATTTGCATTTTAATGAAACATGTTGAATGCTACAAGAATATGTCAGTTTCACTAGTTGTTATTTGAGAACCATATTGGCCCGCCCGCGAGGATTATCTTGAACTGCTTATAACTTCTGAACAAATGATCGTAGAGAGCGTAAAAAATTTGCATATTAATCAGCATGTTGCATGCTACAAGAATATATCGATTTCACTAGTTGTTGGTTGAAAAACATATTGGCCCGCCCGCGAAAATCAACTTGAACTGCTTATAACTTCTGAACAATTGATCGTAGAGATCACAATTATTATCATTTTAATCTAACATGTTGTATGCTACAAGAATATGTCGGTTTCACTAGTTACTGTTTGAGAACCATTTTGGCCCGCCCGCCAAAACTAACTTCAACTCCTTATAACTTCTGAACAAATGATCGTAGAAAGCGTTATAATTTTGTATATTAATCAGCATGTTGCATGCTACAAGAATATATCGATTTCATGGGTTGTTGGTTGAGAACCATATTGGCCCGCCCGCGAAAATTAACTTGAACTGCTTATAACTTCTGAATAATTGATCGTAGCGAACACAATTATTTGCATTTTAATGAAACATGTTTAATGCTTCAAAATATGTCGGTTTCACTAGTTGTTGTTTGAGAACCACATTGGCCCGCCCGCGAGTATTAACTTGAACTGTTTATGACTTCTGAACAAATGATCCTAGAGAGCGTAATAAATTTGCATATTAATCAGCATGTTGCATGCTACAAGAATATATCGATTTCACTAGTTGTTGGTTGAGAACCATATTGGCCCGCCCCTGAAAATCAACTTGAACTGCCTATAACTCCTGAAAAATTGATCATAGAGAACACAATTATTTGCTTTTTAATGAAACAAGTTGAATGCTACAACAATATGTCGGTTTCACTAGTTGTTTTTTAGAAAACCATATTAGCCCGCCCGCGAGTATTACCTTGAACTGTTTATAACTTCGGAACAAATGATCCTAGAGAGCGTAATAAATTTGCATATTAATCAGCATGTTGCATGCTAGAAGAATATATCGATTTCACTAGTTTTTGGTTGAGAACCATATTGGCCCGCCCGAGAAAATCAACTTGAACTGCTTATAACTCCTGAACAATTGATCGTAGAGATCACAATTATTTGCATTTTAATCTAACATGTTGTATGCTACAAGAATATGTCAGTTTCACTAGTTATTGTTTGAGAACCATATTGGCCCGCCCGCGAGTATTAAATTGAACTGCTTATAAGTTCTGAGCAAATGATCGTAGAAAGCTCGATTGTTTTGCATATTAATAAACATGTAGCTAGCTACAAGGATATATAGATTTCACTAGTTATTGTTTGAGAACCATGTTGGCCCACCCGCGAAAACTAATTCAACAGCTTACAATTTCTGAACAAATGATCGTAGAGAACACAATTATTTGCATTTTAATGAAACATGTTGTATGCTACAAGAATATGTCGGTTTTACTATTTGTTTTTTTAGAAACATATTGGTCCGCCCGCGAGTACTGACTTGTTCTGCTTATAACTTCTGAACAAATGATAATATTGAGCGTAATAATTTTGCATATTAATCAGCTTGTTGCATGCTACAAGAATATATCCATTTCACAAGTTGTTGGTTGAGAACCATATTGGCCCGCCCGCGAAAATCAACTTCAACAGCTGATAACTCCTGAACACTTGATCGTAGAGAACACAATTATTTGCATTTTAATGAAACATGTTGAATGCTACAAGAATATGTCGGTTTCACTAGTTGTTTTTAGAAAACCATTTTGGCCCACCCGCCAAAACTAATTTCAACTCCTTATAACTTCTGAACAATTGATCGTAGAAAGCGTAATAATTTTGCATATTAAACAGCATTTTGCATGCTACAAGAATATATCGATTTCATTAGTTTTGGTTGAGAACCTAAATTGGCCCGCCCGCGAAAACCAACTTGAACTGCTTATAAATCCTGAACAATTGATCGTAGAGACCACAAATATTTGCATTTTAATGAAACATGTTGTATGCTACAAGAATATGTCGGTTTTACTATTTGTTTTTTTAGAAACATATTGGCCCCCCCGCGAGTATTAACTTGAACTGCTTATAACTTCTGAACAAATGATCGTAGAGAGCGTAAAAAATTTGCATATTAATCAGCATGTTGCATGCTACAAGAATATATCGAATTCACTAGTTGTTGGTTGAAAAACATATTGGCCCGCCCGCGAAAATCAACTTGAACTGCTTATAACTTCTGAACAATTGATCGTAGAGATCACAATTATTATCATTTTAATCTAACATGTTGTATGCTACAAGAATATGTCGGTTTCACTAGTTATTGTTTGAGAACCATTTTTGCCCGCCCGCCAAAACTAACTTCAACTCCTTATAACTTCTGAACAAATGATCGTAGAGAGCGTTATAATTTTGTATATTAATCAGCATGTTGCATGCTACAAGAATATATCGATTTCATGGGTTGTTGGTTGAGAACCATATTGGAAGGCCGCGAAAATTAACTTGAACTGCTTATAACTTCTGAACAATTGATCGTAGCGAACACAATTATTTGCAATTTAATGAAACATGTTGAATGCTTCAAGAATATGTCGGTTTCACTAGTTGTTGTTTGAGAACCATATTGCCCGCCCGCGAATATTAAATTGAACTGCTTATAACTTCTGAACAAATGATCTTAGAGAGCGTAATAAATTTGCATATTAATCAGCATGTTGCATGCTACAAAAATATATCGATTTCACTAGTTTTTGGTTGAGAACCATAATGGCCCGCCCGCGAAAATTAATTTGAACTGCTTATAACTTCTGAATAAATAATCGTAGAAAGCGTAATAATTTTTCATATTAATCAGCATGTTGCATGCTACAAGAATATATCGATTTCACTAGTTGTTGTTTGAGAAATATATTGGCATGCCCGCGAAAATTAACTTGAACTGCTTATAACTTCTGAACATTTGATTGTAGAGCACACAATTATTTGCATTTCAATCAAACATGTTGTATGCTACAAGAATATGTCGGTTTCACTAGTTATTGTTTAAGAACCATTTTGGCCCGCCCGCCAAAACTAACTTCAACTCTTTATAACTTCTGAACAAATGATCGTAGAGAGCGTAATAATTTTGCATATCAATCAGCATGTTGCATGCTACATAAATATATAAATTTCATTGGTTGTTGGTTGAGAACCATATTGGCCCGCCCGCGAAAATCAACTTGAACTGCTTATAACTAATGAACAATTGATCGTAGAGACCACAATTAATAGCATTTCAATCAAACATGTTGTATGCAACAAGAATATGTCGGTTTCACTAGTTGTTTTTAGAAAACCATATTGGCCCGCCAGCGAGTATTAACTTGAACTGTTTATAACTTCTGAACAAATGATCCTAGAGAGCGCAATAAATTTGCATATTAATCAGCATGTTGCATGCTACAAGAATATATAGATTTCACAAGTTGTTGGTTGAGAACCATATTGGCCCGCCCGCGAAAATCAATTTGAACTGCTTATAACTCCTGAACAATTCATCGTAGAGACCACAATTATTTGCATTTTAATGAAACATGTTGAATGCAACAAGAATATGTCGGTTTCACTAGTTGTTTTTAGAAAACCATATTGGCCCGCCCGCGAGTATTAACTTGAACTGTTTATAACTTCTGAACAAATGATCCTAGAGAGCGTAATAAATTTGCATATTAATCAGCATGTTGCATGCTACAAGAATATGTCGGTTTCACTAGTTGTTTTTAGAAAACCATATTGGTCCGCCCGCGAGTTTTAACTTGAACTGTCTATAACTTCTGAACAATTTATCATAGAGAACACAATTATCTGCATTTCAATCAAACATGTATGCTACAAGAAAATGTCGGTTTCACTAGATATTGTTTGAGAACCATTTTGGCCCGCCCGCCAAAACTAACTTCAACTCCTTATAACTTCTGAACAGAAGATCGTAGAGAGCGTTATAATTTTGCATATTAATCAGCATGTTGCATGCTACAAGAATATATCGATTTCATTGGTTGTTGGTTGAGAACCATATTGGCCCGCCCGCGAAAATTAATTTGAACTGCTTATAACTTCTGAACAATTGATTGTAGAGCACACAATTATTTGCATTTCAATCAAACATGTTGTATGCTACAAGAATATGTCGGTTTCACTAGTTATTGTTTGAGAACCATTTTGGCCCGCCCGCCATAACTAAATTCAACTCCTTATAACTTCTGAACAAATGATCTTAGAGAGCGTAATAAATTTGCATATTAATCAGCATGTTGCATGCTACAAAAATATATCGATTTCACTAGTTGTTGGTTGAGAACCATATTGGCCCGCCCGCGAAAATTAATTTGAACTGCTTATAACTTCTGAATAAATAATCGTAGAAAGCGTAATAATTTTTCATATTAATCAGCATGTTGCATGCTACAAGAATATATCGATTTCACTAGTTGTTGTTTGAGAAATATATTGGCATTCCCGCGAAAATTAACTTGAACTGCTTATAACTTCTGAACAATTGATTGTAGAGCACACAATTATTTGCATTTCAATCAAACATGTTGTATGCTACAAGAATATGTCGGTTTCACTTGTTATTGTTTAAGAACCATTTTGGCCCGCCCGCCAAAACTAACTTCAACTCTTTATAACTTCTGAACAAATGATCGTAGAGAGCGTAATAATTTTGCATATCAATCAGCATGTTGCATGCTACAAGAATATATCAATTTCATTGGTTGTTGGTTGAGAACCATATTGGCCCGCCCGCGAAAATCAACTTGAACTGCTTATAACTAATGAACAATTGATCGTAGAGACCACAATTAATAGCATTTCAATCAAACATGTTGTATGCAACAAGAATATGTCGGTTTCACTAGTTGTTTTTAGAAAACCATATTGGCCCGCCAGCGAGTATTAACTTGAACTGTTTATAACTTCTGAACAAATGATCCTAGAGAGCGCAATAAATTTGCATATTAATCAGCATGTTGCATGCTACAAGAATATATAGATTTCACAAGTTGTTGGTTGAGAACCATATTGGCCCGCCCGCGAAAATCAATTTGAACTGCTTATAACTCCTGAACAATTGATCGTGGAGACCACAATTATTTGCATTTTAATGAAACATGTTGAATGCAACAAGAATATGTCGGTTTCACTAGTTGTTTTTAGAAAACCATATTGGCCCGCCCGCGAGTATTAACTTGAACTGTTTATAACTTCTGAACAAATGATCCTAGAGAGCGTAATAAATTTGCATATTAATCAGCATGTTGCATGCTACAAGAATATGTCGGTTTCACTAGTTGTTTTTAGAAAACCATATTGGTCCGCCCGCGAGTTTTAACTTGAACTGTCTATAACTTCTGAACAATTTATCATAGAGAACACAATTATTTGCATTTCAATCAAACATGTATGCTACAAGAAAATGTCGGTTTCACTAGATATTGTTTGAGAACCATTTTGGCCCGCCCGCCAAAACTAACTTCAACTCCTTATAACCTCTGAACAAAAGATCGTAGAGAGCGTTATAATTTTGCATATTAATCAGCATGTTGCATGCTACAAGAATATATCGATTTAATTGGTTGTTGGTTGAGAACCATATTGGCCCGCCCGCGAAAATTAATTTGAACTGCTTATAACTTCTGAACAATTGATTGTAGAGCACACAATTATTTGCATTTCAATCAAACATGTTGTATGCTACAAGAATATGTCGGTTTCACTAGTTATTGTTTGAGAACCATTTTGGCCCGCCCGCAATAACTAAATTCAACTCCTTATAATTTCTGAACAAATGATCGTAGAGAGCGTAATAATTTTGCATATCAATCAGCATGTTGCATGCTACAAGAATATATCGATTTCATTGGTTGTTGGTTGAGAACCATATTAGCCCGCCCGCGAATATCAACTTGAACTGCTTATAACTCCTGAACAATTGATCGTAGAGACCACAATTTATAGCATTTTAATCATACATGTTGTATGCAACAAGAATATGTCGGTTTCACTAGTTGTTTTTAGAAAACCATATTGGCCCGCCCGCGGGTATTAACTTGAACTGTTTATAACTTCTGAACAAATGATCCTAGAGAGCGCAATAAATTTGCATATTAATCAGCATGTTGCATGCTACAAGAATATATAGATTTCACTAGTTGTTGGTTGAGAACCATATTGGCCCGGCCGCGAAAATCAACTTGAACTGCTTATAACTCCTGAACAATTGATCGTAGAGACCACAATTATTTGCATTTTAATGAAACATGTTGAATGCAACAAGAATATGTCGGTTTCACTAGTTGTTTTTAGAAAACCATATTGGCCCGCCCGCGAGTATTAACTTGAACTGTTTATTACTTCTGAACAAATGATCCTAGAGAGCGTAATAAATTTGCATATTAATCAGCATGTTGCATGCTACAAGAATATGTCGGTTTCACTAGTTGTTTTTAGAAACCATGTTGGTCCGCCCGCGAGAATTAACTTGAACTGTCTATAACTTCTGAACAATTGATCGTAGAGAACACAATTATTTGCATTTCAATTAAACATGTTGTATGCTACAAGAATATGTCGGTTTCACTAGATATTGTTTGAGAACCATTTTGGCCCGCCCGCCAAAACTAACTTCAACTCCTTATAACTTCTGAACAAAAGATCGTAGAGAGCGTTATAATTTTGCATATTAATCAGCATGTTGCATGCTACAAGAATATATCGATTTCATTGGTTGTTGGTTGAGAACCATATTGGCCCGCCCGCGAAAATTAATTTGAACTGCTTATAACTTCTGAACAATTGATTGTAGAGCACACAATTATTTGCATTTCAATCAAACATGTTGTATGCTACAAGAATATGTCGGTTTCACTAGTTATTGTTTGAGAACCATTTTGGACCGCCCGCCATAACTAAATTCAACTCCTTATAACTTCTGAACAAATGATCTTAGAGAGCGTAATAAATTTGCATATTAATCAGCATGTTGCATGCTACAAAAATATATCGATTTCACTAGTTGTTGGTTGAGAACCATATCGGCCCGGCCGCGAAAATTAATTTGAACTGCTTATAACTTCTGAATAAATAATCGTAGAAAGCGTAATAATTTTTCATATTAATCAGCATGTTGCATGTTACAAGAATATATCGATTTCACTAGTTGTTGTTTGAGAAATATATTGGCATTCCCGCGAAAATTAACTTGAACTGCTTATAACTTCTGAACAATTGATTGTAGAGCACACAATTATTTGCATTTCAATCAAACATGTTGTATGCTACAAGAATATGTCGGTTTCACTAGTTATTGTTTAAGAACCATTTTGGCCCGCCCGCCAAAACTAACTTCAACTCTTTATAACTTCTGAACAAATGATCGTAGAGAGCGTAATAATTTTGCATATCAATCAGCATGTTGCATGCTACAAGAATATATCAATTTCATTGGTTGTTGGTTGAGAACCATATTGGCCCGCCCGCGAAAATCAACTTGAACTGCTTATAACTAATGAACAATTAATCGTAGAGACCACAATTAATAGCATTTCAATCAAACATGTTGTATGCAACAAGAATATGTCGGTTTCACTAGTTGTTTTTAGAAAACCATATTGGCCCGCCAGCGAGTATTAACTTGAACTGTTTATAACTTCTGAACAAATGATCCTAGAGAGCGCAATAAATTTGCATATTAATCAGCATGTTGCATGCTACAAGAATATATAGATTTCACAAGTTGTTGGTTGAGAACCATATTGGCCCGCCCGCGAAAATCAATTTGAACTGCTTATAACTCCTGAACAATTGATCGTGGAGACCACAATTATTTGCATTTTAATGAAACATGTTGAATGCAACAAGAATATGTCGGTTTCACTAGTTGTTTTTAGAAAACCATATTGGCCCGCCCGCGAGTGTTAACTTGAACTGTTTATAACTTCTGAACAAATGATCCTAGAGAGCGTAATAAATTTGCATATTAATCAGCATGTTGGATGCTAGAAGAATATGTCGGTTTCACTAGTTGTTTTTAGAAAACCATATTGGTCCGCCCGCGAGTTTTAACTTGAACTGTCTATAACTTCTGAACAATTTATCATAGAGAACACAATTATTTGCATTTCAATCAAACATGTATGCTACAAGAAAATGTCGGTTTCACTAGATATTGTTTGAGAACCATTTTGGCCCGCCCGCCAAAACTAACTTCAACTCCTTATAACTTCTGAACAAAAGATCGTAGAGAGCGTTATAATTTTGCATATTAATCAGCATGTTGCATGCTACAAGAATATATCGATTTCATTGGTTGTTGGTTGAGAACCATATTGGCCCGCCCGCGAAAATTAATTTGAACTGCTTATAACTTCTGTACAATTGATTGTAGAGCACACAATTATTTGCATTTCAATCAAACATGTTGTATGCTACAAGAATATGTCGGTTTCACTAGTTATTGTTTGAGAACCATTTTGCCCGCCCGCCATAACTAAATTCAACTCCTTATAACTTCTGAACAAATGATCGTAGAGAGCGTAATAATTTTGCATATCAATCAGCATGTTGCATGCTACAAGAATATATCGATTTCATTGGTTGTTGGTTGAGAACCATATTAGCCCGCCCCCGAATATCAACTTGAACTGCTTATAACTCCTGAACAATTGATCGTAGAGACCACAATTAATAGCATTTTAATCATACATGTTGTATGCAACAAGAATATGTCGGTTTCACTAGTTGTTTTTAGAAAACCATATTGGCCCGCCCGCGGGTATTAACTTGAACTGTTTATAACTTCTGAACAAATGATCCTAGAGAGCGCAATAAATTTGCATATTAATCAGCATGTTGCATGCTACAAGAATATATAGATTTCACTAGTTGTTGGTTGAGAACCATATTGGCCCGCCCGCGAAAATCAACTTGAACTGCTTATAACACCTGAACAATTGATCGTAGAGACCACAATTATTTGCATTTTAATGAAACATGTTGAATGCAACAAGAATATGTCGGTTTCACTAGTTGTTTTTAGAAAACCATATTGGCCCGCCCGCGAGTATTAACTTGAACTGTTTATAACTTCTGAACAAATGATCCTAGAGAGCGTAATAAATTTGCATATTAATCAGCATGTTGCATGCTACAAGAATATGTCGGTTTCACTAGTTGTTTTTAGAAAACCATATTGGTCCGCCCGCGAGAATTAACTTGAACTGTCTATAACTTCTGAACAATTGATCGTAGAGAACACAATTATTTGCATTTCAATTAAACATGTTGTATGCTACAAGAATATGTCGGTTTCACTAGATATTGTTTGAGAACCATTTTGGCCCGCCCGCCAAAACTAACTTCAACTCCTTATAACTTGTGAACAAAAGATCGTAGAGAGCGTTATAATTTTGCATATTAATCAGCATGTTGCATCCTACAAGAATATATCGATTTCATTGGTTGTTGGTTGAGAACCATATTGGCCTGCCCGCGAAAATTAACTTGAACTGCTTATAACTTCTGAACAATTGATCGTAGCGAACACAATTATTTGCATTTTAATGAAACATGTTTAATGCTTCAAGAATATGTCGGTTTCACTAGTTGTTGTTTGAGAACCACATTGGCCCGCCAGCGAGTATTAACTTGAACTGTTTATGACTTCTGAACAAATGATCCTAGAGAGCGTAATAAATTTGCATATTAATCAGCATGTTGCATGCTACAAGAATATATCGATTTAACTAGTTGTTGGTTGAGAACCATATTGGCCCGCCCCTGAAAATCAACTTGAACTGCTTATAACTCCTGAAAAATTGATCATAGAGAACACAATAATTTGCATTTTAATGAAACATGTTGAATGCTACAACAATATGTCGGTTTCACTAGTTGTTTTTTAGAAAACCATATTAGCCCGCCCGCGAGTATTACCTTGAACTGTTTATAACTTCGAAACAAATGATCCTAGAGAGCGTAATAAATTTGCATATTAATCAGCATGTTGCATGCTAGAAGAATATATCGATTTCACTAGTTTTTGGTTGAGATCCATATTGGCCCGCCCGAGAAAATAAACTTGAACTGCTTAAAACTCCTGAACAATTTATCGTAGAGATCACAATTATTTGCATTTTAATCTAACATGTTGTATGCTACAAGAATATGTCAGTTTCACTAGTTATTTTTTGAGAACCATATTGGCCCGCCCGCGAATATTAAATTGAACTGCTTATAAGTTCTGAGCAAATGATCGTAGAAAGCTCGATTGTTTTGCATATTAATAAACATGTAGCTAGCTACAAGGATATATAGATTTCACTAGTTATTGTTTGAGAACCATGTTAGCCCACCCGCGAAAACTAATTCAACAGCTTACAATTTCTGAACAAATGATCGTAGAGAACACAATTATTTGCATTTTAATGAAACATGTTGTATGCTACAAGAATATGTCGGTTTTACTATTTGTTTTTTTAGAAACATATTGGTCCGCCCGCGAGTACTGACTTGTTCTGCTTATAACTTCTGAACAAATGATCGTAGTGAGCGTAATAATTTTGCATATTAATCACCTTGTTGCATGCTACAAGAATATATCCATTTCACAAGTTGTTGGTTGAGAACCATATTGGCCCGCCCGCGAAAATCAACTTGAACAGCTGATAACTCCTGAACAATTGATCGTAGAGAACACAATTATTTGCATTTTAATGAAACATATTGAATGCTACAAGAATATATCGATTTCATTAGTTTTTGGTTGAGAACCTAAATTGGCCCGCCCGCGAAAATCAACTTGAACTGCTTATAAATCCTGAACAATTGATCGTAGAGCACACAATTATTTGCATTTTAATGAAAATTGTTGTATGCTACAAGAATATGTCGGTTTTACAATTTGTTTTTTTAGAAACATATTGGTCCGCCCGCGAGTACTGACTTGTTCTGCTTATAACTTCTGAACAAATGATCCTAGAGAGCGTAATATATTTGCATATTAATCAGCATGTTGCATGCTACAAGAATATAACGATTTCACTAGTTGTTGGTTGAGAACCATATTGGCCCGCACCTGAAAATCAACTTGAACTGCTTATAACTTATGAACAATTGATAGTAGAGAACACAATTATTTGCATTTTAATGAAACATGTTGAATGCTACAAGAATATGTCGGTTTCACTAGTTGTTATTTGAGAACAATATTGGCCCGTCCGCGAGTATTAATTTGAACTGCTTACAACTTCTGAACAAATGATCGTAGAGAGCGTAAAAAAATTGCATATTAATCAGCATGTTGCATGCTACAAGAAAATATCGATTTTATTAGTTTTTGGTTGAGAACCATATTGGCCCGCCCGCGAAAATCAACTTGAACTGCTTATAACTCCTGAACAATTGATCATAGAGCACACAATTATTTGCATTTTAATGAAACATGTTGAATGCTTCAAGAATATGTCGGTTTCACTAGTTGTTTTTAGAAAACCATATTGGCCCGTAAGAGAGAATTAACTTGAACTGTTTATAACTTCTGAACAAATGATCCTAGAGAGCGTAATAAATTTGCATATTAATCAGCATGTTGCATGCTACAAGAATATATCGATTTCACTAGTTGTTGGTTGAGAACCATATTGGCCCGCCCGAGAAAATCATCTTGAACTGCTTATAACTCCTGAACAATTGATCGTAAACAACACAATTATTTGCATTTTAATGATACATGTTGAATGCTACAAGAATATGTCAGTTTCACTTGTTGTTATTTGAGAAACATATTGGCCCGTCCGCGAGTATTAGCTTGAACTGCTTATAACTTCTGAACAAATGATCGTAGAGAGCGTAAAAAATTTGCGTATTAATCAGCATGTTGCATGCTACAAGAATATATCGACATCACTAGTTGTTGGTTGAAAAACATATTGGCCCGCCCGCGATCATCAACTTGAACTGCTTATATCTTCTGAACAATTGATCGTAGAGATCACAATTATTATCATTTTAATCTAACATGTTGTATGCTACAAGAATATGTCGGTTTCACTAGTTATTGTTTGAGAACCATTTTGGCCCGCCCGCCAAAACTAACTTCAACTCCTTATAACTTCTGAACAAATGATCGTAGAGAGCGTTATAATTTTGTATATTAATCAGCATATTGCATGCTACAAGAATATATCGATTTCATGGGTTGTTGGTTGAGAACCATATTGGCCCGCCCGCGAAAATTAACTTGAACTGCTTATAACTTCTGAACAATTGATCGTAGCGAACACAATTATTTGCATTTTAATGAAACATGTTGAATGCTTCAAGAATATGTCGGTTTCACTAGTTGTTGTTTGAGAACCATATTGGCCCGCCCGCGAATATTAAATTGAACTGCTTATAACTTCTGAACAAATGATCTTAGAGAGCGTAATAAATTTGCATATTAATCAGCATGTTGCATGCTACAAAAATATATCGATTTCACTAGTTGTTGGTTGAGAACCATATTGGCCCGCCCGCGAAAATTAATTTGAACTGCTTATAACTTCTGAACAAATAATCGTAGAAAGCGTAATAACTTTTCATATTAATCAGCATGTTGCATGCTACAAGAATATATCGATTTCATTAGTTTTTGGTTGAGAACCTAAATTGGCCCGCAAGCGAAAATCAACTTGAACTGCTTATAAACTCCTGAACAATTGATCGTAGAGAACACAATTATTTGCATTTTAATGAAACATGTTGAATGCTACAAGAATATGTCAGTTTCACTAGTTGTTATTTGAGAACAATATTGGCCCGTCCGCGAGTATTAATTTGAACTGCTTACAACTTCTGAACAAATGATCGTAGAGAGCGTAAAAAAATTGCATATTAATCAGCATGTTGCATGCTACAAGAATATATCGATTTCACTAGTTGTTGGTTGAAAAACATATTGGCCCGCCCGCGAAAATCAACTTGAACTGCTTATAACTTCAGAACAATTGATCGTAGAGATCACAATTATTTGAATTTTAATCTAACATGTTGTATGCTACAAGAATATGTCAGTTTCACTAGTTATTGTTTGAGAACCATATTGGCCCGCCCGCGAATATTAAATTGAACTGCTTATAAGTTCTGAGCAAATGATTGCAGAAAGCTCGATTGTTTTGCATATTAATAAACATGTAGCTAGCTACAAGAATATATAGATTTCACTAGTTATTGTTTGAGAACCATGTTGGATCACCCGCGAAAACTAATTCAACAGCTTACAATTTCTGAACAAATGATCGTAGAGAACACTATCATTTGCATTTTAATGAAACATGTTGTATGCTACAAAAATATGTCGGTTTTACTATTTGTTTTTTTTAGAAATATATTGGCCCGCCCGCGAGTATTGACTTGTTCTGCTTATAACTTCTGAACAAATGATCGTAGTGAGCGTAATAATTTTGCATATTAATCAGCATGTTGCATGCAACAAGAATATATCCATTTCACTAGTTGTTGGATGAGAACCATATTGGCCCGCCCTCGAAAATTAACATGAACTGCTTATAACTTCTGAACAATTGATCGTAGAGAACACAATTATTTGCATTTCAATCAAACATGTTGTATGCTACAAGAATATGTCGGTTTCACTAGTTATTGTTTGAGAACCATTTTGTCCCGCCCGCCAAAACTAATTTCAACTCCTTATAACTTCTGAACAAATGATCTTAGAGAGCGTAATAAATTTGCATATTAATCAGCATGTTGCATGCTACAAAAATATATCGAATTCACTAGTTGTTGGTTGAGAAACATATTGGCCCGCCCGCGAAAATTAATTTGAACTGTTTATAACTTCTGAACAAATAATCGTAGAAAGCGTAATAATTTTTCCTATTAATCAGCATGTTGCATGCTAAAAGAATATATCGATTTCACTAGTTGTTGTTTGAGAAATATATTGGCATGCCCGCGAAAATTAATTTGAACTGCTTATAACTTCTGAACAATTGATTTAGAACACAATATTATTTGCATTTCAATCAAACATGTTGTATGCTACAAGAATATGTCGGTTTCACTAGTAATTGTTTAAGAACCATTTTGGCCTGCCCGCCAAAACTAACTTCAACTCTTTATAACTTCTGAACAAATGATCGTAGAGAGCGTAATAATTTTGCATATCAATCAGCATGTTGCATGCTACAAGAATATATCAATTTCATTATTTGTTGGTTGAGAACGATATTGGCCCGCACGCGAAAATCAACTTGAACTGCTTATAACTAATGAACAATTGATCGTAGAGACCACAATTAATAGCATTTCAATCAAACATGTTGTATGCAACAAGAATATGTCGGTTTCACTAGTTGTTTTTAGAAAACCATATTGGCCCGCCCGCGAGTATTAACTTGAACTGTTTATAACTTCTGAACAAATGATCCTAGAGAGCGCAATAAATTTGCATATTAATCAGCATGTTGCATGCTACAAGAATATATAGATTTCTCTAGTTGTTGGTTGAGAACCATATTGGCCCGCCCGCGAAAATCAATTTGAACTGCTTATAACTCCTGAACAATTGATCGTAGAGACCACAATTATTTGCATTTTAATGAAACATGTTGAATGCAACAAGAATATGTCGGTTTCACTAGTTGTTTTTAGAAAACCATATTGGCCCGCCCGCGAGTATTAACTTGAACTGTTTATAACTTCTGAACAAATGATCCTAGAGAGCGTAATAAATTTGCATATTAATCAGCATGTTGCATGCTACAAGAATATGTCTGTTTCACTAGTTGTTTTTAGAAAACCATATTTGTCCGCCCGCGAGTTTTAACTTGAATTGTCTATAACTTCTGAACAATTTATCGTAGAGAACACAATTATTTGCATTTCAGTCAAACATGTATGTTACAAGAAAATGTCGGTTTCACTAGATATTGTTTGAGAACCATTTTGGCCCGCCCGCCAAAACTAACTTCAACTCCTTATAACTTCTGAACAAAAGATCGTAGAGAGCGTTATAATTTTGCATATTAATCAGCATGTTGCATGCTACAAGAATATATCGATTTCATTGGTTGTTGGTTGAGAACCATATTGGTCCGCCCGCGAAAATTTATTTGAACTGCTTATAACTTCTGAACAATTGATTGTAGAGCACACAATTATTTGCATTTCAATCAAACATGTTGTATGCTACAAGAATATGTCGGTTTCACTAGTTATTGTTTGAGAACCATTTTGGCCCGCCCGCCAAAACTAAATTCAACTCCTTATAACTTCTGAACAAATGATCGTAGAGAGCGTAATAATTTTGCATATCAATCAGAATGTTGCATGCTACAAGAATATATCGATTTCATTGGTTGTTGGTTGAGAACCATATTAGCCCGCCCGCGAATATCAACTTGAACTGCTTATAATTCCTGAACAATTGATTGTAGAGACCACAATTAATAGCATTTTTATCATACATGTTGTATGCAACAAGAATATGTCGGTTTCACTAGTTGTTTTTAGAAAACCATATTGGCCCGCCCGCGGGTATTAACTTGAACTGTTTATAACTTCTGAACAAATGATCCTAGAGAGCGTAATAAATTTGCAAATTAATCAGCATGTTGCATGCTACAAGAATATGTCGGTTTCACTAGTTGTTTTTAGAAAACCATATTGGTCCGCCCGCGAGTATTAACTTGAACTGTCTATAACTTCTGAACAATTGATCGTAGAGAACACAATTATTTGCATTTCAATCAAACATGTTGTATGCTACAAGAATATGTCGGTTTCACTAGATATTGTTTGAGAACCATTTTGGCCCGCCCGATAAAACTAACTTCAACTCCATATAACTTCTGAAAAAAGATCGTAGAGAGCGTTATAATTTTGCATATTAATCAGCATGTTGCATCCTACAAGAATATATCGATTTCATTGGTTGTTGGTTGAGAACCATTTTGGCCCGCCCGCGAAAATTAACTTGAACTGCTTATAACTTCTGAACAATTGATCGTAGCGAACACAATTATTTGCATTTTAATGAAACATGTTTAATGCTTCAAGAATATGTCGGTTTCACTAGTTGTTGTTTGAGAACCACATTGGCCCGCCCGCGAGTATTAACTTGAACTGTTTATGACTTCTGAACAAATGATCCTAGAGAGCGTAATAAATTTGCATATTAATCAGCATGTTGCATGCTACAAGAATATATCGATTTCACTAGTTGTTGGTTGAGAACCATATTGGCCCGCCCCTGAAAATCAACTTGAACTGCTTATAACTCCTGAAAAATTGATCATAGAGAACAAAATTATTTGCATTTTAATGAAACATGTTGAATGCTACAACAATATGTCGGTTTCACTAGTTGTTTTTTAGAAAACCACATTAGCCCGCCCGCGAGTATTAAATTGAACTGCTTATAAGTTCTGAGCAAATGATCGTAGAAAGCTCGATTGTTTTGCATATTAATAAACATGTAGCTAGCTACAAGGATATATAGATTTCACTAGTTATTGTTTGAGAACCATGTTAGCCCACCCGCGAAAACTAATTCAACAGCTTACAATTTCTGAACAAATGATCGTAGAGAACACAATTATTTGCATTTTAATGAAACATGTTGTATGCTACAAGAATATGCCGGTTTTACTATTTGTTTTTTTAGAAACATATTGGTCCGCCCGCGAGTACTGACTTGTTCTGTTTATAACTTCTGAACAAATGATCGTAGTGAGCGTAATAATTTTGCATATTAATCACCTTGTTGCATGCTACAAGAATATATCCATTTCACAAGTTGTTGGTTGAGAACCATATTGGCCCGCCCGCGAAAATCAACTTGAACAGCTGATAACTCCTGAACAATTGATCGTAGAGAACACAATTATTTGCATTTTAATGAAACATGTTGAATGCTACAAGAATATGTCGGTTTCACTAGTTGTTTCTAGAAAACCATTTTGGCCCACCCGCCAAAACTAATTTCAGCTCCTTATAACTTCTGAACAATTGATCGTAGAAAGCGTAATAATTTTGCATATTAAACAGCATTTTGCATGCTACAAGAATATATCGATTTCATTAGTTTTTGGTTGAGAACCTAAATTGGCCCGCCCGCGAAAATCAACTTGAACTGCTTATAAATCCTGAACAATTGATCCTAGAGCACACAATTATTTGCATTTTAATGAAACTTGTTGTATGCTACAAGAATATGTCGGTTTTACAATTTGTTTTTTTAGAAACATATTGGTCCGCCCGCGAGTACTGACTTGTTCTGCTTATAACTTCTGAACAAATGATCCTAGAGAGCGTAATATATTTGCATATTAATCAGCATGTTGCATGCTACAAGAATATAACGACTTCACTAGTTGTTGGTTGAGAACCATATTGGCCCGCACCTGAAAATCAACTTGAACTGCTTATAACTCCTGAAAAATTGATCATAGAGAACACAATTATTTGCATTTTAATGAATCATGTTGAATGCTACAAGAATATGTCGGTTTCACTAGTTGTTTTTTAGAAATCCATATTGGCAAGCCCGCGAGTATTACCTTGAACTGTTTCTAACTTCGGAACAAATGATCAAAGAGAGCGTAATAAATTTGCATATTAATCAGCATGTTGCATGCTAGAAGAATATATCGATTTCACTAGTTTTTGGTTGAGAACCATATTGGCCCGCCCGCGAAAATCAACTTGAACTGCTTATAACTCCTGAACAATTGATCGTTGAGAACACAATTATTTGCATTTCAATCAAACATGTATGCTACAAGAATATGTCAGTTTCATTAGTTGTTATTTGAGAACAATATTGGTCCGTCCGCGAGTATTAATTTGAACTGCTTACAACTTCTGAACAAATGATCGTAGAGAGCGTAAAAAAATTGCATATTAATCAGCATGTTGCATGCTACAAGAAAATATCGATTTTATTAGTTTTTGGTTGAGAACCATATTGGCCCGCCCGCGAAAATCAACTTGAACTGCTTATAACTCCTGAACAATTGATCATAGAGCACACAATTATTTGCATTTTAATGAAACATGTTGAATGCTACAAGAATATGTCGGTTTCACTAGTTGTTTTTAGAAAACCATATTGGCCCGTAAGAGAGAATTAACTTGAACTGTTTATAACTTCTGAACAAATGATCCTAGAGAGCGTAATAAATTTGCATATTAATCAGCATGTTGCATGCTACAAGAATATATCGATTTCACTAGTTGTTGGTTGAGAACCATATTGGCCCGCCCGCGAAAATCATCTTGAACTGCTTATAACTCCTGAACAATTGATCGTAAACAACACAATTATTTGCATTTTAATGATACATGTTGAATGCTACAAGAATATGTCAGTTTCACTAGTTGTTATTTGAGAAACATATTGGCCCGCCCGCGAGTATTAACTTGAACTGCTTATAACTTCTGAACAAATGATCGTAGAGAGCGTAAAAAATTTGCATATTAATCAGCATGTTGCATGCTACAAGAATATATCGACTTCACTAGTTTTTGGTTGAAAAACATATTGTCCCGCCCGCGAACATCAACTTGAACTGCTTATAACTTCTGAACAATTGATCGTAGAGATCACAATTATTATCATTTTAATCTAACATGTTGTATGCTACAAGAATATGTCGGTTTCACTAGTTATTGTTTGAGAACCATTTTGGCCCGCCCGCCAAAACTAACTTCAACTCCTTATAACTTCTGAACAAATGAACGTAGAGAGCGTTATAATTTTGTATATTAATCAGCATGTTGCATGCTACAAGAATATATCGATTTCATGGGTTGTTGGTTGAGAACCATATTGGCCCGCCCGCGAAAATTAACTTGAACTGCTTATAACTTCTGAACAATTGATCGTAGCGAACACAATTATTTGCATTTTAATGAAACATGTTGAATGCTTCAAGAATATGTCGGTTTCACTAGTATTTGTTTGAGAACCATATTGGCCCGCTCGCGAATATTAAATTGAACTGCTTATAACTTCTGAACAAATGATCTTAGAGAGCGTAATAAATTTGCATATTAATCAGCATGTTGCATGCTACAAAAATATATCGATTTCACTAGTTGTTGGTTGAGAACCATATTGGCCCGCCCGCGAAAATTAATTTGAACTGCTTATAACTTCTGAACAAATAATCGTAGAAAGCGTAATAATTTTTCATATTAATCAGCATGTTGCATGCTGCAAGAATATATCGATTTCACTAGTTTTTGTTTGAGAAATATATTGGCATGCCCGCGAAAATTAACTTGAACTGCTTATAACTTCTGAACAATTGATTGTAGAGCACACAATTATTTGCATTTCAATCAAACATGTTGTATGCTACAAGAATATGTCGGTTTCACTAGTTATTGTTTAAGAACCATTTTGGCCCGCCAGCCAAAACTAACTTCAACTCTTTATAACTTCTGAACAAATGATCGTAGAGAGCGTAATAATTTTGAATATCAATCAGCATGTTGCATGCTACAAGAATATATCAATTTCATTGGTTGTTGGTTGAGAACCATATTGGCCCGCCCGCGAAAATCAACTTCAACTGCTTATAACTAATGAACAATTGATCGTAGAGACCACAATTAATAGCATTTCAATCAAACATGTTGTATGCAACAAGAATATGTCGGTTTCACTAGTTGTTTTTAGAAAACGATATTGGCCCGCCCGCGAGTATTAACTTGAACTGTTTATAACTTCTGAACAAATGATCCTAGAGAGCGTAATAAATTTGCATATTAATCAGCATGTTGCATGCTACAAGAATATATAGATTTCACTAGTTGTTGGTTGAGAACCATATTGGCCCGCCCGAGAAAATCAATTTGAACTGCTTATAACTCCTGAACAATTGATCGTAGAGACCACAATTATTTGCATTTTAATGAAACATGTTGAATGCAACAAGAATATGTCGGTTTCACTAGTTGTTTTTAGAAAACCATATTGGCCCGCCCGCGAGTATTAACTTGAACTGTTTATAACTTCTGAACAAATGATCCTAGAGAGCGTAATAAATTTGCATATTAATCAGCATGTTGCATGCTACAAGAATATGTCGGTTTCACAAGTTGTTTTAGAAAACCATATTGGTCCGCCCGCGAGTTTTAACTTGAACTGTCTATAACTTCTGAACAATTTATCGTAGAGAACACAATTGTTTGTATTTCAATCAAACATGTATGCTACAAGAAAATGTCGGTTTCACTAGATATTGTTTGAGAACCATTCTGTCCCGCCCGCCGAAACTAACTTCAACTCCTTATAACTTCTGAACAAATGATCGTAGAGATCTTAATAATTTTGCATATTAATCAGCATGTTGCATGCTACAAGAATATATCGATTTCATTAGTTGTTGGTTGAGAACCATATTGGCCCGCCGCGAAAATTAATTTGAACTCCTTATAACATCTGAACAAGTAATCGTAGAAAGCATAATAAATTTGCATATTAATCAGCATGTTGCATGCTACAAGAATATATCGATTTCATTAGTTTTTGGTTGAGAACCTAAATTGGCCCGCAAGCGAAAATCAACTTGAACTGCTTATAAACTCCTGAACAATTGATCGTAGAGAACACAATTATTTGCATTTTAACGTAACATGTTGAATGCTACAAGAATATGTCGGTTTCACTAGTTGTTATTTGAGAACAATATTGGCCCGTCCGCGAGTATTAATTTGAACTGCTTACAACTTCTGAACATATGATCGTAGAGAGCGTAAAAAAATTGCATATTAATCAGCATGTTGCATGCTAAAAGAATATATCGATTTCACTAGTTGTTGGTTGAAAAACATATTGGCCCGCCCGCGAAAATCAACTTGAACTGCTTATAACTTCTGAACAATTGATCGTAGAGATCACAATTATTTGCATTTTAATCTAACATGTTGTATGCTACAAGAATATGTCAGTTTCACTAGTTATTGTTTGAGAACCATATTGGCCCGCCCGCGAATATTAAATTGAACTGCTTATAAGTTCTGAGCAAATGATCGCAGAAAGCTCGATTGTTTTGCATATTAATAAACATGTAGCTAGCTATAAGAATATATAGATTTCACTAGTTATTGTTTGAGAACCATGTTGGATCACCCGCGAAAACTAATTCAACAGCTTACAATTTCTGAACAAATGATCGTAGAGAACACTATCATTTGCATTTTAATGAAACATGTTGTATGCTACAAGAATATGTCGGTTTTACTACTTGTTTTTTTAGAAACATATTGGCCCGCCCGCGAGTATTGACTTGTTCTGCTTATAACTTCTGAACAAATGATCGTATTGAGCGTAATAAATTTGCATATTAATCAGCATGTTGCATGCAACAAGAATATATCCATTTCACTAGTTGTTGGATGAGAACCATATTGGCGCGCCCTCGAAAATTAACTTGAACTGCTTATAACTTCTGAACAATTGATCGTAGAGAACACAATTATTTGCATTTCAATCAAACATGTTGTATGCTACAAGAATATGTCGGTTTCACTTGTTATTGTTTGAGAACCATTTTGTCCCGCCCGCCAAAACTAACTTCAACTCCTTATAACTTCTGAACAAATGATCTTAGAGAGCGTAATAAATTTGCATATTAATCAGCATGTTGCATGCTACAAAAATATATCGAATTCACTAGTTGTTGGTTGAGAAGCATATTGGCCCGCCCGCGAAAATTAATTTGAACTGTTTATAACTTCCGAACAAATAATCGTAGAAAGCGTAATAATTTTTCATATAAATCAGCATGTTGCATGCTACAAGAATATATCGATTTCACTAGTTGTTGTTTGAGAAATATATTGGCATGCCCGCGAAAATTAACTTGAACTGCTTATAACTTCTGAACAATTGATTGTAGAGCACACAATTACTTGCATTTCAATCAAACATGTTGTATGCTACAAGAATATGTCGGTTTCACTAGTTATTGTTTAAGAACCATTTTGGCCCGCCCGCCAAAACTAACTTCAACTCTTTATAACTTCTAAACAAATGATCGTAGAGAGCGTAATAATTTTGCATATCAATCAGCATGTTGCATGCTACAAGAATATATCAATTTCATTGGTTGTTGGTTGAGAACCATATTGGCCGCCCGCGAAAATCAACTTGAACTGCTTATAACTAATGAACAATTGATCGTAGAGACCACAATTAATAGCATTTCAATCAAACATGTTGTATGCAACAAGAATATGTCGGTTTCACTAGTTGTTTTTAGAAAACCATATTGGCCCGCCCGCGAGTATTAACTTGAACTGTTTATAACTTCTGAACAAATGATCCTAGAGAGCGCAATAAATTTGCATATTAATCAGCATGTTGCATGCTACAAGAATATATAGATTTCACTAGTTGTTGGTTGAGAACCATATTGGCCCGCCCGCGAAAATCAATTTGAACTGCTTATAACTCCTGAACAATTGATCGTAGAGACCACAATTATTTGCATTTTAATGAAACATGTTGAATGCAACAAGAATATGTCGGTTTCACTAGTTGTTTTTAGAAAACCATATTGGCCCGCCCGCGAGTATTAACTTGAACTGTTTATAACTTCTGAACAAATGATCCTAGAGAGCGTTATAATTTTGCATATTAATCAGCATGTTGCATGCTACAAGAATATATCGATTTCATTGGTTGTTAGTTGAGAACCATATTGGCCCGCCCGCGAAAATTAATTTGAACTGCTTATAACTTCTGAACAATTGATTGTAGAGCACACAATTATTTGCATTTCAATCAAACATGTTGTATGCTACAAGAATATGTCGGTTTCACTAGTTATTATTTGAGAACCATTTTGGCCCGCCCGCCAAAACTAAATTCAACTGCTTATAACTTCTGAACAAATGATCGTAGAGAGCGTAATAATTTTGCATATCAATCAGCATGTTGAATGCTACAAGAATATATCGATTTCATTGGTTGTTGGTTGAGAACCATATTAGCCCGCCCGCGAATATCAACTTGAACTGCTTATAACTCCTGAACAATTGATTTTAGAGACCACAATTAATAGCATTTTTATCATACATGTTGTATGCAACAAGAATATGTCGGTTTCACTAGTTGTTTTTAGAAAACCATATTGGCCCGCCCGCGGGTATTAACTTGAACTGTTTATAACTTCTGAACAAATGATCCTAGAGAGCACAATAAATTTGCATATTAATCAGCATGTTGCATGCTACAAGAATATATAGATTTCACTAGTTGTTGGTTGAGAACCATATTGGCCCGCCCTCGAAAATCAACTTGAACTGCTTATAACTCCTGAACAATTGATCGTAGAGACCACAATTATTTGCATTTTAATGAAACATGTTGAATGCAACAAGAATATGTCGGTTTCACTAGTTGTTTTTAGAAAACCATATTGGCCCGCCCGCGAGTATTAACTTGAACTGTTTATAACTTCTGAACAAATGATCCTAGAGAGCGTTATAATTTTGCATATTAATCAGCATGTTGCATCCTACAAGAATATATCGATTTCATTGGTTGTTGGTTGAGAACCATATTGGCCCGCCCGCGAAAATTAACTTGAACTGCTTATAACTTCTGAAAAATTGATCGTAGCGAACACAATTATTTGCATTTTAATGAAACATATTTAATGCTTCAAGAATATGTCGGTTTCACTAGTTGTTGTTTGAGAACCACATTGGCCCGCCCGCGAGTATTAACTTGAACTGTTTATGACTTCTGAACAAATGATCCTAGAGAGCGTAATAAATTTGCATATTAATCAGCATGTTGCATGCTACAAGAATATATCGATTTCACTAGTTGTTGGTTGAGAACCATATTGGCCCGCCCCTGAAAATCAACTTGAACTGCTTATAACTCCTGAAAAATTGATCATAGAGAACACAATTATTTGCATTTTAATGAAACATGTTGAATGCTACAACAATATGTCGGTTTCACTAGTTGTTTTTTAGAAAACCATATTAGCCCGCCCGCGAGTATTACCTTGAACTGTTTATAACTTCGGAACAAATGATCCTAGAGAGCGTAATAAATTTGCATATTAATCAGCATGTTGCATGCTAGAAGAATATATAGATTTCACTAGTTATTGTTTGAGAACCATGTTAGCCCACCCGCGAAAACTAATTCAACAGCTTACAATTTCTGAACAAATGATCGTAGAGAACACAATTATTTGCATTTTAATGAAACATGTTGTATGCTACAAGAATATGTCGGTTTTACTATTTGTTTTTTTAGAAACATATTGGTCCGCCCGCGAGTACTGACTTGTTCTGCTTATAACTTCTGAACAAATGATCGTAGTGAGCGTAATAATTTTGCATATTAATCAGCTTGTTGCATGCTACAAGAATATATCGATTTCATTAGTTTTTGGTTGAGAACCTAAATTGGCCCGCCCGCGAGAATCAACTTGAACTGCTTATAAATCCTGAAAAATTGATCGTACAGAACACAATTATTTGCATTTTAATGAAACATGTTGAATGCTACAAGAATATGTCGGTTTCACTAGTTGTTTTTGAAAACCATTTTGGCCCACCCGCCAAAACTAATTTCAACTCCTTATAACTTCTGAACAATTGATCGTAGAAAGCGTAATAATTTTGCATATTAAACAGCATTTTGCATGCTACAAGAATATATCGATTTCATTAGTTTTTGGTTGAGAACCTAAATTGGCCCGCCCGCGAGAATCAACTTGAACTGCTTATAAATCCTGAACAATTGATCGTAGAGCACACAATTATTTGCATTTTAATGAAACATGTTGTATGCTACAAGAATATGTCGGTTTTACAATTTGTTTTTTTAGAAACATATTGGTCCGCCCGCGAGTACTGACTTGTTCTGCTTATAACTTCTGAACAAATGATCCTAGAGAGCGTAATATATTTGCATATTAATCAGCATGTTGCATGCTACAAGAATATAACGATTTCACTAGTTGTTGGTTGAGAACCATATTGGCCCGCACCTGAAAATCAACTTGAACTGCTTATAACTCCTGAACAATTGATCATAGAGAACACAATTATTTGCATTTTAATGAAACATGTTGAATGCTACAAGAATATGTCGGTTTCACTAGTTGTTTTTTAGAAATCCATATTGGCCCGGCCGCGAGTATTACCTTGAACTGTTTCTAACTTCGGAACAAATGATACTAGAGAGCGTAATAAATTTGCATATTAATCAGCATGTTGCATGCTAGAAGAATATATCGATTTCACTAGTTTTTGGTTGAAAACCATATTGGCCCGACCGCGAAAATCAACTTGAACTGCTTATAACTCCTGAACAATTGATCGTTGAGAACACAATTATTTGCATTTCAATCAAACATGTATGCTACAAGAATATGTCGGTTTCACTAGTTATTGTTTGAGAACCATTTTGTCCCGCCCGCCGAAACTAACTTCAACTCCTTATAACTTCTGAACAAATGATCGTAGAGAGCTTAATAATTTTGCATATTAATCAGCATGTTGCATGCTACAAGAATATATCGATTTCATTAGTTTTTGGTTGAGAACCATATTGGCCCTCCCCTGAAAATCAACTTGAACTGCTTATAACTCCTGAAAAATTGATCATAGAGAACACAATTATTTGCATTTTAATGAAACATGTTGAATGCTACAACAATATGTCGGTTTCACTAGTTGTTTTTAGAAAACCATATTGGGCCGCCCGCGAGTATTAACTTGAACTGTTTATGACTTCTGAACAAATGATCCTAGAGAGCGTAATAAATTTGCATATTAATCAGAATGTTGCATGCTACAAGAATGTATCGATTTCACTAGTTGTTGGTTGAGAACCATATTGGCCCTCCCCTGAAAATCAACTTGAACTGCTTATAACTCCTGAAAAATTGATCATAGAGAACACAATTATTTGCATTTTAATGAAACATGTTGAATGCTACAACAATATGTCGGTTTCACTAGTTGTTTTTTAGAAAACCATATTAGCCCGCCCGCGAGTATTACCTTGAACTGTTTATAAGTTCGGAACAAATGATCCTAGAGAGCGTAATAAATTTGCATATTAATCATCATGTTGCATGCTAGAAGAATATATCGATTTCACTAGTTTTTGGTTGAGAACCATATTGGCCCGCCCGAGAAAATCAACTTGAACTGCTTATAACTCCTGAACAATTGATCGTAGAGATCACAATTATTTGCATTTTAATCTAACATGTTGTATGCTACAAGAATATGTCAGTTTCACTAGTTATTGTTTGAGAACCATATTGGCCCGCCCGCGAGTATTAAATTGAACTGCTTATAAGTTCTGAGCAAATGATCGTAGAAAGCTCGATTGTTTTGCATATTAATAAACATGTAGCTAGCTACAAGGATATATAGATTTCACTAGTTATTGTTTGAGAACCATGTTAGCCCACCCGCGAAAACTAATTCAACAGCTTACAATTTCTGAACAAATGATCGTAGAGAACACAATTATTTGCATTTTAATGAAACATGTTGTATGCTACAAGAATATGCCGGTTTTACTATTTGTTTTTTTAGAAACATATTGGTCCGCCCGCGAGTACTGACTTGTTCTGTTTATAACTTCTGAACAAATGATCGTAGTGAGCGTAATAATTTTGCATATTAATCACCTTGTTGCATGCTACAAGAATATATCCATTTCACAAGTTGTTGGTTGAGAACCATATTGGCCCGCCCGCGAAAATCAACTTGAACAGCTGATAACTCCTGAACAATTGATTGTAGAGAACACAATTATTTGCATTTTAATGAAACATGTTGAATGCTACAAGAATATGTCGGTTTCACTAGTTGTTTCTAGAAAACCATTTTGGCCCACCCGCCAAAACTAATTTCAACTCCTTATAACTTCTGAACAATTGATCGTAGAAAGCGTAATAATTTTGCATATTAAACAGCATTTTGCATGCTACAAGAATATATCGATTTCATTAGTTTTTGGTTGAGAACCTAAATTGGCCCGCCCGCGAAAATCAACTTGAACTGCTTATAAATCCTGAACAATTGATCGTAGAGCACACAATTATTTGCATTTTAATGAAACTTGTTGTATGCTACAAGAATATGTCGGTTTTACAATTTGTTTTTTTAGAAACATATTGGTCCGCCCGCGAGTACTGACTTGTTCTGCTTATAACTTCTGAACAAATGATCCTAGAGAGCGTAATATATTTGCATATTAATCAGCATGTTGCATGCTACAAGAATATAACGACTTCACTAGTTGTTGGTTGAGAACCATATTGGCCCGCACCTGAAAATCAACTTGAACTGCTTATAACTCCTGAAAAATTGATCATAGAGAACACAATTATTTGCATTTTAATGAATCATGTTGAATGCTACAAGAATATGTCGGTTTCACTAGTTGTTTTTTAGAAATCCATATTGGCCCGCCCGCGAGTATTACCTTGAACTGTTTCTAACTTCGGAACAAATGATCAAAGAGAGCGTAATAAATTTGCATATTAATCAGCATGTTGCATGCTAGAAGAATATATCGATTTCACTAGTTTTTGGTTGAGAACCATATTGGCCCGCCCGCGAAAATCAACTTGAACTGCTTATAACTCCTGAACAATTGATCGTTGAGAACACAATTATTTGCATTTCAATCAAACATGTATGCTACAAGAATATGTCAGTTTCACTAGTTGTTATTTGAGAACAATATTGGTCCGTCCGCGAGTATTAATTTGAACTGCTTACAACTTCTGAACAAATGATCGTAGAGAGCGTAAAAAAATTGCATATTAATCAGCATGTTGCATGCTACAAGAAAATATCGATTTTATTAGTTTTTGGTTGAGAACCATATTGGCCCGCCCGCGAAAATCAACTTGAACTGCTTATAACTCCTGAACAATTGATCATAGAGCACACAATTATTTGCATTTTAATGAAACATGTTGAATGCTACAAGAATATGTCGGTTTCACTAGTTGTTTTTAGAAAACCATATTGGCCCGTAAGAGAGAATTAACTTGAACTGTTTATAACTTCTGAACAAATGATCCTAGAGAGCGTAATAAATTTGCATATTAATCAGCATGTTGCATGCTACAAGAATATATCGACTTCACTAGTTGTTGGTTGGAAAACATATTGACCCCCCCGCGAACATCAACTTGAACTGCTTATAACTTCTGAACAATTGATCGTAGAGATCACAATTATTATCATTTTAATCTAACATGTTGTATGCTACAAGAATATGTCGGTTTCACTAGTTATTGTTTGAGAACCATTTTGGCCTGCCCGCCAAAACTAACTTCAACTCCTTATAACTTCTGAACAAATGATCGTAGAGAGCGTTATAATTTTGTATATTAATCAGCATGTTGCATGCTACAAGAATATATCGATTTCATGGGTTGTTGGTTGAGAACCATATTGGCCCGCCCTCGAAAATTAACTTGAACTGCTTATAACTTCTGAACAATTGATCGTAGCGAACACAATTATTTGCATTTTAATGAAACATGTTGAATGCTTCAAGAATATGTCGGTTTCACTAGTATTTGTTTGAGAACCATATTGGCCCGCTCGCGAATATTAAATTGAACTGCTTATAACTTCTGAACAAATGATCTTAGAGAGCGTAATAAATTTGCATATTAATCAGCATGTTGCATGCTACAAAAATATATCGATTTCACTAGTTGTTGGTTGAGAACCATATTGGCCCGCCCGCGAAAATTAATTTGAACTGCTTATAACTTCTGAACAAATAATCGTAGAAAGCGTAATAATTTTTCATATTAATCAGCATGTTGCATGCTACAAGAATATATCGATTTCACTAGTTTTTGTTTGAGAAATATATTGGCATGCCCGCGAAAATTAACTTGAACTGCTTATAACTTCTGAACAATTGATTGTAGAGCACACAATTATTTGCATTTCAATCAAACATGTTGTATGCTACAAGAATATGTCGGTTTCACTAGTTATTGTTTAAGAACCATTTTGGCCCGCCCGTCAAAACTAACTTCAACTCTTTATAACTTCTGAACAAATGATCGTAGAGAGCGTAATAATTTTGCATATCAATCAGCATGTTGATCGTAGAGACCACAATTAATAGCATTTGAATCAAACATGTTGTATGCAACAAGAATATGTCGGTTTCACTAGTTGTTTTTAGAAAAACATATTGGCCCGCCCGCGAGTATTAACTTGAACTGTTTATAACTTCTGAACAAATGATCCTAGAGAGCGTAATAAATTTGCATATTAATCAGCTTGTTGCATGCTACAAGAATATGTCGGTTTCACAAGTTGTTTTAGAAAACCATATTGGTCCGCCCGCGAGTTTTAACTTGAACTGTCTATAACTTCTGAACAATATATCGTAGAGAACACAATTATTTGCATTTCAATCAAACATGTATGCTACAAGAAAATGTCGGTTTCACTAGATATTGTTTGAGAACCATTCTGTCCCGCCCGCCGAAACTAACTTCAACTCCTTATAACTTCTGAACAAATGATCGTAGAGAGCTTAATAATTTTGCATATTAATCAGCATGTTGCATGCTACAAGAATATATCGATTTCATTAGTTGTTGGTTGAGAACCATATTGGCCCGCCGCGAAAATTAATTTGAACTCCTTATAACATCTGAACAAGTAATCGTAGAAAGCATAATAAATTTGCATATTAATCAGCATGTTGCATGCTACAAGAATATATCGATTTCATTAGTTTTTGGTTGAGAACCTAAATTGGCCCGCAAGCGAAAATCAACTTGAACTGCTTATAAACTCCTGAACAATTGATCGTAGAGAACACAATTATTTGCATTTTAACGTAACATGTTGAATGCTACAAGAATATGTCGGTTTCACTAGTTGTTATTTGAGAACAATATTGGCCCGTCCGCGAGTATTAATTTGAACTGCTTACAACTTCTGAACATATGATCGTAGAGAGCGTAAAAAAATTGCATATTAATCAGCATGTTGCATGCTACAAGAATATATTGATTTCACTAGTTGTTGGTTGAAAAACATATTGGCCCGCCCGCGAAAATCAACTTGAACTGCTTATAACTTCTGAACAATTGATCGTAGAGATCACAATTATTTGCATTTTAATCTAACATGTTGTATGCTACAAGAATATGTCAGTTTCACTAGTTATTGTTTGAGAACCATATTGGCCCGCCCGCGAATATTAAATTGAACTGCTTATAAGTTCTGAGCAAATGATCGCAGAAAGCTCGATTGTTTTGCATATTAATAAACATGTAGCTAGCTACAAGAATATATAGATTTCACTAGTTATTGTTTGAGAACCATGTTGGATCACCCGCGAAAACTAATTCAACAGCTTACAATTTCTGAACAAATGATCGTAGAGAACACTATCATTTGCATTTTAATGAAACATGTTGTATGCTACAAGAATATGTCGGTTTTACTATTTGTTTTTTTAGAAACATATTGGCCCGCCCGCGAGTATTGACTTGTTCTGCTTATAACTTCTGAACAAATGATCGTATTGAGCGTAATAATTTTGCATATTAATCAGCATGTTGCATGCAACAAGAAAATATCCATTTCACTAGTTGTTGGATGAGAACCATATTGGCCCGCCCTCGAAAATTAACTTAAACTGCTTATAACTTCTGAACAATTGATCGTAGAGAACACAATTATTTGCATTTCAATCAAACATGTTGTATGCTACAAGAATATGTCGGTTTCACTTGTTATTGTTTGAGAACCATTTTGTCCCGCCCGCCAAAACTAATTTCAACTCCTTATAACTTCTGAACAAATGATCTTAGAGAGCGTAATAAATTTGCATATTAATCAGCATGTTGCATGCTACAAAAATATATCGAATTCACTAGTTGTTGGTTGAGAACCATATTGGCCCGCCCGCGAAAATTAATTTGAACTGTTTATAACTTCTGAACAAATAATCGTAGAAAGCGTAATAATTTTTCATATAAATCAGCATGTTGCATGCTACAAGAATATATCGATTTCACTAGTTGTTGTTTGAGAAATATATTGGCATGCCCGCGAAAATTAACTTGAACTGCTTATAACTTCTGAACAATTGATTGTAGAGCACACAATTACTTGCATTTCAATCAAACATGTTGTATGCTACAAGAATATGTCGGTTTCACTAGTTATTGTTTAAGAACCATTTTGGCCCGCCCGCCAAAACTAACTTCAACTCTTTATAACTTCTAAACAAATGATCGTAGAGAGCGTAATAATTTTGCATATCAATCAGCATGTTGCATGCTACAAGAATATATCAATTTCATTGGTTGTTGGTTGAGAACCATATTGGCCGCCCGCGAAAATCAACTTGAACTGCTTATAACTAATGAACAATTGATCGTAGAGACCACAATTAATAGCATTTCAATCAATCATGTTGTATGCAACAAGAATATGTCGGTTTCACTAGTTGTTTTTAGAAAACCATATTGGCCCGCCCGCGAGTATTAACTTGAACTGTTTATAACTTCTGAACAAATGATCCTAGAGAGCGCAATAAATTTGCATATTAATCAGCATGTTGCATGCTACAAGAATATATAGATTTCACTAGTTCTTGGTTGAGAACCATATTGGCCCGCCCGCGAAAATCAATTTGAACTGCTTATAACTCCTGAACAATTGATCGTAGAGACCACAGTTATTTGCATTTTAATGAAACATGTTGAATGCAACAAGAATATGTCGGTTTCACTAGTTGTTTTTAGAAAACCATATTGGCCCGCCCGCGAGTATTAACTTGAACTGTTTATAACTTCTGAACAAATGATCCTAGAGAGCGTAATAAATTTGCATATTAATCAGCATGTTGCATGCTACAAGAATATGTCGGTTTCACTAGTTGTTTTTAGAAAACCATATTGGTCCGCCCGCGAGTTTTAACTTGAACTGTCTATAACTTCTGAACAAATGATCCTAGAGAGCGTAATAAATTTGCATATTAATCAGCATGTTGCATGCTACAAGAATATATCGACTTCACTAGTTGTTGGTTGAAAAACATATTAGCCCGCCCGCGAACATCAATTTGAACTGCTTATAACTTCTGAACAATTGATCGTAGAGATCACAATTATTATCATTTTAATCTAACATGTTGTATGCTACAAGAATATGTCGGTTTCACTAGTTATTGTTTGAGAACCATTTTGGCCCGCCCGCCAAAACTAACTTCAACTCCTTATAACTTCTGAACAAATGATCGTAGAGAGCGTTATAATTTTGTATATTAATCAGCATGTTGCATGCTACAAGAATATATCGATTTCATGGGTTGTTGGTTGAGAACCATATTGGCCGCCCGCGAAAATTAACTTGAACTGCTTATAACTTCTGAACAATTGATCGTAGCGAACACAATTATTTGCATTTTAATGAAACATGTTGAATGCTTCAAGAATATGTCGGTTTCACTAGTATTTGTTTGAGAACCATATTGGCCCGCTCGCGAATATTAAATTGAACTGCTTATAACTTCTGAACAAATGATCTTAGAGAGCGTAATAAATTTGCATATTAATCAGCATGTTGCATGCTACAAAAATATATCGATTTCACTAGTTGTTGGTTGAGAACCATATTGGCCCGCCCGCGAAAATTAATTTGAACTGCTTATAACTTCTGAACAAATAATCGTAGAAAGCGTAATAATTTTTCATATTAATCAGCATGTTGCATGCTACAAGAATATATCGATTTCACTAGTTTTTGTTTGAGAAATATATTGGCATGCCCGCGAAAATTAACTTGAACTGCTTATAACTTCTGAACAATTGATTGTAGAGCACACAATTATTTGCATTTCAATCAAACATGTTGTATGCTACAAGAATATGTCGGTTTCACTAGTTATTGTTTAAGAACCATTTTGGCCCGCCCGCCAAAACTAACTTCAACTCTTTATAACTTCTGAACAAATGATCGTAGAGAGCGTAATAATTTTGCATATCAATCAGCATGTTGCATGCTACAAGAATATATCAATTTCATTGGTTGTTGGTTGAGAACCATATTGGCCCGCCCGCGAAAATCAACTTGAACTGCTTATAACTAATGAACAATTGATCGTAGAGACCACAATTAATAGCATTTGAATCAAACATGTTGTATGCAACAAGAATATGTCGGTTTCACTAGTTGTTTTTAGAAAACCATATTGGCCCGCCCGCGAGTATTAACTTGAACTGTTTATAACTTCTGAACAAATGATCCTAGAGAGCGTAATAAATTTGCATATTAATCAGCATGTTGCATGCTACAAGAATATATAGATTTCACTAGTTGTTGGTTGAGAACCATATTGGCCCGCCCGAGAAAATCAATTTGAACTGCTTATAACTCCTGAACAATTGATCGTAGAGACCACAATTATTTGCATTTTAATGAAACATGTTGAATGCAACAAGAATATGTCGGTTTCACTAGTTGTTTTTAGAAAAACATATTGGCCCGCCCGCGAGTATTAACTTGAACTGTTTATAACTTCTGAACAAATGATCCTAGAGAGCGTAATAAATTTGCATATTAATCAGCATGTTGCATGCTACAAGAATATGTCGGTTTCACAAGTTGTTTTAGAAAACCATATTGGTCCGCCCGCGAGTTTTAACTTGAACTGTCTATAACTTCTGAACAATTTATCGTAGAGAACACAATTATTTGCATTTCAATCAACCATGTATGCTACAAGAAAATGTCGGTTTCACTAGATATTGTTTGAGAACCATTCTGTCCCGCCCGCCGAAACTAACTTCAACTCCTTATAACTTCTGAACAAATGATCGTAGAGAGCTTAATAATTTTGCATATTAATCAGCATGTTGCATGCTACAAGAATATATCGATTTCATTAGTTGTTGGTTGAGAACCATATTGGCCCGCCGCGAAAATTAATTTGAACTCCTTATAACATCTGAACAAGTAATCGTAGAAAGCATAATAAATTTGCATATTAATCAGCATGTTGCATGCTACAAGAATATATCGATTTCATTAGTTTTTGGTTGAGAACCTAAATTGGCCCGCAAGCGAAAATCAACTTGAACTGCTTATAAACTCCTGAACAATTGATCGTAGAGAACACAATTATTTGCATTTTAACGTAACATGTTGAATGCTACAAGAATATGTCGGTTTCACTAGTTGTTATTTGAGAACAATATTGGCCCGTCCGCGAGTATTAATTTGAACTGCTTACAACTTCTGAACATATGATCGTAGAGAGCGTAAAAAAATTGCATATTAATCAGCATGTTGCATGCTACAAGAATATATCGATTTCACTAGTTGTTGGTTGAAAAACATATTGGCCCGCCCGCGAAAATCAACTTGAACTGCTTATAACTTCTGAACAATTGATCGTAGAGATCACAATTATTTGCATTTTAATCTAACATGTTGTATGCTACAAGAATATGTCAGTTTCACTAGTTATTGTTTGAGAACCATATTGGCCCGCCCGCGAATATTAAATTGAACTGCTTATAAGTTCTGAGCAAATGATCGCAGAAAGCTCGATTGTTTTGCATATTAATAAACATGTAGCTAGCTACAAGAATATATAGATTTCACTAGTTATTGTTTGAGAACCATGTTGGATCACCCGCGAAAACTAATTCAACAGCTTACAATTTCTGAACAAATGATCGTAGAGAACACTATCATTTGCATTTTAATGAAACATGTTGTATGCTACAAGAATATGTCGGTTTTACTATTTGTTTTTTTAGAAACATATTGGCCCGCCCGCGAGTATTGACTTGTTCTGCTTATAACTTCTGAACAAATGATCGTATTGAGCGTAATAATTTTGCATATTAATCAGCATATTGCATGCAACAAGAATATATCCATTTCACTAGTTGTTGGATGAGAACCATATTGGCCCGCCCTCGAAAATTAACTTGAACTGCTTATAACTTCTGAACAATTTATCGTAGAGAACACAATTATTTGCATTTCAATCAAATATGTATGCTACAAGAAAATGTCGGTTTCACTAGATATTGTTTGAGAACCATTTTGGCCCGCCCGCCAAAACTAACTTCAACTCCTTATAACTTCTGAACAAAAGATCGTAGAGAGCGTTATAATTTTGCATATTAATCAGCATGTTGCATGCTACAAGAATATATCGATTTCATTGGATGTTGGTTGAGAACCATATTGGCCCGCCCGCGAAAATTAATTTGAACTGCTTATAACTTCTGAACAATTGATTGTAGAGCACACAATTATTTGCATTTCAATCAAACATGTTGTATGCTACAAGAATATGTCGGTTTCACTAGTTATTATTTGAGAACCATTTTGGCCCGCCCGCCAAAACTAAATTCAACTCCTTATAACTTCTGAACAAATGATCGTAGAGAGCGTAATAATTTTGCATATCAATCAGCATGTTGCATGCTACAAGAATATATCGATTTCATTGGTTGTTGGTTGAGAACCATATTAGCCCGCCCGCGAATATCAACTTGAACTGCTTATAAC
Source organism: Lepisma saccharinum (assembly GCF_977018435.1). Taxonomy (NCBI): domain Eukaryota; kingdom Metazoa; phylum Arthropoda; class Insecta; order Zygentoma; family Lepismatidae; genus Lepisma; species Lepisma saccharinum. The sequence goes on from NW_028142885.1 coordinate 1,587,679, forward strand.
TCCTGAACAATTGATTTTAGAGACCACAATTAATAGCATTTTTATCATACATGTTGTATGCAACAAGAATATGTCGGTTTCACTAGTTGCTTTTAGAAAACCATATTGGCCCGCCCGCGGGTATTAACTTGAACTGTTTATAACTTCTGAACAAATGATCCTAGAGAGCACAATAAATTTGCATATTAATCAGCATGTTGCATGCTACAAGAATATATAGATTTCACTAGTTGTTGGTTGAGAACCATATTGGCCCGCCCTCGAAAATCAACTTGAACTGCTTATAACTCCTGAACAATTGATCGTAGAGACCACAATTATTTGCATTTTAATGAAACATGTTGAATGCAACAAGAATATGTCGGTTTCACTAGTTGTTTTTAGAAAACCATATTGGCCCGCCCGCGAGTATTAACTTGAACTGTTTATAACTTCTGAACAAATGATCCTAGAGAGCGTTATAATTTTGCATATTAATCAGCATGTTGCATCCTACAAGAATATATCGATTTCATTGGTTGTTGGTTGAGAACCATATTGGCCCGCCCGCGAAAATTAACTTGAACTGCTTATAACTTCTGAAAAATTGATCGTAGCGAACACAATTATTTGCATTTTAATGAAACATGTTTAATGCTTCAAGAATATGTCGGTTTCACTAGTTGTTGTTTGAGAACCACATTGGCCCGCCCGCGAGTATTAACTTGAACTGTTTATGACTTCTGAACAAATGATCCTAGAGAGCGTAATAAATTTGCATATTAATCAGCATGTTGCATGCTACAAGAATATATCGATTTCACTAGTTGTTGGTTGAGAACCATATTGGCCCGCCCCTGAAAATCAACTTGAACTGCTTATAACTCCTGAAAAATTGATCATAGAGAACACAATTATTTGCATTTTAATGAAACATGTTGAATGCTACAACAATATGTCGGTTTCACTAGTTGTTTTTTAGAAAACCATATTAGCCCGCCCGCGAGTATTACCTTGAACTGTTTTAAACTTCGGAACAAATGATCCTAGAGAGCGTAATAAATTTGCATATTAATCAGCATGTTGCATGCTACAAGAATATATCGATTTCACTAGTTTTTGGTTGAGAACCATATTGGCCCGCCCGAGAAAATCAACTTGAACTGCTTATAACTCCTGAACAATTGATCGTAGAGATCACAATTATTTGCATTTTAATCTAACATGTTGTATGCTACAAGAATATGTCAGTTTCACTAGTTATTGTTTGAGAACCATATTGGCCCGCCCGCGAGTATTAAATTGAACTGCTTATAAGTTCTGAGCAAATGATCGTAGAAAGCTCGATTGTTTTGCATATTAATAAGCATGTAGCTAGCTACAAGGATATATAGATTTCACTAGTTATTGTTTGAGAACCATGTTAGCCCACCCGCGAAAACTAATTCAACTGCTTACAATTTCTGAACAAATGATCGTAGAGAACACAATTATTTGCATTTTAATGAAACATGTTGTATGCTACAAGAATATGTCGGTTTTACTATTTGTTTTTTTAGAAACATATTGGTCCGCCCGCGAGTACTGACTTGTTCTGCTTATAACTTCTGAACAAATGATCGTAGTGAGCGTAATAATTTTGCATATTAATCAACTTGTTGCATGCTACAAGAATATATCCATTTCACAAGTTGTTGGTTGAGAACCATATTGGCCCGCCGCGAAAATCAACTTGAACAGCTGATACTCCTGAACAATTGATCGTACAGAACACAATTATTTGCATTTTAATGAAACATGTTGAATGCTACAAGAATATGTCGGTTTCACTAGTTGTATTTGAAAACCATTTTGGCCCACCCGCCAAAACTAATTTCAACTCCTTATAACTTCTGAACAATTGATCGTAGAAAGCGTAATAATTTTGCATATTAAACAGCATTTTGCATGCTACAAGAATATATCGATTTCATTAGTTTTTGGTTGAGAACTTAATTGGCCCGCCCGCGAGAATCAACTTGAACTGCTTATAAATCCTGAACAATTGATCGTAGAGCACACAATTATTTGCATTTTAATGAAACATGTTGTATGCTACAAGAATATGTCGGTTTTACAATTTGTTTTTTTAGAAACATATTGGTCCGCCCGCGAGTACTGACTTGTTCTGCTTATAACTTCTGAACAAATGATCCTAGAGAGAGTAATATGTTTGCATATTAATCAGCATGTTGCATGCTACAAGAATATAACGATTTCACTAGTTGTTGGTTGAGAACCATATTGGCCCGCACCTGAAAATCAACTTGAACTGCTTATAACTCCTGAACAATTGATCATAGAGAACACAATTATTTGCATTTTAATGAAACATGTTGAATGCTACAAGAATATGTCGGTTTCACTAGTTGTTTTTTAGAAATCCATATTGGCCCGCCCGCGAGTATTACCTTGAACTGTTTCTAACTTCGGAACAAATGATCCTAGAGAGCGTAATAAATTTGCATATTAATCAGCATGTTGCATGCTAGAAGAATATATCGATTTCACTAATTTTTGGTTGAAAACCATATTGGCCCGACCGCGAAAATCAACTTGAACTGCTTATAACTCCTGAACAATTGATCGTTGAGAACACAATTATTTGCATTTCAATCAAACATGTATGCTACAAGAATATGTCGGTTTCACTAGTTATTGTTTGAGAACCATTTTGTCCCGCCCGCCGAAACTAACTTCAACTCCTTATAACTTCTAAACAAATGATCGTAGAGAGCTTAATAATTTTGCATATTAATCAGCATGTTGCATGCTACAAGAATATATCGATTTCATTAGTTTTTGGTTGAGAACCTAAATTGGCCCGCAAGCGAAAATCAACTTGAACTGCTTATAACTCCTGAACAATTGATCGTAGAGAACACAATTATTTGCATTTTAATGAAACATGTTGAATGCTACAAGAATATGTCGGTTTCACTAGTTGTTATTTGAGAACAATATTGGCCCGTCCGCGAGTATTAATTTGAACTGCTTACAACTTCTGAACAAATGATAGTAGAGAGCGTAAAAAAATTGCATATTAATCAGCATGTTGCATGCTACAAGAAAATATCGATTTTATTAGTTTTTGGTTGAGAACCATATTGGCCTGGCCGCGAAAATCAACTTGAACTGCTTATAACTCCTGAACAATTGATCATAGAGCACACAATTATTTGCATTTTAATGAAACATGTTGAATGCTACAAGAATATGTCGGTTTCACTAGTTGTTTTTAGAAAACCATATTGGCCCGTAAGAGAGAATTAACTTGAACTGTTTATAACTTCTGAACAAATGATCCTAGAGAGCGTAATAAATTTGCATATTAATCAGCATGTTGCATGCTACAAGAATATATCGATTTCACTAGTTGTTGGTTTAGAACCATATTGGCCCGCCCGCGAAAATCATCTTGAACTGCTTATAACTCCTGAACAATTGATCGTAAACAACACAATTATTTGCATTTTGATGATACATGTTGAATGCTACAAGAATATGTCAGTTTCACTAGTTGTTATTTGAGAACCATATTGGCCCGCCCGCGAGTATTAACTTGAACTGCTTATAACTTCTGAACAAATGATCGTAGAGAGCGTAAAAATTTTGCATATTAATCAGCATGTTGCATGCTACAAGAATATATCGACTTCACTAGTTGTTGGTTGAAAAACATGTTGGCCCGCCCGCGAACATCAACTTGAACTGCTTATAACTTCTGAACATTTGATCGTAGAGATCACAATTATTATCATTTTAATCTAACATGTTGTATGCAACAAGAATATGTCGGTTTCACTAGTTATTATTTAAGAACCATTTTGGCCCGCCCGCCAAAACTAACTTCAACTCTTTATAACTTCTGAACAAATGATCGTAGAGAGCGTAATAATTTTGCATATCAATCAGCATGTTGCATGCTACAAGAATATATCAATTTCATTGGTTGTTGGTTGAGAACCATATTGGCCCGCCCTCGAAAATCAACTTGAACTGCTTATAACTCCTGAACAATTGATCGTAGAGACCACAATTATTTGCATTTTAATGAAACATGTTGAATGCAACAAGAATATTTCGGTTTCACTAGTTGTTTTTAGAAAACCATATTGGCCCGCCCGCGAGTATTAACTTGAACTGTTTATAACTTCTGAACAAATGATCCTAGAGAGCGTAATAAATTTGCATATTAATCAGCATGTTGCATGCTACAAGAATATGTCGGTTTCACTAGTTGTTTTTAGAAAACCATATTGGTCCGCCCGCGAGTATTAACTTGAACTGTCTATAACTTCTGAACAATTGATCGTAGAGAACACAATTATTTGCATTTCAATCAAACATGTTGTATGCTACAAGAATATGTCGGTTTCACTAGATATTGTTTGAGAACCATTTTGGCCCGCCCGCCAAAACTAACTTCAACTCCTTATAACTTCTGAACAAAAAATCGTAGAGAGCGTTATAATTTTGCATATTAATCAGCATGTTGCATCCTACAAGAGTATATCGATTTCATTGGTTGTTGGTTTTGAACCATATTGGCCCGCCCGCGAAAATTAACTTGAACTGCTTATAACTTCTGAACAATTGATCGTAGCGAACACAATTATTTGCATTTTAATGAAACATGTTTAATGCTTCAAGAATATGTCGGTTTCACTAGTTGTTGTTTGAGAACCACATTGGCCCGCCCGCGAGTATTAACTTGAACTGTTTATGACATCTGAACAAATGATCCTAGAGAGCGTAATAAATTTGCATATTAATCAGCATGTTGCATGCTACAAGAATATATCGATTTCACTAATTGTTGGTTGAGAACCATATTGGCCCGCCCCTGAAAATCAACTTGAACTGCTTATAACTCCTGAAAAATTGATCATAGAGAACACAATTATTTGCATTTTAATGAAACATGTTGAATGCTACAACAATATGTCGGTTTCACTAGTTGTTTTTTAGAAAACCATATTAGCCCGCCCGCGAGTATTACCTTGAACTGTTTATAACTTCGGAACAAATGATCCTAGAGAGCGTAATAAATTTGCATATTAATCATCATGTTGCATGCTAGATGAATATATCGATTTCACTAGTTTTTGGTTGAGAACCATATTGGCCCGCCCGAGAAAATCAACTTGAACTGCTTATAACTCCTGAACAATTGATCGTAGAGATCACAATTATTTGCATTTTAATCTAACATGTTGTATGCTACAAGAATATGTCAGTTTCACTAGTTATTGTTTGAGAACCATATTGGCCCGCCCGCGAGTATTAAATTGAACTGCTTATAAGTTCTGAGCAAATGATCGTAGAAAGCTCGATTGTTTTGCATATTAATAAACATGTAGCTAGCTACAAGGATATATAGATTTCACTAGTTATTGTTTGAGAACCATGTTAGCCCACCCGCGAAAACTAATTCAACAGCTTACAATTTCTGAACAAATGATCGTAGAGAACACAATTATTTGCATTTTAATGAAACATGTTGTATGCTACAAGAATATGTCGGTTTTACTATTTGTTTTTTTAGAAACATATTGGTCCGCCCGCGAGTACTGACTTGTTCTGCTTATAACTTTTGAACAAATGATCGTAGTGAGCGTAATAATTTTGCATATTAATCAGCTTGTTGCATTCTACAAGAATATATCCATTTCACAAGTTGTTGGTTGAGAACCATATTGGCCCGCCCGCGAAAATCAACTTGAACAGCTGATAACTCCTGAACAATTGATCGTACAGAACACAATTATTTGCATTTTAATGAAACATGTTGAATGCTACAAGAATATGTCGGTTTCACTAGTTGTTTTTAGAAAACCATTTTGGCCCACCCGCCAAAACTAATTTCAACTCCTTATAACTTCTGAACAATTGATCGTAGAAAGCGTAATAATTTTGCATATTAAAGAGCATTTTGCATGCTACAAGAATATATCGATTTCATTAGTTTTTGGTTGAGAACCTAAATTGGCCCGCCCGCGAAAATCAACTTGAACTGCTTATAAATCCTGAACAATTGATCGTAGAGCACACAATTATTTGCATTTTAATTAAACATGTTGTATGCTACAAGAATATGTCGGTTTTACAATTTGTTTTTTTAGAAAAATATTGGTCCGCCCGCGAGTACTGATTTGTTCTGCTTATAACTTCTGAACAAATGATCCTAGAGAGCGTAATATATTTGCATATTAATCAGCATGTTGCATGCTACAAGAATATAACGATTTCACTAGTTGTTGGTTGAGAACCATATTGGCCCGCACCTGAAAATCAACTTGAACTGCTTATAACTCCTGAAAAATTGATCATAGAGAACACAATTATTTGCATTTTAATGAAACATGTTGAATGCTACAAGAATATGTCGGTTTTACTAGTTGTTTTTTAGAAATCCATATTGTCCCGCCCGCGAGTATTACCTTGAACTGTTTCTAACTTCGGAACAAATGATCCTAGAGAGCGTAATAAATTTGCATATTAATCAGCATGTTGCATGCTACAAGAATATATCGATTTCATGGGTTGTTGGTTGAGAACCATATTGGCCCGCCCGCGAAAATTAACTTGAACTGCTTATAACTTCTGAACAATTGATCGTAGCGAACACAATTATTTGCATTTTAATGAAACATGTTGAATGCTTCAAGAATATGTCGGTTTCACTAGTTGTTGTTTGAGAACCATATTGGCCCGCCCGCGAATATTAAATTGAACTGCTTATAACTTCTGAACAAATGATCTTAGAGAGCGTAATAAATTTGCATATTAATCAGCATGTTGCATGCTACAAAAATTAAACGATTTCACTAGTTGTTGTTTGAGAAATATATTGGCATTCCCGCGAAAATTAACTTGAACTGCTTATAACTTCTGAACAATTGATTGTAGAGCACACAATTATTTGCATTTCAATCAAACATGTTGTATGCTACAAGAATATGTCGGTTTCACTAGTTATTGTTTAAGAACCATTTTGGCCCGTCCGCCAAAACTAACTTCAACTCTTTATAACTTCTGAACAAATGATCGTAGAGAGCGTAATAATTTTGCATATCAATCAGCATGTTGCATGCTACAAGAATATATCAATTTCATTGGTTGTTGGTTGAGAACCATATTGGCCCGCCCTCGAAAATCAACTTGAACTGCTTATAACTCCTGAACAATTGATCGTAGAGACCACAATTATTTGCATTTTAATGAAACATGTTGAATGCAACAAGAATATGTCGGTTTCACTAGTTGTTTTTAGAAAACCATATTGGCCCGCCCGCGAGTATTAACTTGAACTGTTTATACTTCTGAACAAATGATCCTAGAGAGCGTAATAAATTTGCATATTAATCAGCATGTTGCATGCTACAAGAATATGTCGGTTTCTCTAGTTGTTTTTAGAAAACCATATTGGTCCGCCCGCGAGTATTAACTTGAACTGTCTATAACTTCTGAACAATTGATCGTAGAGAACACAATTATTTGCATTTCAATCAAACATGTTGTATGCTCTCAAGAATATGTCGGTTTCACTAGATATTGTTTGAGAATCATTTTGGCCCGCCCGCCAAAACTAACTTCAACTCCTTATAACTTCTGAACAAAAGATCGTAGAGAGCGTTATAATTTTGCATATTAATCAGCATGTTGCATCCTACAAGAATATATCGATTTCATTGGTTGTTGGTTGAGAACCATATTGGCCCGCCCGCGAAAATTAACTTGAACTGCTTATAACTTCTGAACAATTGATCGTAGCGAACACAATTATTTGCATTTTAATGAAACATGTTTAATGCTTCAAGAATATGTCGGTTTCACTAGTTGTTGTTTGAGAACCACATTGGCCCGCCCGCGAGTATTAACTTGAACTGTTTATGACTTCTGAACAAATGATCCTAGAGAGCGTAATAAATTTGCATATTAATCAGCATGTTGCATGCTACAAGAATATATCGATTTCACTAGTTGTTGGTTGAGAACCATATTGGCCCGCCCCTGAAAATCAACTTGAACTGCTTATAACTCCTGAAAAATTGATCATAGAGAACACAATTATTTGCATTTTAATGAAACATGTTGAATGCTACAACAATATGTCGGTTTCACTAGTTGTTTTTTAGAAAACCATATTAGTCCGCCCGCGAGTATTACCTTGAACTGTTTATAAAATCGGAACAAATGATCCTAGAGAGCGTAATAAATTTGCATATTAATCATCATGTTGCATGCTAGAAGAATATATCGATTTCACTAGTTTTTGGTTGAGAACCATATTGGCCCGCCCGAGAAAATCAACTTGAACTGCTTATAACTCCTGAACAATTGATCGTAGAGATCACAATTATTTGCATTTTAATCTAACATGTTGTATGCTACAAGAATATGTCAGTTTCACTAGTTATTGTTTGAGAACCATATTGGCCCGCCCGCGAGTATTAAATTGAACTGCTTATAAGTTCTGAGCAAATGATCGTAGAAAGCTCGATTGTTTTGCATATTAATAAACATGTAGCTAGCTACAAGGATATATAGATTTCACTAGTTATTGTTTGAGAACCATGTTAGCCCACCCGCGAAAACTAATTCAACAGCTTACAATTTCTGAACAAATGATCGTAGAGAACACAATTATTTGCATTTTAATGAAACATGTTGTATGCTACAAGAATATGTCGGTTTTACTATTTGTTTTTTTAGAAACATATTGGTCCGCCCGCGAGTACTGACTTGTTCTGCTTATAACTTCTGAACAAATGATCGTAGTGAGCGTAATAATTTTGCATATTAATCAGCTTGTTGCATTCTACAAGAATATATCCATTTCACAAGTTGTTGGTTGAGAACCATATTGGCCCGCCCGCGAAAATCAACTTGAACAGCTGATAACTCCTGAACAATTGATCGTACAGAACACAATTATTTGCATTTTAATGAAACATGTTGAATGCTACAAGAATATGTCGGTTTCACTAGTTGTTTTTAGAAAACCATTTTGGCCCACCCGCCAAAACTAATTTCAACTCCTTATAACTTCTGAACAATTGATCGTAGAAAGCGTAATAATTTTGCATATTAAAGAGCATTTTGCATGCTACAAGAATATATCGATTTCATTAGTTTTTGGTTGAGAACCTAAATTGGCCCGCCCGCGAAAATCAACTTGAACTGCTTATAAATCCTGAACAATTGATCGTAGAGCACACAATTATTTGCATTTTAATGAAACATGTTGTATGCTACAAGAATATGTCGGTTTTACAATTTGTTTTTTTAGAAACATATTGGTCCGCCCGCGAGTACTGATTTGTTCTGCTTATAACTTCTGAACAAATGATTCTAGAGAGCGTAATATATTTGCATATTAATCAGCATGTTGCATGCTACAAGAATATAACGATTTCACTAGTTGTTGGTTGAGAACCATATTGGCCCGCACCTGAAAATCAACTTGAACTGCTTATAACTCCTGAAAAATTGATCATAGAGAACACAATTATTTGCATTTTAATGAAACATGTTGAATGCTACAAGAATATGTCGGTTTTACTAGTTGTTTTTTAGAAATCCATATTGGCCCGCCCGCGAGTATTACCATGAACTGTTTCTAACTTCGGAACAAATGATCCTAGAGAGCGTAATAAATTTGCATATTAATCAGCATGTTGCATGCTACAAGAATATATCGATTTCATGGGTTGTTGGTTGAGAACCATATTGGCCCGCCCGCGAAAATTAACTTGAACTGCTTATAACTTCTGAACAATTGATCGTAGCGAACACAATTATTTGCATTTTAATGAAACATGTTGAATGCTTCAAGAATATGTCGGTTTCACTAGTTGTTGTTTGAGAACCATATTGGCCCGCCCGCGAATATTAAATTGAACTGCTTATAACTTCTGAACAAATGATCTTAGAGAGCGTAATAAATTTGCATATTAATCAGCATGTTGCATGCTACAAAAATTAAACGATTTCACTAGTTGTTGTTTGAGAAATATATTGGCATTCCCGCGAAAATTAACTTGAACTGCTTATAACTTCTGAACAATTGATTGTAGAGCACACAATTATTTGCATTTCAATCAAACATGTTGTATGCTACAAGAATATGTCGGTTTCACTAGTTATTGTTTAAGAACCATTTTGGCCCGTCCGCCAAAACTAACTTCAACTCTTTATAACTTCTGAACAAATGATCGTAGAGAGCGTAATAATTTTGCATATCAATCAGCATGTTGCATGCTACAAGAATATATCAATTTCATTGGTTGTTGGTTGAGAACCATATTGGCCCGCCCTCGAAAATCAACTTGAACTGCTTATAACTCCTGAACAATTGATCGTAGAGACCACAATTATTTGCATTTTAATGAAACATGTTGAATGCAACAAGAATATGTCGGTTTCACTAGTTGTTTTTAGAAAACCATATTGGCCCGCCCGCGATTATTAACTTGAACTGTTTATAACTTCTGAACAAATGATCCTAGAGAGCGTAATAAATTTGCATATTAATCAGCATGTTGCATGCTACAAGAATATGTCGGTTTCTCTAGTTGTTTTTAGAAAACCATATTGGTCCGCCCGCGAGTATTAACTTGAACTGTCTATAACTTCTGAACAATTGATCGTAGATAACACAATTATTTGCATTTCAATCAAACATGTTGTATGCTCTCAAGAATATGTCGGTTTCACTAGATATTGTTTGAGAACCATTTTGGCCCGCCCGCCAAAACTAACTTCAACTCCTTATAACTTCTGAACAAAAGATCGTAGAGAGCGTTATAATTTTGCATATTAATCAGCATGTTGCATCCTACAAGAATATATCGATTTCATTGGTTGTTGGTTGAGAACCATATTGGCCCGCCCGCGAAAATTAACTTGAACTGCTTATAACTTCTGAACAATTGATCGTAGCGAACACAATTATTTGCATTTTAATGAAACATGTTTAATGCTTCAAGAATATGTCGGTTTCACTAGTTGTTGTTTGAGAACCACATTGGCCCGCCCGCGAGTATTAACTTGAACTGTTTATGACTTCTGAACAAATGATCCTAGAGAGCGTAATAAATTTGCATATTAATCAGCATGTTGCATGCTACAAGAATATATCGATTTCACTAGTTGTTGGTTGAGAACCATATTGGCCCGCCCCTGAAAATCAACTTGAACTGCTTATAACTCCTGAAAAATTGATCATAGAGAACACAATTATTTGCATTTTAATGAAACATGTTGAATGCTACAACAATATGTCGGTTTCACTAGTTGTTTTTTAGAAAACCATATTAGTCCGCCCGCGAGTATTACCTTGAACTGTTTATAAAATCGGAACAAATGATCCTAGAGAGCGTAATAAATTTGCATATTAATCAGCATGTTGCATGCTAGAAGAATATATCGATTTCACTAGTTTTTGGTTGAGAACCATATTGGCCCGCCCGAGAAAATCAACTTGAACTGCTTATAACTCCTGAACAATTGATCGTAGAGATCAAAATTATTTGCATTTTAATCTAACATGTTGTATGCTACAAGAATATGTCGGTTTTACTATTTGTTTTTTTAGAAACATATTGGTCCGCCCGCGAGTACTGACTTGTTCTGCTTATAACTTTTGAACAAATGATCGTAGTGAGCGTAATAATTTTGCATATTAATCAGCTTGTTGCATTCTACAAGAATATATCCATTTCACAAGTTGTTGGTTGAGAACCATATTGGCCCGCCCGCGAAAATCAACTTGAACAGCTGATAACTCCTGAACAATTGATCGTACAGAACACAATTATTTGCATTTTAATGAAACATGTTGAATGCTACAAGAATATGTCGGTTTCACTAGTTGTTTTTAGAAAACCATTTTGGCCCACCCGCCAAAACTAATTTCAACTCCTTATAACTTCTGAACAATTGATCGTAGAAAGCGTAATAATTTTGCATATTAAACAGCATTTTGCATGCTACAAGAATATATCGATTTCATTAGTTTTTGGTTGAGAACCTAAATTGGCCCGCCCGCGAAAATCAACTTGAACTGCTTATAAATCCTGAACAATTGATCGTAGAGCACACAATTATTTGCATTTTAATGAAACATGTTGTATGCTACAAGAATATGTCGGTTTTACAATTTGTTTTTTTAGAAACATATTGGTCCGCCCGCGAGTACTGACTTGTTCTGCTTATAACTTCTGAACAAATGATCCTAGAGAGCGTAATATATTTGCATATTAATCAGCATGTTGCATGCTACAAGAATATAACGATTTCACTAGTTGTTGGTTGAGAACCATATTGGCCCGCACCTGAAAATCAACTTGAACTGCTTATAACTCCTGAAAAATTGATCATAGAGAACACAATTATTTGCATTTTAATGAAACATGTTGAATGCTACAAGAATATGTCGGTTTCACTAGTTGTTTTTTAGAAATCCATATTGGCCCGCCCGCGAGTATTACCTTGAACTGTTTCTAACTTCGGAACAAATGATCCTAGAGAGCGTAATAAATTTGCATATTAATCAGCATGTTGCATGCTAGAAGAATATATCGATTTCACTAGTTTTTGGTTGAGAACCATATTGGCCCGACCGCGAAAATCAACTTGAACTGCTTATAACTCCTGAACAATTGATCGTTGAGAACACAATTATTTGCATTTCAATCAAACATGTATGCTACAAGAATATGTCGGTTTCACTAGTTATTGTTTGAGAACCATTTTGTCCCGCCCGCCGAAACTAACTTCAACTCCTTATAACTTCTGATCAGATTATCGTAGAGACCTTAATAATTTTGCATATTAATCAGCATGTTGCATGCTACAAGAATATATCGATTTCATTAGTTTTTGGTTGAGAACCTAAATTGGCCTGCAAGCGAAAATCAACTTGAACTGCTTATAACTCCTGAACAATTGATCGTAGGGAACACAATTATTTGCATTTTAATGAAACATGTTGAATGCTACAAGAATATGTCGGTTTCACTAGTTGTTATTTGAGAACAATATTGGCCCGTCCGCGAGTATTAATTTGAACTTCTTACAACTTCTGAACAAATGATAGTAGAGAGCGTAAAAAAATTGCATATTAATCAGCATGTTGCATGCTACAAGAAAATATCGATTTTTTTAGTTTTTGGTTGAGAACCATATTGGCCCGCCCGAGAAAATCAACTTGAACTGCTTATAACTCCTGAACAATTGATCGTAGAGATCACAATTATTTGCATTTTAATCTAACATGTTGTATGCTACAAGAATATGTCAGTTTCACTAGTTATTTTTTGAGAACCATATTGGCCCGCCCGCGAGTATTAAATTGAACTGCTTATAAGTTCTGAGCAAATGATCGTAGAAAACTCGATTGTTTTGCATATTAATAAACATGTAGCTAGCTACAAGGATATATAGATTTCACTAGTTATTGTTTGAGTACCATGTTAGCCCACCCGCGAAAACTAATTCAACAGCTTACAATTTCTGAACAAATGATCGTAGAGAACACAATTATTTGCATTTTAATGAAACATGTTGTATGCTACAAGAATATGTCGGTTTTACTATTTGTTTTTTTGGAAACATATTGGTCCGCCCGCGAGTACTGACTTGTTCTGCTTATAACTTCTGAACAAATGATCGTAGTGAGCGTAATAATTTTGCATATTAATTAGCTTGTTGCATGCTACAAGAATATATCCATTTCACAAGTTGTTGGTTGAGAACCATATTGGCCCGCCCGCGAAAATCAACTTGAACAGCTGATAACTCCTGAACAATTGATCGTACAGAACACAATTATTTGCATTTTAATGAAACATGTTGAATTCTACAAGAATATGTCGGTTTCACTAGTTGTTTTTAGAAAACCATTTTGGCCCACCCGCCAAAACTAATTTCAATTCCTTATAACTTCTGAACAATTGATCGTAGAAAGCGTAATAATTTTGCATATTAAACAGCATTTTGCATGCTACAAGAATATATCGATTTCATGGGTTGTTGGTTGAGAACCATATTGGCCCGCCCGCGAAAATTAACTTGAACTGCTTATAACTTCTGAACAATTGATCGTAGCGAACACAATTATTTGCATTTTAATGAAACATGTTGAATGCTTCAAGAATATGTCGGTTTCACTAGTTGTTGTTTGAGAACCATATTGGCCCGCCCGCGAATATTAAATTGAACTGCTTATAACTTCTGAACAAATGATCTTAGAGAGCGTAATAAATTTGCATATTAATCAGCATGTTGCATGCTACAAAAATTAAACGATTTCACTAGTTGTTGGTTGAGAACCATATTGACCCGCCCGCGAAAATTAATTTGAACTGCTTATAACTTCTGAACAAATAATCGTAGAAAGCGTAATAATTTTTCATATTAATCAGCATGTTGCATGCTACAAGAATATATCGATTTCACTAGTTGTTGTTTGAGAAATATATTGGCATTCCCGCGAAAATTAACTTGAACTGCTTATAACTTCTGAACAATTGATTGTAGAGCACACAATTATTTGCATTTCAATCAAACATGTTGTATGCTACAAGAATATGTCGGTTTCACTAGTTATTGTTTAAGAACCATTTTGGCCCGTCCGCCAAAACTAACTTCAACTCTTTATAACTTCTGAACAAATGATCGTAGAGAGCGTAATAATTTTGCATATCAATCAGCATGTTGCATGCTACAAGAATATATCAATTTCATTGGTTGTTGGTTGAGAACCATATTGGCCCGCCCTCGAAAATCAACTTGAACTGCTTATAACTCCTAAACAATTGATCGTAGAGACCACAATTATTTGCATTTTAAAGAAACATGTTGAATGCAACAAAAATATGTCGGTTTCATTAGTTGTTTTTAGAAAACCATATTGGCCCGCCCGCGAGTATTAACTTGAACTGTTTATAACTTCTGAACAAATGATCCTAGAGAGCGTAATAAATTTGCATATTAATCAGCATGTTGCATGCTACAAGAATATGTCGGTTTCACTAGTTGTTTTTAGAAAACCATATTGGTCCGCCCGCGAGTATTAACTTGAACTGTCTATAACTTCTGAACAATTGATCGTAGAGAACACAATTATTTGTATTTCAATCAAACATGTTGTATGCTCTCAAGAATATGTCGGTTTCACTAGATATTGTTTGAGAACCATTTTGGCCCGCCCGCCAAAACTAACTTCAACTCCTTATAACTTCTGAACAAAAGATCGTAGAGAGCGTTATAATTTTGCATATTAATCAGCATGTTGCATCCTACAAGAATATATCGATTTCATTGGTTGTTGGTTGAGAACCATATGGCCCGCCCGCGAAAATTAACTTGAACTGCTTATAACTTCTGAACAATTGATCGTAGCGAACACAATTATTTGCATTTTAATGAAACATGTTTAATGCTTCAAGAATATGTCGGTTTCACTAGTTGTTGTTTGAGAACCACATTGGCCCGCCCGCGAGTATTAACTTGAACTCTTTATGACTTCTGAACAAATGATCCTAGAGAGCGTAATAAATTTGCATATTAATCAGCATGTTGCATGCTACAAGAATATATCGATTTCACTAGTTGTTGGTTGAGAACCATATTGGCCCGCCCCTGAAAATCAACTTGAACTGCTTATAACTCCTGTAAAATTGATAATAGAGAACACAATTATTTGCATTTTAATGAAACATGTTGAATGCTACAACAATCTGTCGGTTTCACTAGTTGTTTTTTAGAAAACCATATTAGCCCGCCCGCGAGTATTACCTTGAACTGTTTATAACTTCGGAACAAATGATCCTAGAGAGCGTAATAAATTTGCATATTAATCAGCATGTTGCATGCTAGAAGAATATATCGATTTCACTAGTTTTTGGTTGAGAACCATATTGGCCCGCCCGAGAAAATCAACTTGAACTGCTTATAACTCCTGAACAATTGATCGTAGAGATCACAATTATTTGCATTTTAATCTAACATGTTGTATGCTACAAGAATATGTCGGTTTTACTATTTGTTTTTTTAGAAACATATTGGTCCGCCCGCGAGTACTGACTTGTTCAGCTTATAACTTCTGAACAAATGATCGTAGTGAGCGTAATAATTTTGCATATTAATCAGCTTGTTGCATTCTACAAGAATATATCCATTTCACAAGTTGTTGGTTGAGAACCATATTGGCCCGCCCGCGAAAATCAACTTGAACAGCTGATAACTCCTGAACAATTGATCGTACAGAACACAATTATTTGCATTTTAATGAAACATGTTGAATGCTACAAGAATATGTCGGTTTCACTAGTTGTTTTTAGAAAACCATTTTGGCCCACCCGCCAAAACTAATTTCAACTCCTTATAACTTCTGAACAATTGATCGTAGAAAGCGTAATAATTTTGCATATTAAACAGCATTTAGCATGCTACAAGAATATATCGATTTCATTAGTTTTTGGTTGAGAACCTAAATTGGCCCGCCCGCGAAAATCAACTTGAACTGCTTATAAATCCTGAACAATTGATCGTAGAGCACACAATTATTTGCATTTTAATGAAACATGTTGTATGCTACAAGAATATGTCGGTTTTACAATTTGTTTTTTTAGAAACATATTGGTCCGCCCGCGAGTACTGACTTGTTCTGCTTATAACTTCTGAACAAATGATCCTAGAGAGCTTAGTATATTTGCATATTAATCAGCATGTTGCATGCTACAAGAATATAACGATTTCACTAGTTGTTGGTTGAGAAACATATTGGCCCGCACCTGAAAATCAACTTGAACTGCTTATAACTCCTGAAAAATTGATCATAGAGAACACAATTATTTGCATTTTAATGAAACATGTTGAATGCTACAAGAATATGTCGGTTTCACTAGTTGTTTTTTAGAAATCCATATTGGCCCGCCCGCGAGTATTACCTTGAACTGTTTCTAACTTCGGAACAAATGATCCTAGAGAGCGTAATAAATTTGCATATTAATCAGCATGTTGCATGCTAGAAGAATATATCGATTTCACTAGTTTTTGGTTGAGAACCATATTGGCCCGACCGCGAAAATCAACTTGAACTGCTTATAACTCCTGAACAATTGATCGTTGAGAACACAATTATTTGCATTTCAATCAAACATGTATGCTACAAGAATATGTCGGTTTCACTAGTTATTGTTTGAGAACCATTTTGTCCCGCCCGCCGAAACTAACTTCAACTCCTTATAACTTCTGAACAAATTATCGTAGAGACCTTAATAATTTTGCATATTAATCAGCATGTTGCATGCTACAAGAATATATCGATTTCATTAGTTTTTGGTTGAGAACCTAAATTGGCCCGCAAGCGAAAATCAATTTGAACTGCTTATAACTCCTGAACAATTGATCGTAGGGAACACAATTATTTGCATTTTAATGAAACATGTTGAATGCTACAAGAATATGTCGGTTTCACTAGTTGTTATTTGAGAACAATATTGGCCCGTCCGCGAGTATTAATTTGAACTGCTTACAACTTCTGAACAAATGATAGTAGAGAGCGTAAAAAAATTGCATGTTAATCAGCATGTTGCATGCTACAAGAAAATATCGATTTTTTTAGTTTTTGGTTGAGAACCATATTGGCCTGCCCGCGAAAATCAACTTGAACTGCTTATAACTCCTGAACAATTGATCATAGAGCACACAATTATTTGCATTTTAATGAAACATGTTGAATGCTACAATAATATGTCGGTTTCACTAATTGTTTTTAGAAAACCATA
Source organism: Lepisma saccharinum (assembly GCF_977018435.1). Lineage (NCBI taxonomy): Eukaryota > Metazoa > Arthropoda > Insecta > Zygentoma > Lepismatidae > Lepisma > Lepisma saccharinum. The sequence continues at coordinate 1,605,498 of NW_028142885.1, forward strand.
TTGGCCCGTAAGAGAGAATTAACTTGAACTGTTTATAACTTCTGAAAAATGATCCTAGAGAGCGTAATAAATTTGCATATTAATCAGCATGTTGCATGCTACAAAAATTAAACGATTTCACTAGTTGTTGTTTGAGAAATATATTGGCATTCCCGCGAAAATTAACTTGAACTGCTTATAACTTCTGAACAATTGATTGTAGAGCACACAATTATTTGCATTTCAATCAAACATGTTGTATGCTACAAGAATATGTCGGTTTCACTAGTTATTGTTTAAGAACCATTTTGGCCCGTCCGCCAAAACTAACTTCAACTTTATAACTTCAGAACAAATGATCGTAGAGAGCGTAATAATTTTGCATATCAATCAGCATGTTGCATGCTACAAGAATATATCAATTTCATTGGTTGTTGGTTGAGAACCATATTGGCCCGCCCTCGAAAATCAACTTGAACTGCTTATAACTCCTGAACAATTGATCGTAGAGACCACAATTATTTGCATTTTAATGAAACATGTTGAATGCAACAAGAATATGTCGGTTTCACTAGTTGTTTTTAGAAAACCATATTGGCCCGCCCGCGATTATTAACTTGAACTGTTTATAACTTCTGAACAAATGATCCTAGAGAGCGTAATAAATTTGCATATTAATCAGCATGTTGCATGCTACAAGAATATGTCGGTTTCTCTAGTTGTTTTTAGAAAACCATATTGGTCCGCCCGCGAGTATTAACTTGAACTGTCTATAACTTCTGAACAATTGATCGTAGAGAACACAATTATTTGCATTTCAATCAAACATGTTGTATGCTCTCAAGAATATGTCGGTTTCACTAGATATTGTTTGAGATCCATTTTGGCCCGCCCGCCAAAACTAACTTCAACTCCTTATAACTTCTGAACAAAAGATCGTAGAGAGCGTTATAATTTTGCATATTAATCAGCATGTTGCATCCTACAAGAATATATCGATTTCATTGGTTGTTGGTTGAGAACCATATTGGCCCGCCCGCGAAAATTAACTTGAACTGCTTATAACTTCTGAACAATTGATCGTAGCGAACACAATTATTTGCATTTTAATGAAACATGTTTAATGCTTCAAGAATATGTCGGTTTCACTAGTTGTTGTTTGAGAACCACATTGGCCCGCCCGCGAGTATTAACTTGAACTGTTTATGACTTCTGAACAAATGATCCTAGAGAGCGTAATAAATTTGCATATTAATCAGCATGTTGCATGCTACAAGAATATATCGATTTCACTAGTTGTTGGTTGAGAACCATATTGGCCCGCCCCTGAAAATCAACTTGAACTGCTTATAACTCCTGAAAAATTGATCATAGAGAACACAATTATTTGCATTTTAATGAAACATGTTGAATGCTACAACAATACGTCGGTTTCACTAGTTGTTTTTTAGAAAACCATATTAGTCCGCCCGCGAGTATTACCTTGAACTGTTTATAAAATCGGAACAAATGATCCTAGAGAGCGTAATAAATTTGCATATTAATCAGCATGTTGCATGCTAGAAGAATATATCGATTTCACTAGTTTTTGGTTGAGAACCATATTGGCCCGCCCGAGAAAATCAACTTGAACTGCTTATAACTCCTGAACAATTGATCGTAGAGATCAAAATTATTTGCATTTTAATCTAACATGTTGTATGCTACAAGAATATGTCGGTTTTACTATTTGTTTTTTTAGAAACATATTGGTCCGCCCGCGAGTACTGACTTGTTCTGCTTATAACTTTTGAACAAATGATCGTAGTGAGCGTATTAATTTTGCATATTAATCAGCTTGTTGCATTCTACAAGAATATATCCATTTCACAAGTTGTTGGTTGAGAACCATATTGGCCCGCCCGCGAAAATCAACTTGAACAGCTGATAACTCCTGAACAATTGATCGTACAGAACACAATTATTTGCATTTTAATGAAACATGTTGAATGCTACAAGAATATGTCGGTTTCACTAGTTGTTTTTAGAAAACCATTTTGGCCCACCCGCCAAAACTAATTTCAACTCCTTATAACTTCTGAACAATTGATCGTAGAAAGCGTAATAATTTTGCATATTAAACAGCATTTTGCATGCTACAAGAATATATCGATTTCATTAGTTTTTGGTTGAGAACCTAAATTGGCCCGCCCGCGAAAATCAACTTGAACTGCTTATAAATCCTGAACAATTGATCGTAGAGCACACAATTATTTGCATTTTAATGAAACATGTTGTATGCTACAAGAATATGTCGGTTTTACAATTTGTTTTTTTAGAAACATATTGGTCCGCCCGCGAGTACTGACTTGTTCAGCTTATAACTTCTGAACAAATGATCCTAGAGAGCGTAATATATTTGCATATTAATCAGCATGTTGCATGCTACAAGAATATAACGATTTCACTAGTTGTTGGTTGAGAACCATTTTGGCCCGCACCTGAAAATCAACTTGAACTGCTTATAACTCCTGAAAAATTGATCATAGAGAACACAATTATTTGCATTTTAATGAAACATGTTGAATGCTACAAGAATATGTCGGTTTCACTAGTTGTTTTTTAGAAATCCATATTGGCCCGCCCGCGAGTATTACCTTGAACTGTTTCTAACTTCGGAACAAATGATCCTAGAGAGCGTAATAAATTTGCATATTAATCAGCATGTTGCATGCTAGAAGAATATATCGATTTCACTAGTTTTTGGTTGAGAACCATATTGGCCCGACCGCGAAAATCAACTTGAACTGCTTATAACTCCTGAACAATTGATCGTTGAGAACACAATTATTTGCATTTCAATCAAACATGTATGCTACAAGAATATGTCGGTTTCACTAGTTATTGTTTGAGAACCATTTTGTCCCGCCCGCCGAAACTAACTTCAACTCCTTATAACTTCTGATCAGATTATCGTAGAGACCTTAATAATTTTGCATATTAATCAGCATGTTGCATGCTACAAGAATATATCGATTTCATTAGTTTTTGGTTGAGAACCTAAATTGGCCTGCAAGCGAAAATCAACTTGAACTGCTTATAACTCCTGAACAATTGATCGTAGGGAACACAATTATTTGCATTTTAATGAAACATGTTGAATCCTACAAGAATATGTCGGTTTCACTAGTTGTTATTTGAGAACAATATTGGCCCGTCCGCGAGTATTAATTTGAACTTCTTACAACTTCTGAACAAATGATAGTAGAGAGCGTAAAAAAATTGCATATTAATCAGCATGTTGCATGCTACAAGAAAATATCGATTTTTTTAGTTTTTGGTTGAGAACCATATTGGCCCGCCCGAGAAAATCAACTTGAACTGCTTATAACTCCTGAACAATTGATCGTAGAGATCACAATTATTTGCATTTTAATCTAACATGTTGTATGCTACAAGAATATGTCAGTTTCACTAGTTATTGTTTGAGAACCATATTGGCCCGCCCGCGAGTATTAAATTGAACTGCTTATAAGTTCTGAGCAAATGATCGTAGAAAACTCGATTGTTTTGCATATTAATAAACATGTAGCTAGCTACAAGGATATATAGATTTCACTAGTTATTGTTTGAGAACCATGTTAGCCCACCCGCGAAAACTAATTCAACAGCTTACAATTTCTGAACAAATGATCGTAGAGAACACAATTATTTGCATTTTAATGAAACATGTTGTATGCTACAAGAATATGTCGGTTTTACTATTTGTTTTTTTGGAAACATATTGGTCCGCCCGCGAGTACTGACTTGTTCTGCTTATAACTTCTGAACAAATGATCGTAGTGAGCGTAATAATTTTGCATATTAATTAGCTTGTTGCATGCTACAAGAATATATCCATTTCACAAGTTGTTGGTTGAGAACCATATTGGCCCGCCCGCGAAAATCAACTTGAACAGCTGATAACTCCTGAACAATTGATCGTACAGAACACAATTATTTGCATTTTAATGAAACATGTTGAATTCTACAAGAATATGTCGGTTTCACTAGTTGTTTTTAGAAAACCATTTTGGCCCACCCGCCAAAACTAATTTCAATTCCTTATAACTTCTGAACAATTGATCGTAGAAAGCGTAATAATTTTGCATATTAAACAGCATTTTGCATGCTACAAGAATATATCGATTTCATGGGTTGTTGGTTGAGAACCATATTGGCCCGCCCGCGAAAATTAACTTGAACTGCTTATAACTTCTGAACAATTGATCGTAGCGAACACAATTATTTGCATTTTAATGAAACATGTTGAATGCTTCAAGAATATGTCGGTTTCACTAGTTGTTGTTTGAGAACCATATTGGCCCGCCCGCGAATATTAAATTGAACTGCTTATAACTTCTGAACAAATGATCCTAGAGAGCGTAATAAATTTGCATATTAATCAGCATGTTGCATGCTACAAAAATTAAACGATTTCACTAGTTGTTGTTTGAGAAATATATTGGCATTCCCGCGAAAATTAACTTGAACTGCTTATAACTTCTGAACAATTGATTGTAGAGCACACAATTATTTGCATTTCAATCAAACATGTTGTATGCTACAAGAATATGTCGGTTTCACTAGTTATTGTTTAAGAACCATTTTGGCCCGTCCGCCAAAACTAACTTCAACTTTATAACTTCAGAACAAATGATCGTAGAGAGCGTAATAATTTTGCATATCAATCAGCATGTTGCATGCTACAAGAATATATCAATTTCATTGGTTGTTGGTTGAGAACCATATTGGCCCGCCCTCGAAAATCAACTTGAACTGCTTATAACTCCTGAACAATTGATCGTAGAGACCACAATTATTTGCATTTTAATGAAACATGTTGAATGCAACAAGAATATGTCGGTTTCACTAGTTGTTTTTAGAAAACCATATTGGCCCGCCCGCGATTATTAACTTGAACTGTTTATAACTTCTGAACAAATGATCCTAGAGAGCGTAATAAATTTGCATATTAATCAGCATGTTGCATGCTACAAGAATATGTCGGTTTCTCTAGTTGTTTTTAGAAAACCATATTGGTCCGCCCGCGAGTATTAACTTGAACTGTCTATAACTTCTGAACAATTGATCGTAGAGAACACAATTATTTGCATTTCAATCAAACATGTTGTATGCTCTCAAGAATATGTCGGTTTCACTAGATATTGTTTGAGAACCATTTTGGCCCGCCCGCCAAAACTAACTTCAACTCCTTATAACTTCTGAACAAAAGATCGTAGAGAGCGTTATAATTTTGCATATTAATCAGCATGTTGCATCCTACATGAATATATCGATTTCATTGGTTGTTGGTTGAGAACCATATTGGCCCGCCCGCGAAAATTAACTTGAACTGCTTATAACTTCTGAACAATTGATCGTAGCGAACACAATTATTTGCATTTTAATGAAACATGTTTAATGCTTCAAGAATATGTCGGTTTCACTAGTTGTTGTTTGAGAACCACATTGGCCCGCCCGCGAGTATTAACTTGAACTGTTTATGACTTCTGAACAAATGATCCTAGAGAGCGTAATAAATTTGCATATTAATCAGCATGTTGCATGCTACAAGAATATATCGATTTCACTAGTTGTTGGTTGAGAACCATATTGGCCCGCCCCTGAAAATCAACTTGAACTGCTTATAACTCCTGAAAAATTGATCATAGAGAACACAATTATTTGCATTTTAATGAAACATGTTGAATGCTACAACAATATGTCGGTTTCACTAGTTGTTTTTTAGAAAACCATATTAGCCCGCCCGCGAGTATTACCTTGAACTGTTTTAAACTTCGGAACAAATGATCCTAGAGAGCGTAATAAATTTGCATATTAATCAGCATGTTGCATGCTACAAGAATATATCGATTTCACTAGTTTTTGGTTGAGAACCATATTGGCCCGCCCGAGAAAATCAACTTGAACTGCTTATAACTCCTGAACAATTGATCGTAGAGATCACAATTATTTGCATTTTAATCTAACATGTTGTATGCTACAAGAATATGTCAGTTTCACTAGTTATTGTTTGAGAACCATATTGGCCCGCCCGCGAGTATTAAATTGAACTGCTTATAAGTTCTGAGCAAATGATCGTAGAAAGCTCGATTGTTTTGCATATTAATAAGCATGTAGCTAGCTACAAGGATATATAGATTTCACTAGTTATTGTTTGAGAACCATGTTAGCCCACCCGCGAAAACTAATTCAACTGCTTACAATTTCTGAACAAATGATCGTAGAGAACACAATTATTTGCATTTTAATGAAACATGTTGTATGCTACAAGAATATGTCGGTTTTACTATTTGTTTTTTTAGAAACATATTGGTCCGCCCGCGAGTACTGACTTGTTCTGCTTATAACTTCTGAACAAATGATCGTAGTGAGCGTAATAATTTTGCATATTAATCAACTTGTTGCATGCTACAAGAATATATCCATTTCACAAGTTGTTGGTTGAGAACCATATTGGCCCGCCGCGAAAATCAACTTGAACAGCTGATACTCCTGAACAATTGATCGTACAGAACACAATTATTTGCATTTTAATGAAACATGTTGAATGCTACAAGAATATGTCGGTTTCACTAGTTGTATTTGAAAACCATTTTGGCCCACCCGCCAAAACTAATTTCAACTCCTTATAACTTCTGAACAATTGATCGTAGAAAGCGTAATAATTTTGCATATTAAACAGCATTTTGCATGCTACAAGAATATATCGATTTCATTAGTTTTTGGTTGAGAACTTAATTGGCCCGCCCGCGAGAATCAACTTGAACTGCTTATAAATCCTGAACAATTGATCGTAGAGCACACAATTATTTGCATTTTAATGAAACATGTTGTATGCTACAAGAATATGTCGGTTTTACAATTTGTTTTTTTAGAAACATATTGGTCCGCCCGCGAGTACTGACTTGTTCTGCTTATAACTTCTGAACAAATGATCCTAGAGAGAGTAATATGTTTGCATATTAATCAGCATGTTGCATGCTACAAGAATATAACGATTTCACTAGTTGTTGGTTGAGAACCATATTGGCCCGCACCTGAAAATCAACTTGAACTGCTTATAACTCCTGAACAATTGATCATAGAGAACACAATTATTTGCATTTTAATGAAACATGTTGAATGCTACAAGAATATGTCGGTTTCACTAGTTGTTTTTTAGAAATCCATATTGGCCCGCCCGCGAGTATTACCTTGAACTGTTTCTAACTTCGGAACAAATGATCCTAGAGAGCGTAATAAATTTGCATATTAATCAGCATGTTGCATGCTAGAAGAATATATCGATTTCACTAATTTTTGGTTGAAAACCATATTGGCCCGACCGCGAAAATCAACTTGAACTGCTTATAACTCCTGAACAATTGATCGTTGAGAACACAATTATTTGCATTTCAATCAAACATGTATGCTACAAGAATATGTCGGTTTCACTAGTTATTGTTTGAGAACCATTTTGTCCCGCCCGCCGAAACTAACTTCAACTCCTTATAACTTCTAAACAAATGATCGTAGAGAGCTTAATAATTTTGCATATTAATCAGCATGTTGCATGCTACAAGAATATATCGATTTCATTAGTTTTTGGTTGAGAACCTAAATTGGCCCGCAAGCGAAAATCAACTTGAACTGCTTATAACTCCTGAACAATTGATCGTAGAGAACACAATTATTTGCATTTTAATGAAACATGTTGAATGCTACAAGAATATGTCGGTTTCACTAGTTGTTATTTGAGAACAATATTGGCCCGTCCGCGAGTATTAATTTGAACTGCTTACAACTTCTGAACAAATGATAGTAGAGAGCGTAAAAAAATTGCATATTAATCAGCATGTTGCATGCTACAAGAAAATATCGATTTTATTAGTTTTTGGTTGAGAACCATATTGGCCTGGCCGCGAAAATCAACTTGAACTGCTTATAACTCCTGAACAATTGATCATAGAGCACACAATTATTTGCATTTTAATGAAACATGTTGAATGCTACAAGAATATGTCGGTTTCACTAGTTGTTTTTAGAAAACCATATTGGCCCGTAAGAGAGAATTAACTTGAACTGTTTATAACTTCTGAACAAATGATCCTAGAGAGCGTAATAAATTTGCATATTAATCAGCATGTTGCATGCTACAAGAATATATCGATTTCACTAGTTGTTGGTTTAGAACCATATTGGCCCGCCCGCGAAAATCATCTTGAACTGCTTATAACTCCTGAACAATTGATCGTAAACAACACAATTATTTGCATTTTGATGATACATGTTGAATGCTACAAGAATATGTCAGTTTCACTAGTTGTTATTTGAGAACCATATTGGCCCGCCCGCGAGTATTAACTTGAACTGCTTATAACTTCTGAACAAATGATCGTAGAGAGCGTAAAAATTTTGCATATTAATCAGCATGTTGCATGCTACAAGAATATATCGACTTCACTAGTTGTTGGTTGAAAAACATGTTGGCCCGCCCGCGAACATCAACTTGAACTGCTTATAACTTCTGAACATTTGATCGTAGAGATCACAATTATTATCATTTTAATCTAACATGTTGTATGCAACAAGAATATGTCGGTTTCACTAGTTATTATTTAAGAACCATTTTGGCCCGCCCGCCAAAACTAACTTCAACTCTTTATAACTTCTGAACAAATGATCGTAGAGAGCGTAATAATTTTGCATATCAATCAGCATGTTGCATGCTACAAGAATATATCAATTTCATTGGTTGTTGGTTGAGAACCATATTGGCCCGCCCTCGAAAATCAACTTGAACTGCTTATAACTCCTGAACAATTGATCGTAGAGACCACAATTATTTGCATTTTAATGAAACATGTTGAATGCAACAAGAATATTTCGGTTTCACTAGTTGTTTTTAGAAAACCATATTGGCCCGCCCGCGAGTATTAACTTGAACTGTTTATAACTTCTGAACAAATGATCCTAGAGAGCGTAATAAATTTGCATATTAATCAGCATGTTGCATGCTACAAGAATATGTCGGTTTCACTAGTTGTTTTTAGAAAACCATATTGGTCCGCCCGCGAGTATTAACTTGAACTGTCTATAACTTCTGAACAATTGATCGTAGAGAACACAATTATTTGCATTTCAATCAAACATGTTGTATGCTACAAGAATATGTCGGTTTCACTAGATATTGTTTGAGAACCATTTTGGCCCGCCCGCCAAAACTAACTTCAACTCCTTATAACTTCTGAACAAAAAATCGTAGAGAGCGTTATAATTTTGCATATTAATCAGCATGTTGCATCCTACAAGAGTATATCGATTTCATTGGTTGTTGGTTTTGAACCATATTGGCCCGCCCGCGAAAATTAACTTGAACTGCTTATAACTTCTGAACAATTGATCGTAGCGAACACAATTATTTGCATTTTAATGAAACATGTTTAATGCTTCAAGAATATGTCGGTTTCACTAGTTGTTGTTTGAGAACCACATTGGCCCGCCCGCGAGTATTAACTTGAACTGTTTATGACATCTGAACAAATGATCCTAGAGAGCGTAATAAATTTGCATATTAATCAGCATGTTGCATGCTACAAGAATATATCGATTTCACTAATTGTTGGTTGAGAACCATATTGGCCCGCCCCTGAAAATCAACTTGAACTGCTTATAACTCCTGAAAAATTGATCATAGAGAACACAATTATTTGCATTTTAATGAAACATGTTGAATGCTACAACAATATGTCGGTTTCACTAGTTGTTTTTTAGAAAACCATATTAGCCCGCCCGCGAGTATTACCTTGAACTGTTTATAACTTCGGAACAAATGATCCTAGAGAGCGTAATAAATTTGCATATTAATCATCATGTTGCATGCTAGATGAATATATCGATTTCACTAGTTTTTGGTTGAGAACCATATTGGCCCGCCCGAGAAAATCAACTTGAACTGCTTATAACTCCTGAACAATTGATCGTAGAGATCACAATTATTTGCATTTTAATCTAACATGTTGTATGCTACAAGAATATGTCAGTTTCACTAGTTATTGTTTGAGAACCATATTGGCCCGCCCGCGAGTATTAAATTGAACTGCTTATAAGTTCTGAGCAAATGATCGTAGAAAGCTCGATTGTTTTGCATATTAATAAACATGTAGCTAGCTACAAGGATATATAGATTTCACTAGTTATTGTTTGAGAACCATGTTAGCCCACCCGCGAAAACTAATTCAACAGCTTACAATTTCTGAACAAATGATCGTAGAGAACACAATTATTTGCATTTTAATGAAACATGTTGTATGCTACAAGAATATGTCGGTTTTACTATTTGTTTTTTTAGAAACATATTGGTCCGCCCGCGAGTACTGACTTGTTCTGCTTATAACTTTTGAACAAATGATCGTAGTGAGCGTAATAATTTTGCATATTAATCAGCTTGTTGCATTCTACAAGAATATATCCATTTCACAAGTTGTTGGTTGAGAACCATATTGGCCCGCCCGCGAAAATCAACTTGAACAGCTGATAACTCCTGAACAATTGATCGTACAGAACACAATTATTTGCATTTTAATGAAACATGTTGAATGCTACAAGAATATGTCGGTTTCACTAGTTGTTTTTAGAAAACCATTTTGGCCCACCCGCCAAAACTAATTTCAACTCCTTATAACTTCTGAACAATTGATCGTAGAAAGCGTAATAATTTTGCATATTAAAGAGCATTTTGCATGCTACAAGAATATATCGATTTCATTAGTTTTTGGTTGAGAACCTAAATTGGCCCGCCCGCGAAAATCAACTTGAACTGCTTATAAATCCTGAACAATTGATCGTAGAGCACACAATTATTTGCATTTTAATTAAACATGTTGTATGCTACAAGAATATGTCGGTTTTACAATTTGTTTTTTTAGAAAAATATTGGTCCGCCCGCGAGTACTGATTTGTTCTGCTTATAACTTCTGAACAAATGATCCTAGAGAGCGTAATATATTTGCATATTAATCAGCATGTTGCATGCTACAAGAATATAACGATTTCACTAGTTGTTGGTTGAGAACCATATTGGCCCGCACCTGAAAATCAACTTGAACTGCTTATAACTCCTGAAAAATTGATCATAGAGAACACAATTATTTGCATTTTAATGAAACATGTTGAATGCTACAAGAATATGTCGGTTTTACTAGTTGTTTTTTAGAAATCCATATTGTCCCGCCCGCGAGTATTACCTTGAACTGTTTCTAACTTCGGAACAAATGATCCTAGAGAGCGTAATAAATTTGCATATTAATCAGCATGTTGCATGCTACAAGAATATATCGATTTCATGGGTTGTTGGTTGAGAACCATATTGGCCCGCCCGCGAAAATTAACTTGAACTGCTTATAACTTCTGAACAATTGATCGTAGCGAACACAATTATTTGCATTTTAATGAAACATGTTGAATGCTTCAAGAATATGTCGGTTTCACTAGTTGTTGTTTGAGAACCATATTGGCCCGCCCGCGAATATTAAATTGAACTGCTTATAACTTCTGAACAAATGATCTTAGAGAGCGTAATAAATTTGCATATTAATCAGCATGTTGCATGCTACAAAAATTAAACGATTTCACTAGTTGTTGTTTGAGAAATATATTGGCATTCCCGCGAAAATTAACTTGAACTGCTTATAACTTCTGAACAATTGATTGTAGAGCACACAATTATTTGCATTTCAATCAAACATGTTGTATGCTACAAGAATATGTCGGTTTCACTAGTTATTGTTTAAGAACCATTTTGGCCCGTCCGCCAAAACTAACTTCAACTCTTTATAACTTCTGAACAAATGATCGTAGAGAGCGTAATAATTTTGCATATCAATCAGCATGTTGCATGCTACAAGAATATATCAATTTCATTGGTTGTTGGTTGAGAACCATATTGGCCCGCCCTCGAAAATCAACTTGAACTGCTTATAACTCCTGAACAATTGATCGTAGAGACCACAATTATTTGCATTTTAATGAAACATGTTGAATGCAACAAGAATATGTCGGTTTCACTAGTTGTTTTTAGAAAACCATATTGGCCCGCCCGCGAGTATTAACTTGAACTGTTTATACTTCTGAACAAATGATCCTAGAGAGCGTAATAAATTTGCATATTAATCAGCATGTTGCATGCTACAAGAATATGTCGGTTTCTCTAGTTGTTTTTAGAAAACCATATTGGTCCGCCCGCGAGTATTAACTTGAACTGTCTATAACTTCTGAACAATTGATCGTAGAGAACACAATTATTTGCATTTCAATCAAACATGTTGTATGCTCTCAAGAATATGTCGGTTTCACTAGATATTGTTTGAGAATCATTTTGGCCCGCCCGCCAAAACTAACTTCAACTCCTTATAACTTCTGAACAAAAGATCGTAGAGAGCGTTATAATTTTGCATATTAATCAGCATGTTGCATCCTACAAGAATATATCGATTTCATTGGTTGTTGGTTGAGAACCATATTGGCCCGCCCGCGAAAATTAACTTGAACTGCTTATAACTTCTGAACAATTGATCGTAGCGAACACAATTATTTGCATTTTAATGAAACATGTTTAATGCTTCAAGAATATGTCGGTTTCACTAGTTGTTGTTTGAGAACCACATTGGCCCGCCCGCGAGTATTAACTTGAACTGTTTATGACTTCTGAACAAATGATCCTAGAGAGCGTAATAAATTTGCATATTAATCAGCATGTTGCATGCTACAAGAATATATCGATTTCACTAGTTGTTGGTTGAGAACCATATTGGCCCGCCCCTGAAAATCAACTTGAACTGCTTATAACTCCTGAAAAATTGATCATAGAGAACACAATTATTTGCATTTTAATGAAACATGTTGAATGCTACAACAATATGTCGGTTTCACTAGTTGTTTTTTAGAAAACCATATTAGTCCGCCCGCGAGTATTACCTTGAACTGTTTATAAAATCGGAACAAATGATCCTAGAGAGCGTAATAAATTTGCATATTAATCATCATGTTGCATGCTAGAAGAATATATCGATTTCACTAGTTTTTGGTTGAGAACCATATTGGCCCGCCCGAGAAAATCAACTTGAACTGCTTATAACTCCTGAACAATTGATCGTAGAGATCACAATTATTTGCATTTTAATCTAACATGTTGTATGCTACAAGAATATGTCAGTTTCACTAGTTATTGTTTGAGAACCATATTGGCCCGCCCGCGAGTATTAAATTGAACTGCTTATAAGTTCTGAGCAAATGATCGTAGAAAGCTCGATTGTTTTGCATATTAATAAACATGTAGCTAGCTACAAGGATATATAGATTTCACTAGTTATTGTTTGAGAACCATGTTAGCCCACCCGCGAAAACTAATTCAACAGCTTACAATTTCTGAACAAATGATCGTAGAGAACACAATTATTTGCATTTTAATGAAACATGTTGTATGCTACAAGAATATGTCGGTTTTACTATTTGTTTTTTTAGAAACATATTGGTCCGCCCGCGAGTACTGACTTGTTCTGCTTATAACTTCTGAACAAATGATCGTAGTGAGCGTAATAATTTTGCATATTAATCAGCTTGTTGCATTCTACAAGAATATATCCATTTCACAAGTTGTTGGTTGAGAACCATATTGGCCCGCCCGCGAAAATCAACTTGAACAGCTGATAACTCCTGAACAATTGATCGTACAGAACACAATTATTTGCATTTTAATGAAACATGTTGAATGCTACAAGAATATGTCGGTTTCACTAGTTGTTTTTAGAAAACCATTTTGGCCCACCCGCCAAAACTAATTTCAACTCCTTATAACTTCTGAACAATTGATCGTAGAAAGCGTAATAATTTTGCATATTAAAGAGCATTTTGCATGCTACAAGAATATATCGATTTCATTAGTTTTTGGTTGAGAACCTAAATTGGCCCGCCCGCGAAAATCAACTTGAACTGCTTATAAATCCTGAACAATTGATCGTAGAGCACACAATTATTTGCATTTTAATGAAACATGTTGTATGCTACAAGAATATGTCGGTTTTACAATTTGTTTTTTTAGAAACATATTGGTCCGCCCGCGAGTACTGATTTGTTCTGCTTATAACTTCTGAACAAATGATTCTAGAGAGCGTAATATATTTGCATATTAATCAGCATGTTGCATGCTACAAGAATATAACGATTTCACTAGTTGTTGGTTGAGAACCATATTGGCCCGCACCTGAAAATCAACTTGAACTGCTTATAACTCCTGAAAAATTGATCATAGAGAACACAATTATTTGCATTTTAATGAAACATGTTGAATGCTACAAGAATATGTCGGTTTTACTAGTTGTTTTTTAGAAATCCATATTGGCCCGCCCGCGAGTATTACCATGAACTGTTTCTAACTTCGGAACAAATGATCCTAGAGAGCGTAATAAATTTGCATATTAATCAGCATGTTGCATGCTACAAGAATATATCGATTTCATGGGTTGTTGGTTGAGAACCATATTGGCCCGCCCGCGAAAATTAACTTGAACTGCTTATAACTTCTGAACAATTGATCGTAGCGAACACAATTATTTGCATTTTAATGAAACATGTTGAATGCTTCAAGAATATGTCGGTTTCACTAGTTGTTGTTTGAGAACCATATTGGCCCGCCCGCGAATATTAAATTGAACTGCTTATAACTTCTGAACAAATGATCTTAGAGAGCGTAATAAATTTGCATATTAATCAGCATGTTGCATGCTACAAAAATTAAACGATTTCACTAGTTGTTGTTTGAGAAATATATTGGCATTCCCGCGAAAATTAACTTGAACTGCTTATAACTTCTGAACAATTGATTGTAGAGCACACAATTATTTGCATTTCAATCAAACATGTTGTATGCTACAAGAATATGTCGGTTTCACTAGTTATTGTTTAAGAACCATTTTGGCCCGTCCGCCAAAACTAACTTCAACTCTTTATAACTTCTGAACAAATGATCGTAGAGAGCGTAATAATTTTGCATATCAATCAGCATGTTGCATGCTACAAGAATATATCAATTTCATTGGTTGTTGGTTGAGAACCATATTGGCCCGCCCTCGAAAATCAACTTGAACTGCTTATAACTCCTGAACAATTGATCGTAGAGACCACAATTATTTGCATTTTAATGAAACATGTTGAATGCAACAAGAATATGTCGGTTTCACTAGTTGTTTTTAGAAAACCATATTGGCCCGCCCGCGATTATTAACTTGAACTGTTTATAACTTCTGAACAAATGATCCTAGAGAGCGTAATAAATTTGCATATTAATCAGCATGTTGCATGCTACAAGAATATGTCGGTTTCTCTAGTTGTTTTTAGAAAACCATATTGGTCCGCCCGCGAGTATTAACTTGAACTGTCTATAACTTCTGAACAATTGATCGTAGATAACACAATTATTTGCATTTCAATCAAACATGTTGTATGCTCTCAAGAATATGTCGGTTTCACTAGATATTGTTTGAGAACCATTTTGGCCCGCCCGCCAAAACTAACTTCAACTCCTTATAACTTCTGAACAAAAGATCGTAGAGAGCGTTATAATTTTGCATATTAATCAGCATGTTGCATCCTACAAGAATATATCGATTTCATTGGTTGTTGGTTGAGAACCATATTGGCCCGCCCGCGAAAATTAACTTGAACTGCTTATAACTTCTGAACAATTGATCGTAGCGAACACAATTATTTGCATTTTAATGAAACATGTTTAATGCTTCAAGAATATGTCGGTTTCACTAGTTGTTGTTTGAGAACCACATTGGCCCGCCCGCGAGTATTAACTTGAACTGTTTATGACTTCTGAACAAATGATCCTAGAGAGCGTAATAAATTTGCATATTAATCAGCATGTTGCATGCTACAAGAATATATCGATTTCACTAGTTGTTGGTTGAGAACCATATTGGCCCGCCCCTGAAAATCAACTTGAACTGCTTATAACTCCTGAAAAATTGATCATAGAGAACACAATTATTTGCATTTTAATGAAACATGTTGAATGCTACAACAATATGTCGGTTTCACTAGTTGTTTTTTAGAAAACCATATTAGTCCGCCCGCGAGTATTACCTTGAACTGTTTATAAAATCGGAACAAATGATCCTAGAGAGCGTAATAAATTTGCATATTAATCAGCATGTTGCATGCTAGAAGAATATATCGATTTCACTAGTTTTTGGTTGAGAACCATATTGGCCCGCCCGAGAAAATCAACTTGAACTGCTTATAACTCCTGAACAATTGATCGTAGAGATCAAAATTATTTGCATTTTAATCTAACATGTTGTATGCTACAAGAATATGTCGGTTTTACTATTTGTTTTTTTAGAAACATATTGGTCCGCCCGCGAGTACTGACTTGTTCTGCTTATAACTTTTGAACAAATGATCGTAGTGAGCGTAATAATTTTGCATATTAATCAGCTTGTTGCATTCTACAAGAATATATCCATTTCACAAGTTGTTGGTTGAGAACCATATTGGCCCGCCCGCGAAAATCAACTTGAACAGCTGATAACTCCTGAACAATTGATCGTACAGAACACAATTATTTGCATTTTAATGAAACATGTTGAATGCTACAAGAATATGTCGGTTTCACTAGTTGTTTTTAGAAAACCATTTTGGCCCACCCGCCAAAACTAATTTCAACTCCTTATAACTTCTGAACAATTGATCGTAGAAAGCGTAATAATTTTGCATATTAAACAGCATTTTGCATGCTACAAGAATATATCGATTTCATTAGTTTTTGGTTGAGAACCTAAATTGGCCCGCCCGCGAAAATCAACTTGAACTGCTTATAAATCCTGAACAATTGATCGTAGAGCACACAATTATTTGCATTTTAATGAAACATGTTGTATGCTACAAGAATATGTCGGTTTTACAATTTGTTTTTTTAGAAACATATTGGTCCGCCCGCGAGTACTGACTTGTTCTGCTTATAACTTCTGAACAAATGATCCTAGAGAGCGTAATATATTTGCATATTAATCAGCATGTTGCATGCTACAAGAATATAACGATTTCACTAGTTGTTGGTTGAGAACCATATTGGCCCGCACCTGAAAATCAACTTGAACTGCTTATAACTCCTGAAAAATTGATCATAGAGAACACAATTATTTGCATTTTAATGAAACATGTTGAATGCTACAAGAATATGTCGGTTTCACTAGTTGTTTTTTAGAAATCCATATTGGCCCGCCCGCGAGTATTACCTTGAACTGTTTCTAACTTCGGAACAAATGATCCTAGAGAGCGTAATAAATTTGCATATTAATCAGCATGTTGCATGCTAGAAGAATATATCGATTTCACTAGTTTTTGGTTGAGAACCATATTGGCCCGACCGCGAAAATCAACTTGAACTGCTTATAACTCCTGAACAATTGATCGTTGAGAACACAATTATTTGCATTTCAATCAAACATGTATGCTACAAGAATATGTCGGTTTCACTAGTTATTGTTTGAGAACCATTTTGTCCCGCCCGCCGAAACTAACTTCAACTCCTTATAACTTCTGATCAGATTATCGTAGAGACCTTAATAATTTTGCATATTAATCAGCATGTTGCATGCTACAAGAATATATCGATTTCATTAGTTTTTGGTTGAGAACCTAAATTGGCCTGCAAGCGAAAATCAACTTGAACTGCTTATAACTCCTGAACAATTGATCGTAGGGAACACAATAATTTGCATTTTAATGAAACATGTTGAATGCTACAAGAATATGTCGGTTTCACTAGTTGTTATTTGAGAACAATATTGGCCCGTCCGCGAGTATTAATTTGAACTTCTTACAACTTCTGAACAAATGATAGTAGAGAGCGTAAAAAAATTGCATATTAATCAGCATGTTGCATGCTACAAGAAAATATCGATTTTTTTAGTTTTTGGTTGAGAACCATATTGGCCCGCCCGAGAAAATCAACTTGAACTGCTTATAACTCCTGAACAATTGATCGTAGAGATCACAATTATTTGCATTTTAATCTAACATGTTGTATGCTACAAGAATATGTCAGTTTCACTAGTTATTTTTTGAGAACCATATTGGCCCGCCCGCGAGTATTAAATTGAACTGCTTATAAGTTCTGAGCAAATGATCGTAGAAAACTCGATTGTTTTGCATATTAATAAACATGTAGCTAGCTACAAGGATATATAGATTTCACTAGTTATTGTTTGAGTACCATGTTAGCCCACCCGCGAAAACTAATTCAACAGCTTACAATTTCTGAACAAATGATCGTAGAGAACACAATTATTTGCATTTTAATGAAACATGTTGTATGCTACAAGAATATGTCGGTTTTACTATTTGTTTTTTTGGAAACATATTGGTCCGCCCGCGAGTACTGACTTGTTCTGCTTATAACTTCTGAACAAATGATCGTAGTGAGCGTAATAATTTTGCATATTAATTAGCTTGTTGCATGCTACAAGAATATATCCATTTCACAAGTTGTTGGTTGAGAACCATATTGGCCCGCCCGCGAAAATCAACTTGAACAGCTGATAACTCCTGAACAATTGATCGTACAGAACACAATTATTTGCATTTTAATGAAACATGTTGAATTCTACAAGAATATGTCGGTTTCACTAGTTGTTTTTAGAAAACCATTTTGGCCCACCCGCCAAAACTAATTTCAATTCCTTATAACTTCTGAACAATTGATCGTAGAAAGCGTAATAATTTTGCATATTAAACAGCATTTTGCATGCTACAAGAATATATCGATTTCATGGGTTGTTGGTTGAGAACCATATTGGCCCGCCCGCGAAAATTAACTTGAACTGCTTATAACTTCTGAACAATTGATCGTAGCGAACACAATTATTTGCATTTTAATGAAACATGTTGAATGCTTCAAGAATATGTCGGTTTCACTAGTTGTTGTTTGAGAACCATATTGGCCCGCCCGCGAATATTAAATTGAACTGCTTATAACTTCTGAACAAATGATCTTAGAGAGCGTAATAAATTTGCATATTAATCAGCATGTTGCATGCTACAAAAATTAAACGATTTCACTAGTTGTTGGTTGAGAACCATATTGACCCGCCCGCGAAAATTAATTTGAACTGCTTATAACTTCTGAACAAATAATCGTAGAAAGCGTAATAATTTTTCATATTAATCAGCATGTTGCATGCTACAAGAATATATCGATTTCACTAGTTGTTGTTTGAGAAATATATTGGCATTCCCGCGAAAATTAACTTGAACTGCTTATAACTTCTGAACAATTGATTGTAGAGCACACAATTATTTGCATTTCAATCAAACATGTTGTATGCTACAAGAATATGTCGGTTTCACTAGTTATTGTTTAAGAACCATTTTGGCCCGTCCGCCAAAACTAACTTCAACTCTTTATAACTTCTGAACAAATGATCGTAGAGAGCGTAATAATTTTGCATATCAATCAGCATGTTGCATGCTACAAGAATATATCAATTTCATTGGTTGTTGGTTGAGAACCATATTGGCCCGCCCTCGAAAATCAACTTGAACTGCTTATAACTCCTAAACAATTGATCGTAGAGACCACAATTATTTGCATTTTAAAGAAACATGTTGAATGCAACAAAAATATGTCGGTTTCATTAGTTGTTTTTAGAAAACCATATTGGCCCGCCCGCGAGTATTAACTTGAACTGTTTATAACTTCTGAACAAATGATCCTAGAGAGCGTAATAAATTTGCATATTAATCAGCATGTTGCATGCTACAAGAATATGTCGGTTTCACTAGTTGTTTTTAGAAAACCATATTGGTCCGCCCGCGAGTATTAACTTGAACTGTCTATAACTTCTGAACAATTGATCGTAGAGAACACAATTATTTGTATTTCAATCAAACATGTTGTATGCTCTCAAGAATATGTCGGTTTCACTAGATATTGTTTGAGAACCATTTTGGCCCGCCCGCCAAAACTAACTTCAACTCCTTATAACTTCTGAACAAAAGATCGTAGAGAGCGTTATAATTTTGCATATTAATCAGCATGTTGCATCCTACAAGAATATATCGATTTCATTGGTTGTTGGTTGAGAACCATATGGCCCGCCCGCGAAAATTAACTTGAACTGCTTATAACTTCTGAACAATTGATCGTAGCGAACACAATTATTTGCATTTTAATGAAACATGTTTAATGCTTCAAGAATATGTCGGTTTCACTAGTTGTTGTTTGAGAACCACATTGGCCCGCCCGCGAGTATTAACTTGAACTCTTTATGACTTCTGAACAAATGATCCTAGAGAGCGTAATAAATTTGCATATTAATCAGCATGTTGCATGCTACAAGAATATATCGATTTCACTAGTTGTTGGTTGAGAACCATATTGGCCCGCCCCTGAAAATCAACTTGAACTGCTTATAACTCCTGTAAAATTGATAATAGAGAACACAATTATTTGCATTTTAATGAAACATGTTGAATGCTACAACAATCTGTCGGTTTCACTAGTTGTTTTTTA
This sequence comes from Lepisma saccharinum, assembly GCF_977018435.1. NCBI lineage: Eukaryota > Metazoa > Arthropoda > Insecta > Zygentoma > Lepismatidae > Lepisma > Lepisma saccharinum. Next base: position 1,626,079 of record NW_028142885.1, read on the forward strand.
GAAAACCATATTAGCCCGCCCGCGAGTATTACCTTGAACTGTTTATAACTTCGGAACAAATGATCCTAGAGAGCGTAATAAATTTGCATATTAATCAGCATGTTGCATGCTAGAAGAATATATCGATTTCACTAGTTTTTGGTTGAGAACCATATTGGCCCGCCCGAGAAAATCAACTTGAACTGCTTATAACTCCTGAACAATTGATCGTAGAGATCACAATTATTTGCATTTTAATCTAACATGTTGTATGCTACAAGAATATGTCGGTTTTACTATTTGTTTTTTTAGAAACATATTGGTCCGCCCGCGAGTACTGACTTGTTCAGCTTATAACTTCTGAACAAATGATCGTAGTGAGCGTAATAATTTTGCATATTAATCAGCTTGTTGCATTCTACAAGAATATATCCATTTCACAAGTTGTTGGTTGAGAACCATATTGGCCCGCCCGCGAAAATCAACTTGAACAGCTGATAACTCCTGAACAATTGATCGTACAGAACACAATTATTTGCATTTTAATGAAACATGTTGAATGCTACAAGAATATGTCGGTTTCACTAGTTGTTTTTAGAAAACCATTTTGGCCCACCCGCCAAAACTAATTTCAACTCCTTATAACTTCTGAACAATTGATCGTAGAAAGCGTAATAATTTTGCATATTAAACAGCATTTAGCATGCTACAAGAATATATCGATTTCATTAGTTTTTGGTTGAGAACCTAAATTGGCCCGCCCGCGAAAATCAACTTGAACTGCTTATAAATCCTGAACAATTGATCGTAGAGCACACAATTATTTGCATTTTAATGAAACATGTTGTATGCTACAAGAATATGTCGGTTTTACAATTTGTTTTTTTAGAAACATATTGGTCCGCCCGCGAGTACTGACTTGTTCTGCTTATAACTTCTGAACAAATGATCCTAGAGAGCTTAGTATATTTGCATATTAATCAGCATGTTGCATGCTACAAGAATATAACGATTTCACTAGTTGTTGGTTGAGAAACATATTGGCCCGCACCTGAAAATCAACTTGAACTGCTTATAACTCCTGAAAAATTGATCATAGAGAACACAATTATTTGCATTTTAATGAAACATGTTGAATGCTACAAGAATATGTCGGTTTCACTAGTTGTTTTTTAGAAATCCATATTGGCCCGCCCGCGAGTATTACCTTGAACTGTTTCTAACTTCGGAACAAATGATCCTAGAGAGCGTAATAAATTTGCATATTAATCAGCATGTTGCATGCTAGAAGAATATATCGATTTCACTAGTTTTTGGTTGAGAACCATATTGGCCCGACCGCGAAAATCAACTTGAACTGCTTATAACTCCTGAACAATTGATCGTTGAGAACACAATTATTTGCATTTCAATCAAACATGTATGCTACAAGAATATGTCGGTTTCACTAGTTATTGTTTGAGAACCATTTTGTCCCGCCCGCCGAAACTAACTTCAACTCCTTATAACTTCTGAACAAATTATCGTAGAGACCTTAATAATTTTGCATATTAATCAGCATGTTGCATGCTACAAGAATATATCGATTTCATTAGTTTTTGGTTGAGAACCTAAATTGGCCCGCAAGCGAAAATCAATTTGAACTGCTTATAACTCCTGAACAATTGATCGTAGGGAACACAATTATTTGCATTTTAATGAAACATGTTGAATGCTACAAGAATATGTCGGTTTCACTAGTTGTTATTTGAGAACAATATTGGCCCGTCCGCGAGTATTAATTTGAACTGCTTACAACTTCTGAACAAATGATAGTAGAGAGCGTAAAAAAATTGCATGTTAATCAGCATGTTGCATGCTACAAGAAAATATCGATTTTTTTAGTTTTTGGTTGAGAACCATATTGGCCTGCCCGCGAAAATCAACTTGAACTGCTTATAACTCCTGAACAATTGATCATAGAGCACACAATTATTTGCATTTTAATGAAACATGTTGAATGCTACAATAATATGTCGGTTTCACTAATTGTTTTTAGAAAACCATATTGGCCCGTAAGAGAGAATTAACTTGAACTGTTTATAACTTCTGAAAAATGATCCTAGAGAGCGTAATAAATTTGCATATTAATCAGCATGTTGCATGCTACAAAAATTAAACGATTTCACTAGTTGTTGTTTGAGAAATATATTGGCATTCCCGCGAAAATTAACTTGAACTGCTTATAACTTCTGAACAATTGATTGTAGAGCACACAATTATTTGCATTTCAATCAAACATGTTGTATGCTACAAGAATATGTCGGTTTCACTAGTTATTGTTTAAGAACCATTTTGGCCCGTCCGCCAAAACTAACTTCAACTTTATAACTTCAGAACAAATGATCGTAGAGAGCGTAATAATTTTGCATATCAATCAGCATGTTGCATGCTACAAGAATATATCAATTTCATTGGTTGTTGGTTGAGAACCATATTGGCCCGCCCTCGAAAATCAACTTGAACTGCTTATAACTCCTGAACAATTGATCGTAGAGACCACAATTATTTGCATTTTAATGAAACATGTTGAATGCAACAAGAATATGTCGGTTTCACTAGTTGTTTTTAGAAAACCATATTGGCCCGCCCGCGATTATTAACTTGAACTGTTTATAACTTCTGAACAAATGATCCTAGAGAGCGTAATAAATTTGCATATTAATCAGCATGTTGCATGCTACAAGAATATGTCGGTTTCTCTAGTTGTTTTTAGAAAACCATATTGGTCCGCCCGCGAGTATTAACTTGAACTGTCTATAACTTCTGAACAATTGATCGTAGAGAACACAATTATTTGCATTTCAATCAAACATGTTGTATGCTCTCAAGAATATGTCGGTTTCACTAGATATTGTTTGAGATCCATTTTGGCCCGCCCGCCAAAACTAACTTCAACTCCTTATAACTTCTGAACAAAAGATCGTAGAGAGCGTTATAATTTTGCATATTAATCAGCATGTTGCATCCTACAAGAATATATCGATTTCATTGGTTGTTGGTTGAGAACCATATTGGCCCGCCCGCGAAAATTAACTTGAACTGCTTATAACTTCTGAACAATTGATCGTAGCGAACACAATTATTTGCATTTTAATGAAACATGTTTAATGCTTCAAGAATATGTCGGTTTCACTAGTTGTTGTTTGAGAACCACATTGGCCCGCCCGCGAGTATTAACTTGAACTGTTTATGACTTCTGAACAAATGATCCTAGAGAGCGTAATAAATTTGCATATTAATCAGCATGTTGCATGCTACAAGAATATATCGATTTCACTAGTTGTTGGTTGAGAACCATATTGGCCCGCCCCTGAAAATCAACTTGAACTGCTTATAACTCCTGAAAAATTGATCATAGAGAACACAATTATTTGCATTTTAATGAAACATGTTGAATGCTACAACAATACGTCGGTTTCACTAGTTGTTTTTTAGAAAACCATATTAGTCCGCCCGCGAGTATTACCTTGAACTGTTTATAAAATCGGAACAAATGATCCTAGAGAGCGTAATAAATTTGCATATTAATCAGCATGTTGCATGCTAGAAGAATATATCGATTTCACTAGTTTTTGGTTGAGAACCATATTGGCCCGCCCGAGAAAATCAACTTGAACTGCTTATAACTCCTGAACAATTGATCGTAGAGATCAAAATTATTTGCATTTTAATCTAACATGTTGTATGCTACAAGAATATGTCGGTTTTACTATTTGTTTTTTTAGAAACATATTGGTCCGCCCGCGAGTACTGACTTGTTCTGCTTATAACTTTTGAACAAATGATCGTAGTGAGCGTATTAATTTTGCATATTAATCAGCTTGTTGCATTCTACAAGAATATATCCATTTCACAAGTTGTTGGTTGAGAACCATATTGGCCCGCCCGCGAAAATCAACTTGAACAGCTGATAACTCCTGAACAATTGATCGTACAGAACACAATTATTTGCATTTTAATGAAACATGTTGAATGCTACAAGAATATGTCGGTTTCACTAGTTGTTTTTAGAAAACCATTTTGGCCCACCCGCCAAAACTAATTTCAACTCCTTATAACTTCTGAACAATTGATCGTAGAAAGCGTAATAATTTTGCATATTAAACAGCATTTTGCATGCTACAAGAATATATCGATTTCATTAGTTTTTGGTTGAGAACCTAAATTGGCCCGCCCGCGAAAATCAACTTGAACTGCTTATAAATCCTGAACAATTGATCGTAGAGCACACAATTATTTGCATTTTAATGAAACATGTTGTATGCTACAAGAATATGTCGGTTTTACAATTTGTTTTTTTAGAAACATATTGGTCCGCCCGCGAGTACTGACTTGTTCAGCTTATAACTTCTGAACAAATGATCCTAGAGAGCGTAATATATTTGCATATTAATCAGCATGTTGCATGCTACAAGAATATAACGATTTCACTAGTTGTTGGTTGAGAACCATTTTGGCCCGCACCTGAAAATCAACTTGAACTGCTTATAACTCCTGAAAAATTGATCATAGAGAACACAATTATTTGCATTTTAATGAAACATGTTGAATGCTACAAGAATATGTCGGTTTCACTAGTTGTTTTTTAGAAATCCATATTGGCCCGCCCGCGAGTATTACCTTGAACTGTTTCTAACTTCGGAACAAATGATCCTAGAGAGCGTAATAAATTTGCATATTAATCAGCATGTTGCATGCTAGAAGAATATATCGATTTCACTAGTTTTTGGTTGAGAACCATATTGGCCCGACCGCGAAAATCAACTTGAACTGCTTATAACTCCTGAACAATTGATCGTTGAGAACACAATTATTTGCATTTCAATCAAACATGTATGCTACAAGAATATGTCGGTTTCACTAGTTATTGTTTGAGAACCATTTTGTCCCGCCCGCCGAAACTAACTTCAACTCCTTATAACTTCTGATCAGATTATCGTAGAGACCTTAATAATTTTGCATATTAATCAGCATGTTGCATGCTACAAGAATATATCGATTTCATTAGTTTTTGGTTGAGAACCTAAATTGGCCTGCAAGCGAAAATCAACTTGAACTGCTTATAACTCCTGAACAATTGATCGTAGGGAACACAATTATTTGCATTTTAATGAAACATGTTGAATCCTACAAGAATATGTCGGTTTCACTAGTTGTTATTTGAGAACAATATTGGCCCGTCCGCGAGTATTAATTTGAACTTCTTACAACTTCTGAACAAATGATAGTAGAGAGCGTAAAAAAATTGCATATTAATCAGCATGTTGCATGCTACAAGAAAATATCGATTTTTTTAGTTTTTGGTTGAGAACCATATTGGCCCGCCCGAGAAAATCAACTTGAACTGCTTATAACTCCTGAACAATTGATCGTAGAGATCACAATTATTTGCATTTTAATCTAACATGTTGTATGCTACAAGAATATGTCAGTTTCACTAGTTATTGTTTGAGAACCATATTGGCCCGCCCGCGAGTATTAAATTGAACTGCTTATAAGTTCTGAGCAAATGATCGTAGAAAACTCGATTGTTTTGCATATTAATAAACATGTAGCTAGCTACAAGGATATATAGATTTCACTAGTTATTGTTTGAGAACCATGTTAGCCCACCCGCGAAAACTAATTCAACAGCTTACAATTTCTGAACAAATGATCGTAGAGAACACAATTATTTGCATTTTAATGAAACATGTTGTATGCTACAAGAATATGTCGGTTTTACTATTTGTTTTTTTGGAAACATATTGGTCCGCCCGCGAGTACTGACTTGTTCTGCTTATAACTTCTGAACAAATGATCGTAGTGAGCGTAATAATTTTGCATATTAATTAGCTTGTTGCATGCTACAAGAATATATCCATTTCACAAGTTGTTGGTTGAGAACCATATTGGCCCGCCCGCGAAAATCAACTTGAACAGCTGATAACTCCTGAACAATTGATCGTACAGAACACAATTATTTGCATTTTAATGAAACATGTTGAATTCTACAAGAATATGTCGGTTTCACTAGTTGTTTTTAGAAAACCATTTTGGCCCACCCGCCAAAACTAATTTCAATTCCTTATAACTTCTGAACAATTGATCGTAGAAAGCGTAATAATTTTGCATATTAAACAGCATTTTGCATGCTACAAGAATATATCGATTTCATGGGTTGTTGGTTGAGAACCATATTGGCCCGCCCGCGAAAATTAACTTGAACTGCTTATAACTTCTGAACAATTGATCGTAGCGAACACAATTATTTGCATTTTAATGAAACATGTTGAATGCTTCAAGAATATGTCGGTTTCACTAGTTGTTGTTTGAGAACCATATTGGCCCGCCCGCGAATATTAAATTGAACTGCTTATAACTTCTGAACAAATGATCCTAGAGAGCGTAATAAATTTGCATATTAATCAGCATGTTGCATGCTACAAAAATTAAACGATTTCACTAGTTGTTGTTTGAGAAATATATTGGCATTCCCGCGAAAATTAACTTGAACTGCTTATAACTTCTGAACAATTGATTGTAGAGCACACAATTATTTGCATTTCAATCAAACATGTTGTATGCTACAAGAATATGTCGGTTTCACTAGTTATTGTTTAAGAACCATTTTGGCCCGTCCGCCAAAACTAACTTCAACTTTATAACTTCAGAACAAATGATCGTAGAGAGCGTAATAATTTTGCATATCAATCAGCATGTTGCATGCTACAAGAATATATCAATTTCATTGGTTGTTGGTTGAGAACCATATTGGCCCGCCCTCGAAAATCAACTTGAACTGCTTATAACTCCTGAACAATTGATCGTAGAGACCACAATTATTTGCATTTTAATGAAACATGTTGAATGCAACAAGAATATGTCGGTTTCACTAGTTGTTTTTAGAAAACCATATTGGCCCGCCCGCGATTATTAACTTGAACTGTTTATAACTTCTGAACAAATGATCCTAGAGAGCGTAATAAATTTGCATATTAATCAGCATGTTGCATGCTACAAGAATATGTCGGTTTCTCTAGTTGTTTTTAGAAAACCATATTGGTCCGCCCGCGAGTATTAACTTGAACTGTCTATAACTTCTGAACAATTGATCGTAGAGAACACAATTATTTGCATTTCAATCAAACATGTTGTATGCTCTCAAGAATATGTCGGTTTCACTAGATATTGTTTGAGAACCATTTTGGCCCGCCCGCCAAAACTAACTTCAACTCCTTATAACTTCTGAACAAAAGATCGTAGAGAGCGTTATAATTTTGCATATTAATCAGCATGTTGCATCCTACATGAATATATCGATTTCATTGGTTGTTGGTTGAGAACCATATTGGCCCGCCCGCGAAAATTAACTTGAACTGCTTATAACTTCTGAACAATTGATCGTAGCGAACACAATTATTTGCATTTTAATGAAACATGTTTAATGCTTCAAGAATATGTCGGTTTCACTAGTTGTTGTTTGAGAACCACATTGGCCCGCCCGCGAGTATTAACTTGAACTGTTTATGACTTCTGAACAAATGATCCTAGAGAGCGTAATAAATTTGCATATTAATCAGCATGTTGCATGCTACAAGAATATATCGATTTCACTAGTTGTTGGTTGAGAACCATATTGGCCCGCCCCTGAAAATCAACTTGAACTGCTTATAACTCCTGAAAAATTGATCATAGAGAACACAATTATTTGCATTTTAATGAAACATGTTGAATGCTACAACAATACGTCGGTTTCACTAGTTGTTTTTTAGAAAACCATATTAGTCCGCCCGCGAGTATTACCTTGAACTGTTTATAAAATCGGAACAAATGATCCTAGAGAGCGTAATAAATTTGCATATTAATCAGCATGTTGCATGCTAGAAGAATATATCGATTTCACTAGTTTTTGGTTGAGAACCATATTGGCCCGCCCGAGAAAATCAACTTGAACTGCTTATAACTCCTGAACAATTGATCGTAGAGATCAAAATTATTTGCATTTTAATCTAACATGTTGTATGCTACAAGAATATGTCGGTTTTACTATTTGTTTTTTTAGAAACATATTGGTCCGCCCGCGAGTACTGACTTGTTCTGCTTATAACTTTTGAACAAATGATCGTAGTGAGCGTAATAATTTTGCATATTAATCAGCTTGTTGCATTCTACAAGAATATATCCATTTCACAAGTTGTTGGTTGAGAACCATATTGGCCCGCCCGCGAAAATCAACTTGAACAGCTGATAACTCCTGAACAATTGATCGTACAGAACACAATTATTTGCATTTTAATGAAACATGTTGAATGCTACAAGAATATGTCGGTTTCACTAGTTGTTTTTAGAAAACCATTTTGGCCCACCCGCCAAAACTAATTTCAACTCCTTATAACTTCTGAACAATTGATCGTAGAAAGCGTAATAATTTTGCATATTAAACAGCATTTTGCATGCTACAAGAATATATCGATTTCATTAGTTTTTGGTTGAGAACCTAAATTGGCCCGCCCGCGAAAATCAACTTGAACTGCTTATAAATCCTGAACAATTGATCGTAGAGCACACAATTATTTGCATTTTAATGAAACATGTTGTATGCTACAAGAATATGTCGGTTTTACAATTTGTTTTTTTAGAAACATATTGGTCCGCCCGCGAGTACTGACTTGTTCTGCTTATAACTTCTGAACAAATGATCCTAGAGAGCGTAATATATTTGCATATTAATCAGCATGTTGCATGCTACAAGAATATAACGATTTCACTAGTTGTTGGTTGAGAACCATATTGGCCCGCACCTGAAAATCAACTTGAACTGCTTATAACTCCTGAAAAATTGATCATAGAGAACACAATTATTTGCATTTTAATGAAACATGTTGAATGCTACAAGAATATGTCGGTTTCACTAGTTGTTTTTTAGAAATCCATATTGGCCCGCCCGCGAGTATTACCTTGAACTGTTTCTAACTTCGGAACAAATGATCCTAGAGAGCGTAATAAATTTGCATATTAATCAGCATGTTGCATGCTAGAAGAATATATCGATTTCACTAGTTTTTGGTTGAGAACCATATTGGCCCGACCGCGAAAATCAACTTGAACTGCTTATAACTCCTGAACAATTGATCGTTGAGAACACAATTATTTGCATTTCAATCAAACATGTATGCTACAAGAATATGTCGGTTTCACTAGTTATTGTTTGAGAACCATTTTGTCCCGCCCGCCGAAACTAACTTCAACTCCTTATAACTTCTGATCAGAATATCGTAGAGACCTTAATAATTTTGCATATTAATCAGCATGTTGCATGCTACAAGAATATATCGATTTCATTAGTTTTTGGTTGAGAACCTAAATTGGCCTGCAAGCGAAAATCAACTTGAACTGCTTATAACTCCTGAACAATTGATCGTAGGGAACACAATTATTTGCATTTTAATGAAACATGTTGAATGCTACAAGAATATGTCGGTTTCACTAGTTGTTATTTGAGAACAATATTGGCCCGTCCGCGAGTATTAATTTGAACTTCTTACAACTTCTGAACAAATGATAGTAGAGAGCGTAAAAAAATTGCATATTAATCAGCATGTTGCATGCTACAAGAAAATATCGATTTTTTTAGTTTTTGGTTGAGAACCATATTGGCCCGCCCGAGAAAATCAACTTGAACTGCTTATAACTCCTGAACAATTGATCGTAGAGATCACAATTATTTGCATTTTAATCTAACATGTTGTATGCTACAAGAATATGTCAGTTTCACTAGTTATTGTTTGAGAACCATATTGGCCCGCCCGCGAGTATTAAATTGAACTGCTTATAAGTTCTGAGCAAATGATCGTAGAAAACTCGATTGTTTTGCATATTAATAAACATGTAGCTAGCTACAAGGATATATAGATTTCACTAGTTATTGTTTGAGAACCATGTTAGCCCACCCGCGAAAACTAATTCAACAGCTTACAATTTCTGAACAAATGATCGTAGAGAACACAATTATTTGCATTTTAATGAAACATGTTGTATGCTACAAGAATATGTCGGTTTTACTATTTGTTTTTTTGGAAACATATTGGTCCGCCCGCGAGTACTGACTTGTTCTGCTTATAACTTCTGAACAAATGATCGTAGTGAGCGTAATAATTTTGCATATTAATTAGCTTGTTGCATGCTACAAGAATATATCCATTTCACAAGTTGTTGGTTGAGAACCATATTGGCCCGCCCGCGAAAATCAACTTGAACAGCTGATAACTCCTGAACAATTGATCGTACAGAACACAATTATTTGCATTTTAATGAAACATGTTGAATTCTACAAGAATATGTCGGTTTCACTAGTTGTTTTTAGAAAACCATTTTGGCCCACCCGCCAAAACTAATTTCAATTCCTTATAACTTCTGAACAATTGATCGTAGAAAGCGTAATAATTTTGCATATTAAACAGCATTTTGCATGCTACAAGAATATATCGATTTCATGGGTTGTTGGTTGAGAACCATATTGGCCCGCCCGCGAAAATTAACTTGAACTGCTTATAACTTCTGAACAATTGATCGTAGCGAACACAATTATTTGCATTTTAATGAAACATGTTGAATGCTTCAAGAATATGTCGGTTTCACTAGTTGTTGTTTGAGAACCATATTGGCCCGCCCGCGAATATTAAATTGAACTGCTTATAACTTCTGAACAAATGATCTTAGAGAGCGTAATAAATTTGCATATTAATCAGCATGTTGCATGCTACAAAAATTAAACGATTTCACTAGTTGTTGGTTGAGAACCATATTGACCCGCCCGCGAAAATTAATTTGAACTGCTTATAACTTCTGAACAAATAATCGTAGAAAGCGTAATAATTTTTCATATTAATCAGCATGTTGCATGCTACAAGAATATATCGAATTCACTAGTTGTTGTTTGAGAAATATATTGGCATTCCCGCGAAAATTAACTTGAACTGCTTATAACTTCTGAACAATTGATTGTAGAGCACACAATTATTTGCATTTCAATCAAACATGTTGTATGCTACAAGAATATGTCGGTTTCACTAGTTATTGTTTAAGAACCATTTTGGCCCGTCCGCCAAAACTAACTTCAACTCTTTATAACTTCTGAACAAATGATCGTAGAGAGCGTAATAATTTTGCATATCAATCAGCATGTTGCATGCTACAAGAATATATCAATTTCATTGGTTGTTGGTTGAGAACCATATTGGCCCGCCCTCGAAAATCAACTTGAACTGCTTATAACTCCTAAACAATTGATCGTAGAGACCACAATTATTTGCATTTTAATGAAACATGTTGAATGCAACAAAAATATGTCGGTTTCATTAGTTGTTTTTAGAAAACCATATTGGCCCGCCCGCGAGTATTAACTTGAACTGTTTATAACTTCTGAATAAATGATCCTAGAGAGCGTAATAAATTTGCATATTAATCAGCATGTTGCATGCTACAAGAATATGTCGGTTTCACTAGTTGTTTTTAGAAAACCATATTGGTCCGCCCGCGAGTATTAACTTGAACTGTCTATAACTTCTGAACAATTGATCGTAGAGAACACAATTATTTGTATTTCAATCAAACATGTTGTATGCTCTCAAGAATATGTCGGTTTCACTAGATATTGTTTGAGAACCATTTTGGCCCGCCCGCCAAAACTAACTTCAACTCCTTATAACTTCTGAACAAAAGATCGTAGAGAGCGTTATAATTTTGCATATTAATCAGCATGTTGCATCCTACAAGAATATATCGATTTCATTGGTTGTTGGTTGAGAACCATATGGCCCGCCCGCGAAAATTAACTTGAACTGCTTATAACTTCTGAACAATTGATCGTAGCGAACACAATTATTTGCATTTTAATGAAACATGTTTAGTGCTTCAAGAATATGTCGGTTTCACTAGTTGTTGTTTGAGAACCACATTGGCCCGCCCGCGAGTATTAACTTGAACTCTTTATGACTTCTGAACAAATGATCCTAGAGAGCGTAATAAATTTGCATATTAATCAGCATGTTGCATGCTACAAGAATATATCGATTTCACTAGTTGTTGGTTGAGAACCATATTGGCCCGCCCCTGAAAATCAACTTGAACTGCTTATAACTCCTGTAAAATTGATAATAGAGAACACAATTATTTGCATTTTAATGAAACATGTTGAATGCTACAACAATCTGTCGGTTTCACTAGTTGTTTTTTAGAAAACCATATTAGCCCGCCCGCGAGTATTACCTTGAACTGTTTATAACTTCGGAACAAATGATCCTAGAGAGCGTAATAAATTTGCATATTAATCAGCATGTTGCATGCTAGAAGAATATATCGATTTCACTAGTTTTTGGTTGAGAACCATATTGGCCCGCCCGAGAAAATCAACTTGAACTGCTTATAACTCCTGAACAATTGATCGTAGAGATCACAATTATTTGCATTTTAATCTAACATGTTGTATGCTACAAGAATATGTCGGTTTTACTATTTGTTTTTTTAGAAACATATTGGTCCGCCCGCGAGTACTGACTTGTTCAGCTTATAACTTCTGAACAAATGATCGTAGTGAGCGTAATAATTTTGCATATTAATCAGCTTGTTGCATTCTACAAGAATATATCCATTTCACAAGTTGTTGGTTGAGAACCATATTGGCCCGCCCGCGAAAATCAACTTGAACAGCTGATAACTCCTGAACAATTGATCGTACAGAACACAATTATTTGCATTTTAATGAAACATGTTGAATGCTACAAGAATATGTCGGTTTCACTAGTTGTTTTTAGAAAACCATTTTGGCCCACCCGCCAAAACTAATTTCAACTCCTTATAACTTCTGAACAATTGATCGTAGAAAGCGTAATAATTTTGCATATTAAACAGCATTTTGCATGCTACAAGAATATATCGATTTCATTAGTTTTTGGTTGAGAACCTAAATTGGCCCGCCCGCGAAAATCAACTTGAACTGCTTATAAATCCTGAACAATTGATCGTAGAGCACACAATTATTTGCATTTTAATGAAACATGTTGTATGCTACAAGAATATGTCGGTTTTACAATTTGTTTTTTTAGAAACATATTGGTCCGCCCGCGAGTACTGACTTGTTCTGCTTATAACTTCTGAACAAATGATCCTAGAGAGCTTAATATATTTGCATATTAATCAGCATGTTGCATGCTACAAGAATATAACGATTTCACTAGTTGTTGGTTGAGAAACATATTGGCCCGCACCTGAAAATCAACTTGAACTGCTTATAACTCCTGAAAAATTGATCATAGAGAACACAATTATTTGCATTTTAATGAAACATGTTGAATGCTACAAGAATATGTCGGTTTCACTAGTTGTTTTTTAGAAATCCATATTGGCCCGCCCGCGAGTATTACCTTGAACTGTTTCTAACTTCGGAACAAATGATCCTAGAGAGCGTAATAAATTTGCATATTAATCAGCATGTTGCATGCTAGAAGAATATATCGATTTCACTAGTTTTTGGTTGAGAACCATATTGGCCCGACCGCGAAAATCAACTTGAACTGCTTATAACTCCTGAACAATTGATCGTTGAGAACACAATTATTTGCATTTCAATCAAACATGTATGCTACAAGAATATGTCGGTTTCACTAGTTATTGTTTGAGAACCATTTTGTCCCGCCCGCCGAAACTAACTTCAACTCCTTATAACTTCTGAACAAATTATCGTAGAGACCTTAATAATTTTGCATATTAATCAGCATGTTGCATGCTACAAGAATATATCGATTTCATTAGTTTTTGGTTGAGAACCTAAATTGGCCCGCAAGCGAAAATCAATTTGAACTGCTTATAACTCCTGAACAATTGATCGTAGGGAACACAATTATTTGCATTTTAATGAAACATGTTGAATGCTACAAGAATATGTCGGTTTCACTAGTTGTTATTTGAGAACAATATTGGCCCGTCCGCGAGTATTAATTTGAACTGCTTACAACTTCTGAACAAATGATAGTAGAGAGCGTAAAAAAATTGCATGTTAATCAGCATGTTGCATGCTACAAGAAAATATCGATTTTTTTAGTTTTTGGTTGAGAACCATATTGGCCTGCCCGCGAAAATCAACTTGAACTGCTTATAACTCCTGAACAATTGATCATAGAGCACACAATTATTTGCATTTTAATGAAACATGTTGAATGCTACAAGAATATGTCGGTTTCACTAGTTGTTTTTAGAAAACCATATTGGCCCGTAAGAGAGAATTAACTTGAACTGTTTATAACTTCTGAAAAATGATCCTAGAGAGCGTAATAAATTTGCATATTAATCAGCATGTTGCATGCTACAAGAATATATCAATTTCACTAGTTGTTGGTTGAGAACCATATTGGCCCGCCTTTGAAAATCAACTTGAACTGCTTATAACTCCTGAAAAATTGATCATAGAGAACACAATTATTTGCATTTTAATGAAACATGTTTAATGCTTCAAGAATATGTCGGTTTCACTAGTTGTTTGAGAACCACATTGGCCCGCCTGCGAGTATTAACTTGAACTGTTTATGACTTCTGAACAAATGATCCTAGAGAGCGTAATAAATTTGCATATTAATCAGCATGTTGCATGCTACAAGAATATATCGATTTCACTAGTTGTTGGTTGAGAACCATATTGGCCCGCCCCTGAAAATCAACTTGAACTGCTTATAACTCCTGAAAAATTGATCATAGAGAACACAATTATTTGCATTTTAATGAAACATGTTGAATGCTACAACAATATGTCGGTTTCACTAGTTGTTTTTTAGAAAACCATATTAGTCCGCCCGCGAGTATTACTTTGAACTGTTTATAAAATCGGAACAAATGATCCTAGAGAGCGTAATAAATTTGCATATTAATCAGCATGTTGCATGCTAGAAGAATATATCGATTTCACTAGTTTTTGGTTGAGAACCATATTGGCCCGCCCGAGAAAATCAACTTGAACTGCTTATAACTCCTGAACAATTGATCGTAGAGATCACAATTATTTGCATTTTAATCTAACATGTTGTATGCTACAAGAATATGTCGGTTTTACTATTTGTTTTTTTAGAAACATATTGGTCCGCCCGCGAGTACTGACTTGTTCTGCTTATAACTTTTGAACAAATGATCGTAGTGAGCGTAATAATTTTGCATATTAATCAGCTTGTTGCATTCTACAAGAATATATCCATTTCACAAGTTGTTGGTTGAGAACCATATTGGCCCGCCCGCGAAAATCAACTTGAACAGCTGATAACTCCTGAACAATTGATCGTACAGAACACAATTATTTGCATTTTAATGAAACATGTTGAATGCTACAAGAATATGTCGGTTTCACTAGTTGTTTTTAGAAAACCATTTTGGCCCACCCGCCAAAACTAATTTCAACTCCTTATAACTTCTGAACAATTGATCGTAGAAAGCGTAATAATTTTGCATATTAAACAGCATTTTGCATGCTACAAGAATATATCGATTTCATTAGTTTTTGGTTGAGAACCTAAATTGGCCCGCCCGCGAAAATCAACTTGAACTGCTTATAACTCCTGAAAAATTGATCATAGAGAACACAATTATTTGCATTTTAATGAAACATGTTGAATGCTACAAGAATATGTCGGTTTCACTAGTTGTTTTTTAGAAATCCATATTGGCCCGCCCGCGAGTATTACCTTGAACTGTTTCTAACTTCGGAACAAATGATCCTAGAGAGCGTAATAAATTTGCATATTAATCAGCATGTTGCATGCTAGAAGAATATATCGATTTCACTAGTTTTTGGTTGAGAACCATATTGGCCCGACCGCGAAAATCAACTTGAACTGCTTATAACTCCTGAACAATTGATCGTTGAGAACACAATTATTTGCATTTCAATCAAACATGTATGCTACAAGAATATGTCGGTTTCACTAGTTATTGTTTGAGAACCATTTTGTCCCGCCCGCCGAAACTAACTTCAAATCCTTATAACTTCTGAACAGATTATCGTAGAGACCTTAATAATTTTGCATATTAATCAGCATGTTGCATGCTACAAGAATATATCGATTTCATTAGTTTTTGGTTGAGAACCTAAATTGGCCCGCAAGCGAAAATCAACTTGAACTGCTTATAACTCCTGAACAATTGATCGTAGAGATCACAATTATTTGCATTTTAATCTAACATGTTGTATGCTACAAGAATATGTCAGTTTCACTAGTTATTGTTTGAGAACCATATTGGCCCGCCCGCGAGTATTAAATTGAACTGCTTATAAGTTCTGAGCAAATGATCGTAGAAAACTCGATTGTTTTGCATATTAATAAACATGTAGCTAGCTACAAGGATATATAGATTTCACTAGTTATTGTTTGAGAACCATGTTAGCCCACCCGCGAAAACTAATTCAACAGCTTACAATTTCTGAACAAATGATCGTAGAGAACACAATTATTTGCATTTTAATGAAACATGTTGTATGCTACAAGAATATGTCGGTTTTACTATTTGTTTTTTTGGAAACATATTGGTCCGCCCGCGAGTACTGACTTGTTCTGCTTATAACTTCTGAACAAATGATCGTAGTGAGCGTAATAATTTTGCATATTAATTAGCTTGTTGCATGCTACAAGAATATATCCATTTCACAAGTTGTTGGTTGAGAACCATATTGGCCCGCCCGCGAAAATCAACTTGAACAGCTGATAACTCCTGAACAATTGATCGTACAGAACACAATTATTTGCATTTTAATGAAACATGTTGAATTCTACAAGAATATGTCGGTTTCACTAGTTGTTTTTAGAAAACCATTTTGGCCCACCCGCCAAAACTAATTTCAATTCCTTATAACTTCTGAACAATTGATCGTAGAAAGCGTAATAATTTTGCATATTAAACAGCATGTTGCATGCTACAAGAATATATCAATTTCATTGGTTGTTGGTTGAGAACCATATTGGCCCGCCCTCGAAAATCAACTTGAACTGCTTATAACTCCTAAACAATTGATCGAAGAGACCACAATTATTTGCATTTTAATGAAACATGTTGAATGCAACAAGAATATGTCGGTTTCATTAGTTGTTTTTAGAAAACCATATTGGCCCGCCCGCGAGTATTAACTTGAACTGTTTATAACTTCTGAACAAATGATCCTAGAGAGCGTAATAAATTTGCATATTAATCAGCATGTTGCATGCTACAAGAATATGTCGGTTTCACTAGTTGTTTTTAGAAAACCATATTGGTCCGCCCGCGAGTATTAACTTGAACTGTCTATAACTTCTGAACAATTGATCGTAGAGAACACAATTATTTGCATTTCAATCAAACATGTTGTATGCTCTCAAGAATATGTCGGTTTCACTAGATATTGTTTGAGAACCATTTTGGCCCGCCCGCCAAAACTAACTTCAACTCCTTATAACTTCTGAACAAAAGATCGTAGAGAGCGTTATAATTTTGCATATTAATCAGCATGTTGCATCATACAAGAATATATCGATTTCATTAGTTTTTGGTTGAGAACCTAAATTGGCCCGCAAGCGAAAATCAACTTGAACTGCTTATAACTCCTGAACAATTGATCGTAGGGAACACAATTATTTGCATTTTAATGAAACATGTTGAATGCTACAAGAATATGTCGGTTTCACTAGTTGTTATTTGAGAACAATATTGGCCCGTCCGCGAGTATTAATTTGAACTGCTTACAACTTCTGAACAAATGATAGTAGAGAGCGTAAAAAAATTGCATATTAATCAGCATGTTGCATGCTACAAGAAAATATCGATTTTTTTAGTTTTTGGTTGAGAACCATATTGGCCCGCCCGAGAAAATCAACTTGAACTGCTTATAACTCCTGAACAATTGATCGTAGAGATCACAATTATTTGCATTTTATTCTAACATGTTGTATGCTACAAGAATATGTCAGTTTCACTAGTTATTGTTTGAGAACCATATTGGCCCGCCCGCGAGTATTAAATTGAACTGCTTATAAGTTCTGAGCAAATGATCGTAGAAAACTCGATTGTTTTGCATATTAATAAACATGTAGCTAGCTACAAGGATATATAGATTTCACTAGTTATTGTTTGAGAACCATGTTAGCCCACCCGCGAAAACTAATTCAACAGCTTACAATTTCTGAACAAATGATCGTAGAGAACACAATTATTTGCATTTTAATGAAACATGTTGTATGCTACAAGAATATGTCGGTTTTACTATTTGTTTTTTTGGAAACATATTGGTCCGCCCGCGAGTACTGACTTGTTCTGCTTATAACTTCTGAACAAATGATCGTAGTGAGCGTAATAATTTTGCATATTAATTAGCTTGTTGCATGCTACAAGAATATATCCATTTCACAAGTTGTTGGTTGAGAACCATATTGGCCCGCCCGCGAAAATCAACTTGAACAGCTGATAACTCCTGAACAATTGATCGTACAGAACACAATTATTTGCATTTTAATGAAACATGTTGAATTCTACAAGAATATGTCGGTTTCACTAGTTGTTTTTAGAAAACCATTTTGGCCCACCCGCCAAAACTAATTTCAATTCCTTATAACTTCTGAACAATTGATCGTAGAAAGCGTAATAATTTTGCATATTAAACAGCATGTTGCATGCTACAAGAATATATCAATTTCATTGGTTGTTGGTTGAGAACCATATTGGCCCGCCCTCGAAAATCAACTTGAACTGCTTATAACTCCTAAACAATTGATCGTAGAGACCACAATTATTTGCATTTTAATGAAACATGTTGAATGCAACAAGAATATGTCGGTTTCATTAGTTGTTTTTAGAAAACCATATTGGCCCGCCCGCGAGTATTAACTTGAACTGTTTATAACTTCTGAACAAATGATCCTAGAGAGCGTAATAAATTTGCATATTAATCAGCATGTTGCATGCTACAAGAATATGTCGGTTTCACTAGTTGTTTTTAGAAAACCATATTGGTCCGCCCGCGAGTATTAACTTGAACTGTCTATAACTTCTGAACAATTGATCGTAGAGAACACAATTATTTGCATTTCAATCAAACATGTTGTATGCTCTCAAGAATATGTCGGTTTCACTAGATATTGTTTGAGAACCATTTTGGCCCGCCCGCCAAAACTAACTTCAACTCCTTATAACTTCTGAACAAAAGATCGTAGAGAGCGTTATAATTTTGCATATTAATCAGCATGTTGCATCATACAAGAATATATCGATTTCATTGGTTGTTGGTTGAGAACCATATGGCCCGCCCGCGAAAATTAACTTGAACTGCTTATAACTTCTGAACAATTGATCGTAGCGAACACAATTATTTGCATTTTAATGAAACATGTTTAATGCTTCAAGAATATGTCGGTTTCACTAGTTGTTGTTTGAGAACCACATTGGCCCGCCCGCGAGTATTAAATTGAACTCTTTATGACTTCTGAACAAATGATCCTAGAGAGCGTAATAAATTTGCATATTAATCAGCATGTTGCATGCTACAAGAATATATCGATTTCACTAGTTGTTGGTTGAGAACCATATTGGCCCGCCCCTGAAAATCAACTTGAACTGCTTATAACTCCTGAAAAATTGATCATAGAGAACACAATTATTTGCATTTTAATGAAACATGTTGAATGCTACAACAATATGTCGGTTTCACTAGTTGTTTTTTAGAAAACCATATTAGCCCGCCCGCGAGTATTACTTTGAACTGTTTATAACTTCGGAACAAATGATCCTAGAGAGCGTAATAAATTTGCATATTAATCAGCATGTTGCATGCTAGAAGAATATATCGATTTCACTAGTTTTTGGTTGAGAACCATATTGGCCCGCCCGAGAAAATCAACTTGAACTGCTTATAACTCCTGAACAATTGATCGTAGAGATCACAATTATTTGCATTTTAATCTAACATGTTGTATGCTACAAGAATATGTCGGTTTTACTATTTGTTTTTTTAGAAACATATTGGTCCGCCCGCGAGTACTGACTTGTTCTGCTTATAACTTCTGAACAAATGATCGTAGTGAGCGTAATAATTTTGCATATTAATCAGCTTGTTGCATTCTACAAGAATATATCCATTTCACAAGTTGTTGGTTGAGAACCATATTGGCCCGCCCGCGAAAATCAACTTGAACAGCAGATAACTCCTGAACAATTGATCGTACAGAACACAATTATTTGCATTTTAATGAAACATGTTGAATGCTACAAGAATATGTCGGTTTCACTAGTTGTTTTTAGAAAACCATTTTGGCCCACCCGCCAAAACTAATTTCAACTCCTTATAACTTCTGAACAATTGATCGTAGAAAGCGTAATAATTTTGCATATTAAACAGCATTTTGCATGCTACAAGAATATATCGATTTCATTAGTTTTTGGTTGAGAACCTAAATTGGCCCGCCCGCGAAAATCAACTTGAACTGCTTATAAATCCTGAACAATTGATCGTAGAGCACACAATTATTTGCATTTTAATGAAACATGTAGTATGCTACAAGAATATGTCGGTTTTACAATTTGTTTTTTTAGAAACATATTGGTCCGCCCGCGAGTACTGACTTTTTCTGCTTATAACTTCTGAACAATTGATCGTAGAGAACACAATTATTTGCATTTCAATCAAACATGTTGTATGCTCTCAAGAATATGTCGGTTTCACTAGATATTGTTTGAGAACCATTTTGGCCCGCCCGCCAAAACTAACTTCAACTCCTTATAACTTCTGAACAAAAGATCGTAGAGAGCGTTATAATTTTGCATATTAATCAGCATGTTGCGTCCTACAAGAATATATCGATTTCATTGGTTGTTGGTTGAGAACCATATGGCCCGCCCGCGAAAATTAACTTGAACTGCTTATAACTTCTGAACAATTGATCGTAGCGAACACAATTATTTGCATTTTAATGAAACATGTTTAATGCTTCAAGAATATGTCGGTTTCACTAGTTGTTGTTTGAGAACCACATTGGCCCGCCCGCGAGTATTAACTTGAACTCTTTATGACTTCTGAACAAATGATCCTAGAGAGCGTAATAAATTTGCATATTAATCAGCATGTTGCATGCTAGAAGAATATATCGATTTCACTAGTTTTTGGTTGAGAACCATATTGGCCCGACCGCGAAAATCAACTTGAACTGCTTATAACTCCTGAACAATTGATCGTTGAGAACACAATTATTTGCATTTCAATCAAACATGTATGCCACAAGAATATGTCGGTTTCACTAGTTATTGTTTGAGAACCATTTTGTCCCGCCCGCCGAAACTAACTTCAACTCCTTATAACTTCTGAACAGATTATCGTAGAGACCTTAATAATTTTGCATATTAATCAGCATGTTGCATGCTACAAGAATATATCGATTTCATTAGTTTTTGGTTGAGAACCTAAATTGGCCTGCAAGCGAAAATCAACTTGAACTGCTTATAACTCCTGAACAATTGATCGTAGGGAACACAATTATTTGCATTTTAATGAAACATGTTGAATGCTACAAGAATATGTCGGTTTCACTAGTTGTTATTTGAGAACAATATTGGCCCGTCCGCGAGTATTAATTTGAACTTCTTACAACTTCTGAACAAATGATAGTAGAGAGCGTAAAAAAATTGCATATTAATCAGCATGTTGCATGCTACAAGAAAATATCGATTTTTTTAGTTTTTGGTTGAGAACCATATTGGCCCGCCCGAGAAAATCAACTTGAACTGCTTATAACTCCTGAACAATTGATCGTAGAGATCACAATTATTTGCATTTTAATCTAACATGTTGTATGCTACAATAATATGTCAGTTTCACTAGTTATTTTTTGAGAACCATATTGGCCCGCCCGCGAGTATTAAATTGAACTGCTTATAAGTTCTGAGCAAATGATCGTAGAAAACTCGATTGTTTTGCATATTAATAAACATGTAGCTAGCTACAAGGATATATAGATTTCACTAGTTATTGTTTGAGAACCATGTTAGCCCACCCGCGAAAACTAATTCAACAGCTTACAATTTCTGAACAAATGATCGTAGAGAACACAATTATTTGCATTTTAATGAAACATGTTGTATGCTACAAGAATATGTCGGTTTTACTATTTGTTTTTTTGGAAACTTATTGGTCCGCCCGCGAGTACTGACTTGTTCTGCTTATAACTTCTGAACAAATGATCGTAGTAAGCGTAATAATTTTGCATATTAATTAGCTTGTTGCATGCTACAAGAATATATCCATTTCACAAGTTGTTGGTTGAGAACCATATTGGCCCGCCCGCGAAAATCAACTTGAACAGCTGATAACTCCTGAACAATTGATCGTACAGAACACAATTATTTGCATTTTAATGAAACATGTTGAATTCTACAAGAATATGTCGGTTTCACTAGTTGTTTTTAGAAAACCATTTTGGCCCACCCGCCAAAACTAATTTCAATTCCTTATAACTTCTGAACAATTGATCGTAGAAAGCGTAATAATTTTGCATATTAAACAGCATGTTGCATGCTACAAGAATATATCAATTTCATTGGTTGTTGGTTGAGAACCATATTGGCCCGCCCTCGAAAATCAACTTGAACTGCTTATAACTCCTAAACAATTGATCGTAGAGACCACAATTATTTGCATTTTAATGAAACATGTTGAATGCAACAAGAATATGTCGGTTTCATTAGTTGTTTTTAGAAAACCATATTGTCCCGCCCGCGAGTATTAACTTGAACTGTTTATAACTTCTGAACAAATGATCCTAGAGAGCGTAATAAATTTGCATATTAATCAGCATGTTGCATGCTACAAGAATATGTCGGTTTCACTAGTTGTTTTTAGAAAACCATATTGGTCCGCCCGCGAGTATTAACTTGAACTGTCTATAACTTCTGAACAATTGATCGTAGAGAACACAATTATTTGCATTTCAATCAAACATGTTGTATGCTCTCAAGAATATGTCGGTTTTACTAGATATTGTTTGAGAACCATTTTGGCCCGCCCGCCAAAACTAACTTCAACTCCTTATAACTTCTGAACAAAAGATCGTAGAGAGCGTTATAATTTTGCATATTAATCAGCATGTTGCATCATACAAGAATATATCGATTTCATTGGTTGTTGGTTGAGAACCATATGGCCCGCCCGCGAAAATTAACTTGAACTGCTTATAACTTCTGAACAATTGATCGTAGCGAACACAATTATTTGCATTTTAATGAAACATGTTTAATGCTTCAAGAATATGTCGGTTTCACTAGTTGTTGTTTGAGAACCACATTGGCCCGCCCGCGAGTATTAACTTGAACTCTTTATGACTTCTGAACAAATGATCCTAGAGAGCGTAATAAATTTGCATATTAATCAGCATGTTGCATGCTACAAGAATATATCGATTTCACTAGTTGTTGGTTGAGAACCATATTGGCCCGCCCCTGAAAATCAACTTGAACTGCTTATAACTCCTGAAAAATTGATCATAGAGAACACAATTATTTGCATTTTAATGAAACATGTTGAATGCTACAACAATATGTCGGTTTCACTAGTTGTTTCTTAGAAAACCATATTAGCCCGCCCGCGAGTATTACCTTGAACTGTTTATAACTTCGGAACAAATGATCCTAGAGAGCGTAATAAATTTGCATATTAATCAGCATGTTGCATGCTAGAAGAATATATCGATTTCACTAGTTTTTGGTTGAGAACCATATTGGCCCGCCCGAGAAAATCAACTTGAACTGCTTATAACTCCTGAACAATTGATCGTAGAGATCACAATTATTTGCATTTTAATCTAACATGTTGTATGCTACAAGAATATGTCGGTTTTACTATTTGTTTTTTTAGAAACATATTGGTCCGCCCGCGAGTACTGACTTGTTCTGCTTATAACTTCTGAACAAATGATCGTAGTGAGCGTAATAATTTTGCATATTAATCAGCTTGTTGCATTCTACAAGAATATATCCATTTCACAAGTTGTTGGTTGAGAACCATATTGGCCCGCCCGCGAAAATCAACTTGAACAGCAGATAACTCCTGAACAATTGATCGTACAGAACACAATTATTTGCATTTTAATGAAACATGTTGAATGCTACAAGAATATGTCGGTTTCACTAGTTGTTTTTAGAAAACCATTTTGGCCCACCCGCCAAAACTAATTTCAACTCCTTATAACTTCTGAACAATTGATCGTAGAAAGCGTAATAATTTTGCATATTAAACAGCATTTTGCATGCTACAAGAATATATCGATTTCATTAGTTTTTGGTTGAGAACCTAAATTGGCCCGCCCGCGAAAATCAACTTGAACTGCTTATAAATCCTGAACAATTGATCGTAGAGCACACAATTATTTGCATTTTAATGAAACATGTTGTATGCTACAAGAATATGTCGGTTTTACAATTTGTTTTTTTAGAAACATATTGGTCCGCCCGCGAGTACTGACTTGTTCTGCTTATAACTTCTGAACAAATGATCCTAGAGAGCGTAATATATTTGCATATTAATCAGCATGTTGCATGCTACAAGAATATAACGATTTCACTAGTTGATGGTTGAGAAACATATTGGCCCGCACCTGAAAATCAACTTGAACTGCTTATAACTCCTGAAAAATTGATCATAGAGAACACAATTATTTGCATTTTAATGAAACATGTTGAATGCTACAAGAATATGTCGGTTTCACTAGTTGTTTTTTAGAAATCCATATTGGCCCGCCCGCGAGTATTACCTTGAACTGTTTCTAACTTCGGAACAAATGATCCTAGAGAGCGTAATAAATTTGCATATTAATCAGCATGTTGCATGCTAGAAGAATATATCGATTTCACTAGTTTTTGGTTGAGAACCATATTGGCCCGACCGCGAAAATCAACTTGAACTGCTTATAACTCCTGAACAATTGATCGTTGAGAACACAATTATTTGCATTTCAATCAAACATGTATGCTACAAGAATATGTCGGTTTCACTAGTTATTGTTTGAGAACCATTTTGTCCCGCCCGCCGAAACTAACTTCAACTCCTTATAACTTCTGAACAAATTATCGTAGAGACCTTAATAATTTTGCATATTAATCAGCATGTTGCATGCTACAAGAATATATCGATTTCATTAGTTTTTGGTTGAGAACCTAAATTGGCCCGCAAGCGAAAATCAATTTGAACTGCTTATAACTCCTGAACAATTGATCGTAGGGAACACAATTATTTGCATTTTAATGAAACATGTTGAATGCTACAAGAATATGTCGGTTTCACTAGTTGTTATTTGAGAACAATATTGGCCCGTCCGCGAGTATTAATTTGAACTGCTTACAACTTCTGAACAAATGATAGTAGAGAGCGTAAAAAAATTGCATGTTAATCAGCATGTTGCATGCTACAAGAAAATATCGATTTTTTTAGTTTTTGGTTGAGAACCATATTGGCCTGCCCGCGAAAATCAACTTGAACTGCTTATAACTCCTGAACAATTGATCATAGAGCACACAATTATTTGCATTTTAATGAAACATGTTGAATGCTACAAGAATATGTCGGTTTCACTAGTTGTTTTTAGAAAACCATATTGGCCCGTAAGAGAGAATTAACTTGAACTGTTTATAACTTCTGAAAAATGATCCTAGAGAGCGTAATAAATTTGCATATTAATCAGCATGTTGCATGCTACAAGAATATATCGATTTCACTAGTTGTTGGTTGAGAACAATATTGGCCCGCCTTTGAAAATCAACTTGAACTGCTTATAACTCCTGAAAAATTGATCATAGAGAACACAATTATTTGCATTTTAATGAAACATGTTTAATGCTTCAAGAATATGTCGGTTTCACTAGTTGTTGTTTGAGAACCACATTGGCCCGCCCGCGATTATTAACTTGAACTGTTTATGACTTCTGAACAAATGATCCTAGAGAGCGTAATAAATTTGCATATTAATCAGCATGTTGCATGCTACAAGAATATACCGATTTCACTAGTTGTTGGTTGAGAACCATATTGGCCCGCCCCTGAAAATCAACTTGAACTGCTTATAACTCCTGAAAAATTGATCATAGAGAACACAATTATTTGCATTTTAATGAAACATGTTGAATGCTACAACAATATGTCGGTTTCACTAGTTGTTTTTTAGAAAACCATATTAGTCCGCCCGCGAGTATTACCTTGAACTGTTTATAAAATCGGAACAAATGATCCTAGAGAGCGTAATAAATTTGCATATTAATCAGCATGTTGCATGCTAGAAGAATATATCGATTTCACTAGTTTTTGGTTGAGAACCATATTGGCCCGCCCGAGAAAATCAACTTGAACTGCTTATAACTCCTTAACAATTGATCGTAGAGATCACAATTATTTGCATTTTAATCTAACATGTTGTATGCTACAAGAATATGTCGGTTTTACTATTTGTTTTTTTAGAAACATATTGGTCCGCCCGCGAGTACTGACTTGTTCTGCTTATAACTTTTGAACAAATGATCGTAGTGAGCGTAATAATTTTGCATATTAATCAGCTTGTTGCATTCTACAAGAATATATCCATTTCACAAGTTGTTGGTTGAGAACCATATTGGCCCGCCCGCGAAAATCAACTTGAACAGCTGATAACTCCTGAACAATTGATCGTACAGAACACAATTATTTGCATTTTAATGAAACATGTTGAATGCTACAAGAATATGTCGGTTTCACTAGTTGTTTTTAGAAAACCATTTTGGCCCACCCGCCAAAACTAATTTCAACTCCTTATAACTTCTGAACAATTGATCGTAGAAAGCGTAATAATTTTGCATATTAAACAGCATTTTGCATGCTACAAGAATATATCGATTTCATTAGTTTTTGGTTGAGAACCTAAATTGGCCCGCCCGCGAAAATCAACTTGAACTGCTTATAAATCCTGAACAATTGATCGTAGAGCACACAATTATTTGCATTTTAATGAAACATGTTGTATGCTACAAGAATATGTCGGTTTTACAATTTGTTTTTTTAGAAACATATTGGTCCGCCCGCGAGTACTGACTTGTTCTGCTTATAACTTCTGAACAAATGATCCTAGAGAGCGTAATATATTTGCATATTAATCAGCATGTTGCATGCTACAAGAATATAACGATTTCACTAGTTGTTGGTTGAGAACCATATTGGCCCGCACCTGAAAATCAACTTGAACTGCTTATAACTCCTGAAAAATTGATCATAGAGAACACAATTATTTGCATTTTAATGAAACATGTTGAATGCTACAAGAATATGTCGGTTTCACTAGTTGTTTTTTAGAAATCCATATTGGCCCGCCCGCGAGTATTACCTTGAACTGTTTCTAACTTCGGAACAAATGATCCTAGAGATCGTAATAAATTTGCATATTAATCAGCATGTTGCATGCTAGAAGAATATATCGATTTCACTAGTTTTTGGTTGAGAACCATATTGGCCCGACCGCAAAAATCAACTTGAACTGCTTATAACTCCTGAACAATTGATCGTTGAGAACACAATTATTTGCATTTCAATCAAACATGTATGCTACAAGAATATGTCGGTTTCACTAGTTATTGTTTGAGAACCATTTTGTCCCGCCCGCCGAAACTAACTTCAACTCCTTATAACTTCTGAACAGATTATCGTATAGACCTTAATAATTTTGCATATTAATCAGCATGTTGCATGCTACAAGAATATATCGATTTCATTAGTTTTTGGTTGAGAACCTAAATTGGCCCGCAAGCGAAAATCAACTTGAACTGCTTATAACTCCTGAACAATTGATCGTAGGGAACACAATTATTTGCATTTTAATGAAACATGTTGAATGCTACAAGAATATGTCGGTTTCACTAGTTGTTATTTGAGAACAATATTGGCCCGTCCGCGAGTATTAATTTGAACTGCTTACAACTTCTGAACAAATGATAGTAGAGAGCGTAAAAAAATTGCATATTAATCAGCATGTTGCATGCTACAAGAAAATATCGATTTTTTTAGTTTTTGGTTGAGAACCATATTGGCCCGCCCGAGAAAATCAACTTGAACTGCTTATAACTCCTGAACAATTGATCGTAGAGATCACAATTATTTGCATTTTAATCTAACATGTTGTATGCTACAAGAATATGTCAGTTTCACTAGTTATTGTTTGAGAACCATATTGGCCCGCCCGCGAGTATTAAATTGAACTGCTTATAAGTTCTGAGCAAATGATCGTAGAAAACTCGATTGTTTTGCATATTAATAAACATGTAGCTAGCTACAAGGATATATAGATTTCACTAGTTATTGTTTGAGAACCATGTTAGCCCACCCGCGAAAACTAATTCAACAGCTTACAATTTCTGAACAAATGATCGTAGAGAACACAATTATTTGCATTTTAATGAAACATGTTGTATGCTACAAGAATATGTCGGTTTTACTATTTGTTTTTTTGGAAACATATTGGTCCGCCCGCGAGTACTGACTTGTTCAGCTTATAACTTCTGAACAAATGATCGTAGTGAGCGTAATAATTTTGCATATTAATTAGCTTGTTGCATGCTACAAGAATATATCCATTTCACAAGTTGTTGGTTGAGAACCATATTGGCCCGCCCGCGAAAATCAACTTGAACAGCTGATAACTCCTGAACAATTGATCGTACAGAACACAATTATTTGCATTTTAATGAAACATGTTGAATTCTACAAGAATATGTCGGTTTCACTAGTTGTTTTTAGAAAACCATTTTGGCCCACCCGCCAAAACTAATTTCAATTCCTTATAACTTCTGAACAATTGATCGTAGAAAGCGTAATAATTTTGCATATTAAACAGCATTTTGCATGCTACAAGAATATATCGATTTCATGGGTTGTTGGTTGAGAACCATATTGGCCCGCCCGCGAAAATTAACTTGAACTGCTTATAACTTCTGAACAATTGATCGTAGCGAACACAATTATTTGCATTTTAATGAAACATGTTGAATGCTTCAAGAATATGTCGGTTTCACTAGTTGTTGTTTGAGAACCATATTGGCCCGCCCGCGAATATTAAATTGAACTGCTTATAACTTCTGAACAAATGATCTTAGAGAGCGTAATAAATTTGCATATTAATCAGCATGTTGCATGCTACAAAAATTAAACGATTTCACTAGTTGTTGGTTGAGAACCATATTGACCCGCCCGCGAAAATTAATTTGAACTGCTTATAACTTCTGAACAAATAATCGTAGAAAGCGTAATAATTTTTCATATTAATCAGCATGTTGCATGCTACAAGAATATATCGATTTCACTAGTTGTTGTTTGAGAAATATATTGGCATTCCCGCGAAAATTAACTTGAACTGCTTATAACTTCTGAACAATTGATTGTAGAGCACACAATTATTTGCATTTCAATCAAACATGTTGTATGCTACAAGAATATGTCGGTTTCACTAGTTATTGTTTAAGAACCATTTTGGCCCGTCCGCCAAAACTAACTTCAACTCTTTATAACTTCTGAACAAATGATCGTAGAGAGCGTAATAATTTTGCATATCAATCAGCATGTTGCATGCTACAAGAATATATCAATTTCATTGGTTGTTGGTTGAGAACCATATTGGCCCGCCCTCGAAAATCAACTTGAACTGCTTATAACTCCTAAACAATTGATCGTAGAGACCACAATTATTTGCATTTTAATGAAACATGTTGAATGCAACAAGAATATGTCGGTTTCACTAGTTGTTTTTAGAAAACCATTTTGGCCCACCCGCCAAAACTAATTTCAACTCCTTATAACTTCTGAACAATTGATCGTAGAAAGCGTAATAATTTTGCATATTAAACAGCATTTTGCATGCTACAAGAATATATCGATTTCATTAGTTTTTGGTTGAGAACCTAAATTGGCCCGCCCGCGAAAATCAACTTGAACTGCTTATAAATCCTGAACAATTGATCGTAGAGCACACAATTATTTGCATTTTAATGAAACATGTTGTATGCTACAAGAATATGTCGGTTTTACAATTTGTTTTTTTAGAAACATATTGGTCCGCCCGCGAGTACTGACTTGTTCTGCTTATAACTTCTGAACAAATGATCGTAGTGAGCGTAATAATTTTGCATATTAATCAGCTTGTTGCATTCTACAAGAATATATCCATTTCACAAGTTGTTGGTTGAGAACCATATTGGCCCGCCCG
Organism: Lepisma saccharinum; assembly: GCF_977018435.1. Classification (NCBI taxonomy): domain Eukaryota; kingdom Metazoa; phylum Arthropoda; class Insecta; order Zygentoma; family Lepismatidae; genus Lepisma; species Lepisma saccharinum. Next base: position 1,656,336 of record NW_028142885.1, read on the forward strand.
CGAAAATCAACTTGAACAGCTGATAACTCCTGAACAATTGATCGTACAGAACACAATTATTTGCATTTTAATGAAACATGTTGAATGCTACAAGAATATGTCGGTTTCACTAGTTGTTTTTAGAAAACCATTTTGGCCCACCCGCCAAAACTAATTTCAACTCCTTATAACTTCTGAACAATTGATCGTAGAAAGCGTAATAATTTTGCATATTAAAGAGCATTTTGCATGCTACAAGAATATATCGATTTCATTAGTTTTTGGTTGAGAACCTAAATTGGCCCGCCCGCGAAAATCAACTTGAACTGCTTATAAATCCTGAACAATTGATCGTAGAGCACACAATTATTTGCATTTTAATTAAACATGTTGTATGCTACAAGAATATGTCGGTTTTACAATTTGTTTTTTTAGAAACATATTGGTCCGCCCGCGAGTACTGATTTGTTCTGCTTATAACTTCTGAACAAATGATCCTAGAGAGCGTAATATATTTGCATATTAATCAGCATGTTGCATGCTACAAGAATATAACGATTTCACTAGTTGTTGGTTGAGAACCATATTGGCCCGCACCTGAAAATCAACTTGAACTGCTTATAACTCCTGAAAAATTGATCATAGAGAACACAATTATTTGCATTTTAATGAAACATGTTGAATGCTACAAGAATATGTCGGTTTTACTAGTTGTTTTTTTAGAAATCCATATTGTCCCGCCCGCGAGTATTACCTTGAACTGTTTCTAACTTCGGAACAAATGATCCTAGAGAGCGTAATAAATTTGCATATTAATCAGCATGTTGCATGCTACAAGAATATATCGATTTCATGGGTTGTTGGTTGAGAACCATATTGGCCCGCCCGCGAAAATTAACTTGAACTGCTTATAACTTCTGAACAATTGATCGTAGCGAACACAATTATTTGCATTTTAATGAAACATGTTGAATGCTTCAAGAATATGTCGGTTTCACTAGTTGTTGTTTGAGAACCATATTGGCCCGCCCGCGAATATTAAATTGAACTGCTTATAACTTCTGAACAAATGATCTTAGAGAGCGTAATAAATTTGCATATTAATCAGCATGTTGCATGCTACAAAAATTAAACGATTTCACTAGTTGTTGTTTGAGAAATATATTGGCATTCCCGCGAAAATTAACTTGAACTGCTTATAACTTCTGAACAATTGATTGTAGAGCACACAATTATTTGCATTTCAATCAAACATGTTGTATGCTACAAGAATATGTCGGTTTCACTAGTTATTGTTTAAGAACCATTTTGGCCCGTCCGCCAAAACTAACTTCAACTCTTTATAACTTCTGAACAAATGATCGTAGAGAGCGTAATAATTTTGCATATCAATCAGCATGTTGCATGCTACAAGAATATATCAATTTCATTGGTTGTTGGTTGAGAACCATATTGGCCCGCCCTCGAAAATCAACTTGAACTGCTTATAACTCCTGAACAATTGATCGTAGAGACCACAATTATTTGCATTTTAATGAAACATGTTGAATGCAACAAGAATATGTCGGTTTCACTAGTTGTTTTTAGAAAACCATATTGGCCCGCCCGCGAGTATTAACTTGAACTGTTTATACTTCTGAACAAATGATCCTAGAGAGCGTAATAAATTTGCATATTAATCAGCATGTTGCATGCTACAAGAATATGTCGGTTTCTCTAGTTGTTTTTAGAAAACCATATTGGTCCGCCCGCGAGTATTAACTTGAACTGTCTATAACTTCTGAACAATTGATCGTAGAGAACACAATTATTTGCATTTCAATCAAACATGTTGTATGCTCTCAAGAATATGTCGGTTTCACTAGATATTGTTTGAGAATCATTTTGGCCCGCCCGCCAAAACTAACTTCAACTCCTTATAACTTCTGAACAAAAGATCGTAGAGAGCGTTATAATTTTGCATATTAATCAGCATGTTGCATCCTACAAGAATATATCGATTTCATTGGTTGTTGGTTGAGAACCATATTGGCCCGCCCGCGAAAATTAACTTGAACTGCTTATAACTTCTGAACAATTGATCGTAGCGAACACAATTATTTGCATTTTAATGAAACATGTTTAATGCTTCAAGAATATGTCGGTTTCACTAGTTGTTGTTTGAGAACCACATTGGCCCGCCCGCGAGTATTAACTTGAACTGTTTATGACTTCTGAACAAATGATCCTAGAGAGCGTAATAAATTTGCATATTAATCAGCATGTTGCATGCTACAAGAATATATCGATTTCACTAGTTGTTGGTTGAGAACCATATTGGCCCGCCCCTGAAAATCAACTTGAACTGCTTATAACTCCTGAAAAATTGATCATAGAGAACACAATTATTTGCATTTTAATGAAACATGTTGAATGCTACAACAATATGTCGGTTTCACTAGTTGTTTTTTAGAAAACCATATTAGTCCGCCCGCGAGTATTACCTTGAACTGTTTATAAAATCGGAACAAATGATCCTAGAGAGCGTAATAAATTTGCATATTAATCATCATGTTGCATGCTAGAAGGATATATCGATTTCACTAGTTTTTGGTTGAGAACCATATTGGCCCGCCCGAGAAAATCAACTTGAACTGCTTATAACTCCTGAACAATTGATCGTAGAGATCACAATTATTTGCATTTTAATCTAACATGTTGTATGCTACAAGAATATGTCAGTTTCACTAGTTATTGTTTGAGAACCATATTGGCCCGCCCGCGAGTATTAAATTGAACTGCTTATAAGTTCTGAGCAAATGATCGTAGAAAGCTCGATTGTTTTGCATATTAATAAACATGTAGCTAGCTACAAGGATATATAGATTTCACTAGTTATTGTTTGAGAACCATGTTAGCCCACCCGCGAAAACTAATTCAACAGCTTACAATTTCTGAACAAATGATCGTAGAGAACACAATTATTTGCATTTTAATGAAACATGTTGTATGCTACAAGAATATGTCGGTTTTACTATTTGTTTTTTTAGAAACATATTGGTCCGCCCGCGAGTACTGACTTGTTCTGCTTATAACTTCTGAACAAATGATCGTAGTGAGCGTAATAATTTTGCATATTAATCAGCTTGTTGCATTCTACAAGAATATATCCATTTCACAAGTTGTTGGTTGAGAACCATATTGGCCCGCCCGCGAAAATCAACTTGAACAGCTGATAACTCCTGAACAATTGATCGTACAGAACACAATTATTTGCATTTTAATGAAACATGTTGAATGCTACAAGAATATGTCGGTTTCACTAGTTGTTTTTAGAAAACCATTTTGGCCCACCCGCCAAAACTAATTTCAACTCCTTATAACTTCTGAACAATTGATCGTAGAAAGCGTAATAATTTTGCATATTAAAGAGCATTTTGCATGCTACAAGAATATATCGATTTCATTAGTTTTTGGTTGAGAACCTAAATTGGCCCGCCCGCGAAAATCAACTTGAACTGCTTATAAATCCTGAACAATTGATCGTAGAGCACACAATTATTTGCATTTTAATGAAACATGTTGTATGCTACAAGAATATGTCGGTTTTACAATTTGTTTTTTTAGAAACATATTGGTCCGCCCGCGAGTACTGATTTGTTCTGCTTATAACTTCTGAACAAATGATTCTAGAGAGCGTAATATATTTGCATATTAATCAGCATGTTGCATGCTACAAGAATATAACGATTTCACTAGTTGTTGGTTGAGAACCATATTGGCCCGCACCTGAAAATCAACTTGAACTGCTTATAACTCCTGAAAAATTGATCATAGAGAACACAATTATTTGCATTTTAATGAAACATGTTGAATGCTACAAGAATATGTCGGTTTTACTAGTTGTTTTTTAGAAATCCATATTGGCCCGCCCGCGAGTATTACCATGAACTGTTTCTAACTTCGGAACAAATGATCCTAGAGAGCGTAATAAATTTGCATATTAATCAGCATGTTGCATGCTACAAGAATATATCGATTTCATGGGTTGTTGGTTGAGAACCATATTGGCCCGCCCGCGAAAATTAACTTGAACTGCTTATAACTTCTGAACAATTGATCGTAGCGAACACAATTATTTGCATTTTAATGAAACATGTTGAATGCTTCAAGAATATGTCGGTTTCACTAGTTGTTGTTTGAGAACCATATTGGCCCGCCCGCGAATATTAAATTGAACTGCTTATAACTTCTGAACAAATGATCTTAGAGAGCGTAATAAATTTGCATATTAATCAGCATGTTGCATGCTACAAAAATTAAACGATTTCACTAGTTGTTGTTTGAGAAATATATTGGCATTCCCGCGAAAATTAACTTGAACTGCTTATAACTTCTGAACAATTGATTGTAGAGCACACAATTATTTGCATTTCAATCAAACATGTTGTATGCTACAAGAATATGTCGGTTTCACTAGTTATTGTTTAAGAACCATTTTGGCCCGTCCGCCAAAACTAACTTCAACTCTTTATAACTTCTGAACAAATGATCGTAGAGAGCGTAATAATTTTGCATATCAATCAGCATGTTGCATGCTACAAGAATATATCAATTTCATTGGTTGTTGGTTGAGAACCATATTGGCCCGCCCTCGAAAATCAACTTGAACTGCTTATAACTCCTGAACAATTGATCGTAGAGACCACAATTATTTGCATTTTAATGAAACATGTTGAATGCAACAAGAATATGTCGGTTTCACTAGTTGTTTTTAGAAAACCATATTGGCCCGCCCGCGATTATTAACTTGAACTGTTTATAACTTCTGAACAAATGATCCTAGAGAGCGTAATAAATTTGCATATTAATCAGCATGTTGCATGCTACAAGAATATGTCGGTTTCTCTAGTTGTTTTTAGAAAACCATATTGGTCCGCCCGCGAGTATTAACTTGAACTGTCTATAACTTCTGAACAATTGATCGTAGATAACACAATTATTTGCATTTCAATCAAACATGTTGTATGCTCTCAAGAATATGTCGGTTTCACTAGATATTGTTTGAGAACCATTTTGGCCCGCCCGCCAAAACTAACTTCAACTCCTTATAACTTCTGAACAAAAGATCGTAGAGAGCGTTATAATTTTGCATATTAATCAGCATGTTGCATCCTACAAGAATATATCGATTTCATTGGTTGTTGGTTGAGAACCATATTGGCCCGCCCGCGAAAATTAACTTGAACTGCTTATAACTTCTGAACAATTGATCGTAGCGAACACAATTATTTGCATTTTAATGAAACATGTTTAATGCTTCAAGAATATGTCGGTTTCACTAGTTGTTGTTTGAGAACCACATTGGCCCGCCCGCGAGTATTAACTTGAACTGTTTATGACTTCTGAACAAATGATCCTAGAGAGCGTAATAAATTTGCATATTAATCAGCATGTTGCATGCTACAAGAATATATCGATTTCACTAGTTGTTGGTTGAGAACCATATTGGCCCGCCCCTGAAAATCAACTTGAACTGCTTATAACTCCTGAAAAATTGATCATAGAGAACACAATTATTTGCATTTTAATGAAACATGTTGAATGCTACAACAATATGTCGGTTTCACTAGTTGTTTTTTAGAAAACCATATTAGTCCGCCCGCGAGTATTACCTTGAACTGTTTATAAAATCGGAACAAATGATCCTAGAGAGCGTAATAAATTTGCATATTAATCAGCATGTTGCATGCTAGAAGAATATATCGATTTCACTAGTTTTTGGTTGAGAACCATATTGGCCCGCCCGAGAAAATCAACTTGAACTGCTTATAACTCCTGAACAATTGATCGTAGAGATCAAAATTATTTGCATTTTAATCTAACATGTTGTATGCTACAAGAATATGTCGGTTTTACTATTTGTTTTTTTAGAAACATATTGGTCCGCCCGCGAGTACTGACTTGTTCTGCTTATAACTTTTGAACAAATGATCGTAGTGAGCGTAATAATTTTGCATATTAATCAGCTTGTTGCATTCTACAAGAATATATCCATTTCACAAGTTGTTGGTTGAGAACCATATTGGCCCGCCCGCGAAAATCAACTTGAACAGCTGATAACTCCTGAACAATTGATCGTACAGAACACAATTATTTGCATTTTAATGAAACATGTTGAATGCTACAAGAATATGTCGGTTTCACTAGTTGTTTTTAGAAAACCATTTTGCCCACCCGCCAAAACTAATTTCAACTCCTTATAACTTCTGAACAATTGATCGTAGAAAGCGTAATAATTTTGCATATTAAACAGCATTTTGCATGCTACAAGAATATATCGATTTCATTAGTTTTTGGTTGAGAACCTAAATTGGCCCGCCCGCGAAAATCAACTTGAACTGCTTATAAATCCTGAACAATTGATCGTAGAGCACACAATTATTTGCATTTTAATGAAACATGTTGTATGCTACAAGAATATGTCGGTTTTACAATTTGTTTTTTTAGAAACATATTGGTCCGCCCGCGAGTACTGACTTGTTCTGCTTATAACTTCTGAACAAATGATCCTAGAGAGCGTAATATATTTGCATATTAATCAGCATGTTGCATGCTACAAGAATATAACGATTTCACTAGTTGTTGGTTGAGAACCATATTGGCCCGCACCTGAAAATCAACTTGAACTGCTTATAACTCCTGAAAAATTGATCATAGAGAACACAATTATTTGCATTTTAATGAAACATGTTGAATGCTACAAGAATATGTCGGTTTCACTAGTTGTTTTTTAGAAATCCATATTGGCCCGCCCGCGAGTATTACCTTGAACTGTTTCTAACTTCGGAACAAATGATCCTAGAGAGCGTAATAAATTTGCATATTAATCAGCATGTTGCATGCTAGAAGAATATATCGATTTCACTAGTTTTTGGTTGAGAACCATATTGGCCCGACCGCGAAAATCAACTTGAACTGCTTATAACTCCTGAACAATTGATCGTTGAGAACACAATTATTTGCATTTCAATCAAACATGTATGCTACAAGAATATGTCGGTTTCACTAGTTATTGTTTGAGAACCATTTTGTCCCGCCCGCCGAAACTAACTTCAACTCCTTATAACTTCTGATCAGATTATCGTAGAGACCTTAATAATTTTGCATATTAATCAGCATGTTGCATGCTACAAGAATATATCGATTTCATTAGTTTTTGGTTGAGAACCTAAATTGGCCTGCAAGCGAAAATCAACTTGAACTGCTTATAACTCCTGAACAATTGATCGTAGGGAACACAATTATTTGCATTTTAATGAAACATGTTGAATGCTACAAGAATATGTCGGTTTCACTAGTTGTTATTTGAGAACAATATTGGCCCGTCCGCGAGTATTAATTTGAACTTCTTACAACTTCTGAACAAATGATAGTAGAGAGCGTAAAAAAATTGCATATTAATCAGCATGTTGCATGCTACAAGAAAATATCGATTTTTTTAGTTTTTGGTTGAGAACCATATTGGCCCGCCCGAGAAAATCAACTTGAACTGCTTATAACTCCTGAACAATTGATCGTAGAGATCACAATTATTTGCATTTTAATCTAACATGTTGTATGCTACAAGAATATGTCAGTTTCACTAGTTATTTTTTGAGAACCATATTGGCCCGCCCGCGAGTATTAAATTGAACTGCTTATAAGTTCTGAGCAAATGATCGTAGAAAACTCGATTGTTTTGCATATTAATAAACATGTAGCTAGCTACAAGGATATATAGATTTCACTAGTTATTGTTTGAGAACCATGTTAGCCCACCCGCGAAAACTAATTCAACAGCTTACAATTTCTGAACAAATGATCGTAGAGAACACAATTATTTGCATTTTAATGAAACATGTTGTATGCTACAAGAATATGTCGGTTTTACTATTTGTTTTTTTGGAAACATATTGGTCCGCCCGCGAGTACTGACTTGTTCTGCTTATAACTTCTGAACAAATGATCGTAGTGAGCGTAATAATTTTGCATATTAATTAGCTTGTTGCATGCTACAAGAATATATCCATTTCACAAGTTGTTGGTTGAGAACCATATTGGCCCGCCCGCGAAAATCAACTTGAACAGCTGATAACTCCTGAACAATTGATCGTACAGAACACAATTATTTGCATTTTAATGAAACATGTTGAATTCTACAAGAATATGTCGGTTTCACTAGTTGTTTTTAGAAAACCATTTTGGCCCACCCGCCAAAACTAATTTCAATTCCTTATAACTTCTGAACAATTGATCGTAGAAAGCGTAATAATTTTGCATATTAAACAGCATTTTGCATGCTACAAGAATATATCGATTTCATGGGTTGTTGGTTGAGAACCATATTGGCCCGCCCGCGAAAATTAACTTGAACTGCTTATAACTTCTGAACAATTGATCGTAGCGAACACAATTATTTGCATTTTAATGAAACATGTTGAATGCTTCAAGAATATGTCGGTTTCACTAGTTGTTGTTTGAGAACCATATTGGCCCGCCCGCGAATATTAAATTGAACTGCTTATAACTTCTGAACAAATGATCTTAGAGAGCGTAATAAATTTGCATATTAATCAGCATGTTGCATGCTACAAAAATTAAACGATTTCACTAGTTGTTGGTTGAGAACCATATTGACCCGCCCGCGAAAATTAATTTGAACTGCTTATAACTTCTGAACAAATAATCGTAGAAAGCGTAATAATTTTTCATATTAATCAGCATGTTGCATGCTACAAGAATATATCGATTTCACTAGTTGTTGTTTGAGAAATATATTGGCATTCCCGCGAAAATTAACTTGAACTGCTTATAACTTCTGAACAATTGATTGTAGAGCACACAATTATTTGCATTTCAATCAAACATGTTGTATGCTACAAGAATATGTCGGTTTCACTAGTTATTGTTTAAGAACCATTTTGGCCCGTCCGCCAAAACTAACTTCAACTCTTTATAACTTCTGAACAAATGATCGTAGAGAGCGTAATAATTTTGCATATCAATCAGCATGTTGCATGCTACAAGAATATATCAATTTCATTGGTTGTTGGTTGAGAACCATATTGGCCCGCCCTCGAAAATCAACTTGAACTGCTTATAACTCCTAAACAATTGATCGTAGAGACCACAATTATTTGCATTTTAATGAAACATGTTGAATGCAACAAAAATATGTCGGTTTCATTAGTTGTTTTTAGAAAACCATATTGGCCCGCCCGCGAGTATTAACTTGAACTGTTTATAACTTCTGAACAAATGATCCTAGAGAGCGTAATAAATTTGCATATTAATCAGCATGTTGCATGCTACAAGAATATGTCGGTTTCACTAGTTGTTTTTAGAAAACCATATTGGTCCGCCCGCGAGTATTAACTTGAACTGTCTATAACTTCTGAACAATTGATCGTAGAGAACACAATTATTTGTATTTCAATCAAACATGTTGTATGCTCTCAAGAATATGTCGGTTTCACTAGATATTGTTTGAGAACCATTTTGGCCCGCCCGCCAAAACTAACTTCAACTCCTTATAACTTCTGAACAAAAGATCGTAGAGAGCGTTATAATTTTGCATATTAATCAGCATGTTGCATCCTACAAGAATATATCGATTTCATTGGTTGTTGGTTGAGAACCATATGGCCCGCCCGCGAAAATTAACTTGAACTGCTTATAACTTCTGAACAATTGATCGTAGCGAACACAATTATTTGCATTTTAATGAAACATGTTTAATGCTTCAAGAATATGTCGGTTTCACTAGTTGTTGTTTGAGAACCACATTGGCCCGCCCGCGAGTATTAACTTGAACTCTTTATGACTTCTGAACAAATGATCCTAGAGAGCGTAATAAATTTGCATATTAATCAGCATGTTGCATGCTACAAGAATATATCGATTTCACTAGTTGTTGGTTGAGAACCATATTGGCCCGCCCCTGAAAATCAACTTGAACTGCTTATAACTCCTGTAAAATTGATAATAGAGAACACAATTATTTGCATTTTAATGAAACATGTTGAATGCTACAACAATCTGTCGGTTTCACTAGTTGTTTTTTAGAAAACCATATTAGCCCGCCCGCGAGTATTACCTTGAACTGTTTATAACTTCGGAACAAATGATCCTAGAGAGCGTAATAAATTTGCATATTAATCAGCATGTTGCATGCTAGAAGAATATATCGATTTCACTAGTTTTTGGTTGAGAACCATATTGGCCCGCCCGAGAAAATCAACTTGAACTGCTTATAACTCCTGAACAATTGATCGTAGAGATCACAATTATTTGCATTTTAATCTAACATGTTGTATGCTACAAGAATATGTCGGTTTTACTATTTGTTTTTTTAGAAACATATTGGTCCGCCCGCGAGTACTGACTTGTTCAGCTTATAACTTCTGAACAAATGATCGTAGTGAGCGTAATAATTTTGCATATTAATCAGCTTGTTGCATTCTACAAGAATATATCCATTTCACAAGTTGTTGGTTGAGAACCATATTGGCCCGCCCGCGAAAATCAACTTGAACAGCTGATAACTCCTGAACAATTGATCGTACAGAACACAATTATTTGCATTTTAATGAAACATGTTGAATGCTACAAGAATATGTCGGTTTCACTAGTTGTTTTTAGAAAACCATTTTGGCCCACCCGCCAAAACTAATTTCAACTCCTTATAACTTCTGAACAATTGATCGTAGAAAGCGTAATAATTTTGCATATTAAACAGCATTTTGCATGCTACAAGAATATATCGATTTCATTAGTTTTTGGTTGAGAACCTAAATTGGCCCGCCCGCGAAAATCAACTTGAACTGCTTATAAATCCTGAACAATTGATCGTAGAGCACACAATTATTTGCATTTTAATGAAACATGTTGTATGCTACAAGAATATGTCGGTTTTACAATTTGTTTTTTTAGAAACATATTGGTCCGCCCGCGAGTACTGACTTGTTCTGCTTATAACTTCTGAACAAATGATCCTAGAGAGCTTAATATATTTGCATATTAATCAGCATGTTGCATGCTACAAGAATATAACGATTTCACTAGTTGTTGGTTGAGAAACATATTGGCCCGCACCTGAAAATCAACTTGAACTGCTTATAACTCCTGAAAAATTGATCATAGAGAACACAATTATTTGCATTTTAATGAAACATGTTGAATGCTACAAGAATATGTCGGTTTCACTAGTTGTTTTTTAGAAATCCATGTTGGCCCGCCCGCGAGTATTACCTTGAACTGTTTCTAACTTCGGAACAAATGATCCTAGAGAGCGTAATAAATTTGCATATTAATCAGCATGTTGCATGCTAGAAGAATATATCGATTTCACTAGTTTTTGGTTGAGAACCATATTGGCCCGACCGCGAAAATCAACTTGAACTGCTTATAACTCCTGAACAATTGATCGTTGAGAACACAATTATTTGCATTTCAATCAAACATGTATGCTACAAGAATATGTCGGTTTCACTAGTTATTGTTTGAGAACCATTTTGTCCCGCCCGCCGAAACTAACTTCAACTCCTTATAACTTCTGAACAAATTATCGTAGAGACCTTAATAATTTTGCATATTAATCAGCATGTTGCATGCTACAAGAATATATCGATTTCATTAGTTTTTGGTTGAGAACCTAAATTGGCCCGCAAGCGAAAATCAATTTGAACTGCTTATAACTCCTGAACAATTGATCGTAGGGAACACAATTATTTGCATTTTAATGAAACATGTTGAATGCTACAAGAATATGTCGGTTTCACTAGTTGTTATTTGAGAACAATATTGGCCCGTCCGCGAGTATTAATTTGAACTGCTTACAACTTCTGAACAAATGATAGTAGAGAGCGTAAAAAAATTGCATGTTAATCAGCATGTTGCATGCTACAAGAAAATATCGATTTTTTTAGTTTTTGGTTGAGAACCATATTGGCCTGCCCGCGAAAATCAACTTGAACTGCTTATAACTCCTGAACAATTGATCATAGAGCACACAATTATTTGCATTTTAATGAAACATGTTGAATGCTACAATAATATGTCGGTTTCACTAATTGTTTTTAGAAAACCATATTGGCCCGTAAGAGAGAATTAACTTGAACTGTTTATAACTTCTGAAAAATGATCCTAGAGAGCGTAATAAATTTGCATATTAATCAGCATGTTGCATGCTACAAAAATTAAACGATTTCACTAGTTGTTGTTTGAGAAATATATTGGCATTCCCGCGAAAATTAACTTGAACTGCTTATAACTTCTGAACAATTGATTGTAGAGCACACAATTATTTGCATTTCAATCAAACATGTTGTATGCTACAAGAATATGTCGGTTTCACTAGTTATTGTTTAAGAACCATTTTGGCCCGTCCGCCAAAACTAACTTCAACTTTATAACTTCAGAACAAATGATCGTAGAGAGCGTAATAATTTTGCATATCAATCAGCATGTTGCATGCTACAAGAATATATCAATTTCATTGGTTGTTGGTTGAGAACCATATTGGCCCGCCCTCGAAAATCAACTTGAACTGCTTATAACTCCTGAACAATTGATCGTAGAGACCACAATTATTTGCATTTTAATGAAACATGTTGAATGCAACAAGAATATGTCGGTTTCACTAGTTGTTTTTAGAAAACCATATTGGCCCGCCCGCGATTATTAACTTGAACTGTTTATAACTTCTGAACAAATGATCCTAGAGAGCGTAATAAATTTGCATATTAATCAGCATGTTGCATGCTACAAGAATATGTCGGTTTCTCTAGTTGTTTTTAGAAAACCATATTGGTCCGCCCGCGAGTATTAACTTGAACTGTCTATAACTTCTGAACAATTGATCGTAGAGAACACAATTATTTGCATTTCAATCAAACATGTTGTATGCTCTCAAGAATATGTCGGTTTCACTAGATATTGTTTGAGATCCATTTTGGCCCGCCCGCCAAAACTAACTTCAACTCCTTATAACTTCTGAACAAAAGATCGTAGAGAGCGTTATAATTTTGCATATTAATCAGCATGTTGCATCCTACAAGAATATATCGATTTCATTGGTTGTTGGTTGAGAACCATATTGGCCCGCCCGCGAAAATTAACTTGAACTGCTTATAACTTCTGAACAATTGATCGTAGCGAACACAATTATTTGCATTTTAATGAAACATGTTTAATGCTTCAAGAATATGTCGGTTTCACTAGTTGTTGTTTGAGAACCACATTGGCCCGCCCGCGAGTATTAACTTGAACTGTTTATGACTTCTGAACAAATGATCCTAGAGAGCGTAATAAATTTGCATATTAATCAGCATGTTGCATGCTACAAGAATATATCGATTTCACTAGTTGTTGGTTGAGAACCATATTGGCCCGCCCCTGAAAATCAACTTGAACTGCTTATAACTCCTGAAAAATTGATCATAGAGAACACAATTATTTGCATTTTAATGAAACATGTTGAATGCTACAACAATACGTCGGTTTCACTAGTTGTTTTTTAGAAAACCATATTAGTCCGCCCGCGAGTATTACCTTGAACTGTTTATAAAATCGGAACAAATGATCCTAGAGAGCGTAATAAATTTGCATATTAATCAGCATGTTGCATGCTAGAAGAATATATCGATTTCACTAGTTTTTGGTTGAGAACCATATTGGCCCGCCCGAGAAAATCAACTTGAACTGCTTATAACTCCTGAACAATTGATCGTAGAGATCAAAATTATTTGCATTTTAATCTAACATGTTGTATGCTACAAGAATATGTCGGTTTTACTATTTGTTTTTTTAGAAACATATTGGTCCGCCCGCGAGTACTGACTTGTTCTGCTTATAACTTTTGAACAAATGATCGTAGTGAGCGTAATAATTTTGCATATTAATCAGCTTGTTGCATTCTACAAGAATATATCCATTTCACAAGTAGTTGGTTGAGAACCATATTGGCCCGCCCGCGAAAATCAACTTGAACAGCTGATAACTCCTGAACAATTGATCGTACAGAACACAATTATTTGCATTTTAATGAAACATGTTGAATGCTACAAGAATATGTCGGTTTCACTAGTTGTTTTTAGAAAACCATTTTGGCCCACCCGCCAAAACTAATTTCAACTCCTTATAACTTCTGAACAATTGATCGTAGAAAGCGTAATAATTTTGCATATTAAACAGCATTTTGCATGCTTCAAGAATATATCGATTTCATTAGTTTTTGGTTGAGAACCTAAATTGGCCCGCCCGCGAAAATCAACTTGAACTGCTTATAAATCCTGAACAATTGATCGTAGAGCACACAATTATTTGCATTTTAATGAAACATGTTGTATGCTACAAGAATATGTCGGTTTTACAATTTGTTTTTTTAGAAACATATTGGTCCGCCCGCGAGTACTGACTTGTTCTGCTTATAACTTCTGAACAAATGATCCTAGAGAGCGTAATATATTTGCATATTAATCAGCATGTTGCATGCTACAAGAATATAACGATTTCACTAGTTGTTGGTTGAGAACCATTTTGGCCCGCACCTGAAAATCAACTTGAACTGCTTATAACTCCTGAAAAATTGATCATAGAGAACACAATTATTTGCATTTTAATGAAACATGTTGAATGCTACAAGAATATGTCGGTTTCACTAGTTGTTTTTTAGAAATCCATATTGGCCCGCCCGCGAGTATTACCTTGAACTGTTTCTAACTTCGGAACAAATGATCCTAGAGAGCGTAATAAATTTGCATATTAATCAGCATGTTGCATGCTAGAAGAATATATCGATTTCACTAGTTTTTGGTTGAGAACCATATTGGCCCGACCGCGAAAATCAACTTGAACTGCTTATAACTCCTGAACAATTGATCGTTGAGAACACAATTATTTGCATTTCAATCAAACATGTATGCTACAAGAATATGTCGGTTTCACTAGTTATTGTTTGAGAACCATTTTGTCCCGCCCGCCGAAACTAACTTCAACTCCTTATAACTTCTGATCAGATTATCGTAGAGACCTTAATAATTTTGCATATTAATCAGCATGTTGCATGCTACAAGAATATATCGATTTCATTAGTTTTTGGTTGAGAACCTAAATTGGCCTGCAAGCGAAAATCAACTTGAACTGCTTATAACTCCTGAACAATTGATCGTAGGGAACACAATTATTTGCATTTTAATGAAACATGTTGAATCCTACAAGAATATGTCGGTTTCACTAGTTGTTATTTGAGAACAATATTGGCCCGTCCGCGAGTATTAATTTGAACTTCTTACAACTTCTGAACAAATGATAGTAGAGAGCGTAAAAAAATTGCATATTAATCAGCATGTTGCATGCTACAAGAAAATATCGATTTTTTTAGTTTTTGGTTGAGAACCATATTGGCCCGCCCGAGAAAATCAACTTGAACTGCTTATAACTCCTGAACAATTGATCGTAGAGATCACAATTATTTGCATTTTAATCTAACATGTTGTATGCTACAAGAATATGTCAGTTTCACTAGTTATTGTTTGAGAACCATATTGGCCCGCCCGCGAGTATTAAATTGAACTGCTTATAAGTTCTGAGCAAATGATCGTAGAAAACTCGATTGTTTTGCATATTAATAAACATGTAGCTAGCTACAAGGATATATAGATTTCACTAGTTATTGTTTGAGAACCATGTTAGCCCACCCGCGAAAACTAATTCAACAGCTTACAATTTCTGAACAAATGATCGTAGAGAACACAATTATTTGCATTTTAATGAAACATGTTGTATGCTACAAGAATATGTCGGTTTTACTATTTGTTTTTTTGGAAACATATTGGTCCGCCCGCGAGTACTGACTTGTTCTGCTTATAACTTCTGAACAAATGATCGTAGTGAGCGTAATAATTTTGCATATTAATTAGCTTGTTGCATGCTACAAGAATATATCCATTTCACAAGTTGTTGGTTGAGAACCATATTGGCCCGCCCGCGAAAATCAACTTGAACAGCTGATAACTCCTGAACAATTGATCGTACAGAACACAATTATTTGCATTTTAATGAAACATGTTGAATTCTACAAGAATATGTCGGTTTCACTAGTTGTTTTTAGAAAACCATTTTGGCCCACCCGCCAAAACTAATTTCAATTCCTTATAACTTCTGAACAATTGATCGTAGAAAGCGTAATAATTTTGCATATTAAACAGCATTTTGCATGCTACAAGAATATATCGATTTCATGGGTTGTTGGTTGAGAACCATATTGGCCCGCCCGCGAAAATTAACTTGAACTGCTTATAACTTCTGAACAATTGATCGTAGCGAACACAATTATTTGCATTTTAATGAAACATGTTGAATGCTTCAAGAATATGTCGGTTTCACTAGTTGTTGTTTGAGAACCATATTGGCCCGCCCGCGAATATTAAATTGAACTGCTTATAACTTCTGAACAAATGATCCTAGAGAGCGTAATAAATTTGCATATTAATCAGCATGTTGCATGCTACAAAAATTAAACGATTTCACTAGTTGTTGTTTGAGAAATATATTGGCATTCCCGCGAAAATTAACTTGAACTGCTTATAACTTCTGAACAATTGATTGTAGAGCACACAATTATTTGCATTTCAATCAAACATGTTGTATGCTACAAGAATATGTCGGTTTCACTAGTTATTGTTTAAGAACCATTTTGGCCCGTCCGCCAAAACTAACTTCAACTTTATAACTTCAGAACAAATGATCGTAGAGAGCGTAATAATTTTGCATATCAATCAGCATGTTGCATGCTACAAGAATATATCAATTTCATTGGTTGTTGGTTGAGAACCATATTGGCCCGCCCTCGAAAATCAACTTGAACTGCTTATAACTCCTGAACAATTGATCGTAGAGACCACAATTATTTGCATTTTAATGAAACATGTTGAATGCAACAAGAATATGTCGGTTTCACTAGTTGTTTTTAGAAAACCATATTGGCCCGCCCGCGATTATTAACTTGAACTGTTTATAACTTCTGAACAAATGATCCTAGAGAGCGTAATAAATTTGCATATTAATCAGCATGTTGCATGCTACAAGAATATGTCGGTTTCTCTAGTTGTTTTTAGAAAACCATATTGGTCCGCCCGCGAGTATTAACTTGAACTGTCTATAACTTCTGAACAATTGATCGTAGAGAACACAATTATTTGCATTTCAATCAAACATGTTGTATGCTCTCAAGAATATGTCGGTTTCACTAGATATTGTTTGAGAACCATTTTGGCCCGCCCGCCAAAACTAACTTCAACTCCTTATAACTTCTGAACAAAAGATCGTAGAGAGCGTTATAATTTTGCATATTAATCAGCATGTTGCATCCTACAAGAATATATCGATTTCATTGGTTGTTGGTTGAGAACCATATTGGCCCGCCCGCGAAAATTAACTTGAACTGCTTATAACTTCTGAACAATTGATCGTAGCGAACACAATTATTTGCATTTTAATGAAACATGTTTAATGCTTCAAGAATATGTCGGTTTCACTAGTTGTTGTTTGAGAACCACATTGGCCCGCCCGCGAGTATTAACTTGAACTGTTTATGACTTCTGAACAAATGATCCTAGAGAGCGTAATAAATTTGCATATTAATCAGCATGTTGCATGCTACAAGAATATATCGATTTCACTAGTTGTTGGTTGAGAACCATATTGGCCCGCCCCTGAAAATCAACTTGAACTGCTTATAACTCCTGAAAAATTGATCATAGAGAACACAATTATTTGCATTTTAATGAAACATGTTGAATGCTACAACAATACGTCGGTTTCACTAGTTGTTTTTTAGAAAACCATATTAGTCCGCCCGCGAGTATTACCTTGAACTGTTTATAAAATCGGAACAAATGATCCTAGAGAGCGTAATAAATTTGCATATTAATCAGCATGTTGCATGCTAGAAGAATATATCGATTTCACTAGTTTTTGGTTGAGAACCATATTGGCCCGCCCGAGAAAATCAACTTGAACTGCTTATAACTCCTGAACAATTGATCGTAGAGATCAAAATTATTTGCATTTTAATCTAACATGTTGTATGCTACAAGAATATGTCGGTTTTACTATTTGTTTTTTTAGAAACATATTGGTCCGCCCGCGAGTACTGACTTGTTCTGCTTATAACTTTTGAACAAATGATCGTAGTGAGCGTAATAATTTTGCATATTAATCAGCTTGTTGCATTCTACAAGAATATATCCATTTCACAAGTTGTTGGTTGAGAACCATATTGGCCCGCCCGCGAAAATCAACTTGAACAGCTGATAACTCCTGAACAATTGATCGTACAGAACACAATTATTTGCATTTTAATGAAACATGTTGAATGCTACAAGAATATGTCGGTTTCACTAGTTGTTTTTAGAAAACCATTTTGGCCCACCCGCCAAAACTAATTTCAACTCCTTATAACTTCTGAACAATTGATCGTAGAAAGCGTAATAATTTTGCATATTAAACAGCATTTTGCATGCTACAAGAATATATCGATTTCATTAGTTTTTGGTTGAGAACCTAAATTGGCCCGCCCGCGAAAATCAACTTGAACTGCTTATAAATCCTGAACAATTGATCGTAGAGCACACAATTATTTGCATTTTAATGAAACATGTTGTATGCTACAAGAATATGTCGGTTTTACAATTTGTTTTTTTAGAAACATATTGGTCCGCCCGCGAGTACTGACTTGTTCTGCTTATAACTTCTGAACAAATGATCCTAGAGAGCGTAATATATTTGCATATTAATCAGCATGTTGCATGCTACAAGAATATAACGATTTCACTAGTTGTTGGTTGAGAACCATATTGGCCCGCACCTGAAAATCAACTTGAACTGCTTATAACTCCTGAAAAATTGATCATAGAGAACACAATTATTTGCATTTTAATGAAACATGTTGAATGCTACAAGAATATGTCGGTTTCACTAGTTGTTTTTTAGAAATCCATATTGGCCCGCCCGCGAGTATTACCTTGAACTGTTTCTAACTTCGGAACAAATGATCCTAGAGAGCGTAATAAATTTGCATATTAATCAGCATGTTGCATGCTAGAAGAATATATCGATTTCACTAGTTTTTGGTTGAGAACCATATTGGCCCGACCGCGAAAATCAACTTGAACTGCTTATAACTCCTGAACAATTGATCGTTGAGAACACAATTATTTGCATTTCAATCAAACATGTATGCTACAAGAATATGTCGGTTTCACTAGTTATTGTTTGAGAACCATTTTGTCCCGCCCGCCGAAACTAACTTCAACTCCTTATAACTTCTGATCAGATTATCGTAGAGACCTTAATAATTTTGCATATTAATCAGCATGTTGCATGCTACAAGAATATATCGATTTCATTAGTTTTTGGTTGAGAACCTAAATTGGCCTGCAAGCGAAAATCAACTTGAACTGCTTATAACTCCTGAACAATTGATCGTAGGGAACACAATTATTTGCATTTTAATGAAACATGTTGAATGCTACAAGAATATGTCGGTTTCACTAGTTGTTATTTGAGAACAATATTGGCCCGTCCGCGAGTATTAATTTGAACTTCTTACAACTTCTGAACAAATGATAGTAGAGAGCGTAAAAAAATTGCATATTAATCAGCATGTTGCATGCTACAAGAAAATATCGATTTTTTTAGTTTTTGGTTGAGAACCATATTGGCCCGCCCGAGAAAATCAACTTGAACTGCTTATAACTAATGAACAATTGATCGTAGAGATCACAATTATTTGAATTTTAATCTAACATGTTGTATGCTACAAGAATATGTCAGTTTCACTAGTTATTGTTTGAGAACCATATTGGCCCGCCCGCGAGTATTAAATTGAACTGCTTATAAGTTCTGAGCAAATGATCGTAGAAAACTCGATTGTTTTGCATATTAATAAACATGTAGCTAGCTACAAGGATATATAGATTTCACTAGTTATTGTTTGAGAACCATGTTAGCCCACCCGCGAAAACTAATTCAACAGCTTACAATTTCTGAACAAATGATCGTAGAGAACACAATTATTTGCATTTTAATGAAACATGTTGTATGCTACAAGAATATGTCGGTTTTACTATTTGTTTTTTTGGAAACATATTGGTCCGCCCGCGAGTACTGACTTGTTCTGCTTATAACTTCTGAACAAATGATCGTAGTGAGCGTAATAATTTTGCATATTAATTAGCTTGTTGCATGCTACAAGAATATATCCATTTCACAAGTTGTTGGTTGAGAACCATATTGGCCCGCCCGCGAAAATCAACTTGAACAGCTGATAACTCCTGAACAATTGATCGTACAGAACACAATTATTTGCATTTTAATGAAACATGTTGAATTCTACAAGAATATGTCGGTTTCACTAGTTGTTTTTAGAAAACCATTTTGGCCCACCCGCCAAAACTAATTTCAATTCCTTATAACTTCTGAACAATTGATCGTAGAAAGCGTAATAATTTTGCATATTAAACAGCATTTTGCATGCTACAAGAATATATCGATTTCATGGGTTGTTGGTTGAGAACCATATTGGCCCGCCCGCGAAAATTAACTTGAACTGCTTATAACTTCTGAACAATTGATCGTAGCGAACACAATTATTTGCATTTTAATGAAACATGTTGAATGCTTCAAGAATATGTCGGTTTCACTAGTTGTTGTTTGAGAACCATATTGGCCCGCCCGCGAATATTAAATTGAACTGCTTATAACTTCTGAACAAATGATCTTAGAGAGCGTAATAAATTTGCATATTAATCAGCATGTTGCATGCTACAAAAATTAAACGATTTCACTAGTTGTTGGTTGAGAACCATATTGACCCGCCCGCGAAAATTAATTTGAACTGCTTATAACTTCTGAACAAATAATCGTAGAAAGCGTAATAATTTTTCATATTAATCAGCATGTTGCATGCTACAAGAATATATCGAATTCACTAGTTGTTGTTTGAGAAATATATTGGCATTCCCGCGAAAATTAACTTGAACTGCTTATAACTTCTGAACAATTGATTGTAGAGCACACAATTATTTGCATTTCAATCAAACATGTTGTATGCTACAAGAATATGTCGGTTTCACTAGTTATTGTTTAAGAACCATTTTGGCCCGTCCGCCAAAACTAACTTCAACTCTTTATAACTTCTGAACAAATGATCGTAGAGAGCGTAATAATTTTGCATATCAATCAGCATGTTGCATGCTACAAGAATATATCAATTTCATTGGTTGTTGGTTGAGAACCATATTGGCCCGCCCTCGAAAATCAACTTGAACTGCTTATAACTCCTAAACAATTGATCGTAGAGACCACAATTATTTGCATTTTAATGAAACATGTTGAATGCAACAAAAATATGTCGGTTTCATTAGTTGTTTTTAGAAAACCATATTGGCCCGCCCGCGAGTATTAACTTGAACTGTTTATAACTTCTGAACAAATGATCCTAGAGAGCGTAATAAATTTGCATATTAATCAGCATGTTGCATGCTACAAGAATATGTCGGTTTCACTAGTTGTTTTTAGAAAACCATATTGGTCCGCCCGCGAGTATTAACTTGAACTGTCTATAACTTCTGAACAATTGATCGTAGAGAACACAATTATTTGTATTTCAATCAAACATGTTGTATGCTCTCAAGAATATGTCGGTTTCACTAGATATTGTTTGAGAACCATTTTGGCCCGCCCGCCAAAACTAACTTCAACTCCTTATAACTTCTGAACAAAAGATCGTAGAGAGCGTTATAATTTTGCATATTAATCAGCATGTTGCATCCTACAAGAATATATCGATTTCATTGGTTGTTGGTTGAGAACCATATGGCCCGCCCGCGAAAATTAACTTGAACTGCTTATAACTTCTGAACAATTGATCGTAGCGAACACAATTATTTGCATTTTAATGAAACATGTTTAGTGCTTCAAGAATATGTCGGTTTCACTAGTTGTTGTTTGAGAACCACATTGGCCCGCCCGCGAGTATTAACTTGAACTCTTTATGACTTCTGAACAAATGATCCTAGAGAGCGTAATAAATTTGCATATTAATCAGCATGTTGCATGCTACAAGAATATATCGATTTCACTAGTTGTTGGTTGAGAACCATATTGGCCCGCCCCTGAAAATCAACTTGAACTGCTTATAACTCCTGTAAAATTGATAATAGAGAACACAATTATTTGCATTTTAATGAAACATGTTGAATGCTACAACAATCTGTCGGTTTCACTAGTAGTTTTTTAGAAAACCATATTAGCCCGCCCGCGAGTATTACCTTGAACTGTTTATAACTTCGGAACAAATGATCCTAGAGAGCGTAATAAATTTGCATATTAATCAGCATGTTGCATGCTAGAAGAATATATCGATTTCACTAGTTTTTGGTTGAGAACCATATTGGCCCGCCCGAGAAAATCAACTTGAACTGCTTATAACTCCTGAACAATTGATCGTAGAGATCACAATTATTTGCATTTTAATCTAACATGTTGTATGCTACAAGAATATGTCGGTTTTACTATTTGTTTTTTTAGAAACATATTGGTCCGCCCGCGAGTACTGACTTGTTCAGCTTATAACTTCTGAACAAATGATCGTAGTGAGCGTAATAATTTTGCATATTAATCAGCTTGTTGCATTCTACAAGAATATATCCATTTCACAAGTTGTTGGTTGAGAACCATATTGGCCCGCCCGCGAAAATCAACTTGAACAGCTGATAACTCCTGAACAATTGATCGTACAGAACACAATTATTTGCATTTTAATGAAACATGTTGAATGCTACAAGAATATGTCGGTTTCACTAGTTGTTTTTAGAAAACCATTTTGGCCCACCCGCCAAAACTAATTTCAACTCCTTATAACTTCTGAACAATTGATCGTAGAAAGCGTAATAATTTTGCATATTAAACAGCATTTTGCATGCTACAAGAATATATCGATTTCATTAGTTTTTGGTTGAGAACCTAAATTGGCCCGCCCGCGAAAATCAACTTGAACTGCTTATAAATCCTGAACAATTGATCGTAGAGCACACAATTATTTGCATTTTAATGAAACATGTTGTATGCTACAAGAATATGTCGGTTTTACAATTTGTTTTTTTAGAAACATATTGGTCCGCCCGCGAGTACTGACTTGTTCTGCTTATAACTTCTGAACAAATGATCCTAGAGAGCTTAATATATTTGCATATTAATCAGCATGTTGCATGCTACAAGAATATAACGATTTCACTAGTTGTTGGTTGAGAAACATATTGGCCCGCACCTGAAAATCAACTTGAACTGCTTATAACTCCTGAAAAATTGATCATAGAGAACACAATTATTTGCATTTTAATGAAACATGTTGAATGCTACAAGAATATGTCGGTTTCACTAGTTGTTTTTTAGAAATCCATATTGGCCCGCCCGCGAGTATTACCTTGAACTGTTTCTAACTTCGGAACAAATGATCCTAGAGAGCGTAATAAATTTGCATATTAATCAGCATGTTGCATGCTAGAAGAATATATCGATTTCACTAGTTTTTGGTTGAGAACCATATTGGCCCGACCGCGAAAATCAACTTGAACTGCTTATAACTCCTGAACAATTGATCGTTGAGAACACAATTATTTGCATTTCAATCAAACATGTATGCTACAAGAATATGTCGGTTTCACTAGTTATTGTTTGAGAACCATTTTGTCCCGCCCGCCGAAACTAACTTCAACTCCTTATAACTTCTGAACAAATTATCGTAGAGACCTTAATAATTTTGCATATTAATCAGCATGTTGCATGCTACAAGAATATATCGATTTCATTAGTTTTTGGTTGAGAACCTAAATTGGCCCGCAAGCGAAAATCAATTTGAACTGCTTATAACTCCTGAACAATTGATCGTAGGGAACACAATTATTTGCATTTTAATGAAACATGTTGAATGCTACAAGAATATGTCGGTTTCACTAGTTGTTATTTGAGAACAATATTGGCCCGTCCGCGAGTATTAATTTGAACTGCTTACAACTTCTGAACAAATGATAGTAGAGAGCGTAAAAAAATTGCATGTTAATCAGCATGTTGCATGCTACAAGAAAATATCGATTTTTTTAGTTTTTGGTTGAGAACCATATTGGCCTGCCCGCGAAAATCAACTTGAACTGCTTATAACTCCTGAACAATTGATCATAGAGCACACAATTATTTGCATTTTAATGAAACATGTTGAATGCTACAAGAATATGTCGGTTTCACTAGTTGTTTTTAGAAAACCATATTGGCCCGTAAGAGAGAATTAACTTGAACTGTTTATAACTTCTGAAAAATGATCCTAGAGAGCGTAATAAATTTGCATATTAATCAGCATGTTGCATGCTACAAGAATATATCAATTTCACTAGTTGTTGGTTGAGAACCATATTGGCCCGCCTTTGAAAATCAACTTGAACTGCTTATAACTCCTGAAAAATTGATCATAGAGAACACAATTATTTGCATTTTAATGAAACATGTTTAATGCTTCAAGAATATGTCGGTTTCACTAGTTGTTTGAGAACCACATTGGCCCGCCTGCGAGTATTAACTTGAACTGTTTATGACTTCTGAACAAATGATCCTAGAGAGCGTAATAAATTTGCATATTAATCAGCATGTTGCATGCTACAAGAATATATCGATTTCACTAGTTGTTGGTTGAGAACCATATTGGCCCGCCCCTGAAAATCAACTTGAACTGCTTATAACTCCTGAAAAATTGATCATAGAGAACACAATTATTTGCATTTTAATGAAACATGTTGAATGCTACAACAATATGTCGGTTTCACTAGTTGTTTTTTAGAAAACCATATTAGTCCGCCCGCGAGTATTACTTTGAACTGTTTATAAAATCGGAACAAATGATCCTAGAGAGCGTAATAAATTTGCATATTAATCAGCATGTTGCATGCTAGAAGAATATATCGATTTCACTAGTTTTTGGTTGAGAACCATATTGGCCCGCCCGAGAAAATCAACTTGAACTGCTTATAACTCCTGAACAATTGATCGTAGAGATCACAATTATTTGCATTTTAATCTAACATGTTGTATGCTACAAGAATATGTCGGTTTTACTATTTGTTTTTTTAGAAACATATTGGTCCGCCCGCGAGTACTGACTTGTTCTGCTTATAACTTTTGAACAAATGATCGTAGTGAGCGTAATAATTTTGCATATTAATCAGCTTGTTGCATTCTACAAGAATATATCCATTTCACAAGTTGTTGGTTGAGAACCATATTGGCCCGCCCGCGAAAATCAACTTGAAAAGCTGATAACTCCTGAACAATTGATCGTACAGAACACAATTATTTGCATTTTAATGAAACATGTTGAATGCTACAAGAATATGTCGGTTTCACTAGTTGTTTTTAGAAAACCATTTTGGCCCACCCGCCAAAACTAATTTCAACTCCTTATAACTTCTGAACAATTGATCGTAGAAAGCGTAATAATTTTGCATATTAAACAGCATTTTGCATGCTACAAGAATATATCGATTTCATTAGTTTTTGGTTGAGAACCTAAATTGGCCCGCCCGCGAAAATCAACTTGAACTGCTTATAACTCCTGAAAAATTGATCATAGAGAACACAATTATTTGCATTTTAATGAAACATGTTGAATGCTACAAGAATATGTCGGTTTCACTAGTTGTTTTTTAGAAATCCATATTGGCCCGCCCGCGAGTATTACCTTGAACTGTTTCTAACTTCGGAACAAATGATCCTAGAGAGCGTAATAAATTTGCATATTAATCAGCATGTTGCATGCTAGAAGAATATATCGATTTCACTAGTTTTTGGTTGAGAACCATATTGGCCCGACCGCGAAAATCAACTTGAACTGCTTATAACTCCTGAACAATTGATCGTTGAGAACACAATTATTTGCATTTCAATCAAACATGTATGCTACAAGAATATGTCGGTTTCACTAGTTATTGTTTGAGAACCATTTTGTCCCGCCCGCCGAAACTAACTTCAAATCCTTATAACTTCTGAACAGATTATCGTAGAGACCTTAATAATTTTGCATATTAATCAGCATGTTGCATGCTACAAGAATATATCGATTTCATTAGTTTTTGGTTGAGAACCTAAATTGGCCCGCAAGCGAAAATCAACTTGAACTGCTTATAACTCCTGAACAATTGATCGTAGAGATCACAATTATTTGCATTTTAATCTAACATGTTGTATGCTACAAGAATATGTCAGTTTCACTAGTTATTGTTTGAGAACCATATTGGCCCGCCCGCGAGTATTAAATTGAACTGCTTATAAGTTCTGAGCAAATGATCGTAGAAAACTCGATTGTTTTGCATATTAATAAACATGTAGCTAGCTACAAGGATATATAGATTTCACTAGTTATTGTTTGAGAACCATGTTAGCCCACCCGCGAAAACTAATTCAACAGCTTACAATTTCTGAACAAATGATCGTAGAGAACACAATTATTTGCATTTTAATGAAACATGTTGTATGCTACAAGAATATGTCGGTTTTACTATTTGTTTTTTTGGAAACATATTGGTCCGCCCGCGAGTACTGACTTGTTCTGCTTATAACTTCTGAACAAATGATCGTAGTGAGCGTAATAATTTTGCATATTAATTAGCTTGTTGCATGCTACAAGAATATATCCATTTCACAAGTTGTTGGTTGAGAACCATATTGGCCCGCCCGCGAAAATCAACTTGAACAGCTGATAACTCCTGAACAATTGATCGTACAGAACACAATTATTTGCATTTTAATGAAACATGTTGAATTCTACAAGAATATGTCGGTTTCACTAGTTGTTTTTAGAAAACCATTTTGGCCCACCCGCCAAAACTAATTTCAATTCCTTATAACTTCTGAACAATTGATCGTAGAAAGCGTAATAATTTTGCATATTAAACAGCATGTTGCATGCTACAAGAATATATCAATTTCATTGGTTGTTGGTTGAGAACCATATTGGCCCGCCCTCGAAAATCAACTTGAACTGCTTATAACTCCTAAACAATTGATCGAAGAGACCACAATTATTTGCATTTTAATGAAACATGTTGAATGCAACAAGAATATGTCGGTTTCATTAGTTGTTTTTAGAAAACCATATTGGCCCGCCCGCGAGTATTAACTTGAACTGTTTATAACTTCTGAACAAATGATCCTAGAGAGCGTAATAAATTTGCATATTAATCAGCATGTTGCATGCTACAAGAATATGTCGGTTTCACTAGTTGTTTTTAGAAAACCATATTGGTCCGCCCGCGAGTATTAACTTGAACTGTCTATAACTTCTGAACAATTGATCGTAGAGAACACAATTATTTGCATTTCAATCAAACATGTTGTATGCTCTCAAGAATATGTCGGTTTCACTAGATATTGTTTGAGAACCATTTTGGCCCGCCCGCCAAAACTAACTTCAACTCCTTATAACTTCTGAACAAAAGATCGTAGAGAGCGTTATAATTTTGCATATTAATCAGCATGTTGCATCCTACAAGAATATATCGATTTCATTGGTTGTTAATTGAGAACCATATGGCCCGCCCGCGAAAATTAACTTGAACTGCTTATAACTTCTGAACAATTGATCGTAGCGAACACAATTATTTGCATTTTAATGAAACATGTTTAATGCTTCAAGAATATGTCGGTTTCACTAGTTGTTGTTTGAGAACCACATTGGCCCGCCCGCGAGTATTAACTTGAACTCTTTATGACTTCTGAACAAATGATCCTAGAGAGCGTAATAAATTTGCATATTAATCAGCATGTTGCATGCTAGAAGAATATATCGATTTCACTAGTTTTTGGTTGAGAACCATATTGGCCCGACCGCGAAAATCAACTTGAACTGCTTATAACTCCTGAACAATTGATCGTTGAGAACACAATTATTTGCATTTCAATCAAACATGTATGCTACAAGAATATGTCGGTTTCACTAGTTATTGTTTGAGAACCATTTTGTCCTGCCTGCCGAAACTAACTTCAACTTCTTATAACTTCTGAACAGATTATCGTAGAGACCTTAATAATTTTGCATATTAATCAGCATGTTGCATGCTACAAGAATATATCGATTTCATTAGTTTTTGGTTGAGAACCTAAATTGGCCCGCAAGCGAAAATCAACTTGAACTGCTTATAACTCCTGAACAATTGATCGTAGGGAACACAATTATTTGCATTTTAATGAAACATGTTGAATGCTACAAGAATATGTCGGTTTCACTAGTTGTTATTTGAGAACAATATTGGCCCGTCCGCGAGTATTAATTTGAACTGCTTACAACTTCTGAACAAATGATAGTAGAGAGCGTAAAAAAATTGCATATTAATCAGCATGTTGCATGCTACAAGAAAATATCGATTTTTTTAGTTTTTGGTTGAGAACCATATTGGCCCGCCCGAGAAAATCAACTTGAACTGCTTATAACTCCTGAACAATTGATCGTAGAGATCACAATTATTTGCATTTTAATCTAACATGTTGTATGCTACAAGAATATGTCAGTTTCACTAGTTATTGTTTGAGAACCATATTGGCCCGCCCGCGAGTATTAAATTGAACTGCTTATAAGTTCTGAGCAAATGATCGTAGAAAACTCGATTGTTTTGCATATTAATAAACATGTAGCTAGCTACAAGGATATATAGATTTCACTAGTTATTGTTTGAGAACCATGTTAGCCCACCCGCGAAAACTAATTCAACAGCTTACAATTTCTGAACAAATGATCGTAGAGAACACAATTATTTGCATTTTAATGAAACATGTTGTATGCTACAAGAATATGTCGGTTTTACTATTTGTTTTTTTGGAAACATATTGGTCCGCCAGCGAGTACTGACTTGTTCTGCTTATAACTTCTGAACAAATGATCGTAGTGAGCGTAATAATTTTGCATATTAATTAGCTTGTTGCATGCTACAAGAATATATCCATTTCACAAGTTGTTGGTTGAGAACCATATTGGCCCGCCCGCGAAAATCAACTTGAACAGCTGATAACTCCTGAACAATTGATCGTACAGAACACAATTATTTGCATTTTAATGAAACATGTTGAATTCTACAAGAATATGTCGGTTTCACTAGTTGTTTTTAGAAAACCATTTTGGCCCACCCGCCAAAACTAATTTCAATTCCTTATAACTTCTGAACAATTGATCGTAGAAAGCGTAATAATTTTGCATATTAAACAGCATGTTGCATGCTACAAGAATATATCAATTTCATTGGTTGTTGGTTGAGAACCATATTGGCCCGCCCTCGAAAATCAACTTGAACTGCTTATAACTCCTAAACAATTGATCGTAGAGACCACAATTATTTGCATTTTAATGAAACATGTTGAATGCAACAAGAATATGTCGGTTTCATTAGTTGTTTTTAGAAAACCATATTGGCCCGCCCGCGAGTATTAACTTGAACTGTTTATAACTTCTGAACAAATGATCCTAGAGAGCGTAATAAATTTGCATATTAATCAGCATGTTGCATGCTACAAGAATATGTCGGTTTCACTAGTTGTTTTTAGAAAACCATATTGGTCCGCCCGCGAGTATTAACTTGAACTGTCTATAACTTCTGAACAATTGATCGTAGAGAACACAATTATTTGCATTTCAATCAAACATGTTGTATGCTCTCAAGAATATGTCGGTTTCACTAGATATTGTTTGAGAACCATTTTGGCCCGCCCGCCAAAACTAACTTCAACTCCTTATAACTTCTGAACAAAAGATCGTAGAGAGCGTTATAATTTTGCATATTAATCAGCATGTTGCATCATACAAGAATATATCGATTTCATTGGTTGTTGGTTGAGAACCATATGGCCCGCCCGCGAAAATTAACTTGAACTGCTTATAACTTCTGAACAATTGATCGTAGCGAACACAATTATTTGCATTTTAATGAAACATGTTTAATGCTTCAAGAATATGTCGGTTTCACTAGTTGTTGTTTGAGAACCACATTGGCCCGCCCGCGAGTATTAAATTGAACTCTTTATGACTTCTGAACAAATGATCCTAGAGAGCGTAATAAATTTGCATATTAATCAGCATGTTGCATGCTACAAGAATATATCGATTTCACTAGTTGTTGGTTGAGAACCATATTGGCCCGCCCCTGAAAATCAACTTGAACTGCTTATAACTCCTGAAAAATTGATCATAGAGAACACAATTATTTGCATTTTAATGAAACATGTTGAATGCTACAACAATATGTCGGTTTCACTAGTTGTTTTTTAGAAAACCATATTAGCCCGCCCGCGAGTATTACTTTGAACTGTTTATAACTTCGGAACAAATGATCCTAGAGAGCGTAATAAATTTGCATATTAATCAGCATGTTGCATGCTAGAAGAATATATCGATTTCACTAGTTTTTGGTTGAGAACCATATTGGCCCGCCCGAGAAAATCAACTTGAACTGCTTATAACTCCTGAACAATTGATCGTAGAGATCACAATTATTTGCATTTTAATCTAACATGTTGTATGCTACAAGAATATGTCGGTTTTACTATTTGTTTTTTTAGAAACATATTGGTCCGCCCGCGAGTACTGACTTGTTCTGCTTATAACTTCTGAACAAATGATCGTAGTGAGCGTAATAATTTTGCATATTAATCAGCTTGTTGCATTCTACAAGAATATATCCATTTCACAAGTTGTTGGTTGAGAACCATATTGGCCCGCCCGCGAAAATCAACTTGAACAGCAGATAACTCCTGAACAATTGATCGTACAGAACACAATTATTTGCATTTTAATGAAACATGTTGAATGCTACAAGAATATGTCGGTTTCACTAGTTGTTTTTAGAAAACCATTTTGGCCCACCCGCCAAAACTAATTTCAACTCCTTATAACTTCTGAACAATTGATCGTAGAAAGCGTAATAATTTTGCATATTAAACAGCATTTTGCATGCTACAAGAATATATCGATTTCATTAGTTTTTGGTTGAGAACCTAAATTGGCCCGCCCGCGAAAATCAACTTGAACTGCTTATAAATCCTGAACAATTGATCGTAGAGCACACAATTATTTGCATTTTAATGAAACATGTTGTATGCTACAAGAATATGTCGGTTTTACAATTTGTTTTTTTAGAAACATATTGGTCCGCCCGCGAGTACTGACTTTTTCTGCTTATAACTTCTGAACAATTGATCGTAGAGAACACAATTATTTGCATTTCAATCAAACATGTTGTATGCTCTCAAGAATATGTCGGTTTCACTAGATATTGTTTGAGAACCATTTTGGCCCGCCCGCCAAAACTAACTTCAACTCCTTATAACTTCTGAACAAAAGATCGTAGAGAGCGTTATAATTTTGCATATTAATCAGCATGTTGCGTCCTACAAGAATATATCGATTTCATTGGTTGTTGGTTGAGAACCATATGGCCCGCCCGCGAAAATTAACTTGAACTGCTTATAACTTCTGAACAATTGATCGTAGCGAACACAATTATTTGCATTTTAATGAAACATGTTTAATGCTTCAAGAATATGTCGGTTTCACTAGTTGTTGTTTGAGAACCACATTGGCCCGCCCGCGAGTATTAACTTGAACTCTTTATGACTTCTGAACAAATGATCCTAGAGAGCGTAATAAATTTGCATATTAATCAGCATGTTGCATGCTAGAAGAATATATCGATTTCACTAGTTTTTGGTTGAGAACCATATTGGCCCGACCGCGAAAATCAACTTGAACTGCTTATAACTCCTGAACAATTGATCGTTGAGAACACAATTATTTGCATTTCAATCAAACATGTATGCCACAAGAATATGTCGGTTTCACTAGTTATTGTTTGAGAACCATTTTGTCCCGCCCGCCGAAACTAACTTCAACTCCTTATAACTTCTGAACAGATTATCGTAGAGACCTTAATAATTTTGCATATTAATCAGCATGTTGCATGCTACAAGAATATATCGATTTCATTAGTTTTTGGTTGAGAACCTAAATTGGCCTGCAAGCGAAAATCAACTTGAACTGCTTATAACTCCTGAACAATTGATCGTAGGGAACACAATTATTTGCATTTTAATGAAACATGTTGAATGCTACAAGAATATGTCGGTTTCACTAGTTGTTATTTGAGAACAATATTGGCCCGTCCGCGAGTATTAATTTGAACTTCTTACAACTTCTGAACAAATGATAGTAGAGAGCGTAAAAAAATTGCATATTAATCAGCATGTTGCATGCTACAAGAAAATATCGATTTTTTTAGTTTTTGGTTGAGAACCATATTGGCCCGCCCGAGAAAATCAACTTGAACTGCTTATAACTCCTGAACAATTGATCGTAGAGATCACAATTATTTGCATTTTAATCTAACATGTTGTATGCTACAATAATATGTCAGTTTCACTAGTTATTTTTTGAGAACCATATTGGCCCGCCCGCGAGTATTAAATTGAACTGCTTATAAGTTCTGAGCAAATGATCGTAGAAAACTCGATTGTTTTGCATATTAATAAACATGTAGCTAGCTACAAGGATATATAGATTTCACTAGTTATTGTTTGAGAACCATGTTAGCCCACCCGCGAAAACTAATTCAACAGCTTACAATTTCTGAACAAATGATCGTAGAGAACACAATTATTTGCATTTTAATGAAACATGTTGTATGCTACAAGAATATGTCGGTTTTACTATTTGTTTTTTTGGAAACTTATTGGTCCGCCCGCGAGTACTGACTTGTTCTGCTTATAACTTCTGAACAAATGATCGTAGTAAGCGTAATAATTTTGCATATTAATTAGCTTGTTGCATGCTACAAGAATATATCCATTTCACAAGTTGTTGGTTGAGAACCATATTGGCCCGCCCGCGAAAATCAACTTGAACAGCTGATAACTCCTGAACAATTGATCGTACAGAACACAATTATTTGCATTTTAATGAAACATGTTGAATTCTACAAGAATATGTCGGTTTCACTAGTTGTTTTTAGAAAACCATTTTGGCCCACCCGCCAAAACTAATTTCAATTCCTTATAACTTCTGAACAATTGATCGTAGAAAGCGTAATAATTTTGCATATTAAACAGCATGTTGCATGCTACAAGAATATATCAATTTCATTGATTGTTGGTTGAGAACCATATTGGCCCGCCCTCGAAAATCAACTTGAACTGCTTATAACTCCTAAACAATTGATCGTAGAGACCACAATTATTTGCATTTTAATGAAACATGTTGAATGCAACAAGAATATGTCGGTTTCATTAGTTGTTTTTAGAAAACCATATTGTCCCGCCCGCGAGTATTAACTTGAACTGTTTATAACTTCTGAACAAATGATCCTAGAGAGCGTAATAAATTTGCATATTAATCACCCCTTTTTTTCATGCTACAAGAATATGTCGGTTTCACTAGTTGTTTTTAGAAAACCATATTGGTCCGCCCGCGAGTATTAACTTGAACTGTCTATAACTTCTGAACAATTGATCGTAGAGAACACAATTATTTGCATTTCAATCAAACATGTTGTATGCTCTCAAGAATATGTCGGTTTTACTAGATATTGTTTGAGAACCATTTTGGCCCGCCCGCCAAAACTAACTTCAACTCCTTATAACTTCTGAACAAAAGATCGTAGAGAGCGTTATAATTTTGCATATTAATCAGCATGTTGCATCATACAAGAATATATCGATTTCATTGGTTGTTGGTTGAGAACCATATGGCCCGCCCGCGAAAATTAACTTGAACTGCTTATAACTTCTGAACAATTGATCGTAGCGAACACAATTATTTGCATTTTAATGAAACATGTTTAATGCTTCAAGAATATGTCGGTTTCACTAGTTGTTGTTTGAGAACCACATTGGCCCGCCCGCGAGTATTAACTTGAACTCTTTATGACTTCTGAACAAATGATCCTAGAGAGCGTAATAAATTTGCATATTAATCAGCATGTTGCATGCTACAAGAATATATCGATTTCACTAGTTGTTGGTTGAGAACCATATTGGCCCGCCCCTGAAAATCAACTTGAACTGCTTATAACTCCTGAAAAATTGATCATAGAGAACACAATTATTTGCATTTTAATGAAACATGTTGAATGCTACAACAATATGTCGGTTTCACTAGTTGTTTCTTAGAAAACCATATTAGCCCGCCCGCGAGTATTACCTTGAACTGTTTATAACTTCGGAACAAATGATCCTAGAGAGCGTAATAAATTTGCATATTAATCAGCATGTTGCATGCTAGAAGAATATATCGATTTCACTAGTTTTTGGTTGAGAACCATATTGGCCCGCCCGAGAAAATCAACTTGAACTGCTTATAACTCCTGAACAATTGATCGTAGAGATCACAATTATTTGCATTTTAATCTAACATGTTGTATGCTACAAGAATATGTCGGTTTTACTATTTGTTTTTTTAGAAACATATTGGTCCGCCCGCGAGTACTGACTTGTTCTGCTTATAACTTCTGAACAAATGATCGTAGTGAGCGTAATAATTTTGCATATTAATCAGCTTGTTGCATTCTACAAGAATATATCCATTTCACAAGTTGTTGGTTGAGAACCATATTGGCCCGCCCGCGAAAATCAACTTGAACAGCAGATAACTCCTGAACAATTGATCGTACAGAACACAATTATTTGCATTTTAATGAAACATGTTGAATGCTACAAGAATATGTCGGTTTCACTAGTTGTTTTTAGAAAACCATTTTGGCCCACCCGCCAAAACTAATTTCAACTCCTTATAACTTCTGAACAATTGATCGTAGAAAGCGTAATAATTTTGCATATTAAACAGCATTTTGCATGCTACAAGAATATATCGATTTCATTAGTTTTTGGTTGAGAACCTAAATTGGCCCGCCCGCGAAAATCAACTTGAACTGCTTATAAATCCTGAACAATTGATCGTAGAGCACACAATTATTTGCATTTTAATGAAACATGTTGTATGCTACAAGAATATGTCGGTTTTACAATTTGTTTTTTTAGAAACATATTGGTCCGCCCGCGAGTACTGACTTGTTCTGCTTATAACTTCTGAACAAATGATCCTAGAGAGCGTAATATATTTGCATATTAATCAGCATGTTGCATGCTACAAGAATATAACGATTTCACTAGTTGTTGGTTGAGAAACATATTGGCCCGCACCTGAAAATCAACTTGAACTGCTTATAACTCCTGAAAAATTGATCATAGAGAACACAATTATTTGCATTTTAATGAAACATGTTGAATGCTACAAGAATATGTCGGTTTCACTAGTTGTTTTTTAGAAATCCATATTGGCCCGCCCGCGAGTATTACCTTGAACTGTTTCTAACTTCGGAACAAATGATCCTAGAGAGCGTAATAAATTTGCATATTAATCAGCATGTTGCATGCTAGAAGAATATATCGATTTCACTAGTTTTTGGTTGAGAACCATATTGGCCCGACCGCGAATTCAACTTGAACTGCTTATAACTCCTGAACAATTGATCGTTGAGAACACAATTATTTGCATTTCAATCAAACATGTATGCTACAAGAATATGTCGGTTTCACTAGTTATTGTTTGAGAACCATTTTGTCCCGCCCGCCGAAACTAACTTCAACTCCTTATAACTTCTGAACAAATTATCGTAGAGACCTTAATAATTTTGCATATTAATCAGCATGTTGCATGCTACAAGAATATATCGATTTCATTAGTTTTTGGTTGAGAACCTAAATTGGCCCGCAAGCGAAAATCAATTTGAACTGCTTATAACTCCTGAACAATTGATCGTAGGGAACACAATTATTTGCATTTTAATGAAACATGTTGAATGCTACAAGAATATGTCGGTTTCACTAGTTGTTATTTGAGAACAATATTGGCCCGTCCGCGAGTATTAATTTGAACTGCTTACAACTTCTGAACAAATGATAGTAGAGAGCGTAAAAAAATTGCATGTTAATCAGCATGTTGCATGCTACAAGAAAATATCGATTTTTTTAGTTTTTGGTTGAGAACCATATTGGCCTGCCCGCGAAAATCAACTTGAACTGCTTATAACTCCTGAACAATTGATCATAGAGCACACAATTATTTGCATTTTAATGAAACATGTTGAATGCTACAAGAATATGTCGGTTTCACTAGTTGTTTTTAGAAAACCATATTGGCCCGTAAGAGAGAATTAACTTGAACTGTTTATAACTTCTGAAAAATGATCCTAGAGAGCGTAATAAATTTGCATATTAATCAGCATGTTGCATGCTACAAGAATATATCGATTTCACTAGTTGTTGGTTGAGAACAATATTGGCCCGCCTTTGAAAATCAACTTGAACTGCTTATAACTCCTGAAAAATTGATCATAGAGAACACAATTATTTGCATTTTAATGAAACATGTTTAATGCTTCAAGAATATGTCGGTTTCACTAGTTGTTGTTTGAGAACCACATTGGCCCGCCCGCGAGTATTAACTTGAACTGTTTATGACTTCTGAACAAATGATCCTAGAGAGCGTAATAAATTTGCATATTAATCAGCATGTTGCATGCTACAAGAATATACCGATTTCACTAGTTGTTGGTTGAGAACCATATTGGCCCGCCCCTGAAAAACAACTTGAACTGCTTATAACTCCTGAAAAATTGATCATAGAGAACACAATTATTTGCATTTTAATGAAACATGTTGAATGCTACAACAATATGTCGGTTTCACTAGTTGTTTTTTAGAAAACCATATTAGTCCGCCCGCGAGTATTACCTTGAACTGTTTATAAAATCGGAACAAATGATCCTAGAGAGCGTAATAAATTTGCATATTAATCAGCATGTTGCATGCTAGAAGAATATATCGATTTCACTAGTTTTTGGTTGAGAACCATATTGGCCCGCCCGAGAAAATCAACTTGAACTGCTTATAACTCCTGAACAATTGATCGTAGAGATCACAATTATTTGCATTTTAATCTAACATGTTGTATGCTACAAGAATATGTCGGTTTTACTATTTGTTTTTTTAGAAACATATTGGTCCGCCCGCGAGTACTGACTTGTTCTGCTTATAACTTTTGAACAAATGATCGTAGTGAGCGTAATAATTTTGCATATTAATCAGCTTGTTGCATTCTACAAGAATATATCCATTTCACAAGTTGTTGGTTGAGAACCATATTGGCCCGCCCGCGAAAATCAACTTGAACAGCTGATAACTCCTGAACAATTGATCGTACAGAACACAATTATTTGCATTTTAATGAAACATGTTGAATGCTACAAGAATATGTCGGTTTCACTAGTTGTTTTTAGAAAACCATTTTGGCCCACCCGCCAAAACTAATTTCAACTCCTTATAACTTCTGAACAATTGATCGTAGAAAGCGTAATAATTTTGCATATTAAACAGCATTTTGCATGCTACAAGAATATATCGATTTCATTAGTTTTTGGTTGAGAACCTAAATTGGCCCGCCCGCGAAAATCAACTTGAACTGCTTATAAATCCTGAACAATTGATCGTAGAGCACACAATTATTTGCATTTTAATGAAACATGTTGTATGCTACAAGAATATGTCGGTTTTACAATTTGTTTTTTTAGAAACATATTGGTCCGCCCGCGAGTACTGACTTGTTCTGCTTATAACTTCTGAACAAATGATCCTAGAGAGCGTAATATATTTGCATATTAATCAGCATGTTGCATGCTACAAGAATATAACGATTTCACTAGTTGTTGGTTGAGAACCATATTGGCCCGCACCTGAAAATCAACTTGAACTGCTTATAACTCCTGAAAAATTGATCATAGAGAACACAATTATTTGCATTTTAATGAAACATGTTGAATGCTACAAGAATATGTCGGTTTCACTAGTTGTTTTTTAGAAATCCATATTGGCCCGCCCGCGAGTATTACCTTGAACTGTTTCTAACTTCGGAACAAATGATCCTAGAGATCGTAATAAATTTGCATATTAATCAGCATGTTGCATGCTAGAAGAATATATCGATTTCACTAGTTTTTGGTTGAGAACCATATTGGCCCGACCGCAAAAATCAACTTGAACTGCTTATAACTCCTGAACAATTGATCGTTGAGAACACAATTATTTGCATTTCAATCAAACATGTATGCTACAAGAATATGTCGGTTTCACTAGTTATTGTTTGAGAACCATTTTGTCCCGCCCGCCGAAACTAACTTCAACTCCTTATAACTTCTGAACAGATTATCGTATAGACCTTAATAATTTTGCATATTAATCAGCATGTTGCATGCTACAAGAATATATCGATTTCATTAGTTTTTGGTTGAGAACCTAAATTGGCCCGCAAGCGAAAATCAACTTGAACTGCTTATAACTCCTGAACAATTGATCGTAGGGAACACAATTATTTGCATTTTAATGAAACATGTTGAATGCTACAAGAATATGTCGGTTTCACTAGTTGTTATTTGAGAACAATATTGGCCCGTCCGCGAGTATTAATTTGAACTGCTTACAACTTCTGAACAAATGATAGTAGAGAGCGTAAAAAAATTGCATATTAATCAGCATGTTGCATGCTACAAGAAAATATCGATTTTTTTAGTTTTTGGTTGAGAACCATATTGGCCCGCCCGAGAAAATCAACTTGAACTGCTTATAACTCCTGAACAATTGATCGTAGAGATCACAATTATTTGCATTTTAATCTAACATGTTGTATGCTACAAGAATATGTCAGTTTCACTAGTTATTGTTTGAGAACCATATTGGCCCGCCCGCGAGTATTAAATTGAACTGCTTATAAGTTCTGAGCAAATGATCGTAGAAAACTCGATTGTTTTGCATATTAATAAACATGTAGCTAGCTACAAGGATATATAGATTTCACTAGTTATTGTTTGAGAACCATGTTAGCCCACCCGCGAAAACTAATTCAACAGCTTACAATTTCTGAACAAATGATCGTAGAGAACACAATTATTTGCATTTTAATGAAACATGTTGTATGCTACAAGAATATGTCGGTTTTACTATTTGTTTTTTTGGAAACATATTGGTCCGCCCGCGAGTACTGACTTGTTCAGCTTATAACTTCTGAACAAATGATCGTAGTGAGCGTAATAATTTTGCATATTAATTAGCTTGTTGCATGCTACAAGAATATATCCATTTCACAAGTTGTTGGTTGAGAACCATATTGGCCCGCCCGCGAAAATCAACTTGAACAGCTGATAACTCCTGAACAATTGATCGTACAGAACACAATTATTTGCATTTTAATGAAACATGTTGAATTCTACAAGAATATGTCGGTTTCACTAGTTGTTTTTAGAAAACCATTTTGGCCCACCCGCCAAAACTAATTTCAATTCCTTATAACTTCTGAACAATTGATCGTAGAAAGCGTAATAATTTTGCATATTAAACAGCATTTTGCATGCTACAAGAATATATCGATTTCATGGGTTGTTGGTTGAGAACCATATTGGCCCGCCCGCGAAAATTAACTTGAACTGCTTATAACTTCTGAACAATTGATCGTAGCGAACACAATTATTTGCATTTTAATGAAACATGTTGAATGCTTCAAGAATATGTCGGTTTCACTAGTTGTTGTTTGAGAACCATATTGGCCCGCCCGCGAATATTAAATTGAACTGCTTATAACTTCTGAACAAATTATCTTAGAGAGCGTAATAAATTTGCATATTAATCAGCATGTTGCATGCTACAAAAATTAAACGATTTCACTAGTTGTTGGTTGAGAACCATATTGACCCGCCCGCGAAAATTAATTTGAACTGCTTATAACTTCTGAACAAATAATCGTAGAAAGCGTAATAATTTTTCATATTAATCAGCATGTTGCATGCTACAAGAATATATCGATTTCACTAGTTGTTGTTTGAGAAATATATTGGCATTCCCGCGAAAATTAACTTGAACTGCTTATAACTTCTGAACAATTGATTGTAGAGCACACAATTATTTGCATTTCAATCAAACATGTTGTATGCTACAAGAATATGTCGGTTTCACTAGTTATTGTTTAAGAACCATTTTGGCCCGTCCGCCAAAACTAACTTCAACTCTTTATAACTTCTGAACAAATGATCGTAGAGAGCGTAATAATTTTGCATATCAATCAGCATGTTGCATGCTACAAGAATATATCAATTTCATTGGTTGTTGGTTGAGAACCATATTGGCCCGCCCTCGAAAATCAACTTGAACTGCTTATAACTCCTAAACAATTGATCGTAGAGACCACAATTATTTGCATTTTAATGAAACATGTTGAATGCAACAAGAATATGTCGGTTTCACTAGTTGTTTTTAGAAAACCATTTTGGCCCGTAAGAGAGAATTAACTTGAACTGTTTATAACTTCTGAAAAATGAATCGTAGAGCACACAATTATTTGCATTTTAATGAAACATGTTGTATGCTACAAGAATATGTCGGTTTTACAATTTGTTTTTTTAGAAACATATTGGTCCGCCCGCGAGTACTGACTTGTTCTGCTTATAACTTCTGAACAAATGATCGTAGTGAGCGTAATAATTTTGCATATTAATCAGCTTGTTGCATTCTACAAGAATATATCCATTTCACAAGTTGTTGGTTGAGAACCATATTGGCCCGCCCGCGAAAATCAACTTGAACAGCTGATAACTCCTGAACAATTGATCGTACAGAACACAATTATTTGCATTTTAATGAAACATGTTGAATGCTACAAGAATATGTCGGTTTCACTAGTTTTTTTTTAGAAAACCATTTTGGCCCACCCGCCAAAACTAATTTCAACTCCTTATAACTTCTGAACAATTGATCGTAGAAAGCGTAATAATTTTGCATATTAAACAGCATTTTGCATGCTACAAGAATATATCGATTTCATTAGTTTTTGGTTGAGAACCTAAATTGGCCCGCCCGCGAAAATCAACTTGAACTGCTTATAAATCCTGAACAATTGATCGTAGAGCATACAATTATTTGCATTTTAATGAAACATGTTGTATGCTACAAGAATATGTCGGTTTTACAATTTGTTTTTTTAGAAACATATTGGTCCGCCCGCGAGTACTGACTTGTTCTGCTTATAACTTCTGAACAAATGATCCTAGAGAGCGTAATATATTTGCATATTAATCAGCATGTTGCATGCTACAAGAATATAACGATTTCACTAGTTGTTGGTTGAGAACCATATTGGCCCGCACCTGAAAATCAACTTGAACTGCTTATAACTCCTGAAAAATTGATCATAGAGAACACAATTATTTGCATTTTAATGAAACATGTTGAATGCTACAAGAATATGTCGGTTTCACTAGTTGTTTTTTGGAAATCCATATTGGCCCGCCCGCGAGTATTACCTTGAACTGTTTCTAACTTCGGAACAAATGATCCTAGAGAGCGTAATAAATTTGCATATTAATCAGCATGTTGCATGCTAGAAGAATATATCGATTTCACTAGTTTTTGGTTGAGAACCATATTGGCCCGACCGCGAAAATCAACTTGAACTGCTTATAACTCCTGAACAATTGATCGTTGAGAACACAATTATTTGCATTTCAATCAAACATGTATGCTACAAGAATATGTCGGTTTCACTAGTTATTGTTTGAGAACCATTTTGTCCCGCCCGCCGAAACTAACTTCAACTCCTTATAACTTCTGAACAAATTATCGTAGAGACCTTAATAATTTTGCATATTAATCAGCATGTTGCATGCTACAAGAATATATCGATTTCATTAGTTTTTGGTTGAGAACCTAAATTGGCCCGCAAGCGAAAATCAAGTTGAACTGCTTATAACTCCTGAACAATTGATCGTAGGGAACACAATTATTTGCATTTTAATGAAACATGTTGAATGCTACAAGAATATGTCGGTTTCACTAGTTGTTATTTGAGAACAATATTGGCCCGTCCGCGAGTATTAACTTGAACTGCTTACAACTTCTGAACAAATGATAGTAGAGAGCGTAAAAAAATTGCATGTTAATCAGCATGTTGCATGCTACAAGAAAATATCGATTTTTTTAGTTTTTGGTTGAGAACCATATTGGCCTG
Organism: Lepisma saccharinum; assembly: GCF_977018435.1. Taxonomy (NCBI): domain Eukaryota; kingdom Metazoa; phylum Arthropoda; class Insecta; order Zygentoma; family Lepismatidae; genus Lepisma; species Lepisma saccharinum. Next base: position 1,698,523 of record NW_028142885.1, read on the forward strand.
CCCGCGAAAATCAACTTGAACTGCTTATAACTCCTGAACAATTGATCATAGAGCACACAATTATTTGCATTTTAATGAAACATGTTGAATGCTACAAGAATATGTCGGTTTCACTAGTTGTTTTTAGAAAACCATATTGGCCCGTAAGAGAGAATTAACTTGAACTGTTTATAACTTCTGAAAAATGATCCTAGAGAGCGTAATAAATTTGCATATTAATCAGCATGTTGCATGCTACAAGAATATATCGATTTCACTAGTTGTTGGTTGAGAACCATATTGGCCCGCCTTTGAAAATCAACTTGAACTGCTTATAACTCCTGAAAAATTGATCATAGAGAACACAATTATTTGCATTTTAATGAAACATGTTGAATGCTACAACAATATGTCGGTTTCACTAGTTGTTTTTTAGAAAACCATATTAGCCCGCCCGCGAGTATTACCTTGAACTGTTTATAACTTCGGAACAAATGATCCTAGAGAGCGTAATAAATTTGCATATTAATCAGCATGTTGCATGCTAGAAGAATATATCGATTTCACTAGTTTTTGGTTGAGAACCATATTGGCCCGCCCGAGAAAATCAACTTGAACTGCTTATAACTCCTGAACAATTGATCGTAGAGATCACAATTATTTGCATTTTAATCTAACATGTTGTATGCTACAAGAATATGTCAGTTTCACTAGTTATTGTTTGAGAACCATATTGGCCCGCCCGCGAGTATTAAATTGAACTGCTTATAAGTTCTGAGCAAATGATCGTAGAAAACTCGATTGTTTTGCATATTAATAAACATGTAGCTAGCTACAAGGATATATAGATTTCACTAGTTATTGTTTGAGAACCATGTTAGCCCACCCGCGAAAACTAATTCAACAGCTTACAATTTCTGAACAAATTATCGTAGAGAACACAATTATTTGCATTTTAATGAAACATGTTGTATGCTACAAGAATAAGTCGGTTTTACTATTTGTTTTTTTGGAAACATATTGGTCCGCCCGCGAGTACTGACTTGTTCTGCTTATAACTTCTGAACAAATGATCCTAGTGAGCGTAATAATTTTGCATATTAATTAGCTTGTTGCATGCTACAAGAATATATCCATTTCACAAGTTGTTGGTTGAGAACCATATTGGCCCGCCCGCGAAAATCAACTTCAACAGCTGATAACTCCTGAACAATTGATCGTACAGAACACAATTATTTGCATTTTAATGAAACATGTTGAATTCTACAAGAATATGTCGGTTTCACTAGTTGTTTTTAGAAAACCATTTTGGCCCACCCGCCAAAACTAATTTCAATTCCTTATAACTTCTGAACAATTGATCGTAGAAAGCGTAATAATTTTGCATATTAAACAGCATTTTGCATGCTACAAGAATATATCGATTTCATGGGTTGTTGGTTGAGAACCATATTGGCCCGCCCGCGAAAATTAACTTGAACTGCTTATAACTTCTGAAAAATTGATCGTAGCGAACACAATTATTTGCATTTTAATGAAACATGTTGAATGATTCAAGAATATGTCGGTTTCACTAGTTGTTGTTTGAGAACCATATTGGCCCGCCCGCGAATATTAAATTGAACTGCTTATAACTTCTGAACAAATGATCTTAGAGAGCGTAATAAATTTGCATATTAATCAGCATGTTGCATGCTACAAAAATTAAACGATTTCACTAGTTGTTGGTTGAGAACCATATTGACCCGCCCGCGAAAATTAATTTGAACTGCTTATAACTTCTGAACAAATAATCAAAGAAAGCGTAATAATTTTTCATATTAATCAGCATGTTGCATGCTACAAGAATATATCGATTTCACTAGTTGTTGTTTGAGAAATATATTGGCATTCCCGCGAAAATTAACTTGAACTGCTTATAACTTCTGAACAATTGATTGTAGAGCACACAATTATTTGCATTTCAATCAAACATGTTGTATGCTACAAGAATATGTCGGTTTCACTAGTTATTGTTTAAGAACCATTTTGGCCCGTCCGCCAAAACTAACTTCAACTCTTTATAACTTCTGAACAAATGATCGTAGAGAGCGTAATAATTTTGCATATCAATCAGCATGTTGCATGCTACAAGAATATATCAATTTCATTGGTTGTTGGTTGAGAACCATATTGGCCCGCCCTCGAAAATCAACTTGAACTGCTTATAACTCCTGAACAATTGATCGTAGAGACCACAATTATTTGCATTTTAATGAAACATGTTGAATGCAACAAGAATATGTCGGTTTCACTAGTTGTTTTTAGAAAACCATATTGGCCCGCCCGCGAGTATTAACTTGAACTGTTTATAACTTCTGAACAAATGATCCTAGAGAGCGTAATAAATTTGCATATTAATCAGCATGTTGCATGCTACAAGAATATGTCGGTTTCTCTAGTTGTTTTTAGAAAACCATATTGGTCCGCCCGCGAGTATTAACTTGAACTGTCTATAACTTCTGAACAATTGATCGTAGAGAACACAATTATTTGCATTTCAATCAAACATGTTGTATGCTCTCAAGAATATGTCGGTTTCACTAGATATTGTTTGAGAACCATTTTGGCCCGCCCGCCAAAACTAACTTCAACTCCTTATAACTTCTGAACAAAAGATCGTAGAGAGCGTTATAATTTTGCATATTAATCAGCATGTTGCATCCTACAAGAATATATCGATTTCATTGGTTGTTGGTTGAGAACCATATTGGCCCGCCCGCGAAAATTAACTTGAACTGCTTATAACTTCTGAACAATTGATCGTAGCGAACACAATTATTTGCATTTTAATGAAACATGTTTAATGCTTCAAGAATATGTCGGTTTCACTAGTTGTTGTTTGAGAACCACATTGGCCCGCCCGCGAGTATTAACTTGAACTGATTATGACTTCTGAACAAATGATCCTAGAGAGCGTAATAAATTTTCATATTAATCAGCATGTTGCATGCTACAAGAATATATCGATTTCACTAGTTGTTGGTTGAGAACCATATTGGCCCGCCCCTGAAAATCAACTTGAACTGCTTATAACTCCTGAAAAATTGATCATAGAGAACACAATTATTTGCATTTTAATGAAACATGTTGAATGCTACAACAATATGTCGGTTTCACTAGTTGTTTTTTAGAAAACCATATTAGTCCGCCCGCGAGTATTACCTTGAACTGTTTATAAAATCGCAACAAATGATCCTAGAGAGCGTAATAAATTTGCATATTAATCAGCATGTTGCATGCTAGAAGAATATATCGATTTCACTAGTTTTTGGTTGAGAACCATATTGGCCCGCCCGAGAAAATCAACTTGAACTGCTTATAACTCCTGAACAATTGATCGTAGAGATCACAATTATTTGCATTTTAATCTAACATGTTGTATGTTACAAAAATATGTCGGTTTTACTATTTGTTTTTTTAGAAACATATTGGTCCGCCCGCGAGTACTGACTTGTTCTGCTTATAACTTCTGAACAAATGATCGTAGTGAGCGTAATAATTTTGCATATTAATCTAGCTTATTGCATTCTACAAGAATATATCCATTTCACAAGTTGTTGGTTGAGAACCATATTGGCCCGCCCGCGAAAATCAACTTGAACAGCTGATAACTCCTGAACAATTGATCGTACAGAACACAATTATTTGCATTTTAATGAAACATGTTAAATGCTACAAGAATATGTCGGTTTCACTAGTTGTTTTTAGAAAACCATTTTGGCCCACCCGCCAAAACTAATTTCAACTCCTTATAACTTCTGAACAATTGATCGTAGAAAGCGTAATAATTTTGCATATTAAACAGCATTTTGCATGCTACAAGAATATATCGATTTCATTAGTTTTTGGTTGAGAACCTAAATTGGCCCGCCCGCGAAAATCAACTTGAACTGCTTATAAATCCTGAACAATTGATCGTAGAGCACACAATTATTTGCATTTTAATGAAACATGTTGTATGCTACAAGAATATGTCGGTTTTACAATTTGTTTTTTTAGAAACATATTGGTCCGCCCGCGAGTACTGACTTGTTCTGCTTATAACTTCTGAACAAATGATCCTAGAGAGCGTAATATATTTGCATATTAATCAGCATGTTGCATGCTACAAGAATATAACGATTTCACTAGTTGTTGGTTGAGAAACATATTGGCCCGCACCTGAAAATCAACTTGAACTGCTTATAACTCCTGAAAAATTGATCATATAGAACACAATTATTTGCATTTTAATGAAACATGTTGAATGCTACAAGAATATGTCGGTTTCACTAGTTGTTTTTTAGAAATCCATATTGGCCCGCCCGCGAGTATTACCTTGAACTGTTTCTAACTTCGGAACAAATGATCCTAGAGAGCGTAATAAATTTGCATATTAATCAGCATGTTGCATGCTAGAAGAATATATCGATTTCACTAGTTTTTGGTTGAGAACCATATTGGCCCGACCGCGAAAATCAACTTGAACTGCTTATAACTCCTGAACAATTGATCGTTGAGAACACAATTATTTGCATTTCAATCAAACATGTATGCTACAAGAATATGTCGGTTTCACTAGTTATTGTTTGAGAACCATTTTGTCCCGCCCGCCGAAACTAACTTCAACTCCTTATAACTTCTGAACAAATTATCGTAGAGACCTTAATAATTTTGCATATTAATCAGCATGTTGCATGCTACAAGAATATATCGATTTCATTAGTTTTTGGTTGAGAACCTAAATTGGCCCGCAAGCGAAAATCAACTTGAACTGCTTATAACTCCTGAACAATTGATCGTAGGGAACACAATTATTTGCATTTTAATGAAACATGTTGAATGCTACAAGAATATGTCGGTTTCACTAGTTGTTATTTGAGAACAATATTGGCCCGTCCGCGAGTATTAATTTGAACTGCTTACAACTTCTGAACAAATGATAGTAGAGAGCGTAAAAAAATTGCATATTAATCAGCATGTTGCATGCTACAAGAAAATATCGATTTTTTTAGTTTTTGGTTGAGAACCATATTGGCCTGCCCGCGAAAATCAACTTGAACTGTTTATAACTCCTGAACAATTGATCATAGAGCACACAATTATTTGCATTTTAATGAAACATGTTGAATGCTACAAGAATATGTCGGTTTCACTAGTTGTTTTTAGAAAACCATATTGGCCCGTAAGAGAGAATTAACTTGAACTGTTTATAACTTCTGAAAAATGATCCTAGAGAGCGTAATAAATTTGCATATTAATCAGCATGTTGCATGCTACTAGAATATATCGATTTCACTAGTTGTTGGTTGAGAACCATATTGGCCCGCCTTTGAAAATCAACTTGAACTGCTTATAACTCCTGAAAAATTGATCATAGAGAACACAATTATTTGCATTTTAATGAAACATGTTGAATGCTACAACAATATGTCGGTTTCACTAGTTGTTTTTTAGAAAACCATATTAGCCCGCCCGCGAGTATTACCTTGAACTGTTTATAACTTCGGAACAAATGATCCTAGAGAGCGTAATAAATTTGCATATTAATCAGCATGTTGCATGCTAGAAGAATATATCGATTTCACTAGTTTTTGGTTGAGAACCATATTGGCCCGCCCGAGAAAATCAACTTGAACTGCTTATAACTCCTGAACAATTGATCGTAGAGATCACAATTATTTGCATTTTAATCTAACATGTTGTATGCTACAAGAATATGTCAGTTTCACTAGTTATTGTTTGAGAACCATATTGGCCCGCCCGCGAGTATTAAATTGAACTGCTTATAAGTTCTGAGCAAATGATCGTAGAAAGCTCGATTGTTTTGCATATTAATAAACATGTAGCTAGCTACAAGGATATATAGATTTCACTAGTTATTGTTTGAGAACCATGTTAGCCCACCCGCGAAAACTAATTCAACAGCTTACAATTTCTGAACAAATGATCGTAGAGAACACAATTATTTGCATTTTAATGAAACATGTTGTATGCTACAAGAATATGTCGGTTTTACTATTTGTTTTTTTGGAAACATATTGGTCCGCCCGCGAGTACTGACTTGTTCTGCTTATAACTTCTGAACAAATGATCGTAGTGAGCGTAATAATTTTGCATATTAATCAGCTTGTTGCATGCTACAAGAATATATCCATTTCACAAGTTGTTGGTTGAGAACCATATTGGCCCGCCCGCGAAAATCAACTTGAACAGCTGATAACTCCTGAACAATTGATCGTACAGAACACAATTATTTGCATTTTAATGAAACATGTTGAATGCTTCAAGAATATGTTGGTTTCACTAGTTGTTTTTAGAAAACCATTTTGGCCCACCCGCCAAAACTAATTTCAATTCCTTATAACTTCTGAACAATTGATCGTAGAAAGCGTAATAATTTTGCATATTAAACAGCATTTTGCATGCTACAAGAATATATCGATTTCATTAGTTTTTGGTTGAGAACCTAAATTGGCCCGCCCGCGAAAATCAACTTGAACTGCTTATAAATCCTGATCAATTGATCGTAGAGCACACAATTATTTGCATTTTAATGAAACATGTTGTATGCTACAAGAATATGTCGGTTTTACAATTTGTTTTTTTAGAAACATATTGGTTCGCCCGCGAGTACTGACTTGTTCTGTTTATAACTTCTGAACAAATGATCCTAGAGAGCGTAATATATTTGCATATTAATCAGCATGTTGCATGCTACAAGAATATAACGATTTCACTAGTTGTTGGTTGAGAACCATATTGGCCCGCACCTGAAAATCAACTTGAACTGCTTATAACTCCTGAAAAATTGATCATAGAGAACACAATTATTTGCATTTTAATGAAACATGTTGAATGCTACAAGGATATGTCGGTTTCACTATTTGTTTTTTAGAAATCCATATTGGCCCGCCCGCGAGTATTACCTTGAACTGTTTCTAACTTCGGAACAAATGATCCTAGAGAGCGTAATAAATTTGCATATTAATCAGCATGTTGCATGCTACAAGAATATATCGATTTCATGGGTTGTTGGTTGAGAATCATATTGGCCCGCCCGCGAAAATTAACTTGAACGGCTTATAACTTATGAACAATTGATCGTAGCGAACACAATTATTTGCATTTTAATGAAACATGTTGAATGCTTCAAGAATATGTTGGTTTCACTAGTTGTTGTTTGAGAACCATATTGGCCCGCCCGCGAATATTAAATTGAACTGCTTATAACTTCTGAACAAATGATCTTAGAGAGCGTAATAAATTTGCATATTAAATAGCATGTTTCATGCTACAAAAATTAAACGATTTCACTAGTTGTTGGTTGAGAACCATATTGGCCCGCCCGCGAAAATTAATTTGAACTGCTTATAACTTCTGAACAAATAATCGTAGAAAGCGTAATAATTTTTCATATTAATCAGCATGTTGCATGCTACAAGAATATATCGATTTCACTAGTTGTTGTTTGAGAAATATATTGGCATGCCCGCGAAAATTAACTTGAACTGCTTATAACTTCTGAACAATTGATTGCAGAACACACAATTATTTGCATTTCAATCAAACATGTTGTATGCTACAAGAATGTGTCGGTTTCACTAGTTATTGTTTAAGAACCATTTTGGCCCGCCCGCCAAAACTAACTTCAACTCTTTATAACTTCTGAACAAATGATCGTAGAGAGCGTAATAATTTTGCATATCAATCAGCATGTTGCATGCTACAAGAATATATCAATTTCATTGGTTGTTGGTTGAGAACCATATTGGCGCGCCCTCGAAAATCAACTTGAATTGCTTATAACTCCTGAACAATTGATCGTAGAGACCACAATTATTTGCATTTTAATGAAACATGTTGAATGCAACAAGAATATGTCGGTTTCACTAGTTGTTTTTAGAAAACCATATTGGCCCGCCCGCGAGTATTAACTTGAACTGTTTATAACTTCTGAACAAATGATCCTAGAGAGCGTAATAAATTTGCATATTAATCAGCATGTTGCATGCTACAAGAATATGTCGGTTTCACTAGTTGTTTTTAGAAAACCATATTGGTCCGCCCGCGAGTATTAACTTGAACTGTCTATAACTTCTGAACAATTGATCGTAGAGAACACAATTATTTGCATTTCAATCAAACATGTTGTATGCTACAAGAATATGTCGGTTTCACTAGATATTGTTTGAGAACCATTTTGGCCGCCCGCCAAAACTAACTTCAACTCCTTATAACTTCTGAACAAAAGATCGTAGAGAGCGTTATATTTTTGCATATTAATCAGCATGTTGCATCCTACAAGAATATATCGATTTCATTGGTTGTTGGTTGAGAACCATATTGGCCCGCCCGCGAAAATTAACTTGAACTGCTTATAACTTCTGAACAATTGATCGTAGCGAACACAATTATTTGCATTTTAATGAAACATGTTTAATGCTTCAAGAATATGTCGGTTTCACTAGTTGTTGTTTGAGAACCACATTGGCCCGCCCGCGAGTATTAACTTGAACTGTTTATGACTTCTGAACAAATGATCCTAGAGAGCGTAATAAATTTGCATATTAATCAGCATGTTGCATGCTACAAGAATATATCGATTTCACTAGTTGTTGGTTGAGAACCATATTGGCCCGCCCCTGAAAATCAACTTGAACTGCTTATAACTCCTGAAAAATTGATCATAGAGAACACAATTATTTGTATTTTAATGAAACATGTTGAATGCTACAACAATATGTCGGTTTCACTAGTTGTTTTTTAGAAAACCATATTAGCCCGCCCGCGAGTATTACCTTGAACTGTTTATAACTTCGGAACAAATGATCCTAGAGAACGTAATAAATTTGCATATTAATCAGCATGTTGCATGCTAGAAGAATATATCGATTTCACTAGTTTTTGGTTGAGAACCATATTGGCCCGCCCGAGAAAATCAACTTGAACTGCTTATAACTCCTGAACAATTGATCGTAGAGATCACAATTATTTGCATTTTAATCTAACATGTTGTATGCTACAAGAATATGTCAGTTTCACTAGTTATTGTTTGAGAACCATATTGGCCCGCCCGCGAGTATTAAATTGAACTGCTTATAAGTTCTGAGCAAATGATCGTAGAAAGCTCGATTGTTTTGCATATTAATAAACATGTAGCTAGCTACAAGGATATATAGATTTCACTAGTTATTGTTTGAGAACCATGTTAGCCCACCCGCGAAAACTAATTCAACAGCTTACAATTTCTGAACAAATGATCGTAGAGAACACAATTATTTGTATTTTAATGAAACATGTATGCTACAAGAATATGTCGGTTTTACTATTTGTTTTTTTAGAAACATATTGGTCCGCCCGCGAGTACTGACTTGTTCTGCTTATAACTTCTGAACAAATGATCGTAGTGAGCGTAATAATTTTGCATATTAATCAGCTTGTTGCATGCTACAAGAATATATCCATTTCACAAGTTGTTGGTTGAGAACCATATTGGCCCGCCCGCGAAAATCAACTTGAACAGCTGATAACTCCCGAACAATTGATCGTACAGGACACAATTATTTGCATTTTAATGAAACATGTTGAATGCTACAAGAATATGTCGGTTTCACTAGTTGTTTTTAGAAAACCATTTTGGCCCACCCGCCAAAACTAATTTCAACTCCTTATAACTTCTGAACAATTGATCGTAGAAAGCGTAATAATTTTGCATATTAAACAGCATTTTGCATGCTAAAAGAATATATCGATTTCATTAGTTTTTGGTTGAGAACCTAAATTGGCCCGCCCGCGAAAATCAACTTGAACTGCTTATAAATCCTGAACAATTGATCGTAGAGCACACAATTATTTGCATTTTAATGAAACATGTTGTATGCTACAAGAATATGTCGGTTTTACAATTTGTTTTTTTAGAAACATATTGCTCCGCCCGCGAGTACTGACTTGTTCTGTTTATAACTTCTGAACAAATGATCCTAGAGAGCGTAATATATTTGCATATTAATCAGCATGTTGCATGCTACAAGAATATAACGATTTCACTAGTTGTTGGTTGAGAACCATATTGGCCCGCACCTGAAAATCAACTTGAACTGCTTATAGCTCCTGAAAAATTGATCATAGAGAACACAATTATTTGCTTTTTAATGAAACATGTTGAATGCTACAAGAATATGTCGGTTTCACTAGTTGTTTTTTAGAAATCCATATTGGCCCGCCCGCGAGTATTACCTTGAACTGTTTCTAACTTCGGAACAAATGATCCTAGAGAGCGTAATAAATTTGCATATTAATCAGCATGTTGCATGCTACAAGAATATATCGATTTCACTAGTTGTTGGTTGAGAACCATATTGGCCCGCCCGCGAAAATTAATTTGAACTGCTTATAACTTCTGAACAAATAATCGTAGAAAGCGTAATAATTTTTCATATTAATCAGCATGTTGCATGCTACAAGAATATATCGATTTCACTAGTTGTTGTTTGAGAAATATATTGGCATGCCCGCGAAAATTAACTTGAACTGCTTATAACTTCTGAACAATTGATTGCAGAACACACAATTATTTGCATTTCAATCAAACATGTTGTATGCTACAAGAATATGTCGGTTTCACTAGTTATTGTTTAAGAACCATTTTGGCCCGCCCGCCAAAACTAACTTCAACTCTTTATAACTTCTGAACAAATGATCGTAGAGAGCGTAATAATTTTGCATATCAATCAGCATGTTGCATGCTACAAGAATATATCAATTTCATTGGTTGTTGGTTGAGAACCATATTGGCGCGCCCTCGAAAATCAACTTGAATTGCTTATAACTCCTGAAAAATTGATCGTAGAGACCACAATTATTTGCATTTTAATGAAACATGTTGAATGCAACAAGAATATGTCGGTTTCACTAGTTGTTTTTAGAAAACCATATTGGCCCGCCCGCGAGTATTAACTTGAACTGTTTATAACTTCTGAACAAATGATCCTAGAGAGCGTAATAAATTTGCATATTAATCAGCATGTTGCATGCTACAAGAATATGTCGGTTTCACTAGTTGTTTTTAGAAAACCATATTGGTCCGCCCGCGAGTATTAACTTGAACTGTCTATAACTTCTGAACAATTGATCGTAGAGAACACAATTATTTGCATTTCAATCAAACATGTTGTATGCTACAAGAATATGTCGGTTTCACTAGGTATTGTTTGAGAACCATTTTGGCCCGCCCGCCAAAATTAACTTCAACTCCTTATAACTTCTGAACAAAAGATCGTAGAGAGCGTTATAATTTTGCATATTAATCAGCATGTTGCATCCTACGAGAATATATCGATTTCGCAAGTTGTTGGTTGAGAACCATATTGGCCCGCCCGCGAAAATCAACTTGAACAGCTGATAACTCCTGAACAATTGATCGTACAGGACACAATTATTTGCATTTTAATGAAACATGTTGAATGCTACAAGAATATGTCGGTTTCACTAGTTGTTTTTAGAAAACCATTTTGGCCCACCCGCCAAAACTAATTTCAACTCCTTATAACTTCTGAACAATTGATCGTAGAAAGCGTAATAATTTTGCATATTAAACAGCATTTTGCATGCTACAAGAATATATCGATTTCATTAGTTTTTGGTTGAGAACTTAAATTGGCCCGCCCGCGAAAATCAACTTGAACTGCTTATAAATCCTGAACAATTGATCGTAGAGCACTCAATTATTTGCATTTTAATGAAACATGTTGTATGCTACAAGAATATGTCGGTTTTACAATTTGTTTTTTTAGAAACATATTGGTCCGCCCGCGAGTACTGACTTGTTCTGCTTATAACTTCTGAACAAATGATCCTAGAGAGCGTAATAAATTTGCATATTAATCAGCATGTTGCATGCTACAAGAATATATCGATTTCATGGGTTGTTGGTTGAGAACCATATTGGCCCGCCCGCGAAAATTAACTTGAACTGCTTATAACTTCTGAACAATTGATCGTAGCGAACACAATTATTTGCATTTTAATGAAACATGTTGAATGCTTCAAGAATATGTCGGTTTCACTAGTTGTTGTTTGAGAACCATATTGGCCCGCACGCGAATATTAAATTGAACTGCTTATAACTTCTGAACAAATGATTTTAGAGAGCGTAATAAATTTGCATATTAATCAGCATGTTGCATGCTACAAAAATTAAACGATTTCACTAGTTGTTGGTTCAGAACCATATTGGCATGCCCGCGAAAATTAACTTGAACTGCTTATAACTTCTGAACAATTGATTGTAGAGAACACAATTATTTGCATTTCAATCAAACATGTTGTATGCTACAAGAATATGTCGGTTTCACTAGATATTGTTTGAGAACCATTTTGGCCCGCCCGCCAAAACTAACTTCAACTCCTTATAACTTCTGAACAAAAGATCGTAGAGAGCGTTATAATTTTGCATATTAATCAGCATGTTGCATCCTACAAGAATATATCGATTTCATTGGTTGTTGGTTGAGAACCATATTGGCCCGCCCGCGAAAATTAACTTGAACTTCTTATAACTTCTGAACAATTGATCGTAGCGAACACAATTATTTGCATTTTAATGAAACATGTTTAATGCTTCAAGAATATGTCGGTTTCACTAGTTGTTGTTTGAGAACCACATTGGCCCGCCCGCGAGTATTAACTTGAACTGTTTATGACTTCTGAACAAATGATCCTAGAGAGCGTAATAAATTTGCATATTAATCAGCATGTTGCATGCTACAAGAATATATCGATTTCACTAGTTGTTGGTTGAGAACCTTATTGGCCCGCCCCTGAAAATCAACTTGAACTGCTTATAACTCCTGAAAAATTGATCATAGAGAACACAATTATTTGTATTTTAATGAAACATGTTGAATGCTACAACAATATGTCGGTTTCACTAGTTGTTTTTTAGAAAACCATATTAGCCCGCCCGCGAGTATTACCTTGAACTGTTTATAACTTCGGAACAAATGATCCTAGAGAGCGTAATAAATTTGCATATTAATCAGCATGTTGCATGCTAGAATAATATATCGATTTCACTAGTTTTTGGTTGAGAACCATATTGGCCCGCCCGAGAAAATCAACTTGAACTGCTTATAACTCCTGAACAATTGATCGTAGAGATCACAATTATTTGCATTTTAATCTAACATGTTGTATGCTACAAGAATATGTCAGTTTCACTAGTTATTGTTTGAGAACCATATTGGCCCGCCCGCGAGTATTAAATTGAACTGCTTATAAGTTCTGAGCAAATGATCGTAGAAAGCTCGATTGTTTTGCATATTAATAAACATGTAGCTAGCTACAAGGATATATAGATTTCACTAGTTATTGTTTGAGAACCATGTTAGCCCACCCGCGAAAACTAATTCAACAGTTTACAATTTCTGAACAAATGATCGTGGAGAACAAAATTATTTGTATTTTAATGAAACATGTTGTATGCTACAAGAATATGTCGGTTTTACTATTTGTTTTTTTAGAAACATATTGGTCCGCCCGCGAGTACTGACTTGTTCTGCTTATAACTTCTGAACAAATGATCGTAGTGAGCGTAATAATTTTGCATATTAATCAGCTTGTTGCATGCTACAAGAATATATCCATTTCACAAGTTGTTGGTTGAGAACCATTTTGGCCCGCCCGCGAAAATCAACTTGAACAGCTGATAACTCCTGAACAATTGATCGTACAGGACACAATTATTTGCATTTTAATGAAACATGTTGAATGCTACAAGAATATGTCGGTTTCACTAGTTGTTTTTAGAAAACCATTTTGGCCCACCCGCCAAAACTAATTTCAACTCCTTATAACTTCTGAACAATTGATCGTAGAAAGCGTAATAATTTTGCATATTAAACAGCATTTTGCATGCTACAAGAATATATCGATTTCATTAGTTTTTGGTTGAGAACCTAAATTGGCCCGCCCGCGAAAATCAACTTGAACTGCTTATAAATCCTGAACAATTGATCGTAGAGCACACAATTATTTGCATTTTAATGAAACATGTTGTATGCTACAAGAATATGTCGGTTTTACAATTTGTTTTTTTAGAAACATATTGGTCCGCCCGCGAGTACTGACTTGTTCTGCTTATAACTTCTGAACAAATGATCCTAGAGAGCGTAATATATTTGCATATTAATCAGCATGTTGCATGCTACAAGAATATAACGATTTCACTAGTTGTTGGTTGAGAACCATATTGGCCCGCGCCTGAAAATCAACTTGAACTGCTTATAACTCCTGAAAAATTGATCATAGAGAACACAATTATTTGCTTTTTAATGAAACATGTTGAATGCTACAAGAATATGTCGGTTTCACTAGTTGTTTTTTAGAAATCCATATTGGCCCGCCCGCGAGTATTACCTTGAACTGTTTCTAACTTCGGAACAAATGATCCTAGAGAGCGTAATAAATTTGCATATTAATCAGCATGTTGCATGCTACAAGAATATATCGATTTCATGGGTTGTTGGTTGAGAACCATATTGGCCCGCCCGCGAAAATTAACTTGAACTGCTTATAACTTCTGAACAATTGATCGTAGCGAACACAATTATTTGCATTTTAATGAAACATGTTGAATGCTTCAAGAATATGTCGGTTTCACTAGTTGTTGTTTGAGAACCATATTGGCCCGCACGCGAATATTAAATTGAACTGCTTATAACTTCTGAACAAATGATTTTAGAGAGCGTAATAAATTTGCATATTAATCAGCATGTTGCATGCTACAAAAATTAAACGATTTCACTAGTTGTTGGTTCAGAACCATATTGGCATGCCCGCGAAAATTAACTTGAACTGCTTATAACTTCTGAACAATTGATTGTAGAGAACACAATTATTTGCATTTCAATCAAACATGTTGTATGCTACAAGAATATGTCGGTTTCACTAGATATTGTTTGAGAACCATTTTGGCCCGCCCGCCAAAACTAACTTCAACTCCTTATAACTTCTGAACAAAAGATCGTAGAGAGCGTTATAATTTTGCATATTAATCAGCATGTTGCATCCTACAAGAATATATCGATTTCATTGGTTGTTGGTTGAGAACCATATTGGCCCGCCCGCGAAAATTAACTTGAACTTCTTATAACTTCTGAACAATTGATCGTAGCGAACACAATTATTTGCATTTTAATGAAACATGTTTAATGCTTCAAGAATATGTCGGTTTCACTAGTTGTTGTTTGAGAACCACATTGGCCCGCCCGCGAGTATTAACTTGAACTGTTTATGACTTCTGAACAAATGATCCTAGAGAGCGTAATAAATTTGCATATTAATCAGCATGTTGCATGCTACAAGAATATATCGATTTCACTAGTTGTTGGTTGAGAACCTTATTGGCCCGCCCCTGAAAATCAACTTGAACTGCTTATAACTCCTGAAAAATTGATCATAGAGAACACAATTATTTGTATTTTAATGAAACATGTTGAATGCTACAACAATATGTCGGTTTCACTAGTTGTTTTTTAGAAAACCATATTAGCCCGCCCGCGAGTATTACCTTGAACTGTTTATAACTTCGGAACAAATGATCCTAGAGAGCGTAATAAATTTGCATATTAATCAGCATGTTGCATGCTAGAATAATATATCGATTTCACTAGTTTTTGGTTGAGAACCATATTGGCCCGCCCGAGAAAATCAACTTGAACTGCTTATAACTCCTGAACAATTGATCGTAGAGATCACAATTATTTGCATTTTAATCTAACATGTTGTATGCTACAAGAATATGTCAGTTTCACTAGTTATTGTTTGAGAACCATATTGGCCCGCCCGCGAGTATTAAATTGAACTGCTTATAAGTTCTGAGCAAATGATCGTAGAAAGCTCGATTGTTTTGCATATTAATAAACATGTAGCTAGCTACAAGGATATATAGATTTCACTAGTTATTGTTTGAGAACCATGTTAGCCCACCCGCGAAAACTAATTCAACAGTTTACAATTTCTGAACAAATGATCGTGGAGAACAAAATTATTTGTATTTTAATGAAACATGTTGTATGCTACAAGAATATGTCGGTTTTACTATTTGTTTTTTTAGAAACATATTGGTCCGCCCGCGAGTACTGACTTGTTCTGCTTATAACTTCTGAACAAATGATCGTAGTGAGCGTAATAATTTTGCATATTAATCAGCTTGTTGCATGCTACAAGAATATATCCATTTCACAAGTTGTTGGTTGAGAACCATTTTGGCCCGCCCGCGAAAATCAACTTGAACAGCTGATAACTCCTGAACAATTGATCGTACAGGACACAATTATTTGCATTTTAATGAAACATGTTGAATGCTACAAGAATATGTCGGTTTCACTAGTTGTTTTTAGAAAACCATTTTGGCCCACCCGCCAAAACTAATTTCAACTCCTTATAACTTCTGAACAATTGATCGTAGAAAGCGTAATAATTTTGCATATTAAACAGCATTTTGCATGCTACAAGAATATATCGATTTCATTAGTTTTTGGTTGAGAACCTAAATTGGCCCGCCCGCGAAAATCAACTTGAACTGCTTATAAATCCTGAACAATTGATCGTAGAGCACACAATTATTTGCATTTTAATGAAACATGTTGTATGCTACAAGAATATGTCGGTTTTACAATTTGTTTTTTTAGAAACATATTGGTCCGCCCGCGAGTACTGACTTGTTCTGCTTATAACTTCTGAACAAATGATCCTAGAGAGCGTAATATATTTGCATATTAATCAGCATGTTGCATGCTACAAGAATATAACGATTTCACTAGTTGTTGGTTGAGAACCATATTGGCCCGCGCCTGAAAATCAACTTGAACTGCTTATAACTCCTGAAAAATTGATCATAGAGAACACAATTATTTGCTTTTTAATGAAACATGTTGAATGCTACAAGAATATGTCGGTTTCACTAGTTGTTTTTTAGAAATCCATATTGGCCCGCCCGCGAGTATTACCTTGAACTGTTTCTAACTTCGGAACAAATGATCCTAGAGAGCGTAATAAATTTGCATATTAATCAGCATGTTGCATGCTACAAGAATATATCGATTTCATGGGTTGTTGGTTGAGAACCATATTGGCCCGCCCGCGAAAATTAACTTGAACTGCTTATAACTTCTGAACAATTGATCGTAGCGAACACAATTATTTGCATTTTAATGAAACATGTTGAATGCTTCAAGAATATGTAGGTTTCACTAGTTGTTGTTTGAGAAACATATTGGCCCGCCCGCGAATATTAAATTGAACTGCTTATAACTTCTGAACAAATGATCTTAGAGAGCGTAATAAATTTGCATATTAATCAGCATGTTGCATGCTACAAAAATTAAACGATTTCACTAGTTGTTGGTTCAGAACCATATTGGCCCGCCCGCGAAAATTAATTTGAACTGCTTATAACTTCTGAACAAGTAATCGTAGAAAGAGTAATAATTTTTCATATTAATCAGCATGTTGCATGCTACAAGAATATATCGATTTCACTAGTTGTTGTTTGAGAAATATATTGGCATGCCCGCGAAAATCAACTTGAACTGCTTATAACTTCTGAACAATTGATTGTAGAGCACACAATTATTTGCATTTCAATCAAAGATGTTGTATGCTACAAGAATATGTCGGTTTCACTAGTTATTGTTTAAGAACCATTTTGGCCCGTCCGCCAAAACTAACTTCAACTCTTTATAACTTCTGAACAAATGATCGTAGAGAGCGTAATAATTTTGCATATCAATCAGCATGTTGCATGCTACAAGAATATATCAATTTCATTGGTTGTTGGTTGAGAACCATATTGGCCCGCCCTCGAAAATCAACTTGAACTGCTTATAACTCCTGAACAATTGATCGTAGAGACCACAATTATTTGCATTTTAATGAAACATGTTGAATGCAACAAGAATATGTCGGTTTCACTAGTTGTTTTTAGAAAACCATATTGGCCCGCCCGCGAGTATTAACTTGAACTGTTTATAACTTCTGAACAAATGATCCTAGAGAGCGTAATAAATTTGCATATTAATCAGCATGTTGCATGCTACAAGAATATGTCGGTTTCACTAGTTGTTTTTAGAAAACCATATTGGTCCGCCCGCGAGTATTAACTTGAACTGTCTATAACTTCTGAACAATTGATCGTAGAGAACACAATTATTTGCATTTCAATCAAACATGTTGTATGCTCTCAAGAATATGTCGGTTTCACTAGATATTGTTTGAGAACCATTTTGGCCCGCCCGCCAAAACTAACTTCAACTCCTTATAACTTCTGAACAAAAGATCGTAGAGAGCGTTATAATTTTGCATATTAATCAGCATGTTGCATCCTACAAGAATATATCGATTTCATTGGTTGTTGGTTGAGAACCATATTGGCCCGCCCGCGAAAATTAACTTGAACTGCTTATAACTTCTGAACAATTGATCGTAGCGAACACAATTATTTGCATTTTAATGAAACATGTTTAATGCTTCAAGAATATGTCGGTTTCACTAGTTGTTGTTTGAGAACCACATTGGCCCGCCCGCGAGTATTAATTTGAACTGTTTATGACTTCTGAACAAATGATCCTAGAGAGCGTAATAAATTTGCATATTAATCAGCATGTTGCATGCTACAAGAATATATCGATTTCACTAGTTGTTGGTTGAGAACCATATTGGCCCGCCCCTGAAAATCAACTTGAACTGCTTATAACTCCTGAAAAATTGATCATAGAGAACACAATTATTTGCATTTTAATGAAACATGTTGAATGCTACAACAATATGTCGGTTTCACTAGTTGTTTTTTAGAAAACCATATTAGTCCGCCCGCGAGTATTACCTTGAACTGTTTATAAAATCGGAACAAATGATCCTAGAGAGCGTAATAAATTTGCATATTAATCAGCATGTTGCATGCTAGAAGAATATATCGATTTCACTAGTTTTTGGTTGAGAACCATATTGGCCCGCCCGAGAAAATCAACTTGAACTGCTTATAACTCCTGAACAATTGATCGTAGAGATCACAATTATTTGCATTTTAATCTAACATGTTGTATGCTACAAGAATATGTCGGTTTTACTATTTTTTTTTTAGAAACATATTGGTCCGCCCGCGAGTACTGACTTGTTCTGCTTATAACTTCTGAACAAATGATTTTAGTGAGCGTAATAATTTTGCATATTAATCAGCTTGTTGCATTCTACAAGAATATATCCATTTCACAAGTTGTTGGTTGAGAACCATATTGGCCCGCCCGCGAAAATCAACTTGAACAGCTGATAACTCCTGAACAATTGATCGTACAGAACACAATTATTTGCATTTTAATGAAACATGTTGAATGCTACAAGAATATGTCGGTTTCACTTGTTGTTTTTAGAAAACCATTTTGGCCCACCCGCCAAAACTAATTTCAACTCCTTATAACTTCTGAACAATTGATCGTAGAAAGCGTAATAATTTTGCATATTAAACAGCATTTTGCATGCTACAAGAATATATCGATTTCATTAGTTTTTGGTTGAGAACCTAAATTGGCCCGCCCGCGAAATTCAACTTGAACTGCTTATAAATCCTGAACAATTGATCGTAGAGCACACAATTATTTGCATTTTAATGAAACATGTTGTATGCTACAAGAATATGTCGGTTTTACAATTTGTTTTTTTAGAAACATATTGGTCCGCCCGCGAGTACTGATTTGTTCTGCTTATAACTTCTGAAGAAATGATCCTAGAGAGCTTAATATATTTGCATATTAATCAGCATGTTGCATGCTACAAGAATATAACGATTTCACTAGTTGTTGGTTGAGAACCATATTGGCCCGCACCTGAAAATCAACTTGAACTGCTTATAACTCCTGAAAAATTGATCATAGAGAACACAATTATTTGCATTTTAATGAAACATGTTGAATGCTACAAGAATATGTCGGTTTCACTAGTTTTTTTTTAGAAATCCATATTGGCCCGCCCGCGAGTATTACCTTGAACTGTTTCTAACTTCGGAACAAATGATCCTAGAGAGCGTAATAAATTTGCATATTAATCAGCATGTTGCATGCTAGAAGAATATATCGATTTCACTAGTTTTTGGTTGAGAACCATATTGGCCCGACCGCGAAAATCAACTTGAACTGCTTATAACTCCTGAACAATTGATCGTTGAGAACACAATTATTTGCATTTCAATCAAACATGTATGCTACAAGAATATGTCGGTTTCACTAGTTATTGTTTGAGAACCATTTTGTCCCGCCCGCCGAAACTAACTTCAACTCCTTATAACTTCTGAACAAATTATCGTAGAGACCTTAATAATTTTGCATATTAATCAGCATGTTGCATGCTACAAGAATATATCGATTTCATTAGTTTTTGGTTGAGAACCTAAATTGGCCCGCAAGCGAAAATCAACTTGAACTGCTTATAACTCCTGAACAATTGATCGTAGGGAACATAATTATTTGCATTTTAATGAAACATGTTGAATGCTACAAGAATATGTCGGTTTCACTAGTTGTTATTTGAGAACAATATTGGCCCGTCCGCGAGTATTAATTTGAACTGCTTACAACTTCTGAACAAATGATAGTAGAGAGCGTAAAAAAATTGCATATTAATCAGCATGTTGCATGCTACAAGAAAATATCGATTTTTTTAGTTTTTGGTTGAGAACCATATTGGCCTGCCCGCGAAAATCAACTTGAACTGCTTATAACTCCTGAACAATTGATCATAGAGCACACAATTATTTGCATTTTAATGAAACATGTTGAATGCTACAAGAATATGTCGGTTTCACTAGTTGTTTTTAGAAAACCATATTGGCCCGTAAGAGAGAATTAACTTGAACTGTTTATAACTTCTGAAAAATGATCCTAGAGAGCGTAATAAATTTGCATATTAATCAGCATGTTGCATGCTACAAGAATATATCGATTTCACTAGTTGTTGGTTGAGAACCATATTGGCCCGCCTTTGAAAATCAACTTGAACTGCTTATAACTCCTGAAAAATTGATCATAGAGAACAAAATTATTTGCATTTTAATGAAACATGTTGAATGCTACAACAATATGTCGGTTTCACTAGTTGTTTTTTAGAAAAACATATTAGCCCGCCCGCGAGTATTACTTTGAACTGTTTATAACTTCGGAACAAATGATCCTAGAGAGCGTAATAAATTTGCATATTAATCAGCATGTTGCATGCTAGAAGAATATATCGATTTCACTAGTTTTTGGTTGAGAACCATATTGGCCCGCCCGAGAAAATCAACTTGAACTGCTTATAACTCCTGAACAATTGTTCGTAGAGATCACAATTATTTGCATTTTAATCTAACATGTTGTATGCTACAAGAATATGTCAGTTTCACTAGTTATTGTTTGAGAACCATATTGGCCCGCCCGCGAGTATTAAATTGAACTGCTTATAAGTTCTGAGCAAATGATCGTAGAAAGCTCGATTGTTTTGCATATTAATAAACATGTAGCTAGCTACAAGGATATATAGATTTCACTAGTTATTGTTTGAGAACCATGTTAGCCCACCCGCGAAAACTAATTCAACAGCTTACAATTTCTGAACAAATGATCGTAGAGAACACAATTATTTGCATTTTAATGAAACATGTTGTATGCTACAAGAATATGTCGGTTTTACTATTTGTTTTTTTGGAAACATATTGGTCCGCCCGCGAGTACTGACTTGTTCTGCTTATAACTTCTGAACAAATGTTCGTAGTGAGCGTAATAATTTTGCATATTAATCAGCTTGTTGCATGCTACAAGAATATATCCATTTCACAAGTTGTTGGTTGAGAACCATATTGGCCCGCCCGCGAAAATCAACTTGAACAGCTGATAACTCCTGAACAATTGATCGTACAGAACACAATTATTTGCATTTTAATGAAACATGTTGAATTCTACAAGAATATGTTGGTTTCACTAGTTGTTTTTAGAAAACCATTTTGGCCCACCCGCCAAAACTAATTTCAATTCCTTATAACTTCTGAACAATTGATCGTAGAAAGCGTAATAATTTTGCATATTAAACAGCATTTTGCATGCTACAAGAATATATCGATTTCATTAGTTTTTGGTTGAGAACCTAAATTGGCCCGCCCGCGAAAATCAACTTGAACTGCTTATAAATCCTGATCAATTGATCGTAGAGCACACAATTATTTGCATTTTAATGAAACATGTTGTATGCTACAAGAATATGTCGGTTTTACAATTTGTTTTTTTAGAAACATATTGGTCCGCCCGCGAGTACTGACTTGTTCTGCTTATAACTTCTGAACAAATGATCCTAGAGAGCGTAATATATTTGCATATTAATCAGCATGTTGCATGCTACAAGAATATAACGATTTCACTAGTTGTTGGTTGAGAACCATATTGGCCCGCACCTGAAAATCAACTTGAACTGCTTATAACTCCTGAAAAATTGATCATAGAGAACACAATTATTTGCATTTTAATGAAACATGTTGAATGCTACAAGAATATGTCGGTTTCACTAGTTGTTTTTTAGAAATCCACATTGGCCCGCCCGTGAGTATTACCTTGAACTGTTTCTAACTTCGGAACAAATGATCCTAGAGAGCGCAATAAATTTGCATATTAATCAGCATGTTGCATGCTACAAGAATATATCGATTTCATGGGTTGTTGGTTGAGAATCATATTGGCCCGCCAGCGAAAATTAACTTGAACTGCTTATAACTTCTGAACAATTGATCGTAGCGAACACAATTATTTGCATTTTAATGAAACATGTTGAATGCTTCAAGAATATGTCGGTTTCACTAGTTGTTGTTTGAGAACCATATTGGCCCGCCCGCGAATATTAAATTGAACTGCTTATAACTTCTGAACAAATGATCTTAGAGAGCGTAATAAATTTGCATATTAATCAGCATGTTTCATGCTACAAAAATTAAACGATTTCACTAGTTGTTGGTTGAGAACCATATTGGCCCGCTCGCGAAAATTAATTTGAACTGCTTATAACTTCTGAACAAATAATCGTAGAAAGCGTAATAATTTTTCATATTAATCAGCATGTTCCATGCTACAAGAATATATCGATTTCACTAGTTGTTGTTTGAGAAATATATTGGCATGCCCGCGAAAATTAACTTGAACTGCTTATAACTTCTGAACAATTGATTGCAGAACACACAATTATTTGCATTTCAATCAAACATGTTGTATGCTACAAGAATATGTCGGTTTCACTAGTTATTGTTTAAGAACCATTTTGGCCCGCCCGCCAAAACTAACTTCAACTCTTTATAACTTCTGAACAAATGATCGTAGAGAGCGTAATAATTTTGCATATCAATCAGCATGTTGCATGCTACAAGAATATATCAATTTCATTGGTTGTTGGTTGAGAACCATATTGGCGCGCCCTCGAAAATCAACTTGAATTGCTTATAACTCCTGAACAATTGATCGTAGAGACCACAATTATTTGCATTTTAATGAAACATGTTGAATGCAACAAGAATATGTCGGTTTCACTAGTTGTTTTTAGAAAACCATATTGGCCCGCCCGCGAGTATTAACTTGAACTGTTTATAACTTCTGAACAAATGATCCTAGAGAGCGTAATAAATTTGCATATTAATCAGCATGTTGCATGCTACAAGAATATGTCGGTTTCACTAGTTGTTTTTAGAAAACCATATTGGTCCGCCCGCGAGTATTAACTTGAACTGTCTATAACTTCTGAACAATTGATCGTAGAGAACACAATTATTTGCATTTCAATCAAACATGTTGTATGCTACAAGAATAGGTCGGTTTCACTAGATATTGTTTGAGAACCATTTTGGCCCGCCCGCGAGTATTAAATTGAACTGCTTATAAGTTCTGAGCAAATGATCGTAGAAAGCTCGATTGTTTTGCATATTAATAAACATGTAGCTAGCTAAAAGGATATATAGATTTCACTAGTTATTGTTTGAGAACCATGTTAGCCCACCCGCGAAAACTAATTCAACAGCTTACAATTTCTGAACAAATGATCGTAGAGAACACAATTATTTGCATTTTAATGAAACATGTTGTATGCTACAAGAATATGTCGGTTTTACTATTTGTTTTTTTGGAAACATATTGGTCCGCCCGCGAGCACTGACTTGTTCTGCTTATAACTTCTGAACAAATGATCGTAGTGAGAGTAATAATTTTGCATATTAATCAGCTTGTTGCATGCTACAAGAATATATCCATTTCACAAGTTGTTGGTTGAGAACCATATTGGCCCGCCCGCGAAAATCAACTTGAACAGCTGATAACTCCTGAACAATTGATCGTACAGAACACAATTATTTGCATTTTAATGAAACATGTTGAATTCTTCAAGAATATGTCGGTTTCACTAGTTGTTTTTAGAAAACCATTTTGGCCCACCCGCCAAAACTAATTTCAATTCCTTATAACTTCTGAACAATTGATCCTAGAAAGCGTAATAATTTTGCATATTAAACAGCATTTTGCATGCTACAAGAATATATCGATTTTATTAGTTTTTGGTTGAGAACCTAAATTGGCCCGCCCGCGAAAATCAACTTGAACTGCTTATAAATCCTGATCAATTGATCGTAGAGCACACAATTATTTGCATTTTAATGAAACATGTTGTATGCTACAAGAATATGTCGGTTTTACAATTTGTTTTTTTAGAAACATATTGGTCCGCCCGCGAGTACTGACTTGTTCTGCTTATAACGTCTGAACAAATGATCCTAGAGAGCGTAATATATTTGCATATTAATCAGCATGTTGCATGCTACAAGAATATAACGATTTCACTAGTTGTTGGTTGAGAACCATATTGGCCCGCACCTGAAAATCAACTTGAACTGCTTATAACTCCTAAAAAATTGATCATAGAGAACACAATAATTTGCATTTTAATGAAACATGTTGAATGCTACAAGAATATGTCGGTTTCACTAGTTGTTTTTTAGAAATCCACATTGGCCCGCCCGTGAGTATTACCTTGAACTGTTTCTAACTTCGGAACAAATGATCCTAGAGAGCGCAATAAATTTGCATATTAATCAGCATGTTGCATGCTACAAGAATATATCGATTTCATGGGTTGTTGGTTGAGAATCATATTGGCCCGCCAGCGAAAATTAACTTGAACTGCTTATAACTTCTGAACAATTGATCGTAGCGAACACAATTATTTGCATTTTAATGAAACATGTTGAATGCTTCAAGAATATGTCGGTTTCACTAGTTGTTGTTTGAGAACCATATTGGCCCGCCCGCGAATATTAAATTGAACTGCTTATAACTTCTGAACAAATGATCTTAGAGAGCGTAATAAATTTGCATATTAATCAGCATGTTTCATGCTACAAAAATTAAACGATTTCACTAGTTGTTGGTTGAGAACCATATTGGCCCGCTCGCGAAAATTAATTTGAACTGCTTATAACTTCTGAACAAATAATCGTAGAAAGCGTAATAATTTTTCATATTAATCAGCATGTTCCATGCTACAAGAATATATCGATTTCACTAGTTGTTGTTTGAGAAATATATTGGCATGCCCGCGAAAATTAACTTGAACTGCTTATAACTTCTGAACAATTGATTGCAGAACACACAATTATTTGCATTTCAATCAAACATGTTGTATGCTACAAGAATATGTCGGTTTCACTAGTTATTGTTTAAGAACCATTTTGGCCCGCCCGCCAAAACTAACTTCAACTCTTTATAACTTCTGAACAAATGATCGTAGAGAGCGTAATAATTTTGCATATCAATCAGCATGTTGCATGCTACAAGAATATATCAATTTCATTGGTTGTTGGTTGAGAACCATATTGGCGCGCCCTCGAAAATCAACTTGAATTGCTTATAACTCCTGAACAATTGATCGTAGAGACCACAATTATTTGCATTTTAATGAAACATGTTGAATGCAACAAGAATATGTCGGTTTCACTAGTTGTTTTTAGAAAACCATATTGGCCCGCCCGCGAGTATTAACTTGAACTGTTTATAACTTCTGAACAAATGATCCTAGAGAGCGTAATAAATTTGCATATTAATCAGCATGTTGCATGCTACAAGAATATGTCGGTTTCACTAGTTGTTTTTAGAAAACCATATTGGTCCGCCCGCGAGTATTAACTTGAACTGTCTATAACTTCTGAACAATTGATCGTAGAGAACACAATTATTTGCATTTCAATCAAACATGTTGTATGCTACAAGAATAGGTCGGTTTCACTAGATATTGTTTGAGAACCATTTTGGCCCGCCCGCGAGTATTAAATTGAACTGCTTATAAGTTCTGAGCAAATGATCGTAGAAAGCTCGATTGTTTTGCATATTAATAAACATGTAGCTAGCTAAAAGGATATATAGATTTCACTAGTTATTGTTTGAGAACCATGTTAGCCCACCCGCGAAAACTAATTCAACAGCTTACAATTTCTGAACAAATGATCGTAGAGAACACAATTATTTGCATTTTAATGAAACATGTTGTATGCTACAAGAATATGTCGGTTTTACTATTTGTTTTTTTGGAAACATATTGGTCCGCCCGCGAGTATTAACTTGAACTGTTTATAACTTCTGAACAAATGATCCTAGAGAGCGTAATAAATTTGCATATTAATCAGCTTGTTGCATGCTACAAGAATATATCCATTTCACAAGTTGTTGGTTGAGAACCATATTGGCCCGCCCGCGAAAATCAACTTGAACAGCTGATAACTCCTGAACAATTGATCGTACAGAACACAATTATTTGCATTTTAATGAAACATGTTGAATTCTTCAAGAATATGTCGGTTTCACTAGTTGTTTTTAGAAAACCATTTTGGCCCACCCGCCAAAACTAATTTCAATTCCTTATAACTTCTGAACAATTGATCCTAGAAAGCGTAATAATTTTGCATATTAAACAGCATTTTGCATGCTACAAGAATATATCGATTTCATTAGTTTTTGGTTGAGAACCTAAATTGGCCCGCCCGCGAAAATCAACTTGAACTGCTTATAAATCCTGATCAATTGATCGTAGAGCACACAATTATTTGCATTTTAATGAAACATGTTGTATGCTACAAGAATATGTCGGTTTTACAATTTGTTTTTTTAGAAACATATTGGTCCGCCCGCGAGTACTGACTTGTTCTGCTTATAACGTCTGAACAAATGATCCTAGAGAGCGTAATATATTTGCATATTAATCAGCATGTTGCATGCTACAAGAATATAACGATTTCACTAGTTGTTGGTTGAGAACCATATTGGCCCGCACCTGAAAATCAACTTGAACTGCTTATAACTCCTGAAAAATTGATCATAGAGAACACAATAATTTGCATTTTAATGAAACATGTTGAATGCTACAAGAATATGTCGGTTTCACTAGTTGTTTTTTAGAAATCCATATTGGCCCGCCCGCGAGTATTACCTTGAACTGTTTCTAACTTCGGAACAAATGATCCTAGAGAGCGTAATAAATTTGCATATTAATCAGCATGTTGCATGCTACAAGAATATATCGATTTCATGGGTTGTTGGTTGAGAATCATATTGGCCCGCCAGCGAAAATTAACTTGAACTGCTTATAACTTCTGAACAATTGATCGTAGCGAACACATTTATTTGCATTTTAATGAAACATGTTGAATGCTTCAAGAATATGTCGGTTTCACTAGTTGTTGTTTGAGAACCATATTGGCCCGCTCGCGAATATTAAATTGAACTGCTTATAACTTCTGAACAAATGATCTTAGAGAGCGTAATAAATTTGCATATTAATCAGCATGTTTCATGCTACAAAAATTAAACGATTTCACTAGTTGTTGGTTGAGAACCATATTGCCCCGCCCGCGAAAATTAATTTGAACTGCTTATAACTTCTGAACAAATAATCGTAGAAAGCGTAATAATTTTTCATATTAATCAGCATGTTGCATGCTACAAGAATATATCGATTTCACTAGTTGTTGTTTGAGAAATATATTGGCATGCCCGCGAAAATTAACTTGAACTGCTTATAACTTCTGAACAATTGATTGCAGAACACACAATTATTTGCATTTCAATCAAACATGTTGTATGCTACAAGAATATGTCGGTTTCACTAGTTATTGTTTAAGAACCATTTTGGCCCGCCCGCCAAAACTAACTTCAACTCTTTATAACTTCTGAACAAATGATCGTAGAGAGCGTAATAATTTTGCATATCAATCAGCATGTTGCATGCTACAAGAATATATCAATTTCATTGGTTGTTGGTTGAGAACCATATTAGCGCGCCCTCGAAAATCAACTTGAATTGCTTTTAACTCCTGAACAATTGATCGTAGAGACCACAATTATTTGCATTTTAATGAAACATGTTGAATGCAACAAGAATATGTCGGTTTCACTAGTTGTTTTTAGAAAACCATATTGGCCCGCCCGCGAGTATTAACTTGAACTGTTTATAACTTCTGAACAAATGATCCTAGAGAGCGTAATAAATTTGCATATTAATCAGCATGTTGCATGCTACAAGAATATGTTGGTTTCACTAGTTGTTTTTAGAAAACCATATTGGTCCGCCCGCGAGTATTAACTTGAACTGTCTATAACTTCTGAACAATTGATCGTAGAGAACACAATTATTTGCATTTCAATCAAACATGTTGTATGCTACAAGAATAGGTCGGTTTCACTAGATATTGTTTGAGAACCATTTTGGCCCGCCCGCGAGTATTAACTTGAACTGTTTATGACTTCTGAACAAATGATCCTAGAGAGCGTAATAAATTTGCATATTAATCAGCATGTTGCATGCTACAAGAATATATCGATTTCACTAGTTGTTGGTTGAGAACCATATTGGCCCGCCCCTGAAAATCAACTTGAACTGCTTATAACTCCTGAAAAATTGATCATAGAGAACACAATTATTTGTATTTTAATGAAACATGTTGAATGCTACAACAATATGTCGGTTTCACTAGTTGTTTTTTAGAAAACCATATTAGCCCGCCCGCGAGTATTACCTTGAACTGTTTATAACTTCGGAACAAATGATCCTAGAGAGCGTAATAAATTTGCATATTAATCAGCATGTTGCATGCTAGAAGAATATATCGATTTCACTAGTTTTTGGTTGAGAACCATATTGGCCCGCCCGAGAAAATCAACTTGAACTGCTTATAACTCCTGAACAATTGATCGTAGAGATCACAATTATTTGCATTTTAATCTAACATGTTGTATGCTACAAGAATATGTCAGTTTCACTAGTTATTGTTTGAGAACCATATTGGCCCGCCCGCGAGTATTAAATTGAACTGCTTATAAGTTCTGAGCAAATGATCGTAGAAAGCTCGATTGTTTTGCATATTAATAAACATGTAGCTAGCTACAAGGATATATAGATTTCACTAGTTATTGTTTGAGAACCATGTTAGCCCACCCGCGAAAACTAATTCAACAGCTTACAATTTCTGAACAAATGATCGTAGAGAACACAATTATTTGCATTTTAATGAAACATGTTGTATGCTACAAGAATATGTCGGTTTTACTATTTGTTTTTTAGAAACATATTGGTCCGCCCGCGAGTACTGACTTGTTCTGCTTATAACTTCTGAACAAATGATCGTAGTGAGCGTAATAATTTTGCATATTAATCAGCTTGTTGCATGCTACAAGAATATATCCATTTCACAAGTTGTTGGTTGAGAACCATATTGGCCCGCCCGCGAAAATCAACTTGAACAGCTGATAACTCCTGAACAATTGATCGTACAGGACACAATTATTTGCATTTTAATGAAACATGTTGAATGCTACAAGAATATGTCGGTTTCACTAGTTGTTTTTAGAAAACCATTTTGGCCCACCCGCCAAAACTAATTTCAACTCCTTATAACTTCTGAACAATTGATCGTAGAAAGCGTAATAATTTTGCATATTAAACAGCATTTTGCATGCTACAGGAATATATCGATTTCATTAGTATTTGGTTGAGAATTTAAATTGGCCCGCCCGCGAAAATCAACTTGAACTGCTTATAAATCCTGAACAATTGATCGTAGAGCACACAATTATTTGCATTTTAATGAAACATGTTGTATGCTACAAGAATATGTCGGTTTTACAATTTGTTTTTTTAGAAACATATTGGTCCGCCCGCGAGTACTGACTTGTTCTGCTTATAACTTCTGAACAAATGATCCTAGAGAGCGTAATATATTTGCATATTAATCAGCATGTTGCATGCTACAAGAATATAACGATTTCACTAGTTGTTGGTTGAGAACCATATTGGCCCGCACCTGAAAATCAACTTGAACTGCTTATAACTCCTGAAAAATTGATCATAGAGAACACAATTATTTGCATTTTAATGAAACATGTTGAATGCTACAAGAATATGTCGGTTTCACTAGTTGTTTTTTAGAAATCCATATTGGCCCGCCCGCGAGTATTACCTTGAACTGTTTCTAACTTCGGAACAAATGATCCTAGAGAGCGTAATAAATTTGCATATTAATCAGCATGTTGCATGCTACAAGAATATATAGATTTCATGGGTTGTTGGTTGAGAACCATATTGGCCCGCCCGCGAAAATTAACTTGAACTGCTTATAACTTCTGAACAATTGATCGTAGCGACCACAATTATTTGCATTTTAATGAAACATGTTGAATGCTTCAAGAATATGTCGGTTTCACTAGCTGTTGTTTGAGAAACATATTGGCCCGCCCGCGAATATTAAATTGAACTGCTTATAACTTCTGAACAAATGATCTTAGAGAGCGTAATAAATTTGCATATTAATCAGCATGTTGCATGCTACAAAAATTAAACGATTTCACTAGTTGTTGGTTCAGAACCATATTGGCCCGCCCGCGAAAATTAATTTGAACTGCTTATAACTTCTGAACAAGTAATCGTAGAAAGCGTAATAATTTTTCATATTAATCAGCATGTTGCATGCTACAAGAATATATCGATTTCACTAGTTGTTGTTTGAGAAATATATTGGCATGCCCGCGAAAATTAACTTGAACTGCTTATAACTTCTGAACAATTGATTGTAGAGCACACAATTATTTGTATTTCAATCAAAGATGTTGTATGCTACAAGAATATGTCGGTTTCACTAGTTATTGTTTAAGAACCATTTTGGCCCGCCCGCCAAAACTAACGTCAACTCTTTATAACTTCTGAACAAATGATCGTAGAGAGCGTAATAATTTTGCATATCAATCAGCATGTTGCATGCTACAAGAATATATCAATTTCATTGGTTGTTGGTTGAGAACCATATTGGCCCGCCCTCGAAAATCAACTTGAACTGCTTATAACTCCTGAACAATTGATCGTAGAGACCACAATTATTTGCATTTTAATGAAACATGTTGAATGCAACAAGAATATGTCGGTTTCACTAGTTGTTTTTAGAAAACCATATTGGCCCGCCCGCGAGTATTAACTTGAACTGTTTATAACTTCTGAACAAATGATCCTAGAGAGCGTAATAAATTTGCATATTAATCAGCATGTTGCATGCTACAAGAATATGTCGGTTTCACTAGTTGTTTTTAGAAAACCATATTGGTCCGCCCGCGAGTATTAACTTGAACTGTCTATAACTTCTGAAAAATTGATCGTAGAGAACACAATTATTTGCATTTCAATCAAACATGTTGTATGCTACAAGAATATGTCGGTTTCACTAGATATTTTTTGAGAACCATTTTGGCCCGCCCGCCAAAACTAACTTCAACTCCTTATAACTTCTGAACAAAAGATCGTAGAGAGCGTTATAATTTTGCATATTAATCAGCATGTTGCATCCTACAAGAATATATCGATTTCATTGGTTGTTGGTTGAGAACCATATTGGCCCGCCCGCGAAAATTAACTTGAACTGCTTATAACTTCTGAACAATTGATCGTAGCGAACACAATTATTTGCATTTTAATGAAACATGTTTAATGCTTCAAGAATATGTCGGTTTCACTAGTTGTTGTTTGAGAACCACATTGGCCCGCCCGCGAGTATTAACTTGAACTGTTTATGACTTCTGAACAAATGATCCTAGAGAGCGTAATAAATTTGCATATTAATCAGCATGTTGCATGCTACAAGAATATATCGATTTCACTAGTTGTTGGTTGAGAACCATATTGGCCCGCCCCTGAAAATCAACTTGAACTGCTTATAACTCCTGAAAAATTGATCATAGAGAACACAATTATTTGCATTTTAATGAAACATGTTGAATGCTACAACAATATGTCGGTTTCACTAGTTGTTTTTTAGAAAACAATATTAGCCCGCCCGCGAGTATTACCTTGAACTGTTTATAACTTCGGAACAAATGATCATAGAGAGCGTAATAAATTTGCATATTAATCATCATGTTGCATGCTAGAAGAATATATCGATTTCACTAGTTTTTGGTTGAGAACCATATTGGCCCGCCCGAGAAAATCAACTTGAACTGCTTGTAACTCCTGAACAATTGATCGTAGAGATCACAATTATTTGCATTTTAATCTAACATGTTGTATGCTACAAGAATATGTCGGTTTCACTAGTTATTGTTTGAGAACCATATTGGCCCGCCCGCGAGTATTAAATTGAACTGCTTATAAGTTCTGAGCAAATGATCGTAGAAAGCTCGATTGTTTTGCATATTAATAAACATGTAGCTAGCTACAAGGATATATAGATTTCACTAGTTATTGTTTGAGAACCATGTTAGCCCACCCGCGAAAACTAATTCAACAGCTTACAATTTCTGAACAAATGATCGTAGAGAACACAATTATTTGCATTTTAATGAAACATGTTGTATGCTACAAGAATATGTCGGTTTTACTATTTGTTTTTTTAGAAACATATTGGTCCGCCCGCGAGTACTGACTTGTTCTGCTTATAACTTCTGAACAAATGATCGTAGTGAGCGTAATAATTTTGCATATTAATC
The DNA here is from genome assembly GCF_977018435.1 of Lepisma saccharinum. Classification (NCBI taxonomy): domain Eukaryota; kingdom Metazoa; phylum Arthropoda; class Insecta; order Zygentoma; family Lepismatidae; genus Lepisma; species Lepisma saccharinum. Next base: position 1,731,588 of record NW_028142885.1, read on the forward strand.
AGCTTGTTGCATGCTACAAGAATATATCCATTTCACAAGTTGTTGGTTGAGAACCATATTGGCCCGCCCGCGAAAATCAACTTGAACAGCTGATAACTCCTGAACAATTGATCGTACAGAACACAATTATTTGCATTTTAATGAAACATGTTGAATGCTACAAGAATATGTCGGTTTCACTAGTTGTTTTTAAAAAACCATTTTGGCCCACCCGCCAAAACTAATTTCAACTCCTTATAACTTCTGAACAATTGATCGTAGAAAGCGTAATAATTTTGCATATTAAAGAGCATTTTGCATGCTACAAGAATATATCGATTTCATTAGTTTTTGGTTGAGAACCTAAATTGGCCCGCCCGCGAAAATCAACTTGAACTGCTTATAAATCCTGAACAATTGATCGTAGAGCACACAATTATTTGCATTTTAATGAAACATGTTGTATGCTACAAGAATATGTCGGTTTTACAATTTGTTTTTTTAGAAACATATTGGTCCGCCCGCGAGTACTGACTTGTTCTGCTTATAACTTCTGAACAAATGATCCTAGAGAGCGTAATATATTTGCATATTAATCAGCATGTTGCATGCTACAAGAATATAACGATTTCACTAGTTGTTGGTTGAGAACCATATTGGCCCGCACCTGAAAATCAACTTGAACTGGTTATAACTCCTGAAAAATTGATCATAGAGAACACAATTATTTGCATTTTAATGAAACATGTTGAATGCTACAAGAATATGTCGGTTTCACTAGTTGTTTTTTAGAAATCCATATTGGCCCGCCCGCGAGTATTACCTTGAACTGTTTCTAACTTCGGAACAAATGATCCTAGAGAGCGTAATAAATTTGCATATTAATCAGCATGTTGCATGCTAGAAGAATATATCGATTTCACTAGTTTTTGGTTGAGAACCATATTGGCCCGACCGCGAAAATCAACTTGAACTGCTTATAACTCCTGAACAATTGATCGTTGAGAACACAATTATTTGCATTTGAATCAAACATGTATGCTACAAGAATATGTCGGTTTCACTAGTTATTGTTTGAGAACCATTTTGTCCCGCCCGCCGAAACTAACTTCAACTCCTTATAACTTCTGAACAAATGATCGTAGAGAGCCTAATAATTTTGCATATTAATCAGCATGTTGCATGCTACAAGAATATATCGATTTCATTAGTTTTTGGTTGAGAACCTAAATTGGCCCGCAAGCGAAAATCAACTTGAACTGCTTATAACTCCTGAACAATTGATCGTAGAGAACACAATTATTTGCATTTTAATGAAACATGTTGAATGCTACAAGAATATGTCGGTTTCACTAGTTGTTATTTGAGAACAATATTGGCCCGTCCGCGAGTATTAATTTGAACTGCTTACAACTTCTGAACAAATGATAGTAGAGAGCGTAAAAAAATTGCATATTAATCAGCATGTTGCATGCTACAAGAAAATATCGATTTTATTAGTTTTTGGTTGAGAACCATATTGGCCTGCCCGCGAAAATCAACTTGAACTGCTTATAACTCCTGAACAATTGATCATAGAGCACACAATTATTTGCATTTTAATGAAACATGTTGAATGCTACAAGAATGTGTCGGTTTCACTAGTTGTTTTTAGAAAACCATATTGGCCCGTAAGAGAGAATTAAATTGAACTGTTTATAACTTCTGAACAAATGATCCTAGAGAGCGTAATAAATTTGCATATTAATCAGCATGTTGCATGCTACAAGAATATATCGATTTCACTAGTTGTTGGTTGAGAACCATATTGGCCCGCCCGCGAAAATCATCTTGAACTGCTTATAACTCCTGAACAATTGATCGTAAACAACACATTTATTTTCATTTTAATGATACATGTTGAATGCTACAAGAATATGTCAGTTTCACTAGTTGTTATTTGAGAACCATATTGGCCCGCCCGCGAGTATTAACTTGAACTACTTATAACTTCTGAACAAATGATCGTAGAGAGCGTAAAAATTTTGCATATTAATCAGCATGTTGCATGCTACAAGAATATATCGACTTCACTAGTTGTTGGTTGAAAAACATATTGGCCCGCCCGCGAACATCAACTTGAACTGCTTATAACTTCTGAACAGTTGATCGTAGAGATTACAATTATTATCATTTTAATCTAACATGTTGTATGCTACAAGAATATGTCGGTTTCACTAGTTATTGTTTGAGAACCATTTTGGCCCGCCCGCCAAAACTAAATTCAACTCCTTATAACTTCTGAACAAATGATCGTAGAGAGCGTTATAATTTTGGATATTAATCAGCATGTTGCATGCTACAAGAATATATCGATTTCATGGGTTGTTGGTTGAGAACCATATTGGCCCGCCCGCGAAAATTAACTTGAACTGCTTATAACTTCTGAACAATTGATCGTAGCGAACACAATTATTTGCATTTTAAGGAAACATGTTGAATGCTTCAAGAATATGTCGGTTTCACTAGTTGTTGTTTGAGAACCATATTGGCCCGCCCGCGAATATTAAATTGAACTGCTTATAACTTCTGAACAAATGATCTAAGAGAGCGTAATAAATTTGCATATTAATCAGCATGTTGCATGCTACAAAAATTAAACGATTTCACTAGTTGTTGGTTGAGAACCATATTGGCCCGCCCGCGAAAATTAATTTGAACTGCTTATATATTCTGAACAAATAATCGTAGAAAGCGTAATAATTTTTCATAATAATCAGCATGTTGCATGCTACAAGAACATATCGATTTCACTAGTTGTTGTTTGAGAAATATATTGGCATGCCCGCGAAAATTAACTTGAACTGCTTATAACTTCTGAACAATTGATTGTAGAGCACACAATTATTTGCATTTCAATCAAACATGTTGTATGCTACAAGAATATGTGGGTTTCACTAGATATTGTTTGAGAACCATTTTGGCCCGCCCGCCAAAACTAACTTCAACTCCTTATAACTTCTGAACAAAAGATCGTAGAGAGCGTTATAATTTTGAATATTAATCAGCATGTTGCATCCTACAAGAATATATCGATTTCATTGGTTGTTGGTTGAGAACCATATTGGCCCGCCCGCGAAAATTAACTTGAACTGCTTATAACTTCTGAACAATTGATCGTAGCGAACACAATTATTTGCATTTTAATGAAACATGTTTAATGCTTCAAGAATATGTCGGTTTCACTAGTTGTTGTTTGAGAACCACATTGGCCCGCCCGCGAGTATTAACTTGAACTGTTTATGACTTCTGAACAAATGATCCTAGAGAGCGTAATAAATTTGCATATTAATCAGCATGTTGCATGCTACAAGAATATATCGATTTCACTAGTTGTTGGTTGAGAACCATATTGGCCCGCCCCTGAAAATCAACTTGAACTGCTTATAACTCCTGAAAAATTGATCATAGAGAACACAATTATTTGCATTTTAATGAAACATGTTGAATGCTACAACAATATGTCGGTTTCACTAGTTGTTTTTTAGAAAACCATATTAGCCCGCCCGCGAGTATTACCTTGAAATGTTTATAACTTCGGAACAAATGATCCTAGAGAGCGTAATAAATTTGCATATTAATCAGCATGTTGCATGCTAGAAGAATATATCGATTTCACTAGTTTTTGGTTGAGAACCATATTGGCCCGCCCGAGAAAATCAACTTGAACTGCTTATAACTGCTGAACAATTGATCGTAGAGATCACAATTATTTGCATTTTAATCTAACATGTTGTATGCTACAAGAATATGTCAGTTTCACTAGTTATTGTATGAGAACCATATTGGCCCGCCCGCGAGTATTAAATTGAACTGCTTATAAGTTCTGAGCAAATGATCGTAGAAGGCTCGATTGTTTTGCATATTAATAAACATGTAGCTAGCTACAAGGATATATAGATTTCACTAGTTATTGTTTGAGAACCATGTTAGCCCACCCTCGAAAACTAATTCAACAGCTTACAATTTCTGAGCAAATGATCGTAGAGAACACAATTATATGCATTTTAATGAAACATGTTGTATGCTACAAGAATATGTCGGTTATACTATTTGTTTTTTTAGAAACATATTGGTCCGCCCGCGAGTACTGACTTGTTCTGCTTATAACTTCTGAACAAATGATCGTAGTGAGCGTAATAATTTTGCATATTAATCAGCTTGTTGCATGCTACAAGAATATATCCATTTCACAAGTTGTTGGTTGAGAACCATATTGGCCCGCCCGCGAAAATCAACTTGAACAGCTGATAACTCCTGAACAATTGATCGTACAGAACACAATTATTTGCATTTTAATGAAACATGTTGAATGCTACAAGAATATGTCGGTTTCACTAGTTGTTTTTAGAAAACCATTTTGGCCCACCCGCCAAAACTAATTTCAACTCCTTATAACTTCTGAACAATTGATCGTAGAAAGCGTAATAATTTTGCATATTAAACAGCATTTTGCATGCTACAAGAATATATCGATTTCATTAGTTTTTGGTTGAGAACCTAAATTGGCCCGCCCGCGAAAATTAACTTGAACTGCTTATAACTTCTGAACAATTGATCGTAGCGAACACAATTATTTGCATTTTAATGAAACATGTTGAATGCTACAAGAATATGTCGGTTTCACTAGTTGTTTTTTAGAAATCCATATTGGCCCGCCCGCGAGTATTACCTTGAACTGTTTCTAACTTCGGAACAAATGATCCTAGAGAGCGTAATAAATTTGCATATTAATCAGCATGTTGCATGCTAGAAGAATATATCGATTTCACTAGTTTTTGGTTGAGAACCATATTGGCCCGACCGCGAAAATCAACTTGAACTGCTTATAACTCCTGAACAATTGATCGTTGAGTACACAATTATTTGCATTTCAATCAAACATGTATGCTACAAGAATATGTCGGTTTCACTAGTTATTGTTTGAGAACCATTTTGACCCGCCCGCCGAAACTAACTTCAACTCCTTATAACTTCTGAACAAATGATCGTAGAGAGCTTAATAATTTTGCATATTATTCAGCATGTTGCATGGTACAAGAATATATCGATTTCACAAGTTTTTGGTTGAGAACCATATTGGCCTGCCCGCGAAAATCAACTTGAACTGCTTATAACTCCTGAACAATTGATCATAGAGCACACAATTATTTGCATTTTAATGAAACTGTTGAATGCTACAAGAATATGTCGGTTTCACTAGTTGTTATTAGATAACGATATTGGCCCGTAAGAGAGAATTAACTTGAACTGTTTATAACTTCTGAACAAATAATCCTAGAGATCGTAATAAATTTGCATATTAATCAGCATGTTGCATGCTACAAGAATATATCGATTTCACTAGTTGTTGGTTGAAAAACATATTGGCCCGCCCGCGAACATCAACTTGAACTGCTTATAACTTCTGAACAATTGATCGTAGAGATCACAATTATTATCATTTTAATCTAACATGTTGTATGCTACAAGAATATGTCGGTTTCACTAGTTATTGTTTGAGAACCATTTTGGCCCGCCCGCCAAAACTAACTTCAACTCCTTATAACTTCTGAACAAATGATCGTAGAGAGCGTTATAATTTTAGATATTAATCAGCATGTTGCATGCTACAAGAATATATCGATTTCATGGGTTGTTGGTTGAGAACCATATTGGCCCGCCCGCGAAAATTAACTTGAACTGCTTATAACTTCTGAACAATGATCGTAGCGAACACAATTATTTGCATTTTAATGAAACATGTTGAATGCTTCAAGAATATGTCGGTTTCACTAGTTGTTGTTTGAGAACCATATTGGCCAGCCCGCGAATATTAAATTGAACTGCTTATAACTTCTGAACAAATGATCTTTGAGATCGTAATAAATTTGCATATTAATCAGCATGTTGCATGCTACAAAAATTAAACGATTTCACTAGTTGTTGGTTGAGAACCATATTGGCCCGCCCGCGAAAATTAATTTGAACTGCTTATAACTTCTGAACAAATAATCGTAGAAAGCGTAATAATTTTTCATATTAATCAGCATGTTGCATGCTACAAGAATTTATCGATTTCACTAGTTGTTGTTTGAGAAATATATTGGCATGCCCGCGAAAATTAACTTGAACTGCTTATAACTTCTGAACAATTGATTGTAGAGCACACAATTATTTGCATTTCAATCAAACATGTTGTATGCTACAAGAATATGTCGGTTTCACTAGTTATTGTTTAAGAACCATTTTGGCCCGCCCGCCAAAACTAACTTCAACTCTTTATAACTTCTGAACAAATGATCGTAGAGAGCGTAATAATTTTGCATATCAATCAGCATGTTGCATGCTACAAGAATATATCAATTGCATTGGTTGTTGGTTGAGAACCATATTGGCCCGCCAGCGAAAATCAACTTGAACTGCTTATAACTAATGAACAATTGATCGTAGAGACCACAATTAATAGCATTTCAATCAAACATGTTGTATGCAACAAGAATATGTCGGTTTCACTAGTTGTTTTTAGAAAACCATATTGGCCCGCCCGCGAGTATTAACTTGAACTGTTTATAACTTCTGAACAAATGATCCTAGAGAGCGCAATAAATTTGCATATTAATCAGCATGTTGCATGCTACAAGAATATATAGATTTCACTAGTTGTTGGTTGAGAACCATATTGGCCCGCCCGCGAAAATCAATTTGAACTGCTTATAACTCTTGAACAATTGATCGTAGAGACCACAATTATTTGCATTTTAATGAGACATGTTTAATGCTTCAAGAATATGTCGGTTTCACTAGTTGTTTTTAGAAAACCATATTGGCCCGCCCGCGAGTATTAACTTGAACTGTTTATAACTTCTGAACAAATGATCCTAGAGAGCGTAATAATTTTTCATATTAATCAGCATGTTGCATGCTACAAGAATATGTCGGTTTCACTAGTTGTTTTTAGAAAACCATATTGGTCCGCCCGCGAGTTTTAACTTGAACTGTCTATAACTTCTGAACAATTTATCGTAGAGAACACAATTATTTGCATTTCAATCAAACATGTATGCTACAAGAAAATGTCGGTTTCACTAGATATTGTTTGAGAACCATTTTGGCCCGCCCGTCAAAACTAACTTCAACTCCTTATAACTTCTGAACAAAAGATCGTAGAGAGCGTTATAATTTTGCATATTAATCAGCATGTTGCATGCTACAAGAATATATCGATTTCATTGGTTGTTGGTTGAGAACCATATTGGCCCGCCCGCGAAAATTAACTTGAACTGCTTATAACTTCAGAACAATTGATCATAGAGAACACAATTATTTTCATTTTAATGAAACATGTTGAATGCTACAAGAATATGTCGGTTTCACTAGTTGTTTTTTTGAAAACCATATTGGCCCGCCCGCGAGTATTACCTTGAACTCTTTCTAACTTCGGAACAAATGATCCTAGAGAGCGTAATAAATTTGCATATTAATCAGCAAGTTGCATGCTAGAAGAATATATCGATTTCACTAGTTTTTGGTTGAGAACCATATTGGCCCGCCCGAGAAAATCAACTTGAACTGCTTATAACTGCTGAACAATTGATCGTAGAGATCACAATTATTTGCATTTTAATCTAACATGTTGTATGCTACAAGAATATGTCAGTTTCACTAGTTATTGTTTGAGAATCATATTGGCCCGCCCGCGAGTATTAAATTGAACTGCTTATAAGTTCTGAGCAAATGATCGTAGAAGGCTCGATTGTTTTGCATATTAATAAACATGTAGCTAGCTACAAGGATATATAGATTTCACTAGTTATTGTTTGAGAACCATGTTAGCCCACCCGCGAAAACTAATTCAACAGCTTACAATTTCTGAGCAAATGATCGTAGAGAACACAATTATATGCATTTTAATGAAACATGTTGTATGCTACAAGAATATGTCGGTTATACTATTTGTTTTTTTAGAAACATATTGGTCCGCCCGCGAGTACTGACTTGTTCTGCTTATAACTTCTGAACAAATGATCGTAGTGAGCGTAATAATTTTGCATATTAATCAGCTTGTTGCATGCTACAAGAATATATCCATTTCACAAGTTGTTGGTTGAGAACCATATTGGCCCGCCCGCGAAAATCAATTTGAACAGCTGATAACTCCTGAACAATTGATCGTACAGAACACAATTATTTGCATTTTAATGAAACATGTTGAATGCTACAAGAATATGTCGGTTTCACTAGTTGTTTTTAGAAAACCATTTTGGCCCACCCGCCAAAACTAATTTCAACTCCTTATAACTTCTGAACAATTGATCGTAGAAAGCGTAATAATTTTGCATATTAAACAGCATTTTGCATGCTACAAGAATATATCGATTTCATTAGTTTTTGGTTGAGAACCTAAATTGGCCCGCCCGCGAAAATCAACTTGAACTGCTTATAAATCCTGAACAATTGATCGTAGAGCACACAATTATTTGCATTTTAATGAAACATGTTGAATGCTACAAGAATATGTCGGTTTCACTAGTTGTTTTTTAGAAATCCATATTGGCCCGCCCGCGAGTATTACCTTGAACTGTTTCTAACTTCGGAACAAATGATCCTAGAGAGCGTAATAAATTTGCATATTAATCAGCATGTTGCATGCTAGAAGAATATATCGATTTCACTAGTTTTTGGTTGAGAACCATATTGGCCCGACCGCGAAAATCAACTTGAACTGCTTATAACTCCTGAACAATTGATCGTTGAGTACACAATTATTTGCATTTCAATCAAACATGTATGCTACAAGAATATGTCGGTTTCACTAGTTATTGTTTGAGAACCATTTTGTCCCGCCCGCCGAAACTAACTTCAACTCCTTATAACTTCTGAACAAATGATCGTAGAGAGCTTAATAATTTTGCATATTATTCAGCATGTTGCATGGTACAAGAATATATCGATTTCATTAGTTTTTGGTTGAGAACCTAAATTGGCCCGCAAGTGAAAATCAACTTGAACTGCTTATAACTCCTGAACAATTGATCGTAGAGAACACAATTATTTGCATTTTAATGAAACATGTTGAATGCTACAAGAATATGTCGGTTTCACTAGTTGTTATTTGAAAACAATATTGGCCCGTCCGCGAGTATTAATTTGAACTGCTTACAACTTCTGAACAAATGATCCTAGAGAGCGTAATAAATTTGCATATTAATCAGCATGTTGCATGCTACAAGAATATATCGATTTCACTAGTTGTTGGTTGAGAACCATATTGGCCTGCCCGCGAAAATCAACTTGAACTGCTTATAACTCCTGAACAATTGATCATAGAGCACACAATTATTTGCATTTTAATGAAACTGTTGAATGCTACAAGAATATGTCGGTTTCACTAGTTGTTATTAGAAAACGATATTGGCCCGTAAGAGAGAATTAACTTGAACTGTTTATAACTTCTGAACAAATGATCCTAGAGAGCGTAATAAATTTGCATATTAATCAGCATGTTGCATGCTACAAGAATATATCGATTTCACTAGTTGTTGGTTGAGAACCATATTGGCCCGCCCGCGAAAATCATCTTGAACTGCTTATAACTCCTGAACAATTGATCGTAAACAACACAATTATTTGCATTTTAATGATACATGTGGAATGCTGCAAGAATATGTCAGTTTCACTAGTTGTTATTTGAGAACCATATTGGCCCGCCCGCGAGTATTAACTTGAACTGCTTATAACTTCTGAACAAATGATCGTAGAGAGCGTAAAAATTTTGCATATTAATCAGCATGTTGCATGCTACAAGAATATATCGACTTCACTAGTTGTTGGTTGAAAAACATATTGGCCCGCCCGCGAACATCAACTTGAACTGCTTATAACTTCTGAACAATTGATCGTAGAGATCACAATTATTATCATTTTAATCTAACATGTTGTATGCTACAAGAATATGTCGGTTTCACTAGTTATTGTTTGAGAACCATTTTGGCCCGCCCGCCAAAACTAACTTCAACTCCTTATAACTTCTGAACAAATGATCGTAGAGAGCGTTATAATTTTAGATATTAATCAGCATGTTGCATGCTACAAGAATATATCGATTTCATGGGTTGTTGGTTGAGAACCATATTGGCCCGCCCGCGAAAATTAACTTGAACTGCTTATAACTTCTGAACAATTGATCGTAGCGAACACAATTATTTGCATTTTAATGAAACATGTTGAATGCTTCAAGAATATGTCGGTTTCACTAGTTGTTGTTTGAGAACCATATTGGCCCGCCCGCGAAAATTAATTTGAACTGCTTATAACTTCTGAACAAATAATCGTAGAAAGCGTAATAATTTTTCATATTAATCAGCATGTTGCATGCTACAAGAATTTATCGATTTCACTAGTTGTTGTTTGAGAAATATATTGGCATGCCCGCGAAAATTAACTTGAACTGCTTATAACTTCTGAACAATTGATTGTAGAGCACACAATTATTTGCATTTCAATCAAACATGTTGTATGCTACAAGAATATGTCGGTTTCACTAGTTATTGTTTAAGAACCATTTTGGCCCGCCCGCCAAAACTAACTTCAACTCTTTATAACTTCTGAACAAATGATCGTAGAGAGCGTAATAATTTTGCATATCAATCAGCATGTTGCATGCTACAAGAATATATCAATTTCATTGGTTGTTGGTTGAGAACCAAATTGGCCCGCCCGCGAAAATCAACTTGAACTGCTTATAACTAATGAACAATTGATCGTAGAGACCACAATTAATAGCATTTCAATCAAACATGTTGTATGCAACAAGAATATGTCGGTTTCACTAGTTGTTTTTAGAAAACCATATTGGCCCGCCCGCGAGTATTAACTTGAACTGTTTATAACTTCTGAACAAATGATCCTAGAGAGCGCAATAAATTTGCATATTAATCAGCATGTTGCATGCTACAAGAATATATAGATTTCACTAGTTGTTGGTTGAGAACCATATTGGCCCGCCCGCGAAAATCAATTTGAACTGCTTATAACTCTTGAACAATTGATCGTAGAGACCACAATTATTTGCATTTTAATGAGACATGTTGAATGCAACAAGAATATGTCGGTTTCACTAGTTGTTTTTAGAAAACCATATTGGCCCGCCCGCGAGTATTAACTTGAACTGTTTATAACTTCTGAACAAATGATCCTAGAGAGCGTAATAATTTTTCATATTAATCAGCATGTTGCATGCTACAAGAATATGTCGGTTTCACTAGTTGCTTTTAGAAAACCATATTCGTCCGCCCGCGAGTTTTAACTAGAACTGTCTATAACTTCTGAACAATTTATCGTAGAGAACACAATTATTTGCATTTCAATCAAACATGTATGCTACAAGAAAATGTCGGTTTCACTAGATATTGTTTGAGAACCATTTTGGCCCGCCCGCCAAAACTAACTTCAACTCCTTATAACTTCTGAACAAAAGATCGTAGAGAGCGTTATAATTTTGCATATTAATCAGCATGTTGCATGCTACAATAATATATCGATTTCATTGGTTGTTGGTTGAGAACCATATTGGCCCGCCCGCGAAAATTAACTTGAACTGCTTATAACTTCAGAACAATTGATCATAGAGAACACAATTATTTTCATTTTAATGAGACATGTTGAATGCTACAAGAATATGTCGGTTTCACTAGTTGTTTTTTTGAAAACCATATTGGCCCGCCCGCGAGTATTACCTTGAACTCTTTCTAACTTCGAAACAAATGATCCTAGAGAGCGTAATAAATTTGCATATTAATCAGCAAGTTGCATGCTAGAAGAATATATCGATTTCACTAGTTGTTGGTTGAGAACCATATTGGCCCACCGCGAAAATTAATTTGAACTCCTTATAACATCTGAACAAGTAATCGTAGAAAGCATAATAAATTTGCATATTAATCAGCATGTTGCATGCTACAAGAATATATCGATTTCACTAGTTATTGTTTGAGAACCATATTGGCCCGCCCGCGAATATTAAATTGAACTGCTTATAAGTTCTGAGCAAATGATCGCAGAAAGCTCGATTGTTTTGCATATTAATAAACATGTAGCTAGCTACAAGAATATATCGATTTCACTAGTTGTTGTTTGAGAAATATATTGGCCTGCCCCGAAAATTAACTTGAACTCCTTATAACTTCTGAACATTTGATCGTAGCGAACACAATTATTTGCATTCTAATGAAACATGTTGATTGATTCAAGAATATGTCGGTTTCACTAGTTGTTGTTTGGGAACCACATTGGCCCGCCCACGAGTATTAACTTGAACTGTTTATGACTTCTGAACAAATGATCCTAGAGAGCGTAATATATTTGCATATTAATCAGAATGTTGCATGCTACAAGAATATATCGATTTCACTAGTTGTTGGTTGAGAACCATATTGGCCCGCACCTGAAAATCAACTTGAACTGCTTATAACTCCTGAAAAATTGATCATAGAGAACACAATTATTTGCATTTTAATGAAACATGTTGAATGCTACAAGAATATGTCGGTTTCACTAGTTGTTTTTTAGAAAACCATATTGTCCCGCCCGCGAGTATTACCTTGAACTTTTTCTAACTTCGGAACAAATGATCCTAGAGAGCGTAATAAATTTGCATATTAAGCAGCATGTTGCATGCTAGAAGAATATCTCGATTTCACTAGTTTTTGGTTGAGAACCATATTGGCCCGCCCGCGAAAATCAACTTGAACTGCTTATAACTCCTGAACAATTGATCGCTGAGAACACAATTATTTGCATTTCAATCAAACATGTATGCTACAAGAATATGTCTGTTTCACTAGTTGTTTTTAGAAAACCATATTGGCCCGTAAGAGAGTATTAACTTCAACTGTTTATAACTTCTGAACAAATGATCCTAGAGAGCGTAATAAATTTGCATATTAATCAGCATGTTGCATGCTACAAGAATATATCGATTTCACTAGTTGTTGGTTGAGAACCATATTGGCCCGCCCGCGAAAATCATCTTGAACTGCTGATAACTCCTGAACAATTGATCGTAAACAACACAATTATTTGCATTTTAATGAAACATGTTGAATGCTACAAGAATATGTCAGTTTCACTAGTTGTTTTTGGAGATCCATATTGGCCCGCCCGCGAGTATTAAATTGAACTGCTTATAACTTCTGAACAAATGATCGTAGAGAGCGTAAAAAATTTGCATATTAATCAGCGTGTTGCATGCTACAAGAATATATCGATTTCACTAGTTGTTGGTTGAAAAACATACTGGCCCGCCCGCGAAAATCAACTTGAACTGCTTATAACTTCTGAACAATTGATCGTAGAGATCACAATTATTAACATTTTAATCTAACATGTTGTATGCTACAAGAATATGTCGGTTTCACTAGTTATTGTTTGAGAACCATTTTGGCCCGCCCGCCAAAACTAACTTCAACTCCTTATAACTTCTGAACAAATGATCGTAGAGAGCGTTATAATTTTGTATATTAATCAGCATGTTGCATGCTACAAGAATATATCGATTTCATGGGTTGTTGGTTGAGAACCATACTGGCCCGTCCGCGAAAATTAACTTGAACTGCTTATAACTTCTGAACAATTGATCGTAGCGAACACAATTATTTGCATTTTAATGAAACATGTTGAATGCTTCAAGAATATGTCGGTTTCACTAGTTGTTGTTTGAGAACCATATTGGCCCGCCCGCGAATATTAAATTGAACTGCTTATAACTTCTGAACAAATGATCTTAGAGAGCGTAATAAATTTGCATATTAATCAGCATGTTGCATGCTACAAAAATATATCGATTTCACTAGTTGTTGGTTGAGAACCATATTGGCCCGCCCGCGAAAGTTAATTTGAACTGCTTATAACTTCTGAACAAATAATCGTAGAAAGCGTAATAATTTTTCATGTTAATCAGCATGTTGCATGCTACAAGAATATATCGATTTCACTAGTTGTTGTTTGAGAAATATATTGGCATGCCCGCGAAAATTAACTTGAACTGCTTATAACTTCTGAACAATTGATGGTAGAGCACACAATTATTTGCATTTCAATCAAACATGTTGTATGCTAGAAGAATATGTCGGATTCACTAGTTATTGTTTGAGAACCATTTTGGCCTGCCCGCCAAAACTAAATTCAACTCCTTATAACTTCTGAACAAATGATCGTAAGGAGCGTAATAATTTTGCATATTAATCAGCATGTTTCATGCTACAAGAATATATCGGTTTCACTAGTTGTTTTTAGAAAACCATATTGGCCCGCCCGCGAGTATTAACTTGAACTGTTTATAACTTCTGAACAAATGATCCTAGAGAGCGTAATAAATTTGCATATTAATCAGCATGTTGCATGCTACAAGAATATGTCGGTTTCACTAGTTGTCTTTAGAAAACCATATTGGCCCGCCCACGAGTATTAACTTGAACTGCTTATAACTTCTGAACAATTGATGGTACCGAACACAATTATTTGCATTTTAATGAAACATGTTGAATGCTTCAAGAATTTGTCGGTTTCACTAGTTGTTGTTTGAGAAACATATTGGCCCGCCCGCGAGTATTAAATTGAAATGCTTATAACTTCTGAACAAATGATCCTAGAGAGCGTAATAATTTTGCATATCAATCAGCATGTTGCATGCTACAAGAATATATCAATTTCATTGGTTGTTGGTTGAGAACCATATTGGCCCGCCCGCGAAAATCAACTTGAACTGCTTATAACTAATGAATAATTGATCGTAGAGACCACAATTAATAGCATTTCAATCAAACATGTTGTATGCAACAAGAATATATCGGTTTCACTAGTTGTTTTTAGAAAACCATATTGGCCCGCCCGCGAGTATTAACTTGAACTTTTATAACTTCTGAACAAATGATCCTAGAGAGCGCAATAAATTTGCATATTAATCAGCATGTTGCATGCTACAAGAATATATAGATTTCATGGGTTGTTTGTTGAGAACCATATTGGCCCGCCCGCGAAAATTAACTTGAACTGCTTATAACTTCTGAACAATTGATCGTAGCGAACACAATTATTTGCATTTTAATGAAACATGTTGAATGCTTCAAGAATATGTCGGTTTCACTAGTTGTTGTTTGAGAACCATATTGGCCCGCCCGCGAATATTAAATTGAACTGCTTATAACTTCTGAACAAATGATCTTAGAGAGCGTAAAAAATTTGCATATTAATCAGCATGTTGCATGCTACAAAAATATATCGATTTCACTAGTTGTTGGTTGAGAACCATTATGGCCCGCCCGCGAAAGTTAATTTGAACTGCTTATAACTTCTGAACAAATAATCGTAGAAAGCGTAATAATTTTTCATGTTAATCAGCATGTTGCATGCTACAAGAATATATCGATTTCACTAGTTGTTGTTTGAGAAATATATTGGCATGCCCGCGAAAATTAACTTGAACTGCTTATAACTTCTGAACAATTGATTGTAGAGCACACAATTATTTGCATTTCAATCAAACATGTTGTATGCTACAAGAATATGTCGGTTTCACTAGTTATTGTTTGAGAACCATTTTGGGCCGCCCGCCAAAACTAACTTGAACTCTTTCTAACTTCTGAACAAATGATCGTAGAGAGCGTAATAATTTTGCATATCAATCAGCATGTTGCATGCTACAAGAATATATCAATTTCATTGGTTGTTGGTTGAGAACCATATTGGCCCGCCCGCGAAAATCAACTTGAACTGCTTATAACTAATGAACAATTGATCGTAGAGACCACAATTAATAGCATTTCAATCAAACATGTTGTATGCAACAAGAATATATCGGTTTCACTAGTTGTTTTTAGAAAACCATATTGGCCCGCCCGCGAGTATTAACTTGAACTGTTTATAACTTCTGAACAAATGATCCTAGAGAGCGCAATAAATTTGCATATTAATCAGCATGTTGCATGCTACAAATATATATAGATTTCACTAGTTGTTGGTTGAGAATCATATTGGCCCGCCCGCGAAAATCAACTTGAACTGCTTATAACTCCTGAACAATTGATCGTAGAGACCACAATTATTTGCATTTTAATGAAACATGTTGAATGCAACAAGAATATGTCGGTTTCACTAGTTGTTTTTAGAAAAACATATTGGCCCGCCCGCGAGTATTAACTTGAACTGTTTATAACTTCTGAACAAATGATCCTAGAGAGCGTAATAAATTTGCATATTAATCAGCATGTTGCATGCTACAAGAATATGTCGGTTTCACTAGTTGTTTTTTGAAAACCATATTGGTCCGCCCGCGAGTATTAACTTGAACTGTCTATAACTTCTGAACAATTGATCGTAGAGAGCACAATTATTTGCATTTCAATCAAACATGTTGTATGCTACAAGAATATGTCGGTTTCACTAGATATTGTTTGAGAACCATTTTGGCCCGCCCGCCAAATCTAACTTCAAATCCTTATAACTTCTGAACAATAGATCGTAGAGAGCGTTATAATTTTGCATATTAATCAGCATGTTGCATGCTACAAGAATATATCGATTTCATTGGCTGTTGGTTGAGAACCATATTTGCCCGCCCGCGAAAATTAACTTGAACTCCCTATAACTTCTGAACAATTGATCGTAGCGAACACAATTATTTGCATTTTAATGAAACATCTTGATTGCTTCAAGAATATGTCGGTTTCACTAGTTGTTGTTTGAGAACCACATTGGCCCGCCCGCGAGTATTAACTTGAACTGTTTATGACTTCTGAACAAATGATCCTAGAGAGCGTAATATATTTGCATATTAATCAGCATGTTGCATGCTACAAGAATATATCGATTTCACTAGTTGTTGGTTGAGAACCATATTGGCCCGCACCTGAAAATCAACTTGAACTGCTTATAACTCCTGAAAAATTGATCATAGAGAACACAATTATTTGCATTTTAATGAAACATGTTGAATGCTACAAGAATATGTCGGTTTCACTAGTTGTTTTTTAGAAAACCATATTGTCCGGCCCGCGAGTATTACCTTGAACTGTTTCTAACTTCGGAACAAATGATCCTAGAGAGCGTAATAAATTTCCATATTAATCAGCATGTTGCATGCTAGAAGAATATATCGATTTCACTAGTTTTTGGTGGAGAACCATATTGGCCCGACCGCGAAAATCAACTTGAACTGCTTATAACTCCTGAACAATTGATCGTTGAGAACACAATTATTTGCATTTCAATCAAACATGTATGCTACAAGAATATGTCGGTTTCACTAGTTATTGTTTGAGAACCATTTTGTCCCGCCCGCCGAGACTAACTTCAACTCCTTATAACTTCTGAACAAATGATCGTAGAGAGCTTAATAATTTTGCATATTAATCAGCATGTTGCATGCTACAAGAATATATCGATTTCATTAGTTTTTGGTTGAGAACCTAAATTGGCCCGCAAGCGAAAATCAACTTGAACTGCTTATAACTCCTGAACAATTGATCGTTGAGAACACAATTATTTGCATTTTAATGAAACATGTTGAATGCTACAAGAATATGTCGGTTTCACTAGTTGTTATTTGAGAACAATATTGGCCCGTCCGCGAGTATTAATTTGAACTGCTTACAACTTCTGAACAAATGATCGTAGAGAGCGTAAAAAAATTGCATATTAATCAGCATGTTGCATGCTACAAGAATATATCGATTTTTATTAGTTTTTGGTTGAGAACCATATTGGCCCGCCCGCGAAAATCAACTTGAACTGCTTATAACACCTGAACTATTGATCATAGTGCACACAATTATTTGCATTTTAATGAAACATGTTGAATTCTACAAGAATATGTCGGTTTCACTAGTGGTTTTTAGAAAACCATATTGGCCCGTAAGAGAGTATTAACTTGAACTGTTTATAACTTCTGAACAAATGATCCTAGAGAGCGTAATAAATTTGCATATTAATCAGCATGTTGCATGCTACAAGAATATATCGATTTCACTAGTTGTTGATTGAGAACCATATTGGCCCGCCCGCGAAAATCATCTTGAACTGCTTATAACTCTTGAACAATAGATCGTAAACAACACAATTATTTGCATTTTAATGAAACATGTTGAATGATACAAGAATATGTCAGATTCACTAGTTGTTATTTGAGAACCATATTGGCCCGCCCGCGAGTATTAACTTGAACTGCTTATAACTTCTGAACAAATGATCGTAGAGAGCGTAAAAAATTTGCATATTAATCAGCATGTTGCATGCTACAAGAATATATCGATTTCACTAGTTGTTGGTTGAAAAACATATTGGCCCGCCCGCGAAAATCAACTTGAACTGCTTATAACTTCTGAACAATTGATCGTAGAGATCACAATTATTATCATTTTAATCTAACATGTTGTGTGCTACAAGAATATGTCGGTTTCACTAGTTATTGTTTGAGAACCATTTTGGCCCGCCCGCCAAAACTAACTTCAACTCCTTATAACTTCTGAACAAATGATCGTAGAGAGCGTTATAATTTTGTATATTAATCAGCATGTTGAATGCTAAAAGAATATATCGATTTCATGGGTTTTTGGTTGAGAACCATATTGGCACGCCCGCGAAAATTAACTTGAAATGTCTATAACTTCTGAACAAATGATCCTAGAGAGCGTAATAAATTTGCATATTAATCAGCATGTTGCATGCTACAAGAATATATCGATTTCACTAGTTGTTGGTTGAGAACCATATTGGCCCGCCCGCGAAAATCATCTTGAACTGCTTATAACTCCTGAACAATAGATCGTAAACAACACAATTATTTGCATTTTAATGAAACATGTTGAATGCTTCAAGAATATGTCGGTTTCACTAGTTGTTGTTTGAGAACCATATTGGCCCGACCGCGAATATTAAATTGAACTGCTTATAACTTCTGAACAAATGATCTTAGAGAGCGTAATAAATTTGCATATTAATCAGCATGTTGCATGCTACAAAAATATATCGATTTCACTAGTTGTTGGTTGAGAACCATATTGGCCCGCCCGCGAAAGTTAATTTGAACTGCTTATAACTTCTGAACAAATAATCGTAGAAAGCGTAATAATTTTTCATATTAATCAGCATGTTGCATGCTACAAGAATATATCGATTTCACTAGTTGTTGTTTGAGAAATATATTGGCATGCCCGCGAAAATTAACTTGAACTGCTTATAACTTCTGAACAATTGATTGTAGAGCACACAATTATTTGCATTTCAATCAAACATGTTGTATGCTACAAGAATATGTCGCTTTCACTAGTTATTGTTTGAGAACCATTTTGGGCCGCCCGCCAAAACTAATTTCAACTCTTTATAACTTCTGAACAAATGATCGTAGAGAGCGTAATAATTTTGCATATCAATCAGCATGTTGCATGCTACAAGAATATATCAATTTCATTGGTTGTTGGTTGAGAACCATATTGGCCCGCCCGCGAAAATCAACTTGAACTGCTTATAACTAATGAACAATTGATCGTAGAGACCACAATTAATAGCATTTCAATCAAACATGTTGTATGCAACAAGAATATGTCGGTTTCACTAGTTGTTTTTAGAAAACCATATTGGCCCGCCCGCGAGTATTAACTTGAACTGTTTATAACTTCTGAACAAATGATCCTAGAGAGCGCAATAAATTTGCATATTAATCAGCATGTTGCATGCTACAAGAATATATAGATTTCACTAGTTGTTGGTTGAGAACCATATTGGCCCGCCCGCGAAAATCAATTTGAACTGCTTATAACTCCTGAACAATTGATCGTAGAGACCACAATTATTTGCATTTTAATGAAACATGTTGAATGCAACAAGAATATGTCGGTTTCACTAGTTGTTTTTAGAAAACCATATTGGCCCGCCCGCGAGTATTAACTTGAACTGTTTATAACTTCTGAACAAATGATCCTAGAGAGCGTAATAAATTTGCATATTAATCAGCATGTTGCATGCTACAAGAATATGTCGGTTTCACTAGTTGTTTTTAGAAAACCATATTGGTCCGCCCGCGAGTTTTAACTTGAACTGTCTATAACTTCTGAACAATTGATCGTAGAGAACACAATTATTTGCATTTCAATCAAACATGTTGGATGCTACAAGAAAATGTCGGTTTCACTAGATATTGTTTGAGAACCATTTTGGCCCGCCCGCCAAAACTAACTTCAACTCCTTATAACTTCTGAACAAAAGATCGTAGAGAGCTTTATAATTTTGCATATTAATCAGCATGTTGCATGCTACAAGAATATATCAATTTCATTGGTTATTGGTTGAGAACCATATTGGCCCGCCCACGAAAATTAACTTGAACTGCTTATAACTTCTGAACAATTGATCGTAGAGACCACAATTAATAGCATTTCAATCAAACATGTTGTATGCAACAAGAATATATCGGTTTCACTAGTTGTTTTTAGAAAACCATATTGGCCCGCCCGCTAGTATTAACTTGAACTGTTTATAACTTCTGAACAAATGATCCTAGAGAGCGCAATAAATTTGCATATTAATCAGCATGTTGCATGCTACAAGTATATATAGATTTCACTAGTTGTTGGTTGAGAACCATATTGGCCCGCCCTCGAAAATCAACTTGAACTGCTTATAACTCCTGAACAATTGATCGTAGAGACCACAATTATTTGCATTTTAATGAAACATGTTGAATGCAACAAGAATATGTCGGTTTCACTAGTTTTTATTTGAGAACCATATTGGCCCGCCCGCGAGTATTAACTTGAACTGCTTATAACTTCTGAACAAATGATCGTAGAGAGCGTAAAAAATTTGCATATTCATCAGCATGTTGCATGCTACAAGAATATATCGATTTCACTAATTGTTGGTTGAAAAACATTGGCCCGCCCGCGGTAATCAACTTGAACTGCTTATAACTTCTGAACAATTGATGGTATAGAACACAATTATTTGCATTTCAATCAAACATGTTGTATGCTAGAAGAATATGTCGGATTCACTAGTTATTGTTTGAGAACCATTTTGGCCTGCCCGCCAAAACTAAATTCAACTCCTTATAACTTCTGAACAAATGATCGTAAGGAGCGTAATAATTTTGCATATTAATCAGCATGTTTCATGCTACAAGAATATATCGATTTCATTGGTTGTTAGTTGAGAACCATATTGGCCCGCCCGCGAAAATTAACTTGAACTGCTTATAACTTCTGAACAATTGATGGTAGCGAACACAATTATTTGCATTTTAATGAAACATTTTGAATGCTTCAAGAATATGTCGGTTTCACTAGTTGTTGTTTGAGAAACATATTGGCCCGCCCGCGAGTATTAAATTGAAATGCTTATCATGCTAAAAGAATATATCGATTTCACAAGTTGTTGGTTGCTCCATAATGGCCCGCCCGCGAAAATCAACTTGAACTGCTTATAACTCCTGAACAATTGATAGTAGAAAACAATTATATGCATTTTAATGAAACATGTTGAATGTTACAAAAATATGTCGGTTTCACTAGTTGTTTTTAGAAAACCACTTTGGCCCGCCCGCTAAAACTAACTTCAACTCCTTATAACTTCTGAACAAATGGTCGTAGAGAGCGTAAAAAATTTGCATATTAATCAGCATGTTGCGTGCTACAAGAATATATCGATTTCACTAAATGTTGGTTGAAAACATTGGCCCGCCCGCGGTAATCAACTTGAACTGCTTATAACTTCTGAACAATTGATGGTAGAGAACACAATTATTTGCATTTCAATCAAACATGTTGTATGCTAGAAGAATATGTCGGATTCACTAGTTATTGTTTGAGAACCATTTTGGCCTGCCCGCCAAAACTAAATTCAACTCCTTATAACTTCTGAACAAATGATCGTAAGGAGCGTAATAATTTTGCATATTAATCAGCATGTTTCATGCTACAAGAATATATCGATTTCATTGGTTGTTGGTTGAGAACCATATTGGCCCGCCCGCGAAAATTAATTTGAACTGCTTATAACTTCTGAACAATTGATGGTAGCGAACACAATTATTTGCATTTTAATGAAACATGTTGAATGCTTCAAGAATATGTCGGTTTCACTAGTTGTTGTTTGAGAAACATATTGGCCCGCCCGCGAGTATTAAATTGAAATGCTTATCATGCTAAAAGAATATATCGATTTCACAAGTTGTTGGTTGCTCCATAATGGCCCGCCCGCGAAAATCAACTTGAACTGCTTATAACTCCTGAACAATTGATAGTAGAAAACAATTATATGCATTTTAATGAAACATGTTGAATGTTACAAAAATATGTCGGTTTCACTAGTTGTTTTTAGAAAACCACTTTGGCCCGCCCGCTAAAACTAAATTCAACTCCTTATAACTTCTGAACAATTGATCGTAGAGAGCGTAATAATTTTGCATATTAATCAGCATGCTGCATGCTACAAGAATATATAGATTTCACTAGTTGTTGGTTGAGAACCATATTGGCCCGCCCGCGAAAATCAACTTGAACTGCTTATAAATCCTGAACAATTAATCGTAGAGAACACAATTATTTGCATTTTAAAGAAACATGTTGAATGCTACAAGAATATGTACGTTTCACTAGTTGTTTTTAGAAAACCATATTGGCCCGTCCGAGAGTATTAACTTGAACTGTTTATAACTTCTGAACAAATGATCCTAGAGAGCGTAATAAATTTGCATATTAATCAGCATGTTGCATGCTACAAGAATATATCGATTTCACTAGTTGTTGGTTGAGAACCATATTGGCCCGCCCCTGAAAATCAACTTGAACTGCTTATAACTCCTGAAAAATTGATCGTAGAGACCACAATTATTTGCATTTTAATGAAACATGTTGAATGCTACAAGAATATGTCGGTTTCACTAGTTGTTGTTTAAGAAACATATTGGCCCGCCCGCGAGTATTAAATTGAAATGCTTATCATGCTACAAGAATATATCGATTTCACAAGTTGTTGGTTGAGATCCATAATGGCCCGCCCGCGAAAATCAACTTGAACTGCTTATAACTCCTGAACAATTGATAGTAGAAAACAATTATTTGCATTTTAATGAAACATGTTGAATGTTACAAAAATATGTCGGTTTCACTAGTTGTTTTTAGAAAACCACTTTGGCCCGCCCGCTAAAACTAACTTCAACTCCTTATAACTTCTGAACAATTGATCGTAGAGAGCGTAATAATTTTGCATATTAATCAGCATGCTGCATGCTACAAGAATATATAGATTTCACTAGTTGTTGGTTGAGAACCATATTCCCCGCCCGCGAAAATCAACTTGAACTGCTTATAACTCCTGAACAATTAATCGTAGAGAACACAATTATTTGCATTTTAAAGAAACATGTTGAATGCTACAAGAATATGTTGGTTTCACTAGTTGTTTTTAGAAAACCATATTGGCCCGTCCGAGAGTATTAACTTGAACTGTTTATAACTTCTGAACAAATGATCCTAGAGAGCGTAATAAATTTGCATTTTAATGAAACATGTTGAATGCTACAAGAATATGTCGGTTTCACTAGTTGTCTTTAGAAAACCATATTGGCCCGCCCGCGAGTATTAACTTGAACTGCTTATAACTTCTGAACAATTGATGGTACCGAACACAATTATTTGCATTTTAATGAAACATGTTGAATGCTTCAAGAATATGTCGGTTTCACTAGTTGTTGTTTGAGAAACATATTGGCCCGCCCGCGAGTATTAAATTGAAATGCTTATAACTTCTGAACAAATGATCCTAGAGAGCGTAATAATTTTGCATATCAATCAGCATGTTGCATGCTACAAGAATATATCAATTTCATTGGTTGTTGGTTGAGAACCATATTGGCCCGCCCGCGAAAATCAACTTGAACTGCTTATAACTAATGAACAATTGATCGTAGAGACCACAATTAATAGCATTTCAATCAAACATGTTGTATGCAACAAGAATATATCGGTTTCACTAGTTGTTTTTAGAAACCATATTGGCCCGCCCGCGAGTATTAACTTGAACTTTTATAACTTCTGAACAAATGATCCTAGAGAGCGCAATAAATTTGCATATTAATCAGCATGTTGCATGCTACAAGAATATATAGATTTCATGGGTTGTTGGTTGAGTAGTATAATTGATGCTATGGAGAGCACAAGAAAGGAAGAGCCCCTCTCCAGCAGATTTGCTTACACTTAAACCTAGCTCAACATGCCCATATGAGCTTTTTGCTCAAGTGTGGAACCCCCTCTAATCCAAGATTTTTGTAAAAATGCCCTCGGGAATTTCCTCAGAAAGGAAGAGCCCCTCAGATTGTTTTGCTCATACTTACAAAAGTTGCATCAGCCAAATTTTTGTCCATAAACTTGTCAAAAATTGATATTTTTTTGGCCATACCAGAAATTATGCTAAACCCATACCTACCCATACATATTTACTTCCGGTTTAAGTTCAATTGGATACCAGCTTCAATCTAATATTAAAACAATGCAATTCTTCTAGAATTGCTCTGTGAAAAAACCCTCGGGAAATTCTTGTAAAAAACAAAATTCACAGAAATTTCCCGGCTGATGCAATTTCTGAGTATTGAAGCTTTGCGTGCAAACAAAATTGCATCAGCCGGGAAATTTCTGTGAAAAATATGCCCCCTCGGAATTTTCTGTGAAAAAACCCTCGGGAAATTCTTGTAAAAAACAAATTTCACGGGAATTTCCCGGCTGATGCAATTTCTGAGTATTGAAGCTTTGCATGCAAACAAAATTGCATCAGCCGGGAAATTCCCGTGAAATTAGGGTATATAAAGAGATTCTGTTCTCCTCAGCCAGTATTGTGAGAGTGGCTGAGGAGAACAGATGTGTTTTTACAGTGCTCCTCATATTTATAGGCCTGTTTGATTTAATATTCATATTAATTACAATATTTTGCCTGATATTTGTTACATCTAGCTTATTTGTTGTAATCCACTCTTATTTAGGGTCAGGCCTATATCTGTCACAGCTTGTTATACAAAAATCAATACATAACACTCAGTGCTGGGTCATTGCCATTCAAGATATGCATGTTCGTGCAGGCATTTGTGCTAGGTCAGTGTGAATCAATATTCATTCTCTTTTTCCACTTGTGGGCTATTGGCCTTACAACCTGTCATAATAGGCATAAAAATTTGATTTAAAAACCCAGGAAATTTTATATAAATACCAAAGCCAAAAATATTAACACACATACACACATACACACATACACACACACACAAAGTACAGTGCTGAACCCAACTGATATTTTTTATTCAGTATAAAGTTTTGAATTGAATCCCAGGAAATATATACAGGGTGATTTCGAACTCCCATTACAAACTTAGGGGGGTGAATCTAGAAGGAAAAACAAGCCGAAAGTGCCATGTGGCAAAATTACGAAAACGGCACCGTGTGGCTGCCAGAGTCGTGAGAAAATCGGTTCACACCTCTTTCAAAGAGCAATAACGTCTGAACCACGAAAGATACGAAGATCGGCTCTGGCGGAAGTGGAGGAAGTCGTATCCAAACAATATCAGGGCGTTGAAATTGCGGCGCTTTTCGTAATGCGCAAGGGGAATCCCCAAAGGAAATGGGGAATCCCCACTGCATGTGAGCGGAAACTCGCGCAAAATGGAGAAAGACGACGAGGAACCATGCTGTCACAGGACGGTCGAAAAGTGACACATGGAGGGAGTCCCCAGAGGAGCGCATGAAGTGAGACAAATGGAACATGCTTGGACAGTGACTGTCGCGCATCCCAGATGGTACGCAAAACGGAGTGATGGATGTACACGTGCATGCTACGTGGAACGCAACGTGCAATTACAATTGCGATATGAACCACTACGTGCCCCTCCCACCGGGAATTCGTTGAACCCGGGACCTCGGGAGTACAAGGTCAGCCGGAAGTGGGCTCTCTGAGGAGCAGCACCAAATATCCACGTGCCCCACGAATGCTGGGACACGTTCGTATTGTTCTGTACTACATTACTGCAGAGAGTGTAGAGGTATCCCATGCGAGTCCGACGTTAGAAATTAACGTTCTCACGTGAAGGACATGGAACGGGAGCGACCAACCCGTACTTACTGACGTTCCTTCCCGTTCGTAGCCTCTGTGATGCATGAAGGTGTGCGCTGACGTCATACTAGGAGTCACTCGCTATCCCTGGTCGAAGTTGACCCTTGCGCCCTCTGCGTATTGCAAGACTGTATGGAGAGAGCGCTGGACGTGACACATTGGTTGAGTACGTACACACGACGTATCTTCTGGGAACATTACGATGTTGTGGGTGTGTGTGTGGACGTGAATACTCCCACGATGGTGCAATACAGTTTCGAGGAGTATGCAGACATGATGCTCATTTACGGGGAAGCGAGATGCAATGGAAGGGCTGCCCGTGCGATGTACCAGGAACGTTTCCCGGAACGTGTGACGCCATCACACACCATATTCGAAAAAGTGAACCGTCGTCTTCGTGAATCTGGAACATTTGTTGTGAGTAGAGTGGACCCAGGTGCCCCAAGGACGAGGCGCACGCCTGCGGTGGAGGAGGCAATTCTTCATGCTGTGCACGAAGACCGTGGTACGAGTACCCGAATCGTAGCGCGGGATGTTGGTGTATCTCAGTCTGTAGTGTGGAATGTCCTTCATGATCAACAACTGCACCCATATCACCCCCAGAAGGTGCACGCCATGGGTCCCACAGATTTTGAACCACGTGTTCGTTTCTGCACATGGTTTGTGCGTCGTTGCGTGAATACGCCTCAGTTTCCACAGTTGGTGCTCTTCACGGATGAGGCGAAATTCACCAGAGAGGGTGTTTTTAATTCCCGCAACAGCCATGTGTGGGATGAAGAGAACCCATTCGCAACGAAAGCTCGTGGGTTCCAGCAGCGAATGGGCATCAACGTCTGGGCAGGAATACTGGCCGGTCGTTTAATTGGCCCATACGTACTTCCCACCAATCTCACAGGTCGTACTTATCTGATTTTTCTCCAAGAGACATTGCCCGAGGTGTTGGAAAATGTGCCATTGGCCATTAGGCAAAACATGTGGTTCCAGCATGATGGGGCGCCACCCCACTTTGCACGGGACGTACGGGACCATCTGACCCACAGATATGACAGGCAATGGATAGGGCGTGCCGGGCCTGTGCCGTGGCCCCCACGATCTCCCGACTTAACGCCCCTGGACTTTTTTCTATAGGGGCGCATGAAGAGTCTCATTTATGAAACCCCCATCGAGTCTGAGCATGACCTGGTTACTAGGATTGTGGCAGCAGCGGACTTCATTCGAGAAAATCCACTGGTCTTCAATCGTCTGTATGAGAACATTCTTCGAAGGTACAATGTGTGCATCGATGTTGGTGGTCGTCATATTGAGCCCCTGTTGTGAGTTTCCGTTCTGCACACGCCAAAGGATGTTTTCATACTGTCCTTCGCAGTGCTTACGTGCTGCATTCCGAGTTCATCGTCGTTCCTTCATACCATCGGTAATGAACAGAAACATCAAGCAGCAATGATTCAAGATTTAGCACAAGTTGCCTATTTTTCAGGACAAAGGGTCAATATCTGTGTTACTGATTTTTATCTGTTTGTGCTACTCTCTGTTTTCCTTCCGCCAAAGTGATACTGTACATTCCAATGTGAAACCCTTCATACGTACGTGCCAAATTCTTTCCTTTTTTTGTGGCTGTGCCTTTTAGGGAGGTGTCCCAGCATTCGTGGGGCACGTGGATACGTATTTGGTGCTGCTCCTCAGAGTGCCGACTTCCGGCTGACCTTGTACTCCCGAGGTCCCGGGTTCAACGAATTCCCGGTGGGAGGGGGCACGTAGTGGTTCATATCGCAATTGTAATTGCACGTTGCGTTCCACGTAGCATGCACGTGTACATCCATCACTCCGTTTTGCGTACCATCTGGGATGCGCGACAGTCACTGTCCAAGCATGTTCCATTTGTCTCACTTCATGCGCTCCTCTGGGGACTCCCTCCATGTGTCACTTTTCGACCGTCCTGTGACAGCATGGTTCCTCGTCGTCTTTCTCCATTTTGCGCGAGTTTCCGCTCACATGCAGTGGGGATTCCCCATTTCCTTTGGGGATTCCCCTTGCGCATTACGAAAAGCGCCGCAATTTCAACGCCCTGATATTGTTTGGATACGACTTCCTCCACTTCCGCCAGAGCCGATCTTCGTATCTTTCGTGGTTCAGACGTTATTGCTCTTTGAAAGAGGTGTGAACCGATTTTCTCACGACTCTGGCAGCCACACGGTGCCGTTTACGTAATTTTGCCACATGGCACTTTCGGCTTGTTTTTCCTTCTAGATTCACCCCCCTAAGTTTGTAATGGGAGTTCGAAATCACCCTGTATAATAAACCAACAACAAAAATGCCGAATCAAAAATATTGTAATCAATGCAATAAAAATATATTTAGCTCTAATTGGGCTAGACACCAAAAGATTTGTAACCCAGACAAATGCAGAGCTCCCACAAAAATTTGCCCCAAATGCCATAGAAAATATAACATGCAATACTTCACATATACACATAAAGATACTTGCTCTGCACAGTCATCAACATTGCCCCCACAACCATCCACATCTGGTCTGAAAAGAAAGCATGAAACACCTCTTAATGCCAGAGCAGCAAAGCAGCCACGCTATGAACCCATCCATAGCAGTTTTAATGCCCAACTTAGGGATTACCGGTTTGTATCAGAGCCAAGATGTGGTATTCAGAATTTTTTGAACAGTGTAAAACCTGATCTGCAGGCAATTCTAAATGCACAAAATGGCTCTTATAAGCTGTCCCTCAAATTGTATACTCAATATAAGAAACCAAATGGCACTAAATTTACACAGCCCCACATAACAGAAACTGTACCGGTATATTCAAATGCAAATTCAGATACAATAATAAACAGTTTAATAGATCAATTGAATATTAAGCACTCTGAATTTGCGGCAAAAGAGTCTGGATGGAGCCTATGCGGCTCTTCACACAGGCTCTATGTTAATATTTCTGAATTCAGCCCATTACAAGGTTCTACATATTTGCCATTACCTGCCAATATTAAAAACAAAAGAGCCGTGGTTAATATTAAAAATACCGACCAGAAATGCTTTTTGTGGTGTATTTTAGCTGCTTTGTATCCAGTTTCAAGAAATCCTCAGAGAATAAGTTATTACAAACAACATGAACATGATTTTGACGATGCAATGAAGGGTTTAGAATATCCAATGTCTGTTCAGAATATTGATAAATTTGAAAAAAAGGCCAAGGATATCAATGGCAAACAATTATCTATTAATGTATATATTTGTTCTACTGGCATTTACCCGATAGATCCTCTCAGAATCAGTGCATTTGATGACGAATCTGCTGTTCCAATTAATTTGCTCTTAATTGAAGGGGATGGCATAAATCATTACACTCTGATACATAATCTTGAAGCTTTAGTCAGAACACAACTATACAAATCTAATAGAATATTCAAGTTGTGCATAAGATGTTTAAGTGTATTTGATGGTCAAAAAATGGTGAATGGGGTTCGGGAAAAAAATGCAGAAATTGCCAAAAACAAATTAATTGAGCATCTGAAATACTGTGGCAACCATAAACCTGTTCATATGGTGATGCCTAATCCAAGTGAAAAAGCAAAATTCAATAAGTTTGAAGCCTTGTTGGAACACCCAGCATATATTGTCTGGGATTCTGAATCAAACCTCAAATCTCTTGCATTTTGTAGCCCAGATCCTGAAGAATCTTCAGTTACACCATACCAGCTACATGAACCTTCCAGCTTTTGTTATGTGGTTGTACAGGATGGTGTTGTTAGTAAAGAATATTCATACATGGGACCAGATGCCATCAAAAATTTGCACATAGAATAGAAAATGAGTGCCGTGACATAGCATCCAACATCTTATTAAAATCAAAACCTATGCTGCCTTTAACAGAGGATCAGATTGAAGATTTCAACAATGCAGAAAAATGCCCGGTATGTGATTCTGAATTTTCAGATACAAATATCAAGGTGAAACACCATTCTCATACAGATGGTAAATTCTTAATGGCCCTGTGTAATAGCTGTAATATTAAGATCCAGAGACCAAAATTTGTCCCCATATTTTGCCATGGAGCATCCAATTATGATTTCCATCATCTGATCAGATATGAGGGGTTTGAGAAGCAGAATTTAAATATTTTAGCTGAAAATGATGAGAAATATATTGCTATTAGCAAAACAATTAAAGTTAATGGTGTTCCTATTCACATGAGATTTCTTGATTCTTACAGAATTTTATCTGCTAGCCTGGCTACACTGGCCACTCAATTATCTGATGATCAATTCAAAATCACACGTGCATTGTTTCCAAATCAGGACCTGAAATTAATTAGGCGGAAGGGTGTATATCCTTATGATTATGTTACAGATTTTTCTAAATTTGATGAGTGTTCCCTGCCTCCACAACATGAGTTTTACAGCAAAATCAGAGGTTCTGGAATCACAGATGAAGATTATCACCATGCCCAATTGATGTGGAGCAATTTAAAATGCAAGACATTTGGCGATTATCACATGGCTTATTTGAAACTTGATGTCACTATCTTGGCTGATATAATGCAGGCATTCAGAAAATCTTCTATGCAAAATTATGGACTGGACCCAGTGTATTTTTACAGTGCTCCGGGGCTAGCATGGTCTGCAATGTTTTTAAACACTAACATACAATTGGATCTGATCCCAGATCCAAATAAGTATCTGTTTATGGAGCAAGGTATAAGAGGAGGCATGGTGCAATGTTCTCAGAGATATGCCAGAGCAAATAACAAGCATATGCGTGATTATAATCCAGAATTGCCATCAAATTATATACAGTATGTGGATGCAAATAGCCTCTATGGTCACGCGATGATGCAAAAACTGCCATATGCAGGGCTTGAATGGGTTGAAGATTTCAATATTGAAGATCTTCAGAACTATGATGACAGTAATTATGGCCTCTTCTTAGAGGTTGATCTGATAATTCCAAAAAATTTACATAACAAATTTTCTGAGCTGCCCCCAATTCCCGAGGTTCAGTGCTCACCTGGCTCTAAACAGAAGAAGCTCATGATGACACTGGAGGCAAAACAAGGCTATGTCATACATTACAAGTACCTCCAGTTCCTGATGAAACATGGTGTTCAAGTGACCAAAGTTAGAAAAGTCTTGAGGTTCAGGCACTCAGAATGGTTGAAACCATACATTAATACAAACACGGAGCTTCGAACATCTGCAAAGAGCGAATTTGATAAGGGCTTGTTTAAATTGATGGTTAATTCTGTATATGGCAAAACAATTGAAAATGTCAGAAAACATACTGATGTTAAAATAATTACTGACCCCAGCCTGAGCAAAAAATTGGTTGCAAAGCCTAATTTCAATTACAGAAGAATTTATGATGAAAATATGGCACTTTTCAACATGAAAAAAAAACAAAGATTAAGTTTGATAAACCTATTTATGTAGGGGCTGCAATATTGGATTTGTCCAAATTACATATGTTAACATTGTATTATGATGTGCTCAAACCTTTTTATGGTGATAGAGTAAAACTGATATACATGGACACGGATAGTTTTGTTCTTGATATTCAAACAGAAGATGTTTATCAAGATATGGCCCAGCCTGAATTGTTTAAATATTTTGATACCAGTGAATTGCCAGGCCATTTGAATATTCAACCCCACAACAAAAAGGTGCCTGGCAAGTTAAAAGATGATACACTTGGTGATGTTATTGTGGAATTTGCTGGGTTAAGTGCCAAGGTGTATAGTTTTAAAACATGTAGTGGTGTTGCTGCCAAAAAGGCCAAGGGTATTGGCAAAGTAGCTGTGGAAAAAGAGCTTGAATTTGAAGATTATAAAAATTGCATCAAATCCCAGAATTTAATCAAAACATCAGAATCCAGAATCCAGAGTGTTGATCACTCATTGACTAGCAATATTGTAAGAAAAGTGGCTCTGGACCCACATGATGATAAGAGATGGATTTTATCATGTGGCATACATACTTTACCATGGGGTCATTGTGATTTGAAAAATGGCAATCAATGCCCAATTACAGAGCATGATTTGGAATAAATAAACATGCCTATGAACTTATTTGGGTTTAAAAAACAAGGTATTATGGACCTGCCAACACCACAAGCCTCTCCTGATATGCTGTCTAAGCTGAGTGGCTTGTTAATTATTCATCTGAACAGCATACTTACAGATGTTGACGATGAAACAGGCAAAATATTGTACATATTTAACAATAATTTAAATCATTACCAATTACCTGTAGGTGGGCAATTGCAATTTATTACAACCCCTGAGGGTGATGTTAAAATTTCAGTAGGGAGAAATATTTACAGAATTAAGCACTCAAACATGGTTTCTGGCACTGTTTATACTGTTTCTGCTGGTGACTGCTTATATATTGAAGTCCCTGGATCCTATGATAAGCTTATACCCTTTTTTATAGAATTAAGAATCAGATACTCTATAATAAATAACCAATAAATCAAAATGCCTAATGATATTTTTGGCCATACAAGACATGAAGATCACAGTGATGAGATTCTGATGCTTGATGTCAGAGTCAAGAAATTAAGAAGTGATTTACAAGCTTTACAAACTACACTCAATGCCAGTCTTCAATTAGAAATTACAAATTTGCAATCACAATGCATGGACCCTCTTCTTAAAATTGATTCTGAACTCAAATTGCTGCTTCAGAAATATAGTGATCTGGCTACATTGGATAATTTTCAAAGTTTGGAAGAAGCTGTAGCAGCTCTTCAAGCCAAATTTAAGACCCAGGTTAACAACTCTGAGCAATTGAAACAACAGTTAGAAGAGCAAATAAATAATGTCCAGACACAGCTCCAAACAATTGTCAAAAGCATAAAATCACAAGAAGATTTTGATCTAGTGATTTCCACTCTAAAAGAACAGATTCAGTCACTCCAGATACCTAATCTGGACCCTCTGAACAATGCCATAGCCGAGGTTAAAGAAAAAATTGAGACACTTGAAAATTTTATGAACAACTTGCCATCTTCTGATGCTTTGAATGCAATAACTCGGAGTGTTGCCAACATCAAGCTGCAACTTGAAACATATGAAGATTTTGGAAAAATTCAAAGTTCCATAACCCATCTTGAAGGTACAATAGCAGCAGTGCAAAGTGATTTGGCAAATGTACTAGAATCCCGATTGCCTGGGATTGTAGATACCCTTGTCAGTGTCCAGCAACAAATCACAAAGCTTGAAAACCTCAACACTGAATCTGAGCTATCTCATTTTCATCACTTGATAGATGATATCCAAACAAAACTTGAAATTTTACAACAATCCACACCCTCTCAGGCAGATATAGCCCTGCTCCAAAATGCTATGCAAAATGTGGTTGATGCTTCTGAATTAAATGGTGTGAAATTGGCACTTGAATCTTTGCAAAATACTGTGTCAAATCTGCCTACATCACAGGAACTTAAAAATATTAAGAGGGCAGTGAATAGGATATTGAAATCAGAAGATATCAAGAATATCCAGGCAGAGATCAAACAACTCACTCAGACAGTGGCCACTCTACCAACCAATCAACATATTAATGAATTGCATGCCCTGTTTGAGAATATCAGAAGACAAGTCCATGATCTTACTGCTCAAAATTCAAAATTGGCAATTGTTGAAAATTTGCAACAAATTGTAGCTAATATCAAGCAACAGCTAGGGACCATGGAATCCAATCAAGCAAATGCTCTGTCTGTTTTTGCCACCCAGCTACAAGAAATTGTGCAACAATACAAGAAACTTGCTGTGGACATAAAAATTAAGCCGGGCCATGATGATGTTGTTAGAACTATCAATGAGCACCTTGAATCTGTAACAAGCAGATTGCTCACAGCAGAAAAAGAAATAACAGGCATAATCGAGAATCCTAAGCACACAGTAATTCTTGAATTGAACAGCATCCCCAACAGAGAATATGATTCTCCATTTACACCAGGTGGCAAGATATATATGCTGTCTCCTGCACAATTTTATTACCAGTTTTTTGTTGGGGGCACATTGAGACCAATCAAGATCAAATATTGGCATCAGCCACAGGCACACCACTACCCTACCTTATCAATAACAAATGCTGAGAACAAACCAAAAATCACCAGTGTAGAATTAGAGGATTTTACAGATCCCGATACATTAGAAACAGCATATGTTGAAGATGATGGCACTTTGGAATTTAAAATACAAATAGGGGACAAATTATATTTAGAAAATCCTGCAGTCTCAGCTGCTGAACACCCCATAGTTGCAATATTCTTGTTTACATATTATGTCTAGACAAATTATTGTTGATGAATTACACAGACAGGCCAGACATAATTATAAGAGACTCCCAGTAGTCACAAAGGGCATAGATGATTTATGGCAGAGTGACTTGATTGAAATGGCAAGTGGCCAGTTGAAAAACTTAGACAAAATCAACAAGGGCTACAAGTATCTACTTACTGTGATAGACACATTTTCAAAATTTGCCTGGGCTGTGCCACTCAAATCCAAGACTGGAAAATGTGTTACAGAAGCTCTCAGGACAATCATCAATCAGAGTGGAAGATCACCGCGGTATTTGCAAACAGATAATGGCAAAGAATTTTATAATTCTGTGTTTCAACAATTTATTAAAAGCCAGGCAATACAACATTATTCGAGTTACAGTGATCTCAAAGCCTCAATTGTAGAGAGATTCAACAGAACCTTAAAAAATCTTATGTATAAACAATTTACACTGCAGGGTAATTATAAATGGATTAATATTCTTCCAGAACTTCTACATAAATATAACAACTCGGTCCATTCCACAATCAACATGAAACCCTCTGAAGTAACTTCATCTGATGAGCAAAAATTGATCAGCACTGTTTATTATCCTAGATATCAGCCAACAACAAGAAAGGCCAACTACAAGGTGGGTGATCAAGTAAGAATAAGCAAATATAAGCACTTATTCAAGAGAGGCTTTACAAGAAACTGGAGCACAGAATTATTTACAGTGGTTCAGGTTAAACCTGGGACCCTTAACACATATATAATAAAAGACCACCGAGGAGAAATTCTCAAAGGCAGGTTCTATGAACAAGAGCTCAGCAAAACTAAACAGCCTGACACATATCTCATAGAAAAAATCATCCGCAGAAAAGGCAACAAGTTATTTGTCAAATGGCTGGGTCATCCGGAAAACAGCTGGATCGATGCAAACAAAGTAATAATATGAACACCTGGGATGTTATAAAGAGGCTGCCAGAACCTGAACAGCAGAATAAGAGAAATGGCAACTTGCTGCCTGATAATATTAGGTGTCTTATTGTTGGGCCATCCGCTTGTGGTAAAACTACACTAATGGTTGATAATTTTTTATTGGCACCCAACTGGTTAGACTGGAAAAACAGGCACTTGTATATCTTCTCTAAGAGCTTGGAACAATTAAAATATCAGCAGTTAATGAAGCTATATGATGGATTGGATATAGCCACTTTTGAACCAGATGTTAAGCCACTCCATGAATGTCTCGATAATTCTGTTGTTGTGTTTGATGATATTATACTGGATAATCAAAACAAGGTTAGGAATTTCTTTACACAGGGCCGGCACAAAAACATTGATTGCTTCTACCTGGCACAGACTTTTTCAAAAATACCGAAGCAACTGATCCGAGACAACAGCAATTTTATTTGTGTGTTTCATCAAGACCATACCAACCTCAAACACATACATGATGAATATGTAGGTGGGGACCTGAGCTACAATGATTTTTCTAAGTTTTGCAGCAGCTGCTGGTACCAGGACAGTTATGGGTTTGTCACAATTGATATGACAAGAACACCCAATAGTGGCAAATACAGAAATAAAATCAACAATTTTCTAGACGTTGAAACGTATATAAATAACCATGAAAAGGCCAATCATTGATGATCTTAAGTTAAGAGATTATCTTGTAAAAAGATTTAAGGGATGGAAATCAGAGAACCGAGGAATTTATGAAAAACACAAACAAACAGAACAGCCTGTAATTGATGCTATTAATAATTTAGGTAAGAATATCAAAACTGTTACAGAACAAAATCAAAATTTGCTCACAGAGCTTGTACCTGTAGCTGCTAGGAACATATTAGATTATCCATTCACTCCACTTTCAAGTATTCATACACCTAGTCCTCCTAGAAGAATTGAGGCTAGTCAGGATCCTATTGAATTGGGTCTTCTTGCTCAAAAATATTTAACCACACCTAAAGACAATAAAGATGAGGTGTTTGGCTTATATGCCGACACAGAGCTTGATGGCAGTATCATTCATAGAATTGGCAATTTCAGAGTGACATTTATGGGAGATGATATAATTGTATATTCAGAATCTCGACTCGGAGAAAAAGGTGCTTTTGTTAAGTACACAGGCACGCCTGGATTGTGGGAACTCATGACTAGGAAGAGACCTGGCAGCTATACAGATCAAGATTATGAGGATTACAAAGAAATATTAATAAAATCAGATGCTCTATACCAGAACAATGATCCCACACAAAAAAGAGTCAAGTCGAGCAGTGGAGCAAAATACAATAATTTAATCAAGCCCATATGGTCACAAATTAAGACAGGCAGTGGCATCAAACAATACAACACCCTGCCCAAAGAATTTGTGTGGGTTGATGATGTCAGGAAACTTGTAGATAGGCTATTAGTGATAGCTGGGGAGGAAAATGCTGGCAACCACAATTTTTACAATGAAAAGGTTGGAATTATGGACATGATAAGCACCAAATTGTCTAATTTTATAGTGAATGACACTAAGGGGATTGGATATCTTATAAAAATTATTAATACTCTACCACCTAAATTTTGGAATATTTCTGAGGGTCGGGGCCTTGTTAATGACATTATAAACAAGCTGCCATTTGAACTACATATTCCAGGCTATCAGTATTGTGGTCCAGGCACAAAATTGGATCATAGATTAAACAGAGGGGATCCTGGTGTGAATCCTTTAGATGCTGCTTGAAGAGACCATGACATAGCATACAACAAACATTCTGATCTTGACAAGAGACATGTTGCAGACAAGAAATTAGAAGAGGCTGCATTTGGCAGATTTGTAAGCAAAGATGCTTCTTTAAGTGAAAAAATAGCAGCATTGGGAACCACCATAGCTATGAGCACCAAACAAAAACTGGGGTGGGGGTTGTGAATATGTATATAATAAACCTACAATGAAGGCCAAGGGTGTTATGTATCAAATACCTTATGCAGGTCTCAAATCTCTTAAAACTATTGACAGTCTTTTAACCAAAAAGCAGCACAAGAAAAAAAGCTCTTGTATTGCCAAGGGTCATGGTATGAAATTATTACTTAGCACCCCCCAATTAAAAAAATTACAGCAATCAAGAAAAAAATCACATGTAGGGGGATTCATATTTACCATCCCTGCCATCTTAGCTGCCCTCGGGGCTGTTGGGAGCTTGGCCGGGGGATCAGCCGCCATAGCAAAAACAGTAATAGATGCCAAGAAGAATAGGGCAGAATTAGATGAATTGAAGCGCCATAACCTGGCCATGGAGAAACAAGGCAAAGGTGTTAAGAGAGCCATGAATAAGTTTAAAAAAAACAAGAGCCGCTTACAAACCAAGATATTGAAGCTTTAATCAAGCCACTGGGCATCAAACATTTTAGAGGTGTGTACATGTCTGATTCTTTACCGGAACAACCACTCAACAAAGAGTGTGGCATTGTTAATTTGGATGAGTACAAAAATCAGGGCACTCACTGGATCTGTTATCTTAAATATTTAAAAAATAAGGCATTTGTGTTTGATTCATTTGGAGGTGTTCCACCTGAAAATTTAATAAAATATCTAAATTCAGCTAATCTTTATTACAATAATGCCCGTGTTCAAAACTTCAAAGATGTTAATTGCGGACATTTGTGTTTATCTGTTCTTAGATATATGTCTCAAATAAATAAACCATCAATTGAAAATTTTCAAAAGGCCTTGTGGTATCTGAAACATCATGGGGGTATTCCATCTCACCAGCCAAAATTCAATATTGAAACTCAAATTACATGATGACATAGTGTATCCCAAAACAATAGCTCTCAGAGCATTTTACGGCATGTACTTGATCCCTAATATAACACACCACAACAACACAATTGCAGTTGGGGATCAAAACATTGTCATCACTCCAGGGCAGTATAATCTATCTACTCTAAATGCTCAATTACCCAGAGGTGTAGTGTTAAGTCAAAATTCTGTCACTCACAGAGTAGAGATTGTATCTGCTACAGAAACAGTGGATCTGGGTACTATAGGAGAGCTGTTAGGATTTGAGAACAACACAAAACTTGAAGCAGCCATTAAACACACTGCTATGAATATACCTAAATTCTTAGCCATAGAGACTCTGAATATTCACTGTAATGTGGCTGAGGGTATGATCACCAAATCAAATGGCATAGGCACTCACAAACAAACTGGAATCATTGCAACATTCAAACCTAATTCTGAATTCATGGAGCCTATTATCTACAATCCATCCCCAACATTATATTTTCCTGTGTGTCATAATAGAATAGATAATATTGAATTGATGGTCACTAATGAAAAAGAAGAATTAGTTGATTTTGCTGGAGCCACAACAACTGCAATCATAGAGATTAACATTTAAATAAAAATACATACAATGGAAAATATTGAGAGTTATGAGTTACAATCATTCCCCCCAAACAGGAGGACATTTGCAAATTTAAATCAACCCAACACAGAGATTGAGGTTGATCTTGATGTAGGGGATGGATTTATACACCCCCACAGAGCAGATCTATACATTAAATTTGATGTTGTAAAGCTCGATGGTACAGAATATCCGGCAAATTCAAATATAAGACTTGTAGACAATTTTGTGCCACATCTATTCTCTGAAATTGAGATCAGAAAGCATGGCGTTGTCATAAACAGAATAGATTATCCCGGCATTACCTCCACAGCTTTGGCCACATTAAAATTATCCAAAACCGAGGCTTCTTACTACAAAATAGGAGGATTCGAGGCTGGTGATAAGATATTATCTAAGAACCACACTGTGCTGTTCCCGATGCGCCTATTGCCAGGATTCTTCTCAGATTACAAAGATATTATGTGGAAGGGGGGGTTAAGAATTACATTTAGAAGAGCTGCAAATGATAACAATGCTTTGATGAGGTACAGTACAATAAACCCTACAGGGGAAGCTCTGCCCAATACCCTACCTGATGCAGGCAAGTGCCTTATTCAGACTATGGAGTTAAGAATCCCTGTTGTTGAGTATGAGGCCAGTTATGCTCTTAAATACAAAGCAGATATATTAAAAAATCCACAGGTTCCTCTACAATTTTATACATATCAATGTGTACAGAAGCCCGCATCTGGTACATATTATGAGTTTGATGCTACAAATTCATTCTCCAGCATACAATACGACATGCCTGATTTTGTGGTGGTACTGTTTCAGACTGGAAGACACAATAATCAGGAAAAAATTCAAGTAAATTTGATAGCTGCAACATCAAGAACATATATCTTAAAAATGGCAGAAATGAGGTATTTCCTAGAGAAAATTATAATTTAGACATGTCCAAGGATGATTTCCTCAAATTATATGAGGCATTTTCGGCTTTCAAAAGAGTCACTACTGGCAATACTGACATGTATTACACACCAGATGAATTCAAAGCACAGAGACCCATGTTTGTAATAAACACTTCAAAAAGAAAACAAGTTGTGGTGAATGACAGGACAAATATTAAAATTATCTGTGAATTCCATGAGGCATTACCTGATGACACCATATGTAGTGTTATTCTCATAGGTGAAAAATCATATGTTTATGATGTAAGAAATGAGAGAGTCACGGAGCAATTCTAGAGGGTCTCTGCAGCAAACCGGAAGTGGACCGGAAGTGGACCGGAAGTAAATATGTGTGGGTGTGGGTGGGTGTAGGTGGGTGTGGGTGGGTGTGGGTGTGGGTAGGTGTGTATGTGGGTAGGTGTATCATGGCCTAGTTTTAAGTGTGGCCAAAAAAAATATCAAGAGGGGCATATTTTTGACAAGTTTATGGACAACAATCTCACAGAAGTGCCTTTTATAAGTGTAGGCACATCAATAGGAGAGGCTCTTCCTTTCTGAGGAAATTCCCGAGGGCATTTTTACAAAAATCATGGATTAGAGGGGGTTCCACACTTGAGCAAAAAGCTCATATGGGCATGTTGAGCTAGGTTTAAGTGTAAGCAAATCTGCTGGAGA
This sequence comes from Lepisma saccharinum, assembly GCF_977018435.1. Taxonomy (NCBI): domain Eukaryota; kingdom Metazoa; phylum Arthropoda; class Insecta; order Zygentoma; family Lepismatidae; genus Lepisma; species Lepisma saccharinum. The sequence continues at coordinate 1,772,019 of NW_028142885.1, forward strand.
GGGGCTCTTCCTTTCTTGTGCTCTCCATAGCATCAATTATACTACTTGGTTGAGAACCATATTGGCCCGCCCGCGAAAATTAACTTGAACTGCTTATAACTTCTGAACAATTGATCGTAGCGAACACAATTATTTGCATTTTAATGAAACATGTTGAATGCTTCAAGAATATGTCGGTTTCACTAGTTGTTGTTTGAGAACCATATTGGCCCGCCCGCGAATATTAAATTGAACTGCTATATAACTTCTGAACAAATGATCTTAGAGAGCGTAAAAATTTGCATATTAATCAGCATGTTGCATGCTACAAAAATATATCGATTTCACTAGTTGTTGGTTGAGAACCATTATGGCCAGCCCGCGAAAGTTAATTTGAACTGCTTATAACTTCTGAACAAATAATCGTAGAAAGCGTAATAATTTTTCATGTTAATCAGCATGTTGCATGCTACAAGAATATATCGATTTCACTAGTTGTTGTTTGAGAAATACACTGCTCCACAAAACTTAAGCAACTCTGTACAACGAGGGATAGGTGAGATGTGGTGTCCATTCAACACTTGTATGAGACATGTACAAACATAAAGAAGCACAGGCAGTGCGAGTGCCCTCTATAACGTGTGAGCAGCACCTTATAAACCAAGATTAACAGCTTGTGCCTGCAAGCTCAAACCACAGCCTAGTATTGTCCCAGTCCTCAAGCAGTGAAGTGGTGGTTTGTGAGTGGGATATCAATTGTAGACACCTTGAAATGAATCCTAGACATCATTTGAGGGACGTTGACCGAGGTCGAATAATTGGACAACTGGAAATGGGTCGGTCCCAAGTGGAAGTGGCATGTGAATTCAATGTGAATAAAAGTGTCGTGTCAGGTTGTGGCTTCGCTTCCAAAATGGTCCTACTGTCAGTAGACGTCATGAAGGAGGCACTCCGAGGACGACATCAGCAACTGATGACCAGTTTCTCACAATCACTGCCAGACGTAACCGCTGCTCTCAATTGGCACATGATTTGTTTCAAGCTAAGGGACGACGTGTTAGTCGTGAAACTGTTCGTAGGTGGCTGAATAAAGCAGGACTGTATGCCAGGAGGCCTGTGCTGTGTGTGCCATTGAAACGGGAGCACAGATGTACGAGATACACATGGTGTCAGGAATATGTCGAATGGGGAGAAGACCAGTGGGCACGAGTAATGTTCTCTGATGAGTCTCGATACAGCCTATCGTCTGATTCTGGTCGGATATTCATGTGGAAAGAGCCAGGAACACGATATCACCCTAACCTCATTGTTGAAAGGCCGTCCTTTGGAGGTGGTTCCATCATGGTGTGGGGTGGTATGATGCTGGATAGGAAAACGGGCCTCCATATTGTGGAACATGGAACTTCGACGGCACAACGTTATCGAGATGAAATTCTCCATTCACGTGTTCGCAACTTCCATGGAGCATTTGGTCCGGACTTCCTTTTTATGGATGACAATGCACACCCACACCATGCACATCTTGTGTCCGATTATCTGGAGACAGAAGACATTGCCCGTATTGAATGTCCTGCATACTCGCCGGACTTTAATCCAATCGAGTACGTTTGGGATGCTCTTGGGCAAAGAATAGCGCAGTGCAATCCGCCACCACGAACAATTCCTGAACTGCAGACAGCAGGCTTAGAGGAATGGCCCCGTTTTCCTCAAGACTTGATAACCACTCTGATCCACAGAGTGGAGGCCAGATGTCATGCCTGTGTGTCTGTTCGGGGTGGTTACACACCGTATTGACAGCCTGTGCCCTCTCAGGTTCCAGCTTTTCATGTAGGGTTATAGTGGTATTGAACTTTCTGGCCACCCTGTACACCATATCTGTATTGTTGGTGTTCATTTGTGTTGCATTGTGCATCTGTACCTTCCTTATGTTCATAAAACTTGGTGAATTGACATTTTCTTTTCATTTAGTCCTACTTCGTTCGAGTTGCTTAAGTTTTGTGGAGCAGTGTATATTGGCATGCCCGCGAAAATTAAATTGAACTGCTTATAACTTCTGAACAATTGATTGTAGAGCACACAATTATTTGCATTTCAATCAAACATGTTGTATGCTACAAGAATATGTCGGTTTCACTAGTTATTGTTTGAGAACCATTTTGGCCCGCCCGCCAAAACTAACTTGAACTCTTTATAACTTCTGAACAAATGATCGTAGAGAGCGTAATAATTTTGCATATCAATCAGCATGTTGCATGCTACAAGAATATATCAATTTCATTGGTTGTTGGTAAAGAACCATATTGGCCCGCCCGCGAAAATCAACTTGAACTGCTTATAACTAATGAACAATTGATCGTAGAGACCACAATTAATAGCATTTCAATCAAACATGTTGTATGCAACAAGAATATATCGGTTTCACTAGTTGTTTTTAGAAAACCATATTGGCCCGCCCGCGAGTATTAACTTGAACTGTTTATAACTTCTGAACAAATGATCTTAGAGAGCGCAATAAATTTGCATATTAATCAGCATGTTGCATGCTACAAATATATATAGATTTCACTAGTTGTTGGTTGAGAACCATATTGGCCCGCCCGCGAAAATCAACTTGAACTGCTTATAACTCCTGAACAATTGATCGTAGAGACCACAATTATTTGCATTTTAATGAAACATGTTGAATGCAACAAGAATATGTCGGTTTCACTAGTTGTTTTTAGAAAAACATATTGGCCCGCCCGCGAGTATTAACTTGAACTGTTTATAACTTCTGAACAAATGATCCTAGAGAGCGTAATAAATTTGCATATTAATCAGCATGTTGCATGCTACAAGAATATGTCGGTTTCACTAGTTGTTTTTTGAAAACCATATTGGTCCGCCCGCGAGTATTAACTTGAACTGTCTATAACTTCTGAACAATTGATCGTAGAGAGCACAATTATTTGCATTTCAATCAAACATGTTGTATGCTACAAGAAAATGTCGGTTTCACTAGATATTGTTTGAGAACCATTTTGGCCCGCCCGCCAAATCTAACTTCAAATCCTTATAACTTCTGAACAATAGATCGTAGCGAGCGTTATAATTTTGCATATTAATCAGCATGTTGCATGCTACAAGAATATATCGATTTCATTGGCTGTTGGTTGAGAACCATAATTGCCCGCCCGCGAAAATTAACTTGAACTCCCTATAACTTCTGAACAATTGATCGTAGCGAACACAATTATTTGCATTTTAATGAAACATGTTGAATGCTACAAGAATATGTCGGTTTCACTAGTTGTTATTTGAGAACAATATTGGCCCGTCCGCGAGTATTAATTTGAACTGCTTACAACTTCTGAACAAATGATTGTAGAGAGCGTAAAAAAATTGCATATTAATCAGCATGTTGCATGCTACAAGAATATGTCGATTTCACTAGTTCTTGGTTGAGAACCATATTGGCCCGCACCTGAAAATCAACTTGAACTGCTTATAACTCCTGAAAAATTGATCATAGAGAACACAATTATTTGCATTTTAATGAAACATGTTGAATGCTACAAGAATATGTCGGTTTCACTAGTTGTTTTTTAGAAAACCATATTGTCCGGCCCGCGAGTATTACCTTGAACTGTTTCTAACTTCGGAACAAATGATCCTAGAGAGCGTAATAAATTTCCATATTAATCAGCATGTTGCATGCTAGAAGAATATATCGATTTCACTAGTTTTTGGTGGAGAACCATATTGGCCCGACCGCGAAAATCAACTTGAACTGCTTATAACTCCTGAACAATTGATCGTTGAGAACACAATTATTTGCATTTCAATCAAACATGTATGCTACAAGAATATGTCGGTTTCACTAGTTATTGTTTGAGAACCATTTTGTCCCGCCCGCCGAGACTAACTTCAACTCCTTATAAGTTCTGAACAAATGATCGTAGAGAGCTTAATAATTTTGCATATTAATCAGCATGTTGCATGCTACAAGAATATATCGATTTCATTAGTTTTTGGTTGAGAACCTAAATTGGCCCGCAAGCGAAAATCAACTTGAACTGCTTATAACTCCTGAACAATTGATCGTTGAGAACACAATTATTTGCATTTTAATGAAACATGTTGAATGCTACAAGAATATGTCGGTTTCACTAGTTGTTATTTGAGAACAATATTGGCCCGTCCGCGAGTATTAATTTGAACTGCTTACAACTTCTGAACAAATGATTGTAGAGAGCGTAAAAAAATTGCATATTAATCAGCATGTTGCATGCTACAAGAATATATCGATTTTTATTAGTTTTTGGTTGAGAACCATATTGGCCCGCCCGCGAAAATCAACTTGAACTGCTTATAACTCCTGAACAATTGATCATAGTGCACACAATTATTTGCATTTTAATGAAACATGTTGAATTCTACAAGAATATGTCGGTTTCACTAGTTGTTTTTAGAAAACCATATTGGCCCGTAAGAGAGTATTAACTTGAACTGTTTATAACTTCTGAACAAATGATCCTAGAGAGCGTAATAAATTTGCATATTAATCAGCATGTTGCATGCTACAAGAATATATCGATTTCACTAGTTGTTGATTGAGAACCATATTGGCCCGCCCGCGAAAATCATCTTGAACTGCTTATAATTCTTGAACAATAGATCGTAAACAACACAATTATTTGCATTTTAATGAAACATGTTGAATGATACAAGAATATGTCAGATTCACTAGTTGTTATTTGAGAACCATATTGGCCCGCCCGCGAGTATTAACTTGAACTGCTTATAACTTCTGAACAAATGATCGTAGAGATCACAATTATTATCATTTTAATCTAACATGTTGTATGCTACAAGAATATGTCGGTTTCACTAGTTATTGTTTGAGAACCATTTTGGCCCGCCCGCCAAAACTAACTTCAACTCCTTATAACTTCTGAACAAATGATCGTAGAGAGCGTTATAATTTTGTATATTAATCAGCATGTTGCATGCTACAAGAATATATCGATTTCACTAGTTGTTGGTTGAAAAACATATTGGCCCGCCCGCGAAAATCAACTTGAACTGCTTATAACTTCTGAACAATTGATCGTAGAGATCACAATTATTATCATTTTAATCTAACATGTTGTATGCTACAAGAATATGTCGGTTTCACTAGTTATTGTTTGAGAACCATTTTGGCCCGCCCGCCAAAACTAAATTCAACTCCTTATAACTTCTGAACAAATGATCGTAGAGAGCGTTATAATTTTGTATATTAATCAGCATGTTGCATGCTACAAGAATATATCGATTTCATGGGTTTTTGGTTGAGAACCATATTGACACGCCCGCGAAAATTAACTTGAAATGTTTATAACTTCTGAACAAATGATCCTAGAGAGCGTAATAAATTTGCATATTAATCAGCATGTTGCATGCTACAAGAATATATCGATTTCACTAGTTGTTGGTTGAGAACCATATTGGCCCGCCCGCGAAAATCATCTTGAACTGCTTATAACTCCTGAACAATAGATCGTAAACAACACAATTATTTGCATTTTAATGAAACATGTTGAATGCTTCAAGAATATGTCGGTTTCACTAGTTGTTGTTTGAGAACCATATTGGCCCGCCCGCGAATATTAAATTGAACTGCTTATAACTTCTGAACAAATGATCTTAGAGAGCGTAATAAATTTGCATATTAATAAGCATGTTGCACGCTACAAAAATATATCGATTTCACTAGTTGTTGGTTGAGAACCATATTGGCCCGCCCGCGAAAGTTAATTTGAACTGCTTATAACTTCTGAACAAATAATCGTAGAAAGCGTAATAATTTTTCATATTAATCAGCATGTTGCATGCTACAAGAATATATCGATTTCACTAGTTGTTGTTTGAGAAATATATTGGCATGCCCGCGAAAATTAACTTGAACTGCTTATAACTTCTGAACAATTGATTGTAGAGCACACAATTATTTGCATTTCAATCAAACATGTTGTATGCTACAAGAATATGTCGGTTTCACTAGTTATTGTTTGAGAACCATTTTGGGCCGCCCGCCAAAACTAACTTCAACTCTTTATAACTTCTGAACAAATGATCGTAGAGAGCGTAATAATTTTGCATATCAATCAGCATGTTGCATGCTACAAGAATATATCAATTTCATTGGTTGTTGGTTGAGAACCATATTGGCCCGCCCGCGAAAATCAACTTGAACTGCTTATAACTAATGAACAATTGATCGTAGAGACCACAATTAATAGCATTTCAATCAAACATGTTGTATGCAACAAGAATATGTCGGTTTCACTAGTTGTTTTTAGAAAACCATATTGGCCCGCCCGCGAGTATTAACTTGAACTGTTTATAACTTCTGAACAAATGATCCTAGAGAGCGCAATAAATTTGCATATTAATCAGCATGTTGCATGCTACAAGAATATATAGATTTCACTAGTTGTTGGTTGAGAACCATATTGGCCCGCCCGCGAAAATCAATTTGAACTGCTTATAACTCCTGAACAATTGATCGTAGAGACCACAATTATTTGCATTTTAATGAAACATGTTGAATGCAACAAGAATATGTCGGTTTCACTAGTCGTTTTTAAAAAACCATATTGGCCCGCCCGCGAGTATTAACTTGAACTGTTTATAACTTCTGAACAAATGATCCTAGAGAGCGTAATAAATTTGCATATTAATCAGCATGTTGCATGCTACAAGAATATGTCGGTTTCACTAGTCGTTTTTAGAAAACCATATTGGTCCGCCCGCGAGTTTTAACTTGAACTGTCTATAACTTCTGAACAATTGATCGTAGAGAACACAATTATTTGCATTTCAATCAAACATGTTGGATGCTACAAGAAAATGTCGGTTTCACTAGATATTGTTTGAGAACCATTTTGGCCCGCCCGCCAAAACTAACTTCAACTCCTTACAACTTCTGAACAAAAGATCGTAGAGAGCGTTATAATTTTGCATATTAATCAGCATGTTGCATGCTACAAGAATATATCAATTTCATTGGTTATTGGTTGAGAACCATATTGGCCCGCCCACGAAAATTAACTTGAACTGCTTATAACTTCTGAACAATTGATCGTAGCGAACACAATTATTTGCATTTTAATGAAACATGGTGATTGCTTCAAGAATATGTCGGTTTCACTAGTTGTTGTTTGAGAACCACATTGGCCCGCCCGCCGAAACTAACTACAACTCCTTATAACTTCTGAACAAATGATCGTAGAGAGCTTAATAATTTTGCAAATTAATCAGCATGTTGCATGCTACAAGAATATATCGATTTCACTAGTTGTTGGTTGAGAACCATATTGGCCCGCCCCTGAAAATCAACTTGAACTGCTTATAACTCCTGAAAAATTGATCATAGAGAACACAATTATTTGCATTTTAATGAAACATGTTGAATGCTACAAGAATATGTCGGTTTCACTAGTTTTTTTTTTAGAAAACCATATTGGCCCGCCCGCGAGTATTACCTTGAACTCTTTCTAACTTCGGAACAAATGATCCTAGAGAGCGTAATAAATTTGCATATTAATCAGCATGTTGCATGCTAGAAGAATATATCGATTTCACTAATTTTTGGTTGAGAACCATAATGGCCCGCCCGCGAAAATCAACTTGAACTGCTTATAACTCCTGAACAATTGACCGTTGAGAACACAATTACTTGCATTTCAATCAAACATGTATGCTACAAGAATATGTCGGTTTCACTAGTTATTGTTTGAGAACCATTTTGGCCCGCCCGCCAAAACTAAATTGAACTCTTTATAACTTCTGAACAAATGATCGTAGAGAGCGTAATAATTTTGCATATCAATCAGCATGTTGCATGCTACAAGAATATATCAATTTCATTGGTTGTTGGTTGAGAACCATATTGGCCCGCCCGCGAAAATCAACTTGAACTGCTTATAACTAATGAACAATTGATCGTAGAGACCACAATTAATAGCATTTCAATCAAACATGTTGTATGCAACAAGAATATATCGGTTTCACTAGTTGTTTTTAGAAAACCATATTGGCCCGCCCGCGAGTATTAACTTGAACTGTTTATAACTTCTGAACAAATGATCCTAGAGAGCGCAATAAATTTGCATATTAATCAGCATGTTGCATGCTACAAGTATATATAGATTTCACTAGTTGTTGGTTGAGAACCATATTGGCCCGCCCGCGAAAATCAACTTGAACTGCTTATAACTCCTGAACAATTGATCGTAGAGACCACAATTATTTGCATTTTAATGAAACATGTTGAATGCAACAAGAATATGTCGGTTTCACTAGTTGTTTTTAGAAAAACATATTGGCTCGCCCGCGAGTATTAACTTGAACTGTTTATAACTTCTGAACAAATGATCCTAGAGAGCGTAATAAATTTGCATATTAATCAGCATGTTGCATGCTACAAGAATATGTCGGTTTCACTAGTTGTTTTTTGAAAACCATATTGGTCCGCCCGCGAGTAATAACTTGAACTGTCTATAACTTCTGAACAATTGATCGTAGAGAACACAATTATTTGCATTTCAATCAAACATGTTGTATGCTACAAGAAAATGTCGGTTTCACTAGATATTGTTTGAGAACCATTTTGGCCCGCCCGCCAAAACTAACTTCAAATCCTTATAACTTCTGAACAATAGATCGTAGAGAGCGTTATAATTTTGCATATTAATCAGCATGTTGCATGCTACAAGAATATATCCATTTCATTGGTTGTTGGTTGAGAACCATATTGGCCCGCCCGCGAAAATTAACTTGAACTCCTTATAACTTCTGAACATTTGATCGTAGCGAACACAATTATTTGCATTTTAATGAAACATGTTGATTGCTTCAAGAATATGTCGGTTTCACTAGTTGTTGTTTGAGAACCACATTGGCCCGCCCGCGAGTATTAACTTGAACTGTTTATGACTTCTGAACAAATGATCCTAGAGAGCGTAATATATTTGCATATTAATCAGCATGTTGCATGCTACAAGAATATATCGATTTCACTAGTTGTTGGTTGAGAACCATATTGGCCCGCACCTGAAAATCAACTTGAACTGGTTATAACTCCTGAAAAATTGATCATAGAGAACACAATTATTTGCATTTTAATGAAACATGTTGAATGCTACAAGAATATGTCGGTTTCACTAGTTGTTTTTTAGAAAACCATATTGTCCCGCCCGCGAGTATTACCTTGAACTGTTTATGACTTCTGAACAAATGATCCTAGAGAGCGTAATATATTTGCATATTAATCAGCATGTTGCATGCTAGAAGAATATATCGATTTCACTAGTTTTTGGTAGAGAACCATATTGGCCCGACCGCGAAAATCAACTTGAACTGCTTATAACTCCTGAACAATTGATCGTTGAGAACACAATTATTTGCACTTCAATCAAACATGTATGCTACAAGAATATGTCGGTTTCACTAGTAATTGTTTGAGAACCATTTTGTCCCGCCCGCCGAGACTAACTTCAACTCCTTATAACTTCTGAACAAATGATCGTAGAGAGCTTAATAATTTTGCATATTAATCAGCATGTTGCATGCTACAAGAATATATCGATTTCATTAGTTTTTGGTTGAGAACCTAAATTGGCCCGCAAGCGAAAATCAACTTGAACTGCTTATAACTCCTGAACAATTGATCGTAGAGAACACAATTGTTTGCATTTTAATGAAACATGTTGAATGCTACAAGAATATGTCGGTATCACTAGTTGTTATTTGAGAACAATATTGGCCCGTCCGCGAGTATTAATTTGAACTGCTTACAACTTCTGAACAAATGATCGTAGAGAGCGTAAAAAAATTGCATATTAATCAGCATGTTGCATGCTACAAGAATATATCGATTTTTATTAGTTTTTGGTTGAGAACCATATTGGCCCGCCCGCGAAAATCAACTTGAACTGCTTATAACTCCTGAACAATTGATCATAGTGCACACAATTATTTGCATTTTAATGAAACATGTTGAATTCTACAAGAATATGTCGGTTTCACTAGTTGTTTTTAGAAAACCATATTGGCCCGTAAGAGAGTATTAACTTGAACTGTTTATAACTTCTGAACAAATGATCCTAGAGAGCGTAATAAATTTGCATATTAATCAGCATGTTGCATGATACAAGAATATATCGATTTCACTAGTTGTTGATTGATAACCATATTGGCCCGCCCGCGAAAATCATCTTGAACTGCTTATAACTCTTGAACAATAGATCGTAAACAACACAATTATTTGCATTTTAATGAAACATGTTGAATGCTACAAGAATATGTCAGATTCACTAGTTGTTGTTTGAGAACCATATTGGCCCGCCCGCGAATATTAAATTGAACTGCTTATAACTTCTGAACAAATGATCTTAGAGAGCGTAATAAATTTGCATATTAATCAGCATGTTGCATGCTACAAAAATATATCGATTTCACTAGTTGTTGGTTGAGAACCATATTGGCCCGACCGCGAAAGTTAATTTGAACTGCTTATAACTTCTGAACAAATAATCGTAGAAAGCGTAATAATTTTTCATATTAATCAGCATGTTGCATGCTACAAGAATATATCGATTTCACTAGTTGTTGTTTGAGAAATATATTGGCATGCCCGCGAAAATTAACTTGAACTGCTTATAACTTCTGAACAATTGATTGTAGAGCACACAATTATTTGCATTTCAATCAAACATGTTGTATGCTACAAGAATATGTCGGTTTCACTAGTTATTGTTTGAGAACCATTTTGGGCCGCCCGCCAAAACTAACTTCAACTCTTTATAACTTCTGAACAAATGATCGTAGAGAGCGTAATAATTTTGCATATCAATCAGCATGTTGCATGCTACAAGAATATATCAATTTCATTGGTTGTTGGTTGAGAACCATATTGGCCCGCCCGCGAAAATCAACTTGAACTGCTTATAACTAATGAACAATTGATCGTAGACCACAATTAATAGCATTTCAATCAAACATGTTGTATGCAACAAGAATATGTCGGTTTCACTAGTTGTTTTTAGAAAACCATATTGGCCCGCCCGCGAGGTATTAATTTGAACTGTTTATAACTTCTGAACAAATGATCCTAGAGAGCGCAATAAATTTGCATATTAATCAGCATGTTGCATGCTACAAGAATATATAGATTTCACTAGTTGTTGGTTGAGAACCATATTGGCCCGCCCGCGAAAATCAATTTGAACTGCTTATAACTCCTGAACAATTGATCGTAGAGACCACAATTATTTGCATTTTAATGAAACATGTTGAATGCAACAAGAATATGTCGGTTTCACTAGTTGTTTTTAGAAAACCATATTGGCCCGCCCGCGAGAATTAACTTGAACTGTTTATAACTTCTGAACAAATGATCCTAGAGAGCGTAAAAAATTTGCATATTAATCAGCATGTTGCATGCTACAAGAATATGTCGGTTTCACTAGTTGTTTTTAGAAAACCATATTGGTCCGCCCGCGAGTTTTAACTTGAACTGTCTATAACTTCTGAACAATTGTTCGTAGAGAACACAATTATTTGCATTTCAATCAAACATGTTGGATGCTACAAGAAAATGTCGGTTTCACTAGATATTGTTTGAGAACCATTTTGGCCCGCCCGCCAAAACTAAATTCAACTCCTTATAACTTCTGAACAAAAGATCGTAGAGAGCGTTATAATTTTGCATATTAATCAGCATGTTGCATGCTACAAGAATATATCGATTTCACTAGTTGTTGGTTGAGAACCATATTGGCCCGCCCCTGAAAATCAACTTGAACTGCTTATAACTCCTGAAAAATTGATCATAGAGAACACAATTATTTGCATTTTAATGAAACATGTTGAATGCTACAAGAATATGTCGGTTTCACTAGTTGTTTTTTAGAAAACCATATTGGCCCGCCCGCGAGTATTACCTTGAACTCTTTCTAACTTCGGAACAAATGATCCTAGAGAGCGTAATAAATTTGCATATTAATCAGCATGTTGCATGCTAGAAGAATATATCGATTTCACTAGTTTTTGGTTGAGAACCATATTGGCCCGCCCGCGAAAATCAACTTGAACTGCTTATAACTTCTGAACAATTGATCGTAGCGAACACAATTATTTGCATTTTAATGAAACATGGTGATTGCTTCAAGAATATATCGATTTCACTAGTTGTTGTTTGAGAACCACATTGGCCCGCCCGCCGAAACTAACTTCAACTCCTTATAAGTTCTGAACAAATGATCGTAGAGAGCTTAATAATTTTGCAAATTAATCAGCATGTTGCATGCTACAAGAATATATCGATTTCACTAGTTGTTGGTTGAGAACCATATTGGCCCGCCCCTGAAAATCAACTTGAACTGCTTATAACTCCTGAAAAATTGATCATAGAGAACACAATTATTTGCATTTTAATGAAACATGTTGAATGCTACAAGAATATGTCGGTTTCACTAGTTGTTTTTTAGAAAACCATATTGGCCCGCCCGCGAGTATTACCTTGAACTCTTTCTAACTTCGGAACAAATGATCCTAGAGAGCGTAATAAATTTGCATATTAATCAGCATGTTGCATGCTAGAAGAATATATCGATTTCACTAGTTTTTGGTTGAGAACCATATTGGCCCGCCCGCGAAAATCAACTTGAACTGCTTATAACTCCTGAACAATTGATCGTTGAGAACACAATTACTTGCATTTCAATCAAACATGTATGCTACAAGAATATGTCCGTTTCACTAGTTATTGTTTGAGAACCATTTTGGCCCGCCCGCCAAAACTAACTTGAACTCTTTATAACTTCTGAACAAATGATCGTAGAGAGCGTAATAATTTTGCATATCAATCAGCATGTTGCATGCTACAAGAATATATCAATTTCATTGGTTGTTGGTTGAGAACCATATTGGCCCGCCCGCGAAAATCAACTTGAACTGCTAATAACTAATGAACAATTGATCGTAGAGACCACAATTAATAGCATTTCAATCAAACATATTGTATGCAACAAGAATATATCGGTTTCACTAGTTGTTTTTAGAAAACCATATTGGCCCGCCCGCGAGTATTAACTTGAACTGTTTATAACTTCTGAACAAATGATCCTAGAGAGCGCAATAAATTTGCATATTAATCAGCATGTTGCATGCTACAAGTATATATAAATTTCACTAGTTGTTGGTTGAGAACCATATTGGCCCGCCCGCGAAAATCAACTTGAACTGCTTATAACTCCTGAACAATTGATCGTAGAGACCACAATTATTTGCATTTTAATGAAACATGTTGAATGCAACAAGAATATGTCGGTTTCACTAGTTGTTTTTAGAAAAACATATTGGCCCGCCCGCGAGAATTAACTTGAACTGTTTATAACTTCTGAACAAATGATCCTAGAGAGCGTAATAAATTTGCATATTAATCAGCATGTTGCATGCTACAAGAATATGTCGGTTTCACTAGTTGTTTTTTGAAAACCATATTGGTCCGCCCGCGAGTAATAAATTGAACTGTCTATAACTTCTGAACAATTGATCGTAGAGAACACAATTATTTGCATTTCAATCAAACATGTTGTATGCTACAAGAAAATGTCGGTTTCACTAGATATTGTTTGAGAACCTTTTTGGCCCGCCCGCCAAAACTAACTTCAAATCCTTATAACTTCTGAACAATAGATCGTAGAGAGCGTTATAATTTTGCATATTAATCATCATGTTGCATGCTACAAGAATATATCCATTTCATTGGTTGTTGGTTGAGAACCATATTGGCCCGCCCTCGAAAATTAACTTGAACTCTTTATAACTTCTGAACAATTGATCGTAGCGAACACAATTATTTGCATTTTAATGAAACATGTTGATTGCTTCAAGAATATGTCGGTTTCACTAGTTGTTGTTTGAGAACCACATTGGCCCGCCCGCGAGTATTAACTTGAACTGTTTATGACTTCTGAACAAATGATCCTAGAGAGCGTAATATATTTGCATATTAATCAGCATGTTGCATGCTACAAGAATATATCGATTTCACTAGTTGTTGGTTGAGAACCATATTGGCCCGCACCTGAAAATCAACTTGAACTGCTTATAACTCCTGAAAAATTGATCATAGAGAACACAATTATTTGCATTTTAGTGAAACATGTTGAATGCTACAAGAATATGTCGGTTTCACTAGTTGTTTTTTAGAAAACCATATTGTCCCGCCCGCGAGTATTACCTTGAACTGTTTCTAACTTCGGAACAAATGATCCTAGAGAGCGTAATAAATTTGCATATTAATCAGCATGTTGCATGCTAGAAGAATATATCGATTTCACTAGTTTTTGGTTGAGAACCATATTGGCCCGACCGCGAAAATCAACTTGAACTGCTTATAACTCCTGAACAATTGATCGTTGAGAACACAATTATTTGCATTTCAATCAAACATGTATGCTACAAGAATATGTCGGTTTCACTAGTTATTGTTTGAGAACCATTTTGTCCCGCCCGCCGAGACTAACTTCAACTCCTTATAACATCTGAACAAATGATCGTAGAGAGCTTAATAATTTTGCATATTAATCAGCATGTTGCATGCTACAAGAATATATCAATTTCATTAGTTTTTGGTTGAGAACCTAAATTGGCCCGCAAGCGAAAATCAACTTGAACTGCTTATAACTCCTGAACAATTGATCGTAGAGAACACAATTATTTGCATTTTAATGAAACATGTTGAATGCTACAAGAATATGTCGGTTTCACTAGTTGTTATTTGAGAACAATATTGGCCCGTCCGCGAGTATTAATTTGAACTGCTTACAACTTCAGAACAAATGATCGTAGAGAGCGTAAAAAAATTGCATATTAATCAGCATGTTGCATGCTACAAGAATATATCGATTTCACTAGTTGTTGATTGAGAACCATATTGGCCCGCCCGCGAAAATCATCTTGAACTGCTTATAACTCTTGAACAATAGATCGTAAACAACACAATTATTTGCATTTTAATGAAACATGTTGAATGCTACAAGAATATGTCAGATTCACTAGTTGTTATTTGAGAACCATATTGGCCCGCCCGCGAGTATTAACTTGAACTGCTTATAACTTCTGAACAAATGATCGTAGAGAGCGTAAAAAATTTGCATATTAATCAGCATGTTGCATGCTACAAGAATATATCGATTTCACTAGTTGTTGGTTGAAAAACATATTGGCCCGCCCGCGAAAATCAACTTGAACTGCTTATAACTTCTGAACAATTGATCGTAGAGATCACAATTATTATCATTTTAATCTAACATGTTGTATGCTACAAGAATATGTCGGTTTCACTAGTTATTGTTTGAGAACCATTTTGGCCCGCCCGCCAAAACTAACTTCAACTCCTTATAACTTCTGAACAAATGATCGTAGAGAGCGTTATAATTTGGATATTAATCAGCATGTTGCATGCTACAAGAATATATCGATTTCATGGGTTTTTGGTTGAGAACCATATATGCCCGCCCGCGAAAATTAACTTGAACTGTTTATAACTTCTGAACAAATGATCCTAGAGAGCGTAATAAATTTGCATATTAATCAGCATGTTGCATGCTACAAGAATATATCGATTTCACTAGTTGTTGGTTGAGAACCATATTGGCCCGCCCGCGAAAATCATCTTGAACTGCTTATAATTCCTGAACAATAGATCGTAAACAACACAATTATTTGCATTTTAATGAAACATGTTGAATGCTTCAAGAATATGTCGGTTTCACTAGTTGTTGTTTGAGAACCATATTGGCCCGCCCGCGAATATTAAATTGAACTGCTTATAACTTCTGAACAAATGATCTTAGAGAGCGTAATAAATTTGCATATTAATCAGCATGTTGCATGCTACAAAAATATATCGATTTCACTAGTTGTTGGTTGAGAACCATATTGGCCCGCCCGCGAAAGTTAATTTGAACTGCTTATAACTTCTGAACAAATGATCGTAGACAGCGTAAAAAAATTGCATATTAATCAGCATGTTGCATGCTACAAGAATATATCGATTTCACTAGTTGTTGTTTGAGAAATATATTGGCATGCCCGCGAAAATTAACTTGAACTGCTTATAACTTCTGAACAATTGATTGTAGAGCACACAATTATTTGCATTTCAATCAAACATGTTGTATGCTACAAGAATATGTCGGTTTCACTAGTTATTGTTTGAGAACCATTTTGGGCCGCCCGCCAAAACTAACTTCAACTCTTTATAACTTCTGAACAAATGATCGTAGAGAGCGTAATATTTTTGCATATCAATCAGCATGTTGCATGCTACAAGAATATATCAATTTCATTGGTTGTTGGTTGAGAACCATATTGGCCCGCCCGCAAAAATCAACTTGAACTGCTTATAACTAATGAACAATTGATCGTAGAGACCACAATTAATAGCATTTCAATCAAACATGTTGTATGCAACAAGAATATGTCGATTTCACTAGTTGTTTTTAGAAAACCATATTGGCCCGCCCGCGAGTATTAACTTGAACTGTTTATAACTTCTGAACAAATGATCCTAGAGAGCGCAATAAATTTGCATATTAATCAGCATGTTGCATGCTACAAGAATATATAGATTTCACTAGTTGTTGGTTGAGAACCGTATTGGCCCTCCCGCGAAAATCAATTTGAACTGCTTATAACTCCTGAACAATTGATCGTAGAGACCACAATTATTTGCATTTTAATGAAACATGTTGAATGCAACAAGAATATGTCGGTTTCACTAGTTGTTTTTAGAAAACCATATTGGTCCGCCCGCGAGTTTTAACTTGAACTGTCTATAACTTCTGAACAATTGATCGTAGAGAACACAATTATTTGCATTTCAATCAAACATGTTGTGTGCTACAAGAAAATGTCGGTTTCACTAGATATTGTTTGAGAACCATTTTGGCCCGCCGCCAAAACTAACTTCAACTCCTTATAACTTCTGAACAAAAGATCGTAGAGAGCGTTATAATTTTGCATATTAATCAGCATGTTGCTTTCTACAAGAATATATCGATTTCATTGGTTGTTGGTTGAGAACCATATTGGCCCGCCCGCGAAAATTAACTTGAACTGCTTATAACTTCTGAACAATTGATCGTAGCGAACACAATTATTTGCATTTTAATGAAACATGGTGATTGCTTCAAGAATATGTCGGTTTCACTAGTTGTTGTTTGAGAACCACATTGGCCCGCCCGCCGAAACTAACTTCAACTCCTTATAACTTCTGAACAAATGATCGTAGAGAGCTTAATAATTTTGCATATTAATCAGCATGTTGCATGCTACAAGAATATATCGATTTCACTAGTTGTTGGTTGAGAACCATATTGGCCCGCCCCTGAAAATCAACTTGAACTGCTTATAACTCCTGAAAAATTGATCATAGAGAACACAATTATTTGCATTTTAATGAAACATGTTGAATGCTACAAGAATATGTCGGTTTCACTAGTTGTTTTTTAGAAAACCATATTGGCCCGCCCGCGAGTATTACCTTGAACTCTTTCTAACTTCGGAACAAACGATCCTAGAGAGCGTAATAAATTTGCATATTAATCAGCATGTTGCATGCTAGAAGAATATATCGATTTCACTAGTTTTTGGTTGAGAACCATATTGGCCCGCCCGCGAAAATCAACTTGAACTGCTTATAACTCCTGAACAATTGATCGTTGAGAACACAATTACTTGCATTTCAATCAAACATGTATGCTACAAGAATATGTCGGTTTCACTAGTTATTGTTTGAGAACCATTTTGGCCCGCCCGCCAAAACTAACTTGAACTCTTTATAACTTCTGAACAAATGATCGTAGAGAGCGTAATAATTTTGCATATCAATCAGCATGTTGCATGCTACAAGAATATATCAATTTCATTGGTTGTTGGTTGAGAACCATATTGGCCCGCCCGCGAAAATCAACTTGAACTGCTTATAACTAATGAACAATTGATCGTAGAGACCACAATTAATAGCATTTCAATCAAACATGTTGTATGCAACAAGAATATATCGGTTTCACTAGTTGTTTTTAGAAAACCATATTGGCCCGCCCGCGAGTATTAACTTGAACTGTTTATAACTTCTGAACAAATGATCCTAGAGAGCGCAATAAATTTGCATATTAATCAGCATGTTGCATGCTAGAAGAATATATCGATTTCACTAGTTTTTGGTTGAGAACCATATTGGCCCGCCCGCGAAAATCAACTTGAACTGCTTATAACTCCTGAACAATTGATCGTAGAGACCACAATTATTTGCATTTTAATGAAACATGTTGAATGCAACAAGAATATGTCGGTTTCACTAGTTGTTTTTAGAAAAACATATTGGCCCGCCCGCGAGTATTAACTTGAACTGTTTATAACTTCTGAACAAATGATCCTAGAGAGCGTAATAAATTTGCATATTAATCAGCATGTTGCATGCTACAAGAATATGTCGGTTTCACTAGTTGTTTTTAGAAAACCATATTGGTCCGCCCGCGAGTTTTAACTTCAACTGTCTATAACTTCTGAACAATTGATCGTAGAGAACACAATTATTTGCATTTCAATCAAACATGTTGTATGCTACAAGAAAATGTCGTTTTCACTAGATATTGTTTGAGAACCATTTTGGCCCGCCAGCCAAAACTAACTTCAAATCCTTATAACTTCTGAACAATAGATCGTAGAGAGCGTTATAATTTTGCATATTAATCAGCATGTTGCATGCTACAAGAATATATCGATTTCATTGGTTGTTGGTTGAGAACCATATTGGCCCGCCCGCGAAAAAAAACTTGAACTCCTTATAACTTCTGAACAATTGATCGTAGCGAACACAATTATTTGCATTTTAATGAAACATGTTGATTGCTTCAAGAATATATCGATTTCACTAGTTGTTGGTTGAGAACCATATTGGCCCGCCCGCGAAAATCAACTTGAACTGCTTATAACTCCTGAACAATTGATCGTTGAGAACACAATTATTTGCATTTCAATCAAACATGTATGCTACAAGAATATGTCGGTTTCACTAGCTATTGTTTGAGAACCATTTTGTCCCTCCCGCCGAAACTAACTTCAACTCCTTATAACTTCTGAACAAATGATCGCAGAGAGCTTAATAATTTTGCATATTAATCAGCATGTTGCATGCTACAAGAATATATCGATTTCATGGGTTTTTGGTTGAGAACCATATTGGCCCGCCCGCGAAAATTAACTTGAACTGTTTATAACTTCTGAACAAATGATCCTAGAGAGCGTAATAAATTTGCATATTAATCAGCATGTTGCATGCTACAAGAATATATCGATTTCACTAGTTGTTGGTTGAGAACCATATTGGCCCGCCCGCGAAAATCATCTTGAACTGCTTATAATTCCTGAACAATAGATCGTAAACAACACAATTATTTGCATTTTAATGAAACATGTTGAATGCTTCAAGAATATGTCGGTTTTACAAGTTGTTGTTTGAGAACCATATTGGCCCGCCCGCGAATATTAAATTGAACTGCTTATAACTTCTGAACAAATGATCTTAGAGAGCGTAATAAATTTGCATATTAATCAGCATGTTGCATGCTACAAAAATATATCGATATCACTAGTTGTTGGTTGAGAACCATATTGGCCCGCCCGCGAAAGTTAATTTGAACTGCTTATAACTTCTGAACAAATGATCGTAGACAGCGTAAAAAATTTGCATATTAATCAGCATGTTGCATGCTACAAGAATATATCGATTTCACTAGTTGTTGTTTGAGAAATATATTGGCATGCCCGCGAAAATTAACTTGAACTGCTTATAACTTCTGAACAATTGATTGTAGAGCACACAATTATTTGCATTTCAATCAAACATGTTGTATGCTACAAGAATATGTCGGTTTCACTAGTTATTGTTTGAAAACCATTTTGGGCCGCCCGCAAAAACTAACTTCAACTTTTTATAACTTCTGAACAAATGATCGTAGAGAGCGTAATAATTTTGCATATCAATCAGCATGTTGCATGCTACAAGAATATATCAATTTCATTGGTTGTTGGTTGAGAACCATATTGGCCCGCCCGCGAAAATCAACTTGAACTGCTTATAACTAATGAACAATTGATCGTAGAGACCACAATTAATAGCATTTCAATCAAACATGTTGTATGCAACAAGAATATGTCGGTTTCACTAGTTGTTTTTAGAAAACCATATTGGCCCGCCCGCGAGTATTAACTTGAACTGTTTATAACTTCTGAACAAATGATCCTAGAGAGCGCAATAAATTTGCATATTAATCAGCATGTTGCATGCTACAAGAATATATAGATTTCACTAGTTGTTGGTTGAGAACCATATTGGCCCTCCCGCGAAAATCAATTTGAACTGCTTATAACTCCTGAACAATTGATTGTAGAGACCACAATTATTTGCATTTTAATGAAACATGTTGAATGCAACAAGAATATGTCGGTTTCACTAGTTGTTTTTAGAAAACCATATTGGCCCGCCCGCGAGTATTAACTTGAACTGTTTATAACTTCTGAACAAATGATCCTAGAGAGCGTAATAAATTTGCATATTAATCAGCATGTTGCATGCTACAAGAATATGTCGGTTTCACTAGTTGTTTTTAGAAAACCATATTGGTCCGCCCGCGAGTTTTAACTTGAACTGTCTATAACTTCTGAACAATTGATCGTAGAGAACACAATTATTTGCATTTCAATCAAACATGTTGTATGCTACAAGAAAATGTCGGTTTCACTAGTTGTTGTTTGAGAACCACATTGGCCCGCTCGCCAAAACTAACTTCAACTCCTTATAACTTCTGAACAAAAGATCGTAGAGAGCGTTATAATTTTGCATATTAATCAGCATGTTGCTTTCTACAAGAATATATCGATTTCATTGGTTGTTGGTTGAGAACCATATTGGCCCGCCCGCGAAAATTAACTTGAACTGCTTATAACTTCTGAACAATTGATCGTAGCGAACACAATTATTTGCATTTTAATGAAACATGGTGATTGCTTCAAGAATATGTCGGTTTCACTAGTTGTTGTTTGAGAACCACATTGGCCCGCCCGCCGAAACTAACTTCAACTCCTTATAACTTCTGAGCAAATGATCGTAGAGAGCTTAATAATTTTGCATATTAATCAGCATGTTGCATGCTACAAGAATATATCGATTTCACTAGTTGTTGGTTGAGAACCATATTGGCCCGCCCCTGAAAATCAACTTGAACTGCTTATAACTCCTGAAAAATTGATCATAGAGAACACAATTATTTGCATTTTAATGAAACGTGTTGAATGCTACAAGAATATGTCGGTTTCACTAGTTGTTTTTTAGAAAACCATATTGGCCCGCCCGCGAGTATTACCTTGAACTCTTTCTAACTTCGGAACAAACGATCCTAGAGAGCGTAATAAATTTGCATATTAATCAGCATGTTGCATGCTAGAAGAATATATCGATTTCACTAGTTTTTGGTTGAGAACCATATTGGCCCGCCCGCGAAAATCAACTTGAACTGCTTATAACTCCTGAACAATTGATCGTTGAGAACACAATTACTTGCATTTCAATCAAACATGTATGCTACAAGAATATGTCGGTTTCACTAGTTATTGTTTGAGAACCATTTTGGCCCGCCCGCCAAAACTAACTTGAACTCTTGATAACTTCTGAACAAATGATCGTAGAGAGCGTAATAATTTTGCATATCAATCAGCATGTTGCATGCTACAAGAATATATCAATTTCATTGGTTGTTGGTTGAGAACCATATTGGCCCGCCCGCGAAAATCAACTTGAACTGCTTATAACTAATGAACAATTGATCGTAGAGACCACAATTAATAGCATTTCAATCAAACATGTTGTATGCAACAAGAATATATCGGTTTCACTAGTTGTTTTTAGAAAACCATATTGGCCCGCCCGCGAGTATTAACTTGAACTGTTTATAACTTCTGAACAAATGATCCTAGAGAGCGCAATAAATTTGCATATTAATCAGCATGTTGCATGCTAGAAGAATATATCGATTTCACTAGTTTTTGGTTGAGAACCATATTGGCCCGCCCGCGAAAATCAACTTGAACTGCTTATAACTCCTGAACAATTGATCGTAGAGACCACAATTATTTGCATTTTAATGAAACATGTTGAATGCAACAAGAATATGTCGGTTTCACTAGTTGTTTTTAGAAAAACTTATTGGCCCGCCCGCGAGTATTAACTTGAACTGTTTATAACTTCTGAACAAATGATCATAGAGAGCGTAATAAATTTGCATATTAATCAGCATGTTGCATGCTACAAGAATATGTCGGTTTCACTAGTTGTTTTTAGAAAACCATATTGGTCCGCCCGCGAGTTTTAACTTCAACTGTCTATAACTTCTGAACAATTGTACGTAGAGAACACAATTATTTGCATTTCAATCAAACATGTTGTATGCTACAAGAAAATGTCGTTTTCACTAGATATTGTTTGAGAACCATTTTGGCCCGCCAGCCAAAACTAACTTCAAATCCTTATAACTTCTGAACAATAGATCGTAGAGAGCGTTATAATTTTGCATATTAATCAGCATGTTGCATGCTACAAGAATATATCGATTTCATTGTTTGTTGGTTGAGAACCATATTGGCCCGCCCGCGAAAATTAACTTGAACTCCTTATAACTTCTGAACAATTGATCGTAGCGAACACAATTATTTGCATTTTAATGAAACATGTTGATTGCTTCAAGAATATGTCGGTTTCACTAGTTGTTGTTTGAGAACCACATTGGCCCGCCCGCCGAAACTAACTTCAACTCATTATAACTTCTGAACAAATGATCGTAGAGAGCTTAATAATTTTGCATATTAATCAGCATGTTGCATGCTACAAGAATATATCGATTTCACTAGTTGTTGGTTGAGAACCATATTGGCCCGCCCGCGAAAATCAACTTGAACTGCTTATAACTCCTGAACAATTGATCGTTGAGAACACAATTATTTGCATTTCAATCAAACATGTATGCTACAAGAATATGTCGGTTTCACTAGCTATTGTTTGAGAACCATTTTGTCCCGCCCGCCGAAACTAACTTCAACTCCTTATAACTTCTGAACAAATGATCGCAGAGAGCTTAATAATTTTGCATATTAATCAGCATGTTGCATGCTACAAGAATATATCGATTTCATTAGTTGTTGGTTGAGAACCATATTGGCCCGCCGCGAAAATTAATTTGAACTCCTTATAACATCTGAACAAATAATCGTAGAAAGCGTAATAAATTTGCATATTAATCAGCATGTTGCATGCTACAAGAATATATCGTTTTCACTAGTTGTTGTTTGAGAAATATATTGGTCTGCACCGAAAATTAACTTGAACTGCTTATAACTTCTGAACAATTGATCGTAGAGCACACAATTATTATTATTTTAATGAAACATTTTGAATGCTACAAGAATATGTCGGTTTCACTAGTTGTTTATAGAAAACCATGTTGGCCCGCCCGCGAGTATTAACTTGAACTGTTTATAACTTCTGAACAAATGATCCTAGAGGGCGTAATAAATTTGCATATTAATCAGCATGTTGCATGCTAAAAGAATATATCGATTTCACTAGTTGTTGGTTGAGAACTATATTGGGTCGCCCGCGAAAATCAACTTGAACTGCTTATAACTTCTAAACAACTGATCGTAGAGCACACAATTATTTGCATTTTAATGAAACATGTTGAATGCTTCAAGAATATGTCGGTTTCACTAGTTGCTTTTAGAAAACCATTTTGGCCCACCCGCCAAAACTAATTTCAACTCCTTATAACTTCTGAACAATTGATCGTAGAAAGCGTAATAATTTTGCATATTAAACAGCATGTTGCATGCTACAAGAATATATCGATTTCATTAGTTTTTGGTTGAGAACCTAAATTGGCCCGCCCGCGAAAATCAACTTGAACTGCTTATAACTCCTGAACAATTGATCGTAGAGCACACAATTATTTGCATTTTAATGAAACATGTTGAATGCTTCAAGAATATATCGGTTTCACTAGTTGTTTTTAGAAAACCATATTGGCCTGTCCGAGAGTATTAACTTGAACTGTTTTTAACTTCTGAAAAAATGATCCTAGAGAGCGTAATAAATTAGCATATTAATCAGCATGTTGCATGCTACAAGTATATATCGATTTCACAAGTTGTTGGTTGAGAACCATATTGGCCCACCCGCGAAAATCATCTTGAACTGCTTATAACTCCTGAACAATTGATCGTAGAGAGCACAATTATTTGCATTTTAATGAAACATGTTGATTGCTACAAGAATATATCAGTTTCACTATTTGTTATTTGAGAACCATATTGGCCCGCCCGCGAGTATTAACTTGAACTGCTTATAACTTCTGAACAAATGATCGTATAGAGCGTAATAATTTTGCATATTAATCAGCATGTTGCATGCTACAAGAGTATCTCGATTTCACAATTTGTTGGTTGAGAACCATATTGGCCGGCCGCGAAAATCAGCTTTAACTGCTTATAACTCCTGAACAATTGATCGTAAACAACACAATTATTTGCATTTTAATGAAACATGTTGAATGCTACAAGAATATGTCAGTTTCACTAGTTGTTATTTGAGAACCATTTTGGCCCGCCCGCCAAAACTAAATTCAACTCCTTATAACTTCTGAACAAATGATAGTAAGGAGCGTAATAATTTTGCCTATTAATCAGCATGTTGCATGCTACAAGGGTATCTCGATTTCACTAATTGTTGGTTGAAAAACATTGGCCCGCCCGCGTTGATCAACTTGAACTGCTTATAACTTCTGAACAATTGATCGTGGAGAACACAATTATTTGTATTTCAATCAAACATGTTGTATGCTAGAAGAATATGTCGGATTCACTAGTTATTGTTTGAGAACCATTTTGGCTCGCCCGCCAAAAGTAAATTCAACTCCTTATATCTTCTGAACAAATGATCGTAAGGAGCGTAATAATTTTGCATATTAATCAGCATGCTGCATGCTACAAGAATATATCGATTTCATTGGTTGTAGGTTGAGAACCATATTGGCCCGCCCGCAAAAATTAACTTGAACTGCTTATAACTTCAGAACAATTGATGGTAGCGAACACAATTATTTGCATTTTAATGAAACATGTTGAATGCTTCAAGAATATGTCAGTTTCACTAGTTGTTGTTTGAGAAACATATTGGCCCGCCCGCAAGTATTAAATTGAAATGCTTATAACTTCTGAACAAATGATCCTAGAGAGCGTAATAAATTTGCATATTAGTCAGCATGTTGCATGCTAAAAGAATATATCGATTTCACAAGTTGTTGGTTGAGATCCATATTGACCCGCCCGCGAAAATCAACTTGAACTGCTTATAACTCCTGAAAAATTGATAGTAGAAAAGAATTATTTGCATTTTAATGAAACAAGTTGAATGCTACAAAAATATGTCGGTTTCACTAGTTGTTTTTAGAAAACCACTTTGGCCCGCCCGCTAAAACTAACTTCAACTCCTTATAACTTCTGAACAATTGATCGTAGAGAGCGTAATAATTTTGCATATTAATCAGCATGCTGCATGCTACAAGAATATATAGATTTCACTAGTTGTTGGTTGAGAACCATATTGGCCCGCCCGCGAAAATCAACTTGAACTGCTTATAACTCCTGAAAAATTGATCGTAGAGAACACAATTATTTGCATTTCAATCAAACATGTTGTATGCTACAAGAATATGTCGGTTTCACTAGTTATTGTTTGAGAACCATTTTGGCCCGCCCGCCAAAACTAACTTCAACTCCTTATAACTTCTGAACAAATGATCGTAGAGAGCGTTATAATTTTGCATATTAATCAGCATGTTGCATGCTATAAGAATATATCGATTTCATTGGTTGCTGGTTGAGAACCATATTGGCCCGCCCGCGAAAATCAACTTGAACTGCTTATAACTCCTGAAAAATTGATCATAGAGAACACAATTATTTGCATTTTAATGAAACATGTTGAATGCTACAAGAATATGTCGGTTTCACTAGTTGTTTTTAGAATACCATATTGGCCCGCCCGCGAGTATTAACTTGAACTGTTTATAACTTCTGAACAATTGATCGTAGAGCACACAATTATTTGCATTTCAATCAAACATGTTGTATGCTACAAGAATATGTCGGTTTCACTAGTTATTGTTTGAGAACCATTTTGGCCCGCCCGCCAAAACTAACTTCAACTCCTTATAAATTCTGAACAAATGATCGTAGAGAGCGTAATAATTTTGCATATTAATCAGCATGTTGCATGCTACAACAATATATCGATTTCATTGGTTGTTGGTTGAGAACCATATTGGCCCGCCCGCGAAAATCAGCTTGAACTGCTTATATTTCCTGAACAATTGATCGTAGAGACCACAATTAATAGCATTTTAATCAAACATGTTGTATGCAACAAGAATATGTCTGTTTCACTAGTTGTTTTTAGAAAACCATATTGGCCCGCCCGCGAGTATTAACTTGAACTGTTTATAACTTCTGAACAAATGATCCTAGAGAGCGTAATAATTTTGCATATTAATCAGCATGTTGCATGCTACAAGAATATATCGATTTCACTAGTTGTTGGTTGAGAACCATATTGGCCCGCCCGCGAAAATCAATTTGAACTGCTTATAACTTCTGAACAATTGATCGTAGAGAACACAATTATTTGCATTTTAATGAAAGATGTTGAATGCTACAAGAATATGTCGGTTTCACTAGTTGTTATTTGAGAACAGTATTGGCCCGTCCGCGAGTATTAATTTGAACTGCTTATAACTTCTGAACAAATGATCGTAGAGAGCGTAAAAAATTTGCATATTAATCAGCATGTTGCATGCTACAACAATATATCGGTTTCATTGTTTGTTGGTTGAGAACCATCTTGGCCCGCTCGCGAAAATCAACTTGAACTGCTTATAACTCCTGAACAATTGATCGTAGAGACCACAATTAATAGCATTTTAATCAAACATGTTGTATGCATCAAGAATATGTCGGTTTCACTAGTTGTTTTTAGAAAACCATATTGGCCCGCCCGCGAGTATTAACTTGAACTGTTTATAACTTCTGAACAAAATGATCCTAGAGACCGTAATAAATTTGCATATTAATCAGCATGTTGCATGCTACAAGAATATATCGATTTCACTAGTTGTTTGTTGAGAATCATATTGGCCCGCCCGCGAAAATCAACTTGAACTGCTTATAACTTCTGAACAATTGATCGTAGAGATCACAATTATTATCATTTTAATCTAACATGTTATATGCTACAAGAATATGTCATTTTCACTAGTTATTGTTTGAGAACCATATTGGCCCGCCCGCGAGTATTAAATTGAACTGCTTGTAAGTTCTGAAGAAATGATCGTAGAAAGCTCGATTGTTTTGCATATTAATAAACATGTAGCTAGCTACAAGAATATATAATTTTCATTAGTTATTGTTTGAGAACCATGTTGGCCCACCCGCGAAAACTAATTCAACTGCTTACAATTTCTGAACAAATGATCGTAGAGAACACAATTATTTGCATTTTAATGAAACATGTATGCTACAAGAATATGTCGGTTTTACTATTTGTTTTTTTAGAACCATATTGGCCTGCCCGCGAGTATTAACTTGTTCTGATTATAACGTCTGAAAAAATGATCGTAGTGAGCGTAATAGTTTTGCATATTAATCAGCATTTTGCATGCTATAAGAATATATCGATTTCACTAGTTGTTGGTTGAGTACCATATTGGTCCGCCCTCGAAAATTAACTTGAACTGCTTATAACTTCTGAACAATTGATCGTAGAGAACCCAATTATTTGCATTTAAATCAAACATGTTGTATGCTACAAGAATATGTCGGTTTCACTAGTTATTGTTTGAGAACCATTTTGGCCCGCCCGCCAGAACTAACTTCAACTCCTTATAACTTCTGAACAA
The DNA here is from genome assembly GCF_977018435.1 of Lepisma saccharinum. Classification (NCBI taxonomy): domain Eukaryota; kingdom Metazoa; phylum Arthropoda; class Insecta; order Zygentoma; family Lepismatidae; genus Lepisma; species Lepisma saccharinum. The sequence continues at coordinate 1,800,098 of NW_028142885.1, forward strand.
ATGATCGTAGAGAGCGTAATAATTTTGCATATTAATCAGCATGTTTCATGCTACAAGAATATATCGATTTCATTAGTTGTTGGTTGAGAACCATATTTGCCCGCCCGCGAAAATTAACTTGAATTGCTAATAACTTCTTAACAATTGATCGTAGCGAACACAATTATTTGCATTTTAATGAAACATGTTGAATGCTTCAAGAATATGTCGGTTTCACTAGTTGTTGTTTGAGAACCATATTGGCCCGCCCGCAAGTATTAAATTGAAAAGTTTATAACTTCTGAACATATGATCCTAGAGAGCGTAATAAATTTGCATATTAATCAGCATGTTGCATGCTACAAGAATATATCGATTTCACAAGTTGTTGGTTGAGATCCATATTGGCCCGCCGGCGAAAATCAACTTGAACTGCTTATAACTCCTGAACAATTGATCGTAGAGAACACAATTATTTGCATTTTAATGAAACATGTTGAATGCTACAAGAATATGTCAGTTTCACTATTTGTTATTTGAGAACAATATTGGCCCGCCCGCGAAAATCAACTTGAACTGCTTATAACTCCTGAACAATTGATCGTAGAGAACACAATTATTTGCATTTTAATGAAACATGATGATTGCTACAAGAATATGTCGGTTTCACTAGTTTTTTTAGAAAATCATTTTGGCCCGCCCGCGAGTATTAACTTGCACTGTTTATAACTTCTGAACAAATGATCGTAGTGAGCGTAATAATTTTGCATATTAATCAGCATGTTGCATGCTACAAGAATATATCCATTTCACTAGTTGTTGGTTGAGAACCATATTGGCCCGCCCTCGAAAATTAAATAGAACTGCTTATAACTTCTGAACAATTGATCGTAGAGAACACAATTATTTGTATTTCAAACATGTTGTATACTACAAGAATATGTCGGTTTCACTAGTTATTGTTTGAGAACCTTTTTGTCCCGCCCGCGGAAACTAACTTCAACTCCTTTTAACTACTGAGCAAATGATCGTAGAGAGCTTAATAATTTTGCATATTAATCAGCATGTTGCATGCTACAAGAATATATCGATTTCATTAGTTGTTGGTTGAGAACCATATTGGCCCGCCCGCGGAAATTAACTTGAACTGCGTATAACTTCTGAACAATTGATCGTAGCGAACACAATTATTTGCATTTTAATGAAACATGTTGAATGCTTCAAGAATATGTCGGTTTCACTAGTTGTTGTTTGAAAACCATATTGGCCCGCCCGCGAATATTAAATTGAACTTCTTATAACTTCTGATCAAATGATCTTAGAGAGCGTAATAAATTTGCATATTAATCAGCATGTTTCATGCTACAAGAATATATCGATTTCACTAGTTGTTGGTTGAGAACCATATTGGCCCGCCCGCGAAAATTAATTTTAACTGCTTATAACTTCTGAACAAATAATCGTAGAAAGCGTAATAATTTTGCATATTAATCAGCATGTTACATGCTACAAGAATATATCGATTTCACTAGTTGTTGGTTGAGAACCATATTGGCCCGCCCGCGAAAATCAACTTGAACTGCTTATAACTTCTGAACAATTGATGGTAGCGAACACAATTATTTGCATTTTAATGAAACATGTTGAATGCTTCAAGAATATGTCGGTTTCACTAGTTGTTGTTTGAGAACCATATTGGCCCGCCCGCGAGTATTAAATTGAAATGTTTATAACTTCTGAACAAATGATCCTAGAGAGCGTAATAAATTTGCATATTAATCAGCATGTTGCATGCTACAAGAATATATCGATTTCACAAGTTGTTGGTTGAGATCCATATTGGCCCGCCCGCGAAAATCAACTTGAACTGCTTATAACTCCTGAAAAATTGATCGTAGAGAACACAATTATTTGCATTTTAATGAAACATGTTGAATGCTACAAGAATATGTCAGTTTCACTATTTGTTATTTGAGAACAATATTGGCCTGCCCGCGAAAATCAACTTGAACTGCTTATAACTCCTGAACAATTGATCGTAGAGAACACAATTATTTGCATTTTAATGAAACATGTTGAATGCTACAAAAATATGTCGGTTTCACTAGTTGTTTTTAGAAAACCATTTTGGCGCGCCCGCTAAAACTAACTTCAACTCCTTATTACTTCTGAACAATTGATCGTAGAAAGCGTAATAATTTTGCATATTAATCAGCATGCTGCATGCTACAAGAATATATCGATTTCACTAGTTGTTGGTTGAGAACCATATTGGCCCGCCCGCGAAAATCAACTTGAACTGCTTATAACTCCTGAACAATTAATCGTAGAGATCACAATTATTTGCATTTTAATGAAACATGTTGAATGCTACAAGAATATGTCGGTTTCACTAGTTGTTTTTAGAAAACCATATTGGCCCGTCCGAGAGTATTAATTTGAACTGTTTATAACTTCTGAACAAATGATCCTAGAGAGCGTAATAAATTTGCATATTAATCAGCATGTTGCATGCTACAAGAATATATCGATTTCACTAGTTGGTTGAGAACCATATTGGCCCGCCCCTGAAAATCAACTTGAACTGCTTATAACTCCTGAAAAATTGATCGTAGAGAACACAATTATTTGCATTTTAATGAAACATGTTGAATGCTACAAGAATATATCGGTTTCACTAGTTGTTTTTAGAAAACCATATTGGCCCGCCCGCGAGTATTAACTTGAACTGTTTATAACTTCTGAACAATTGATCGTAGAGAACACAATTATTTACATTTCAATCAAACATGTTGTATGCTACAAGAATATGTCGGTTTCACTAGTTATTGTTTGAGAACCATTTTGGCCCGCCCGCCAAAACTAATTTCAACTCCTTATAACTTCTGAACAAATGATCGTAGAGAGCGTTATAATTTTGCATATTTATCAGCATGTTGCATGCTACAAGAATTTATCGATTTCATTGGTTGCTGGTTGAGAACCATATTGGCCAGCCCGCGAAAATTAAATTGAACTGCTTATAACTTCTGAACAATTGATCGTAGCGAACACAATTATTTGCATTTTAATGAAACATGTTGAATGCTTCAAGAATATGTCGGTTTCACTATTTGTTGTTTGAGAACCATATTGGTCCGCCAGCGGGTATTAAAATGAAATGCTTATAACTTCTGAACAAATGATCTTAGAGAGCGTAATAAATTTTCATATTAATCAGCATGTTGAATGCTACAAGAATATATCGATTTCACTAGTTGTTGGATGAGAAACATATTGGCCCGCCCGCGAAAATTAATTGGAACTGCTTATAACTTCAGAACAAATGATCTTAGAGAGCGTAATAAATTTGCATATTAATCAGCATGTTGCATGCTACAAGAATATATCGATTTCACTAGTTGTTGTTTGAGAAATATATTGGCCTGCCCGCGAAAATTATCTTGAACTGCTTATAACTTCTGAACAATTGATCGTAGAGCACACAATTATTTGCATTTCAATCAAACATGTTGTATGCTACAAGACGATGTCGGTTTCACTAGTTTTTTTAGAAAACCATTTAGGCCCGCCGGCGAGTATTAACTTGAACTGTTTATAACTTCTGAACAAATGATCGTAGTGAGCTTAATAATTTTGCATATTAATCAGCATGTTGCATGCTACAAGAATATATCGATTTCACAAGTTGTTGGTTGATATCCATATTGGCCCGCCCGCGAAAATCAACTTGAACTGCTTATAACTCCTGAACAATTGATCGTAGAGAACACAATTATTTGCATTTTAATGAAACATGTTGAATGCTACAAGAATATGTCAGTTTCACTAGTTGTTATTTGAGAACCATATTGGCCCGCCCTTGAAAATCAACTTGAACTGCTTATAACTCCTGAACATTTGATCGTAGAGAACACAATTATTTGCATTTTAATGAAACATGTTGAATGCTTCAAGAATATGTCGGTTTCACTAGTTGTTGTTTGAAAACCATATTGGCCCGCCCGCGAATATTAAATTGAACTTCTTATAACTTCTGAACAAATGATCTTAGAGAGCGTAATAAATTTGCATATGAATCAGCATGTTTCATGCTACAAGAATATATCGATTTCACTAGTTGTTGGTTGAGAACCATATTGGCCCGCCCGCGAAAATTAATTTGAACTGCTTATAACTTCTGAACAAATAATCCTAGAAAGGGTAATAAATTTGCATATTAATCAGCATGTTGCATGCTACAAGAATATATCGATTTCACTAGTTGTTGGTTGAGAACCATATTGGCCCGCCCGCGAAAATCAACTTGAACTGCTTATAACTTCTGAACAATTGATGGTAGCGAACACAATTATTTGCATTTTAATGAAACATGTTGAATGCTTCAAGAATATGTCGGTTTCACTAGTTGTTGTTTGAGAACCATATTGGCCCGCCCGCGAGTATTAATTTGAAATGCTTATAACTTCTGAACAAATGATCCTAGAGAGCGTAATAAATTTGCATATTAATCAGCATGTTGCATGCTACAAGAATATATCGATTTCACAATTTGTTGGTTGAGATCCATATTGGCCCGCCGGCGAAAATCAACTTGAACTGCTTATAACTCCTGAACAATTGATAGTAGAAAACAATTATTTGCATTTTAATGAAACATGTTGAATGCTACAAAAATATGTCGGTTTCACTAGTTGTTTTTAGAAAACCATTTTGGCGCGCCCGCTAAAACTAACTTCAACTCCTTATTACTTCTGAACAATTGATCGTAGAAAGCGTAATAAATTTGCATATTAATCAGCATGTTGCATGCTACAAGAATATATCGATTTCACTAGTTGGTTGAGAACCATATTGGCCCGCCCCTGAAAATCAACTTGAACTGCTTATAACTCCTGAAAAATTGATCGTAGAGAACACAATTATTTGCATTTTAATGAAACATGTTGAATGCTACAAGAATATATCGGTTTCACTAGTTGTTTTTAGAAAACCATATTGGCCCGTCCGCGAGTATTAACTTGAACTGTTTATAACTTCTGAACAATTAATCGTAGAGAACACAATTATTTGCATTTCAATCAAACATGTTGTATGCTACAAGAATATGTCGGTTTCACTAGTTATTGTTTGAGAACCATTTTGGCCCGCCCGCCAAAACTAACTTCAACTCCTTATAACTTCTGAACAAATGATCGTAGAGAGCGTTACAATTTTGCACATTAATCAGCATGTTGCATGCTACAAGAATTTATCGATTTCATTGGTTGCTGGTTGAGAACCATATTGGAAAGCCCGCGAAAATTAAATTGAACTGCTTATAACTTCTGAACAATTGATCGTAGCGAACACAATTATTTGCATTTTAATGAAACATTTTGAATGCTTCAAGAATATGTCGGTTTCACTAGTTGTTGTTTGAGAACCATATTGGTCCGCCAGCGGGTATTAAATTGAAATGCTTATAACTTCTGAACAAATGATCTTAGAGAGCGTAATAAATTTTCATATTAATTAGGATGTTGCATGCTACAAGAATATATCGATTTCACTAGTTGTTGTTTGAGAAATATATTGGCCTGCCCGCGAAAATTATCTTGAACTGCTTATAACTTCTGAACAATTGATCGTAGAGCACACAATTATATGCATTTCAATCAAACATGTTGTATGCTACAAGAATATGTCGGTTTCACTAGTTATTGTTTGAGAACCATTTTGGCCCGCCCGCCAAAACTAACTTCAACTCCTTATAAATTCTGAACAAATGATCGTAGAGAGCGTAATAATTTTGCATATTAATCAGCATGTTGCATGCTACAACAATATATCGATTTCATTGGTTGTTGGTTGAGAACCATATTGGCCCGCCCGCGAAAATCAACTTGAACTGCTTATAACTCCTGAACAATTGATCGTAGAGACCACAATTAATAGCATTTTAATCAAACATGTTGTATGCAACAAGAATATGTCGGTTTCACTAGTTGTTTTTAGAAAACCATATTGGCCCGCCCGCGAGTATTAAATTGAACTGCTTATAAGTTCTGAACAAATGATCGTAGAAAGCTCGATTGTTTTGCATATTAATAAACATGTAGCTAGCTACAAGAATATATAAATTTCACTAGTTATTGTTTGAGAACCATGTTGGCCCACCCGCGAAAACTAATTCAACTGCTTACAATTTCTGAACAAATGATCGTAGAGAACCCAATTATTTGCATTTTAATGAAACATGTTGTATGCTACAAGTATATGTCGGTTTCACTAGTTATTGTTGGAGAACCATTTTGGCCCGCCCGCCAAAACTAACTTCAACTCCTTATAACTTCTGAACAAATGATCGTGGAGAACACAATTATTTGCATTTAAATCAAACTTGTTGTATGTTACAAGTTATGTCGGTTTCACTAGTTATTGTTGGAGAACCATTTTGGCCCGCCCGCCAAAACTAATTTCAACTCCTTATAACTTCTGAACAAATGATCGTGGAGAGCGTAATAATTTTGTATATTAATCAGCATGTTTCATGCTACAAGAATATATCGATTTCATTAGTTGTTGGTTGAGAACCATATTGGCCCGCCCGCGAAAATTAACTTGAACTGCTAATAACTTCTGAACAATTGATCGTAGCGAACACAATTATTTGCATTTTAATGAAACATGTTGAATGCTTCAAGAATATGTCGGTTTCACTAGTTGTTGTTTGAGAACCATATTGGCCCGCCCGCGAGTATTAAATTGAACTGTTTATAACTTCTGAACAAATTATCTTAGAGAGCGTAATATATTTGCATATTAATCAGCATGTTGCATGCTACAAGAATATATCGATTTCACAAGTTGTTGGTTGAGAACCATATTGGCCCGCCCGCGAAAATCAACTTGAACTGCTTATAACTCCTGAACAATTGATCGTAGTAAACAATTATTTGCATTTTAATGAAACATGTTGAATGCTACAAAAATATGTCGGTTTCACTAGTTGTTTTTAGAAAACCATTTTGGCCCGCCCGCTAAAACTAACTTCAACTCAACTTCAATTCCTTATAACTTCTGAACATTTGATCGTAGAAAGCGTAATAATTTTGCATATTAATCAGCATGCTGCATGCTACAAGAATATATCGATTTCACTAGTTGTTGGTTGAGAACCATATTGGCCCGTAGTGAAAATCAACTTGAACTGCTTATAACTCCTGAACAATTGATCGTAGAGAACACAATTATTTGCATTTTAATTAAAGATGTTGAATGCTACAAGAATATGTCGGTTTCACTTGTTGTTTTTAGAAAACCATTTTGGCCCGCTCGCCAAAACTAATTTCAACTCCTTAGAACTTCTGAACAATTGATCGTAGAAAGCGTAATAATTCTGCATATTAAACAGCATGTTGCATGCTACAAGAATATATCGATTTCATTAGTTTTTGGTTGAGAACCATATTGGCCCGCCCGCGAAAATCAATTTGAACTGATTATAACTCCTGAACAATAGATCGTAGAGCACACAATTATTTGCATTTTAATGAAACGTGTTGAATGCTACAAGAATATGTCGGTTTCACTAGTTGTTTTTAGAAAACCATTTTTGCCTGCCCGCTAAATCTAACTTCAACTCAACTTCAACTCCTTATAAGTTCTGAACATTTGATCGTAGAAAGCGTAATAATTTTGCATATTAATCAGCATGCTGCATGCTACAAGAATATATCGATTTCACTAGTTGTTGGTTGAGAACCATATTGGCCCGCCCGCGAAAATCAACTTGAACTGCTTATAACTCCTGAACAATTGATCGTAGAGAACGAAATTATTTGCATTTTAATGAAAGATGTTGAATGCTACAAGAATATGTCGGTTTCACTAGTTGTTTTTAGAAAACCATTTTGGCCCGCCCGCCAAAACTAATTTCAACTCCTGATAACTTCTGAACAATTGATCGTAGAAAGCGTAATAATTCTGCATATTAAACAGCATGTTGCATGCTACAAGAATATACCGATTTCATTAGTTTTTGGTTGAGAACCATATTGGCCCGCCCGCGAAAATCAACTTGAACTGCTTATAACTCCTGAACAATTGATCGTAGAGCACACAATTATTTGCATTTTAATGAAACATGTTGAATGCTACAAGAATATGTCAGTTTCACTAGTTGTTATTTGAGAACCATATTGGCCCGCCCGCGAAAATCAACTTGTACCGCTTTTAACTCCTGAACAATTGATCGTAGAGAACACAATTATTTGCATTTTAATGAAACATGTTGAATGCTACAAGAATATGTCGGTTTCACTAGTTGTATTTAGAAAACCATATTGGCCCGCCCTCGAAAATTAATTTGAACTGCTTATAACTTCTGAACAAATAATCGTAGAGAGCGTAATAAATGTGCATATTAATCAGCATGTTGCATGCTACAAGAATATATCGATTTCACTAGTTTTTGGTTGAGAACCATATTGGCCCGCCCGCGAAAATCAACTTGAACTGCTTATAACTCCTGAACAATTGATCGTAGAGAACACAATTATTTGCATTTTAATGAAACATGTTGAATGCTACAAGAATATGTCAGTTTCACTAGTTGTTATTTGAGAACCATATTGGCCCGCCCTTGAAAATCAACTTGAACTGCTTATAACTCCTGAACAATTGATCGTAGAGAACACAATTATTTGCATTTTAATGAAACATGTTGAATGCTTCAAGAATATGTCGGTTTCACTAGTTGTTGTTTGAAAACCATATTGGCCCGCCCGCGAAAATTAATTTGAACTGCTTATAACTTCTGAACAAATAATCGTAGAAAGCGTAATAAATTTGCATATTAATCAGCATGTTGCATGCTACAAGAATATATCGATTTCACTAGTTGTTGGTTGAGAACCATATTGGCCCGCCCGCGAAAATCAACTTGAACTGCTTATAACTTCTGAACAATTGATGGTAGCGAACACAATTATTTGCATTTTAATGAAACATGTTGAATGCTTCAAGAATATGTCGGTTTCACTAGTTGTTGTTTGAGAACCATATTGGCCCGCCCGCGAGTATTAATTTGAAATGCTTATAACTTCTGAACAAATGATCCTAGAGAGCGTAATAAATTTGCATATTAATCAGCATGTTGCATGCTACAAGAATATATCGATTTCACAATTTGTTGGTTGAGATCCATATTGGCCCGCCGGCGAAAATCAACTTGAACTGCTTATAACTCCTGAACAATTGATAGTAGAAAACAATTATTTGCATTTTAATGAAACATGTTGAATGCTACAAAAATATGTCGGTTTCACTAGTTGTTTTTAGAAAACCATTTTGGCGCGCCCGCTAAAACTAACTTCAACTCCTTATTACTTCTGAACAATTGATCGTAGAAAGCGTAATAAATTTGCATATTAATCAGCATGTTGCATGCTACAAGAATATATCGATTTCACTAGTTGGTTGAGAACCATATTGGCCCGCCCCTGAAAATCAACTTGAACTGCTTATAACTCCTAAAAAATTGATCGTAGAGAACACAATTATTTGCATTTTAATGAAACATGTTGAATGCTACAAGAATATATCGGTTTCACTAGTTGCTTTTAGAAAACCATATTGGCCCGTCCGCGAGTATTAACTTGAACTGTTTATAACTTCTGAACAATTGATCGTAGAGAACACAATTATTTGCATTTCAATCAAACATGTTGTATGCTACAAGAATATGTCGGTTTCACTAGTTATTGTTTGAGAACCATTTTGGCCCGCCCGCCAAAACTAACTTCAACTCTTTATAACTTCTGAACAAATGATCGTAGAGAGCGTTATAATTTTGCACATTAATCAGCATGTTGCATGCTACAAGAATTTATCTATTTCATTGGTTGCTGGTTGAGAACCATATTGGAAAGCCCGCGAAAATTAAATTGAACTGCTTATAACTCCTGAACAATTGATCGTAGCGAACACAATTATTTGCATTTTAATGAAACATTTTGAATGCTTCAAGAATATGTCGGTTTCACTAGTTGTTGTTTGAGAACCATATTGGTCCGCCAGCGGGTATTAAATTGAAATGCTTATAACTTCTGAACAAATGATCTTAGAGAGCGTAATAAATTTTCATATTAATCAGCATGTTGAATGCTACAAGAATATGTCGATTACACTAGTTGTTGGATGAGAAACATATTGGCCCGCCCGCGAAAATTAATTGGAACTGCTTATAACTTCTGAACAAATGATTTTAGAGAGCGTAATAAATTTGCATATTAATCAGCATGTTGCATGCTACAAGAATATATCGATTTCACTAGTTGTTGTTTGAGAAATATATTGGCCTGCCCGCGAAAATTATCTTGAACTGCTTATAACTTCTGAACAATTGATCGTAGAGCACACAATTATTTGCATTTCAATCAAACATGTTGTATGCTACAAGAATATGTCGGTTTCACTAGTTATTGTTTGAGAACCATTTTGGCCCGCCCGCCAAAACTAACTTCAACTCCTTATAAATTCTGAACAAATGATCGTAGAGAGCGTAATAATTTTGCATATTAATCAGCATGTTGCATGCTACAACAATATATCGATTTCATTGGTTGTTGGTTGAGAACCATATTGGCCCGCCCGCGAAAATCAACTTGAACTGCTTATAACTCCTGAACAATTGATCGTAGAGACCACAATTAATAGCATTTTTATCAAACATGTTGTATGCAACAAGAATATGTCGGTTTCACTACTTGTTTTTAGAAAACCATATTGGCTCGCCCGCGAGTATTAACTTGAACTGTTTATAACTTCTGAACAAATGATCCTAGAGAGCGTAATAAATTTGAATATTAATCAGCATGTTGCATGCTACAAGAATATATTGATTTCACTAGTTGTTGGTTGAGAACCATATTGGCCCGCCCGCGAAAATCAATTTGAACTGCTTATAACTTCTGAACAATTGATCGTAGAGAACACAATTATTTGCATTTTAATAAAAGATGTTGAATGCTACAAGAATATGTCGGTTTCACTAGTTGTTATTTGAGAACAGTATTGGCCCGTCCGCGAGTATTAATTTGAACTGCTTATATCTTCTGAACAAATGATCGTAGAGAGCGTAAAAAATTTGCATATTAATCAGCATGTTGCATGATACAAAAATATATCGATTTCATTGGTTTTTGGTTGAGAACCATATTGGACCGCCCGCGAAAATCAACTTGAACTGCTTATAACTCCTGAACAATTGATCGTAGAGACCACAATTAATAGCATTTTAATCAAACATGTTGAATGCTTCAAGAATATGTCGGTTTCACTAGTTGTTATTTGAGAACAGTATTGGCCCGTCCGCGAGTATTAATTTGAACTGCTTATATCTTCTGAACAAATGATCGTAGAGAGCGTAAAAAATTTGCATATTAATCAGCATGTTGCATGATACAAAAATATATCGATTTCATTGGTTTTTGGTTGAGAACCATATTGGCCCGCCCGCTAAAATCAACTTGAACTGCTTATAACTTCTGAACAATTGATCGTAGAGATCACAATTATTATCATTTTAATTTAACATGTTATATGCCACAAGAATATGTCATTTTCACTAGTTATTGTTTGAGAACCATATTGGCCCGCCCGCGAGTATTAAATTGAACTGCTTGTAAGTTCTGAACAAATGATCGTAGAAAGCTCGATTGTTTTGCATATTAATAAACATGTAGCTAGCTACAAGAATATATAGATTTCACTAGTTATTGTTTGAGAACCATGTTGGCCCACCCGCGAAAACTAATTCAACTGCTTACAAATTCTGAACAAATGATCGTAGAGAACCCAAATATTTGCATTTTAATGAAACATGTTGTATGCTACAAGTATATGACGGTTTTACTATTTGTTTTTTTAGAACCATATTGGCCCGCCCGCGAGTATTGACTTGTTCTGCTTATAACGTCTGAAAAAATGATCGTAGTGAGCGTAATAATTTTGCATATTAATCAGGATTTTGCATGCTACAAGAATATATCGATTTCACTAGTTGTTGGTTGAGAACCATATTGGACCGCCCTCGAAAATTAACTTGAACTGCTTTAAACTTCTGAACAATTGATCGTAGAGAACACAATTATTTTCATTTAAATCAAACATGTTGTATGCTACAAGTTATGTCGGTTTCACTAGTTATTGTTTGAGAACCATTTTGGCCCGCCCGCCAAAACTAACTTCAACTCCTTATAACTTCTGAACAAATGATCGTGGAGAGCGTAATAATTTTGTATATTAATCAGCATGATTCATGCTACAAGAATATATCGATTTCATTAGTTGTTGGTTGAGAACCATATTGGCCCGCCCGCGAAAATTAACTTGAACTGCTAATAACTTCTGAACAATTGATCGTAGCGAACACAATTATTTGCATTTTAATGAAACATGTTGAATGCTTCAAGAATATGTCGGTTTCACTAGTTGTTGTTTGAGAACCATATTGGCCCGCCCGCGAGTATTAAATTGAACTGTTTATAACTTCTGAACAAATTATCATAGAGAGCGTAATAAATTTGCATGCTACAAGAATATATCGATTTCACAAATTGTTGGTTGAGATCCATATTGGCCCGCCCGCGAAAATCAACTTGAACTGCTTATAACTCCTGAACAATTGATAGTAGAAAACAATTATTTGCATTTTAATGAAACATGTTGAATGCTACAAAATTATGTCGGTTTCACTAGTTGTTTTTAGAAAACCATTTTGGCGCGCCCGCTAAAACTAACTTCAACTCCTTATTACTTCTGAACAATTGATCGTAGAAAGCGTAATAATTTTGCATATTAATCAGCATGCTGCATGCTACAAGAATATATCGATTTCACTAGTTGTTGGTTGAGAACCATATTGGCCCGCCCGCGAAAATCAACTTGAACTGCTTATAACTCCTGAACAATAATCGTAGAGATCACAATTATTTGCATTTTATTGAAACATGTTGAATGCTACAAGAATATGTCGGTTTCACTAGTTGTTTTTAGAAAACCATATTGGCCCGTCCGAGAGTATTAACTTGAACTGTTTATAACTTCTGAACAAATGATCCTAGAGAGCGTAATAAATTTGCATATTAATCAGCATGTTGCATGCTACAAGAATATATCGATTTCACTAGTTGGTGGAGAACCATATTGGCCCGCCCCTGAAAATCAACTTGAACTGCTTATAACTCCTGAAAAATTGATCGCAGAGAACACAATTATTTGCATTTTAATGAAACATGTTGAATGCTACAAGAATATGTCGGTTTCACTAGTTGTTTTTAGAAAACCATATTGGCCCCCCCACGAGTATTAACTTGAACTGTTTATAACTTCTGAACAATTGATCGTAGAGAACACAATTATTTGCATTTCAATCAAACATGTTGTATGCTACAAGAATATGTCGCTTTCACTAGTTATTGTTTGAGAACCATTTTGGCCCGCCCGCCAAAACTAATTTCAACTCCTTATAACTTCTGAACAAATGATCGTAGAGAGCGTTTTAATTTTGCATATTAATCAGCATGTTGCATGCTACAAGAATATATCGATTTCATTGGTTGCTGGTTGAGAACCATATTGGCCAGCCCGCGAAAATTAAATTGAACTGCTTATAACTTCTGAACAATTGATGGTAGCGAACACAATTATTTGCATTTTAATGAAACATGTTGAATGCTTCAAGAATATGTCGGTTTCACTAGTTGTTGTTTGAGAACCATATTGGTCCGCCAGCGGGTATTAAATAGAAATGCTTATAACTTCTGAACAAATGATCTTAGAGAGCGTAATAAATTTGCATATTAATCAGCATGTTGCATGCTACAAGAATATATCGATTTCACTAGTTGTTGTTTGAGAAATATATTGGCCTGCCCGCGAAAATTAACTTGAACTGCTTATAACTTCAGAACAATTGATCGTAGAGCACACAATTATTTGCATTTCAATCAAACATGTTGTATGCTACAAGAATATGTCGGTTTCACTAGTTATTGTTTGAGAACCATTTTGGCCCGCCCGCCAAAACTAACTTCAACTCCTTATAAATTCTGAACAAATGATCGTAGAGAGCGTAATAATTTTGCATATTAATCAGCATGTTGCATGCTACAAGAATATATCGATTTCACTAGATGTTGGTTGAGAACCATATTGGCCCGCCCGCGAAAATCAATTTGAACTGCTTATAACTTCTGAACAATTGATCGTAGAGAACACAATTATTTGCATTTTAATGAAAGATGTTGAATGCTACAAGAATATGTCGGTTTCACTAGTTGTTATTTGAGAACAGTATTGGCCCGTCCGCGAGTATTAATTTGAACTGCTTATAACTTCTGAACAAATGATCGTAGAGAGCGTAAAAAATTTGCATATTAATCAGCATGTTGCATGCTACAACAATATATCGATTTAATTGGTTTTTGGTTGAGAACCATATTGGCCCGCCCGCGAAAATCAACTTGAACTGCTTATAACTCCTGAACAATTGAGACCACAATTAATAGCATTTTAATCAAACATGTTGTATGCAACAAGAATATGTCGGTTTCACTAGTTGTTTTTAGAAAACCATATTGGCCCGCCCGCGAGTATTAACTTGAACTGTTTATAACTTCTGAACAAATGATCCTAGAGAGCGTAATAAATTTGCATATTAATCAGCATGTTGCATGCTACATGAATATATCGATTTCACTAGTTGTTGGTTGAGAACCATATTGGCCCGCCCGCGAAAATCAATTTGAACTGCTTATAACTTCTGAACAATTGATCGTAGAGATCACAATTATTATCATTTTAATCTAACATGTAGTATGCTACAAGAATATGTCATTTACACTAGTTATTGTTTGAGAACCATATTGGCCCGCCCGCGAGTATTAAATTGAACTGCTTATAAGTTCTGAACAAATGATCGTAGAAAGCTCGATTGTTTTGCATATTAATAAACATGTAGCTAGCTACAAGAATATATAGATTTCACTAGTTATTGTTTGAGAACCATGTTGGCCCACCCGCGAAAACTAATTCAACTGCTTACAATTTCTGAACAAATGATCGTAGAGAACCCAATTATTTGCATTTTAATGAAACATGTTGTATGCTACAAGTATATGTCGGTTTCACTAGTTATTGTTGGAGAACCATTTTGGCCCGCCCGCCAAAACTAACTTCAACTCCTTATAACTTCTGAACAAATGATCGTGGAGAACACAATTATTTGCATTTAAATCAAACATGTTGTATGTTACAAGTTATGTCGGTTTCACTAGTTATTGTTGGAGAACCATTTTGGCCCGCCCGCCAAAACTAACTTCAACTCTTTATAACTTCTGAACAAATGATCGTGGAGAGCGTAATAATTTTGCATATTAATCAGCATGTTTCATGCTACAAGAATATATCGATTTCATTAGTTGTTGGTTGAGAACCATATTGGCCCGCCCGTGAAAATTAACTTGAACTGCTAATAACTTCTGAACAATTGATCGTAGCGAACACAATTATTTGCATTTTAATGAAACATGTTGAATGCTTCAAGAATATGTCGGATTCACTAGTTGTTGTTTGAGAACAATATTGGCCCGCCCGCGAGTATTAAATTGAACTGTTTATAACTTTTGAACAAATTATCATAGAGAGCGTAATATATTTGCATATTAATCAGCATGTTGCATGCTACAAGAATATATCGATTTCACAAGTTGTTGGTTGAGAACCATATTGGCCCGCCCGCGAAAATCAACTTGAACTGCTTATAACTCCTGAACAACTGATCGTAGAGAACACAATTATTTGCATTTTAATAAAAGATGTTGAATGCTACAAGAATATGTCGGTTTCAGTAGTTGTTATTTGAGAACAGTATTGGCCCGTCCGCGAGTATTAATTTGAACTGCTTATATCTTCTGAACAAATGATCGTAGAGAGCGTAAAAAATTTGCATATTAATCAGCATGTTGCATGATACAAAAATATATCGATTTCATTGGTTTTTGGTTGAGAACCATATTGGCCCGCCCGCGAAAATCAACTTGAACTGCTTATAACTCCTGAACAATTGATCGTAGAGACCACAATTAATAGCATTTTAATCAAACATGTTGTATGCAACAAGAATATGTCGGTTTCACTAGTTGTTTTTAGAAAACCATATTGGCCCGCCCGCGAGAATTAACTTGAACTGTTTATAACTTCTGAACAAATGATCCTAGAGAGCGTAATAAATTTGCATATTAATCAGCATGTTGCATGCTACATGAATATATCGATTTCACTAGTTGTTGGTTGAGAACCATATTGGCCCGCCCGCTAAAATCAACTTGAACTGCTTATAACTTCTGAACAATTGATCGTAGAGATCACAATTATTATCATTTTAATTTAACATGTTATATGCTACAAGAATATGTCATTTTCACTAGTTATTGTTTGAGAACCATATTGGCCCGCCCGCGAGTATTAAATTGAACTGCTTATAAGTTCTGAACAAATGATCGTAGAAAGCTCGATTGTTTTGCATATTAATAAACATGTAGCTAGCTACAAGAATATATAGATTTCACTAGTTATTGTTTGAGAACCATGTTGGCCCACACGCGAAAACTAATTCAACTGCTTACAAATTCTGAACAAATGATCGTAGAGAACCCAAATATTTGCATTTTAATGAAACATGTTGTATGCTACAAGTATATGACGGTTTTACTATTTGTTTTTTTAGAACCATATTGGCCCGCCCGCGAGTATTGACTTGTTCTGCTTATAACGTCTGAAAAAATGATCGTAGTGAGCGTAATAATTTTGCATATTAATCAGGATTTTGCATGCTACAAGAATATATCGATTTCACTAGTTGTTGGTTGAGAACCATATTGGACCGCCCTCGAAAATTAACTTGAACTGCTTTAAACTTCTGAACAATTGATCGTAGAGAACACAATTATTTTCATTTAAATCAAACATGTTGTATGCTACAAGTTATGTCGGTTTCACTAGTTATTGTTTGAGAACCATTTTGGCCCGCCCGCCAAAACTAACTTCAACTCCTTATAACTTCTGAACAAATGATCGTGGAGAGCGTAATAATTTTGTATATTAATCAGCATGATTCATGCTACAAGAATATATCGATTTCATTAGTTGTTGGTTGAGAACCATATTGGCCCGCCCGCGAAAATTAACTTGAACTGCTAATAACTTCTGAACAATTGATCGTAGCGAACACAATTATTTGCATTTTAATGAAACATGTTGAATGCTTCAAGAATATGTCGGTTTCACTAGTTGTTGTTTGAGAACCATATTGGCCCGCCCGCGAGTATTAAATTGAACTGTTTATAACTTCTGAACAAATTATCATAGAGAGCGTAATAAATTTGCATGCTACAAGAATATATCGATTTCACAAATTGTTGGTTGAGATCCATATTGGCCCGCCCGCGAAAATCAACTTGAACTGCTTATAACTCCTGAACAATTGATAGTAGAAAACAATTATTTGCATTTTAATGAAACATGTTGAATGCTACAAAATTATGTCGGTTTCACTAGTTGTTTTTAGAAAACCATTTTGGCGCGCCCGCTAAAACTAACTTCAACTCCTTATTACTTCTGAACAATTGATCGTAGAAAGCGTAATAATTTTGCATATTAATCAGCATGCTGCATGCTACAAGAATATATCGATTTCACTAGTTGTTGGTTGAGAACCATATTGGCCCGCCCGCGAAAATCAACTTGAACTGCTTATAACTCCTGAACAATAATCGTAGAGATCACAATTATTTGCATTTTATTGAAACATGTTGAATGCTACAAGAATATGTCGGTTTCACTAGTTGTTTTTAGAAAACCATATTGGCCCGTCCGAGAGTATTAACTTGAACTGTTTATAACTTCTGAACAAATGATCCTAGAGAGCGTAATAAATTTGCATATTAATCAGCATGTTGCATGCTACAAGAATATATCGATTTCACTAGTTGGTGGAGAACCATATTGGCCCGCCCCTGAAAATCAACTTGAACTGCTTATAACTCCTGAAAAATTGATCGCAGAGAACACAATTATTTGCATTTTAATGAAACATGTTGAATGCTACAAGAATATGTCGGTTTCACTAGTTGTTTTTAGAAAACCATATTGGCCCCCCCACGAGTATTAACTTGAACTGTTTATAACTTCTGAACAATTGATCGTAGAGAACACAATTATTTGCATTTCAATCAAACATGTTGTATGCTACAAGAATATGTCGCTTTCACTAGTTATTGTTTGAGAACCATTTTGGCCCGCCCGCCAAAACTAATTTCAACTCCTTATAACTTCTGAACAAATGATCGTAGAGAGCGTTTTAATTTTGCATATTAATCAGCATGTTGCATGCTACAAGAATATATCGATTTCATTGGTTGCTGGTTGAGAACCATAATGGCCAGCCCGCGAAAATTAAATTGAACTGCTTATAACTTCTGAACAATTGATGGTAGCGAACACAATTATTTGCATTTTAATGAAACATGTTGAATGATTCAAGAATATGTCGGTTTCACTAGTTGTTGTTTGAGAACCATATTGGTCCGCCAGCGGGTATTAAATAGAAATGCTTATAACTTCTGAACAAATGATCTTAGAGAGCGTAATAAATTTGCATATTAATCAGCATGTTGCATGCTACAAGAATATATCGATTTCACTAGTTGTTGTTTGAGAAATATATTGGCCTGCCCGCGAAAATTAACTTGAACTGCTTATAACTTCAGAACAATTGATCGTAGAGCACACAATTATTTGCATTTCAATCAAACATGTTGTATGCTACAAGAATATGTCGGTTTCACTAGTTATTGTTTGAGAACCATTTTGGCCCGCCCGCCAAAACTAACTTCAACTCCTTATAAATTCTGAACAAATGATCGTAGAGAGCGTAATAATTTTGCATATTAACCAGCATGTTGCATGCTACAAGAATATATCGATTTCACTAGATGTTGGTTGAGAACCATATTGGCCCGCCCGCGAAAATCAATTTGAACTGCTTATAACTTCTGAACAATTGATCGTAGAGAACACAATTATTTGCATTTTAATGAAAGATGTTGAATGCTACAAGAATATGTCGGTTTCACTAGTTGTTATTTGAGAACAGTATTGGCCCGTCCGCGAGTATTAATTTGAACTGCTTATAACTTCTGAACAAATGATCGTAGAGAGCGTAAAAAATTTGCATATTAATCAGCATGTTGCATGCTACAACAATATATCGATTTAATTGGTTTTTGGTTGAGAACCATATTGGCCCGCCCGCGAAAATCAACTTGAACTGCTTATAACTCCTGAACAATTGAGACCACAATTAATAGCATTTTAATCAAACATGTTGTATGCAACAAGAATATGTTGGTTTCACTAGTTGTTTTTAGAAAACCATATTGGCCCGCCCGCGAGTATTAACTTGAACTGTTTATAACTTCTGAACAAATGATCCTAGAGAGCGTAATAAATTTGCATATTAATCAGCATGTTGCATGCTACATGAATATATCGATTTCACTAGTTGTTGGTTGAGAACCATATTGGCCCGCCCGCGAAAATCAATTTGAACTGCTTATAACTTCTGAACAATTGATCGTAGAGATCACAATTATTATCATTTTAATCTAACATGTAGTATGCTACAAGAATATGTCATTTACACTAGTTATTGTTTGAGAACCATATTGGCCCGCCCGCGAGTATTAAATTGAACTGCTTATAAGTTCTGAACAAATGATCGTAAAAAGCTCGATTGTTTTGCATATTAATAAACATGTAGCTAGCTACAAGAATATATAGATTTCACTAGTTATTGTTTGAGAACCATGTTGGCCCACCCGCGAAAACTAATTCAACTGCTTACAATTTCTGAACAAATGATCGTAGAGAACCCAATTATTTGCATTTTAATGAAACATGTTGTATGCTACAAGTATATGTCGGTTTCACTAGTTATTGTTGGAGAACCATTTTGGCCCGCCCGCCAAAACTAACTTCAACTCCTTATAACTTCTGAACAAATGATCGTGGAGAACACAATTATTTGCATTTAAATCAAACATGTTGTATGTTACAAGTTATGTCGGTTTCACTAGTTATTGTTGGAGAACCATTTTGGCCCGCCCGCCAAAACTAACTTCAACTCCTTATAACTTCTGAACAAATGATCGTGGAGAGCGTAATAATTTTGCATATTAATCAGCATGTTTCATGCTACAAGAATATATCGATTTCATTAGTTGTTGGTTGAGAACCATATTGGCCCGCCCGTGAAAATTAACTTGAACTGCTAATAACTTCTGAACAATTGATCGTAGCGAACACAATTATTTGCATTTTAATGAAACATGTTGAATGCTTCAAGAATATGTCGGATTCACTAGTTGTTGTTTGAGAACAATATTGGCCCGCCCGCGAGTATTAAATTGAACTGTTTATAACTTCTGAACAAATTATCATAGAGAGCGTAATATATTTGCATATTAATCAGCATGTTGCATGCTACAAGAATATATCGATTTCACAAGTTGTTGGTTGAGAACCATATTGGCCCGCCCGCGAAAATCAACTTGAACTGCTTATAACTCCTGAACAATTGATCGTAGAGAACACAATTATTTGCATTTTAATAAAAGATGTTGAATGCTACAAGAATATGTCGGTTTCAGTAGTTGTTATTTGAGAACAGTATTGGCCCGTCCGCGAGTATTAATTTGAACTGCTTATATCTTCTGAACAAATGATCGTAGAGAGCGTAAAAAATTTGCATATTAATCAGCATGTTGCATGATACAAAAATATATCGATTTCATTGGTTTTTGGTTGAGAACCATATTGGCCCGCCCGCGAAAATCAACTTGAACTGCTTATAACTCCTGAACAATTGATCGTAGAGACCACAATTAATAGCATTTTAATCAAACATGTTGTATGCAACAAGAATATGTCGGTTTCACTAGTTGTTTTTAGAAAACCATATTGGCCCGCCCGCGAGAATTAACTTGAACTGTTTATAACTTCTGAACAAATGATCCTAGAGAGCGTAATAAATTTGCATATTAATCAGCATGTTGCATGCTACATGAATATATCGATTTCACTAGTTGTTGGTTGAGAACCATATTGGCCCGCCCGCTAAAATCAACTTGAACTGCTTATAACTTCTGAACAATTGATCGTAGAGATCACAATTATTATCATTTTAATTTAACATGTTATATGCTACAAGAATATGTCATTTTCACTAGTTATTGTTTGAGAACCATATTGGCCCGCCCGCGAGTATTAAATTGAACTGCTTATAAGTTCTGAACAAATGATCGTAGAAAGCTCGATTGTTTTGCATATTAATAAACATGTAGCTAGCTACAAGAATATATAGATTTCACTAGTTATTGTTTGAGAACCATGTTGGCCCACCCGCGAAAACTAATTCAACTGCTTACAAATTCTGAACAAATGATCGTAGAGAACCCAAATATTTGCATTTTAATGAAACATGTTGTATGCTACAAGTATATGTCGGTTTTACTATTTGTTTTTTTAGAACCATATTGGCCCGCCCGCGAGTATTGACTTGTTCTGCTTATAACGTCTGAAAAAATGATCGTAGTGAGCGTAATAATTTTGCATATTAATCAGGATTTTGCATGCTACAAGAATATATCGATTTCACTAGTTGTTGGTTGAGAACCATATTGGTCCGCCCTCGAAAATTAACTTGAACTGCTAATAACTTCTGAACAATTGATCGTAGCGAACACAATTATTTGCATTTTAATGAAACATGTTGAATGCTTCAAGAATATGTCGGTTTCACTAGTTGTTGTTTGAGAACCATATTGGCCCGCCCGCGAGTATTAAATTGAACTGTTTATAACTTCTGAACAAATTATCATAGAGAGCGTAATAAATTTGCATACTAATCAGCATGTTGCATGCTACAAGAATATATCGATTTCACAAGTTGTTGGTTGAGATCCATATTGGCCCACCCGCGAAAATCAACTTGAACTGCTTATAACTCCTGAACAATTGATAGTAGAAAACAATTATTTGCATTTTAATGAAACATGTTGAATGCTACAAAATTATGTCTTTTTCACTAGTTGTTTTTAGAAAACCATTTTGGCGCGCCCGCTAAAACTAACTTCAACTCCTTATTACTTCTGAACAATTGATCGTAGAAAGCGTAATAAATTTGCATATTAATCAGCATGCTGCATGCTACAAGAATATATCGATTTCACTAGTTGTTGGTTGAGAACCATATTGGCCCGCCCGCGAAAATCAACTTGAACTGCTTATAACTCCTGAACAATTAATCGTAGAGATCACAATTATTTGCATTTTATTGAAACATGTTGAATGCTACAAGAATATGTCGGTTTCACTAGTTGTTTTTAGAAAACCATATTGGCCCGTCCGAGAGTATTAACTTGAACTGTTTATAACTTCTGAACAAATGATCCTAGAGAGCGTAATAAATTTGCATATTAATCAGCATGTTGCATGCTACAAGAATATATCGATTTCACTAGTTGGTGGAGAACCATATTGGCCCGCCCCTGAAAATCAACTTGAACTGCTTATAACTCCTGAAAAATTGATCGTAGAGAACACAATTATTTGCATTTTAATGAAACATGTTGAATGCTACAAGAATATGTCGGTTTCACTAGTTGTTTTTAGAAAACCATATTGGCCCCCCCCACGAGTATTAACTTGAACTGTTTATAACTTCTGAACAATTGATCGTAGAGAACACAATTATTTGCATTTCAATCAAACATGTTGTATGCTACAAGAATATGTCGCTTTCACTAGTTATTGTTTGAGAACCATTTTGGCCCGCCCGCCAAAACTAACTTCAACTCCTTATAACTTCTGAACAAATGATCGTAGAGAGCGTTATAATTTTGCATATTAATCAGCATGTTGCATGCTACAAGAATATATCGATTTCATTGGTTGCTGGTTGAGAACCATATTGGCCAGCCCGCGAAAATTAAATTGAACTGCTTATAACTTCTGAACAATTGATCGTAGCGAACACAATTATTTGCATTTTAATGAAACATGTTGAATGCTTCAAGAATATGTCGGTTTCACTAGTTGTTGTTTGAGAACCATATTGGTCCGCCAGCGGGTATTAAATTGAAATGCTTATAACTTCTGAACAAATGATCTTAGAATGCGTAATAAATTTGCATATTAATCAGCATGTTGCATGCTACAAGAATATATCGATTTCACTAGTTGTTGTTTGAGAAATATATTGGCCTGCCTGCGAAAATTAACTTGAACTGCTTATAACTTCTGAACAATTGATCGTAGAGCACACAATTATTTGCATTTCAATCAAACATGTTGTATGCTACAAGAATATGTCGGTTTCACTAGCTATTGTTTGAGAACCATTTTGGCCCGCCCGCCAAAACTAACTTCAACTCCTTATAAATTCTGAACAAATGATCGTAGAGAGCGTAATAATTTTGCATATTAATCAGCATGTTGCATGCTACAAGAATATATCGATTTCACTAGTTGTTGGTTGAGAACCATGTTGGCCCACCCGCGAAAACTAATTCAACTGCTTACAATTTCTGAACAAATGATCGTAGAGAACCCAATTATTTGCATTTTAATGAAACATGTTGTATGCTACAAGTATATGTCGGTTTCACTAGTTATTGTTGGAGAACCATTTTGGCCCGCCCGCCAAAACTAACTTCAACTCCTTATAACTTCTGAACAAATGATCGTGGAGAACACAATTATTTGCATTTAAATCAAACATGTTGTATGTTACAAGTTATGTCGGTTTCACTAGTTATTGTTGGAGAACCATTTTGGCCCGCCCGCCAAAACTAACTTCAACTCCTTATAACTTCTGAACAAATGATCGTGGAGAGCGTAATAATTTTGCATATTAATCAGCATGTTTCATGCTACAAGAATATATCGATTTCATTAGTTGTTGGTTGAGAACCATATTGGCCCGCCCGCGAAAATTAACTTGAACTGCTAATAACTTCTGAACAATTGATCGTAGCGAACACAATTATTTGCATTTTAATGAAACATGTTGAATGCTACAAGAATATGTCGGTTTCACTAGTCGTTTTTAGAAAACCATTTTGGCCCGCCCGCTAAAACTAACTTCAACTCAACTTCAACTCCTTATAACTTCTGAACATTTGATCGTAGAAAACGTAATAATTTTGCATATTAATCAGCATGCTGCATGCTACAAGAATATATCGATTTCACTAGTTGTTGGTTGAGAACCATATTGGCCCGCCCGCGAAAATCAACTTGAACTGCTTATAACTCCTGAACAATTGATCGTAGAAAACAATTATTTGCATTTTAATGAAACATGTTGAATGCTACAAAAATATGTCGTGTTCACTAGTTGTTTTTAGAAAACCATTTTGGCCCGCCCGCTAAAACTAACTTCAACTCAACTTCAACTCCTTATAACTTCTGAACATTTGATCGTAGAAAACGTAATAATTTTGCATATTAATCAGCATGCTGCATGCTACAAGAATATATCGATTTCACTAGTTGTTGGTTGAGAACCATATTGGCCCGTAGTGAAAATCAACTTGAACTGCTTATAACTCCTGAACAATTGATCGTAGAGAACACAATTATTTGCATTTTAATTAAAGATGTTGAATGCTACAAGAATATGTCGGTTTCACTAGTTGTTTTTATAAAACCATTTTGGCCCGCCCGCCAAAACTAATTTCAACTCCTTATAACTTCTGAACAATTGATCGTAGAAAGCGTAATAATTCTGCATATTAAACAGCATGTTGCATGCTACAAGAATATATCGATTTCATTAGTTTTTGGTTGAGAACCATATTGGCCCGCCCGCGAAAATCAACTTGAACTGCTTATAACTCCTGAACAATTGATCGTAGAGCACACAATTATTTGCATTTTAATGAAACATGTTGAATGCTACAAGAATATGTCGGTTTCACTAGTCGTTTTTAGAAAACCATTTTGGCCTGCCCGCTAAATCTAACTTCAACTCAACTTCAACTCCTTATAACTTCTGAACATTTGATCGTAGAAAGCGTAATAATTTTGCATATTAATCAGCATGCTGCATGCTACAAGAATATATCGATTTCACTAGTTGTTGGTTGAGAACCATATTGGCCCGCCCGCGAAAATCAACTTGAACTGCTTATAACTCCTGAACAATTGATCGTAGAGAACACAATTATTTGCATTTTAATGAAAGATGTTGAATGCTACAAGAATATGTCGGTTTCACTAGTTGTTTTTAGAAAACCATTTTGGCCCGCCCGCCAAAACTAATTTCAACTCCTGATAACTTCTGAACAATTGATCGTAGAAAGCGTAATAATTCTGCATATTAAACAGCATGTTGCATGCTACAAGAATATAACGATTTCATTAGTTTTTGGTTGAGAACCATATTGGCCCGCCAGCGAAAATCAACTTGAACTGCTTATAACTCCTGAACAATTGATCGTAGAGCACACAATTATTTGCATTTTAATGAAACATGTTGAATGCTACAAGAATATGTCGGTTTCACTAGTTGTTTTTAGAAAACCATATTGGCCCGCCCGCGAGTATTAAATTGAACTCTTTATAACTTCTGAACAATTGATCGTAGAGAACACAATTATTTGCATTTCAATCAAACATGTTGTATGCTACAAGAATATGTCGCTTCACTAGTAATTGTTTGAGTACCATATTGGCCAGCCCGCGAAAATTAAATTGAACTGCTTATAACTCCTGAACAATTGATCGTAGAGAGTACAATTATTTGCATTTTAATGAAACATATTGAATGCTACAAGAATATATCGATTTCACTAGTTGTTGTTTGAGAACCATATTAACCCGCCCGCGAAAATCAACTTGAACTGCTTATAACTCCTGAACAATTGATCGTAGCGAACACAATTATTTGCATTTTAATGAAACATGATGAATGCTTCAAGAATAAGTCGGTTTCACTAGTTGTTGTTTGAGAACCATATTGGCCCGCCCGCGAATATTAAATTGAACTTCTTATAACTTCTGAACAAATGATCTTAGAGAGCGTAATAAATTTGCATATTAATCAGCATGTTGCATGCTACAAGAATATATCGATTTCACTAGTTGTTGGTTGAGAACCATATTGGCCCGCCCGCGAAAATTAATTTGAACTGCTTATAACTTCTGAACAAATAATCGTAGAAAGCGTAATAATTTTGCATATTAATCAGCATGTTGCATGCTACAAGAATATATCGATTTCACTAGTTGTTGGTTGAGAACCATATTGGCCCGCCCGCGAAAATCAATTTGAACTGCTTATAACTTCTGAACAATTGATCGTAGAGAACACAATTATTTGCATTTTAATGAAAGATGTTGAATGCTATAAGAATATGTCGGTTTCACTAGTTGTTATTTGAGAAAAGTATTGGCCCGTCCGCGAGTATTAATTTGAACTGTTTATAACTTCTGAACAATTGATCGTAGAGCACACAATTATTTGCATTTTAATGTAACATTTTGAATGCTACACAATATGTCGGTTTCACTAGTTGTTTTTAGAAAACAATTTTGGCCCACCCGCCAAAACTAATTTCAACTCCTTATAACTTCTGAACAATTGATCGTAGAAAGCGTAATAATTTTGCATATTAAACAGCATGTTGCATGCTACAAGAATATATCGATTTCATTAGTTTTTGGTTGAGAACCATATTTGCCCGCCCTCAAAAATCAACTTAAACTGGTTATAACTCCTGAACAATTGATCGTAGAGCACACAATTATTTGCATTTTAATTAAACATGTTGTATGCAACAAGAATATGTCGGTTTCACTAGTTGTTTTTAGAAAACCATATTGGCCTGCCTGCGAGTATTAGCTTGAACTGTTTATAACTTCTGAACAAATGATCCTAGAGAGCGTAATAAATTTGCATATTAATCAGCATGTAGCATGCTACAAGAATATATCGATTTCACTAGTTGTTGGTTGAGAACCATATTGGCCCGCCCGCGAAAATCAAATTGAACTGCTTATAACTCCTGAACAATTGATCGTAGAGACCACCATTATTTGCATTTTAATCTAACATGTTGTATGCAACAAGAATATGTCAGTTTCATTAGTTATTGTTTGAGAACCATATTGGCCCGCCCACGAGTATTAAATTGAACTGCTTTTAAGTTCTGAGCAAATGATCGTAGAAAACTCGATTGTTTTGCATATTAATAAACATGTAGCTAGCTACAAGAATATATAGATTTCACTAGTTATTGTTTGAGAACCATGTTGGCCCACACGCGAAAACTAATTCATCTGCTTACAATTTCTGAACAAATGATCGTAGAGAACCCAATTATTTGCATTTTAATGAAACATGTTGTATGCTACAAGTATATGTCGGTTTTACTATTTGTTTTTTGGAACCATATTGGCCCGCCCGCGAGTATTGACTTGTTCTGCTTATAACGTCTGAAAAAATGATCGTAGTGAGCGTAATAGTTTTGCATATTAATTAGCATTTTGCATGCTACAAGAATATATCGATTTCACTAGTTGTTGGTTGAGAACCATATTGGTGCGCCCTCGAAAATTAACTTGAACTGCTTTAAACTTCTGAACAATTGATCGTAGAGAACACAATTATTTGCATTTAAATCAAACATGTTGTATGCTACAAGTTATGTCGGTTTCACTAGTTGTTTTTAGAAAACCATTTTGGCCCGCCAGCTAAATCTAACTTCAACTCAACTTCAACTCCTTATAACTTCTGAACATTTGATCGTAGAAAGCGTAATAATTTTGCATATTAATCAGCATGCTGCATGCTACAAGAATATATCGATTTCACTAGTTGTTGGTTGAGAACCATATTGGCCCGCCCGTGAAAATCAACTTGAACTGCTTATAACTCCTGAACGATTGATCGTAGAGCACACAATTATTTGCATTTTAATGAAACATGTTGAATGCTACAAGAATATGTCGGTTTCACTAGTTGTTTTTAGAAAACCATATTGGCCCGTCCGAGAGTATTAACTTGAACTGTTTATAACTCCTGAACAATTGATCGTAGAGCACACAATTATTTGCATTTTAATGAAACATGTTGAATGCTACAAGAATATGTCGGTTTCACTAGTTGTTTTTAGAAAACCATTTTGGCCTGCCCGCTAAATCTAACTTCAACTCAACTTCAACTCCTTATAACTTCTGAACATTTGATCGTAGAAAGCGTAATAATTTTGCATATTAATCAGCATGCTGCATGCTACAAGAATATATCGATTTCACTAGTTGTTGGTTGAGAACCATATTGGCCCGCCCGCGAAAATCAACTTGAACTGCTTATAACTCCTGAGCAATTGATCGCAGAGAACACAATTATTTGCATTTTAATGAAAGATGTTGAATGCTACAAGAATATGTCGCTTTCACTAGTTGTTTTTAGAAAACCATTTTGGCCCGCCCGCCAAAACTAATTTCAACTCCTGATAACTTCTGAACAATTGATCGTAGAAAGCGTAATAATTCTGCATATTAAACAGCATGTTGCATGCTACAAGAATATATCGATTTCATTAGTTTTTGGTTGAGAACCATATTGGCCCGCCCGCGAAAATCAACTTGAACTGCTTATAACTCCTGAACAATTGATCGTAGAGCACACAATTATTTGCATTTTAATGAAACATGTTGAATGCTACAAGAATATGTCGGTTTCACTAGTTGTTTTTAGAAAACCATATTGGCCCGCCCGCGAGTATTAATTTGAACTCTTTATAACTTCTGAACAATTGATCGTAGAGAACACAATTATTTGCATTTCAATCAAACATGTTGTATGCTACAAGAATATGTCGCTTTCACTAGTTACTGTTTGAGTACCATTTTGGCCCGCCCGCCAAAACTAACTTCAACTCCTTATAAATTCTGAACAAATGATCGTAGAGAGCGTTATAATTTTGCATATTAATCAGCATGTTGCATGCTACAAGAATATATCGATTTCATTGGTTGCTGGTTGAGAACCATATTGGCCAGCCCGCGAAAATTAAATTGAACTGCTTATAACTCCTGAACAATTGATCGTAGAGAGCACAATTATTTGCATTTTAATGAAACATATTGAATGCTACAAGAATATATCGATTTCACTAGTTGTTGTTTGAGTACCATATTGGCCCGCCCGCGAAAATCAACTTGAACTGCTTATAACTCCTGAACAATTGATCGTAGAGAACACAATTATTTGCATTTTAATGAAACATGTTGATTGCTACAAGAATATGTCGGTCTCACTAGTTTTTTTGAAAACCATTTTGGCCCGCCCGCGAGTATTAACTTGAACTGTTTATAACTTCTGAACAAATGATCGTAGTGAGCGTAATAATTTTGCATATTAATCAGCATATTGCATGCTACAAGAATATATCCATTTCACTAGTTGTTGGTTGAGAACCATGTTGGCCCGCCCTCGAAAATTAAATAGAACTGCTTATAACTTCTGAACAATTGATCTTAGAGAACACAATTATTTGCATTTCAATGAAACATGTTGTATACTACAAGAATATGTCGGTTTCACTAGTAATTGTTTGAGAACCTCTTTGTCCCGCCCGCCAAAACTAACTTCAAGTCCTTATAACTTCTGAACAAATGATCGTAGAGAGCTTAATAATTTTGCATATTAATCAGCATGTTGCATTCTACAAGAATATATCGATTTCATTAGTTGTTGGTTGAGAACGATATTGGCCCGCCCGCGAAAATTAACTTGAACTGCTAATAACTTCCGAACAATTGATCGTAGCGAACACAATTATTTGCATTTTAATGAAACATGTTGAATGCTTCAAGAATATGTCGGTTTCACTAGTTGTTGTTTGAGAACCATATTGGCCCGCCCGCGAGTATTAAATTGAACTGTTTATAACTTCTGAACAAATTATCGTAGAGAACACAATTATTTGCATTTAAATCAAACATGTTGTATGCTACAAGTTATGTCGGTTTCACTAGTTGTTTTTAGAAAACCATTTTGGCCCGCCCGCTAAATCTAACTTCAACTCAACTTCAACTCCTTATAACTTCTGAACATTTGATCGTAGAAAGCGTAATAATTTTGCATATTAATCAGCATGCTGCATGCTACAAGAATATATCGATTTCACTAGTTGTTGGTTGAGAACCATATTGGCCCGCCCGTGAAAATCAACTTGAACTGCTTATAACTCCTGAACGATTGATCGTAGAGCACACAATTATTTGCATTTTAATGAAACATGTTGAATGCTACAAGAATATGTCGGTTTCACTAGTTGTTTTTAGAAAACCATATTGGCCCGTCCCAGAGTATTAACTTGAACTGTTTATAACTCCTGAACAATTGATCGTAGAGCACACAATTATTTGCATTTTAATGAAACATGTTGAATGCTACAAGAATATGTCGGTTTCACTAGTTGTTTTTAGAAAACCATTTTGGCCTGCCCGCTAAATCTAACTTCAACTCAACTTCAACTCCTTATAACTTCTGAACATTTGATCGTAGAAAGCGTAATAATTTTGCGTATTAATCAGCATGCTGCATGCTACAAGAATATATCGATTTCACTAGTTGTTGGTTGAGAACCATATTGGCCCGCCCGCGAAAATCAACTTGAACTGCTTATAACTCCTGAGCAATTGATCGTAGAGAACACAATTATTTGCATTTTAATGAAAGATGTTGAATGCTACAAGAATATGTCGGTTTCACTAGTTGTTTTTAGAAAACCATTTTGGCCCGCCCGCCAAAACTAATTTCAACTCCTGATAACTTCTGAACAATTGATCGTAGAAAGCGTAATAATTCTGCATATTAAACAGCATGTTGCATGCTACAAGAATATATCGATTTCATTAGTTTTTGGTTGAGAGCCATATTGGCCCGCCCGCGAAAATCAACTTGAACTGCTTATAACTCCTGAACAATTGATCGTAGAGCACACAATTGTTTGCATTTTAATGAAACATGTTGAATGCTACAAGAATATGTCGGTTTCACTAGTTGTTTTTAGAAAACCATTTTGGCCCGCCCGCCAAAACTAATTTCAACTCCTGATAACTTCTGAACAATTGATCGTAGAAAGCGTAATAATTCTGCATATTAAACAGCATGTTGCATGCTACAAGAATATATCGATTTCATTAGTTTTTGGTTGAGAACCATATTGGCCCGCCCGCGAAAATCAACTTGAACTGCTTATAACTCCTGAACAATTGATCGTAGAGAACACAATTATTTGCATTTCAATCAAACATGTTGTATGCTACAAGAATATGTCGCTTTCACTAGTTACTGTTTGAGTACCATTTTGGCCCGCCCGCCAAAACTAACTTCAACTCCTTATAACTTCTGAACAAATGATCGTAGAGAGCGTTATAATTTTGCATATTAATCAGCATGTTGCATGCTACAAGAATATATCGATTTCATTGGTTGCTGGTTGAGAACCATATTGGCCAGCCCGCGAAAATAAATTGAACTGCTTATAACTCCTGAACAATTGATCGTAGAGAGCACAATTATTTGCATTTTAATGAAACATATTGAATGCTACAAGAATATATCGATTTCACTAGTTGTTGTTTGAGTAACATATTGGCCCGCCCGCGAAAATCAACTTGAACTGCTTATAACTCCTGAACAATTGATCGTAGAGAACACAATTATTTGCATTTTAATGAAACATGTTGATTGCTACAAGAATATGTCGGTCTCACTAGTTTTTTTGAAAACCATTTAGGCCCGCCCGCGAGTATTAACTTGAACTGTTTATAACTTCTGAACAAATGATCGTAGTGAGCGTAATAATTTTGCATATTAATCAGCATATTGCATGCTACAAGAATATATCCATTTCAATAGTTGTTGGTTGAGAACCATGTTGGCCCGCCCTCGAAAATTAAATAGAACTGCTTATAACTTCTGAACAATTGATCTTAGAGAACACAATTATTTGCATTTCAATGAAACATGTTGTATACTACAAGAATATGTCGGTTTCACTAGTTATTGTTTGAGAACCTCTTTGTCCCGCCCGCCAAAACTAACTTCAAGTCCTTATAACTTCTGAACAAATGATCGTAGAGAGCTTAATAATTTTGCATATTAATCAGCATGTTGCATGCTACAAGAATATATCGATTTCATTAGTTGTTGGATGAGAAGCATATTGGCCCGCCCGCGGAAATTAACTTGAACTGCTTATAACTTCTGAACAATTGATCGTAGCGAACACAATTATTTGCATTTTAATGAAACATGATGAATGCTTCAAGAATATGTCGGTTTCACTAGTTGTTGTTTGAGAACCATATTGGCCCGCCCGCGAATATTAAATTGAACTTCTTATAACTACTGAACAAATGATCTTAGAGAGCGTAATAAATTTGCATATTAATCAGCATGTTGCATGCTACAAGAATATATCGATTTCACTAGTTGTTGGTTGAGAACCATATTGGCCCGCCCGCGAAAATTAATTTGAACTGCTGATAACTTCTGAACAAATAATCGTAGAAAGCGTAATAATTTTGCATATTAATCAGCATGTTGCATGCTACAAGAATATATCGATTTCACTAGTTGTTGGTTGAGAACCATATTGGCCCGCCCGCGAAAATCAATTTGAACTGCTTATAACTTCTGAACAATTGATCGTAGAGAACACAAATATTTGCATTTTAATGAAAGATGTTGAATGCTATAAGAATATGTCGGTTTCACTAGTTGTTATTTGAGAACAGTATTGGCCCGTCCGCGAGTATTAATTTGAACTGCTTATAACTTCTGAACAATTGATCGTAGAGCACACAATTATTTGCATTTTAATGAAACATTTTGAGTGCTACAAGAATATGTCGCTTTCACTAGTTACTGTTTGAGTACCATTTTGGCCCGCCCGCCAAAACTAACTTCAACTCCTTATAACTTCTGAACAAATGATCGTAGAGAGCGTTATAATTTTGCATATTAATCAGCATGTTGCATGCTACAAGAATATATCGATTTCATTGGTTGCTGGTTGAGAACCATATTGGCCAGCCCGCGAAAATTAAATTGAACTGCTTATAACTCCTGAACAATTGATCGTAGAGAGCACAATTATTTGCATTTTAATGAAACATATTGAATGCTACAAGAATATATCGATTTCACTAGTTGTTGTTTGAGTACCATATTGGCCCGCCCGCGAAAATCAACTTGAACTGCTTATAACTCCTGAACAATTGATCGTAGAGAACACAATTATTTGCATTTTAATGAAACATGTTGATTGCTACAAGAATATGTCGGTCTCACTAGTTTTTTTGAAAACCATTTTGGCCCGCCCGCGAGTATTAACTTGAACTGTTTATAACTTCTGAACAAATGATCGTAGTGAGCGTAATAATTTTGCATATTAATCAGCATATTGCATGCTACAAGAATATATCCATTTCACTAGTTGTTGGTTGAGAACCATGTTGGCCCGCCCTCGAAAATTAAATAGAACTGCTTATAACTTCTGAACAATTGATCTTAGAGAACACAATTATTTGCATTTCAATGAAACATGTTGTATACTACAAGAAAATGTCGGTTTCACTAGTAATTGTTTGAGAACCTCTTTGTCCCGCCCGCCAAAACTAACTTCAAGTCCTTATAACTTCTGAACAAATGATCGTAGAGAGCTTAATAATTTTGCATATTAATCAGCATGTTGCATTCTACAAGAATATATCGATTTCATTAGTTGTTGGTTGAGAAGCATATTGGCCCGCCCGCGGAAATTAACTTGAACTGCTTATAACTTCTGAACAATTGATCGTAGAGAACACAATTATTTGCATTTAAATCAAACATGTTGTATGCTACAAGTTATGTCGGTTTCACTAGTTATTGTTTGAGAACCATTTTGGCCCGCCCGCCAAAACTAACTTCAACTCCTTATAACTTCTGAACAAATGATCGTGGAGAGCGTAATAATTTTGCATATTAATCAGCATGTTTCATGCTACAAGAATATATCGATTTCATTAGTTGTTGGTTGAGAACGATATTGGCCCGCCCGCGAAAATTAACTTGAACTGCTAATAACTTCTGAACAATTGATCGTAGCGAACACAATTATTTGCATTTTAATGAAACATGTTGAATGCTTCAAGAATATGTCGGTTTCACTAGTTGTTGTTTGAGAACCATATTGGCCCGCCCGCGAGTATTAAATTGAACTGTTTATAACTTCTGAACAAATTATCATAGAGTGCGTAAAATATTTGCATATTAATCAGCATGTTGCATGCTACAAGAATATATCGATTTCACTAGTTATTGTTTGAGAACCATGTTGGCCCACCCGCGAAAACTAATTCATCTGCTTACAATTTCTGAACAAATGATCGTAGAGAACCCAATTATTTGCATTTTAATGAAACATGTTGTATGCTACAAGTATATGTCGGTTTTACTATTTGTTTTTTGGAACCATATTGGCCCGCCCGCGAGTATTGACTTGTTCTGCTTATAACGTCTGAAAAAATGATCGTAGTGAGCGTAATAGTTTTGCATATTAATTAGCATTTTGCATGCTACAAGAATATATCGATTTCACTAGTTGTTGGTTGAGAACCATATTGGTGCGCCCTCGAAAATTAACTTGAACTGCTTTAAACTTCTGAACAATTGATCGTAGAGAACACAATAATTTGCATTTAAATCAAACATGTTGTATGCTACAAGTTATGTCGGTTTCACTAGTTGTTTTTAGAAAACCATTTTGGCCCGCCCGCTAAATCTAACTTCAACTCAACTTCAACTCCTTATAACTTCTGAACATTTGATCGTAGAAAGCGTAATAATTTTGCATATTAATCAGCATGCTGCATGCTACAAGAATATATCGATTTCACTAGTTGTTGGTTGAGAACCATATTGGCCCGCCCGTGAAAATCAACTTGAACTGCTTATAACTCCTGAACGATTGATCGTAGAGCACACAATTATTTGCATTTTAATGAAACATGTTGAATGCTACAAGAATATGTCGGTTTCACTAGTTGTTTTTAGAAAACCATATTGGCCCGTCCCAGAGTATTAACTTGAACTGTTTATAACTCCTGAACAATTGATCGTAGAGCACACAATTATTTGCATTTTAATGAAACATGTTGAATGCTACAAGAATATGTCGGTTTCACTAGTTGTTTTTAGAAAACCATTTTGGCCTGCCCGCTAAATCTAACTTCAACTCAACTTCAACTCCTTATAACTTCTGAACATTTGATCGTAGAAAGCGTAATAATTTTGCATATTAATCAGCATGCTGCATGCTACAAGAATATATCGATTTCACTAGTTGTTGGTTGAGAACCATATTGGCCCGCCCGCGAAAATCAACTTGAACTGCTTATAACTCCTGAGCAATTGATCGTAGAGAACACAATTATTTGCATTTTAATGAAAGATGTTGAATGCTACAAGAATATGTCGGTTTCACTAGTTGTTTTTAGAAAACCATTTTGGCCCGCCCGCCAAAACTAATTTCAACTCCTGATAACTTCTGAACAATTGATCGTAGAAAGCGTAATAATTCTGCATATTAAACAGCATGTTGCATGCTACAAGAATATATCGATTTCATTAGTTTTTGGTTGAGAGCCATATTGGCCCGCCCGCGAAAATCAACTTGAACTGCTTATAACTCCTGAACAATTGATCGTAGAGCACACAATTGTTTGCATTTTAATGAAATATGTTGAATGCTACAAGAATATGTCGGTTTCACTAGTTGTTTTTAGAAAACCATTTTGGCCCGCCCGCCAAAACTAATTTCAACTCCTGATAACTTCTGAACAATTGATCGTAGAAAGCGTAATAATTCTGCATATTAAACAGCATGTTGCATGCTACAAGAATATATCGATTTCATTAGTTTTTGGTTGAGAACCATATTGGCCCGCCCGCGAAAATCAACTTGAACTGCTTATAACTCCTGAACAATTGATCGTAGAGAACACAATTATTTGCATTTCAATCAAACATGTTGTATGCTACAAGAATATGTCGCTTTCACTAGTTACTGTTTGAGTACCATTTTGGCCCGCCCGCCAAAACTAACTTCAACTCCTTATAACTTCTGAACAAATGATCGTAGAGAGCGTTATAATTTTGCATATTAATCAGCATGTTGCATGCTACAAGAATATATCGATTTCATTGGTTGCTGGTTGAGAACCATATTGGCCAGCCCGCGAAAATAAATTGAACTGCTTATAACTCCTGAACAATTGATAGTAGAGAGCACAATTATTTGCATTTTAATGAAACATATTGAATGCTACAAGAATATATCGATTTCACTAGTTGTTGTTTGAGTACCATATTGGCCCGCCCGCGAAAATCAACTTGAACTGCTTATAACTCCTGAACAATTGATCGTAGAGAACACAATTATTTGCATTTTAATGAAACATGTTGATTGCTACAAGAATATGTCGGTCTCACTAGTTTTTTTGAAAACCATTTAGGCCCGCCCGCGAGTATTAACTTGAACTGTTTATAACTTCTGAACAAATGATCGTAGTGAGCGTAATAATTTTGCATATTAATCAGCATATTGCATGCTACAAGAATATATCCATTTCAATAGTTGTTGGTTGAGAACCATGTTGGCCCGCCCTCGAAAATTAAATAGAACTGCTTATAACTTCTGAACAATTGATCTTAGAGAACACAATTATTTGCATTTCAATGAAACATGTTGTATACTACAAGAATATGTCGGTTTCACTAGTTATTGTTTGAGAACCTCTTTGTCCCGCCCGCCAAAACTAACTTCAAGTCCTTATAACTTCTGAACAAATGATCGTAGAGAGCTTAATAATTTTGCATATTAATCAGCATGTTGCATGCTACAAGAATATATCGATTTCATTAGTTGTTGGATGAGAAGCATATTGGCCCGCCCGCGGAAATTAACTTGAACTGCTTATAACTTCTGAACAATTGATCGTAGCGAACACAATTATTTGCATTTTAATGAAACATGATGAATGCTTCAAGAATATGTCGGTTTCACTAGTTGTTGTTTGAGAACCATATTGGCCCGCCCGCGAATATTAAATTGAACTTCTTATAACTACTGAACAAATGATCTTAGAGAGCGTAATAAATTTGCATATTAATCAGCATGTTGCATGCTACAAGAATATATCGATTTCACTAGTTGTTGGTTGAGAACCATATTGGCCCGCCCGCGAAAATTAATTTGAACTGCTGATAACTTCTGAACAAATAATCGTAGAAAGCGTAATAATTTTGCATATTAATCAGCATGTTGCATGCTACAAGAATATATCGATTTCACTAGTTGTTGGTTGAGAACCATATTGGCCCGCCCGCGAAAATCAATTTGAACTGCTTATAACTTCTGAACAATTGATCGTAGAGAACACAAATATTTGCATTTTAATGAAAGATGTTGAATGCTATAAGAATATGTCGGTTTCACTAGTTGTTATTTGAGAACAGTATTGGCCCGTCCGCGAGTATTAATTTGAACTGCTTATAACTTCTGAACAATTGATCGTAGAGCACACAATTATTTGCATTTTAATGAAACATTTTGAGTGCTACACAATATGTCGGTTTCACTAGTTGTCTTTAGAAAACAATTTTGGCCCACCCGCTAAAACTAACTTCAACTCCTTATAACTTCTGAACAAATGATCCTAGAGAGCGTAATAAATTTGCATATTAATCAGCATGTTGCATGCTACAAGAATATATCGATTTCACTAGTTGTTGGTTGAGAACCATATTGGCCCGCCCGCGAAAATCAAATTGAACTGCTTATAACTCCTGAACAATTGATCGTAGAGACCACAATTATTTGCATTTTAATCTAACATGTTGTATGCAACAAGAATATGTCAGTTTCATTAGTTATTGTTCGAGAACCATATTGGCCCGCCCACGAGTATTAAATTGAACTGCTTATAAGTTCTGAGCAAATGATCGTAGAAAACTCGATTGTTTTGCATATTAATAAACATGTAGCTAGCTACAAGAATATATAGATTTCACTTGTTATTGTTTGAGAACCATGTTGGCCCACCCGCGAAAACTAATTCAACTGCTTACAATTTCTGAACATATGATCGTAGAGAACCCAATTATTTGCATTTTAATGAAACATGTTGTATGCTACAAGTATATGTCGGTTTTACTATTTGTTTTTTGGAACCATATTGTCCCGCCCGCGAGTATTGACTTGTTCTGCTTATAACGTCTGAAAAGATGATCGTAGTGAGCGTAATAGTTTTGCATATTAATCAGCATTTTGCATGCTACAAGAATATATCGATTTCACTAGTTGTTGGTTGAGAACCATATTGGTGCGCCCTCGAAAATTAACTTGAACTGCTTTAAACTTCTGAACAATTGATCGTAGAGAACACAATTATTTGCATTTAAATCAAACATGTTGTATGCTACAAGATATGTCGGTATCACTAGTTATGGTTTGAGAACGATTTTGGCCCGCCCGCCAAAACTAACTTCAACTCCTTATAACTTCTGAACAAATGATCGTGGAGAGCGTAATAATTTTGCATATTAATCAGCATGTTTCATGCTACAAGAATATATCGATTTCATTAGTTGTTGGTTGAGAACCATATTGGCCCGCCCGCGAAAATTAACTTGAACTGCTAATAACTTCTGAACAATTGATCGTAGCGAACACAATTATTTGCATTTTAATGAAACATGTTGAATGCTTCAAGAATATGTCGGTTTCATTAGTTGTTGTTTGAGAACCATATTGGCCCGCCCGCGAGTATTAAATTGAACTGTTTATAACTTCTGAACAAATTATCATAGAGAGCGTTAAAAATATTTGCATATTAATCAGCATGTTGCATGCTACAAGAATATATAGATTTCACTAGTTATTGTTTGAGAACCATGTTGGCCCACCCGCGAAAACTTATTTATCTGCTTACAATTTCTGAACAAATGATCGTAGAGAACCCAATTATTTGCATTTTAATGAAACATGTTGTATGCTACAAGTATATGTCGGTTTTACTATTTGTTTTTTGGAACCATATTGGCCCACCCGCGAGTATTGACTTGTTCTGCTTATAACGTCTGAAAAAATGATCGTAGTGTGCGTAATAGTTTTCCATATTAATCAGCATTTTGCATGCTACAAGAATATATTGATTTCACTAGTTGTTGGTTGAGAACCATATTGGTGCGCCCTCGAAAATTAACTTGAACTGCTTTAAACTTCTGAACAATTGATCGTAGAGAACACAATTATTTGCATTTAAATCAAACATGTTGTATGCTACAAGTTATGTCGGTTTCACTAGTTGTTTTTAGAAAACCATTTTGGCCCGCCCGCTAAATCTAACTTCAACTCATCTTCAACTCCTTATAACTTCTGAACATTTTATCGTAGAAAACGTAATAATTTTGCATATTAATCAGCATGCTGCATGCTACAAGAATATATCGATTTCACTAGTTGTTGGTTGAGAACCATATTGGCCCGCCCGTGAAAATCAACTTGAACTGCTTATAACTCCTGAACAATTGATCGTAGAGAGCATAATTATTTGCATTTTAATGAAACAGATTGAATGCTACAAGAATATATCGATTTCACTAGTTGTTGTTTGAGAACCATATTGGCCCGCCCGCGAAAATCAACTTGAACTGCTTAAAACTCCTGAACAATTGATCGTAGAGAACACAATTATTTGCATTTTAATGAAACATGTTGATTGCTACAAGAATATGTCGGTCTCACTAATTTTTTAGAAAACCATTTTGGCCCGCCCGCGAGTATTAACTTGAACTGTTTATAACTTCTGAACAAATGATCGTAGTGAGCGTAATAATTTTGCATATTAATCAGCATATTGCATGCTACAAGAATATATCCATTTCACTAGTTGTTGGTTGAGAACCATGTTGGCCCGCCCTCGAAAATTAAATAGAACTGCTTATAACTTCTGAACAATTGATCTTAGAGAACACAATTATTTGCATTTCAATGAAACATGTTGTATACTACAAGAATATGTCGGTTTCACTAGTTATTGTTTGAGAACCTCTTTGTCCCGCCCGCCAAAACTAACTTCAAGTCCTTATAACTTCTGAACAAATGATCGTAGAGAGCTTAATAATTTTGCATATTAATCAGCATGTTGCATGCTACAAGAATATATCGATTTCATTAGTTGTTGGTTGAGAAGCATATTGGCCCGCCCGCGGAAATTAACTTGAACTGCTTATAACTTCTGAACAATTGATCGTAGAGAACACAATTATTTGCATTTTAATGAAACATGATGAATGCTTCAAGAATATGTCGGTTTCACTAGTTGTTGTTTGAGAACCATATTGGCCCGCCCGCGAATATTAAATTGAACTTCTTATAACTTCTGAACAAATGATCTTAGAGAGCGTAATAAATTTGCATATTAATCAGCATGTTGCATGCTACAAGAATATATCGATTTCACTAGTTGTTGGTTGAGAACCATATTGGCCCGCCCGCGAAAATTAATTTGAACTGCTTATAACTTCTGAACAAATAATCGTAGAAAGCGTAATAATTTTGCATATTAATCAGAATGTTGCATGCTACAAGAATATATCGATTTCACTAGTTGTTGGTTGAGAACCATATTGGTGCGCCCTCGAAAATTAACTTGAACTGCTTTAAACTTCTGAACAATTGATCGTAGAGAACACAATTATTTGCATTTAAATCAAACATGTTGTATGCTACAAGTTATGTCGGTTTCACTAGTTATTGTTTGAGAACCATTTTGGCCCGCCCGCCAAAACTAACTTCAACTCCTTATAACTTCTGAACAAATGATCGTGGAGAGCGTAATAATTTTGCATATTAATCAGCATGTTTCATGCTACAAGAATATATCGATTTCATTAGTTGTTGGTTGAGAACCATATTGGCCCGCCCGCGAAAATTAACTTGAATTGCTAATAACTTCTGAACAATTGATCGTAGCGAACACAATTATTTGCATTTTAATGAAACATGTTGAATGCTTCAAGAATATGTCGGTTTCA
The DNA here is from genome assembly GCF_977018435.1 of Lepisma saccharinum. Taxonomy (NCBI): domain Eukaryota; kingdom Metazoa; phylum Arthropoda; class Insecta; order Zygentoma; family Lepismatidae; genus Lepisma; species Lepisma saccharinum. The sequence continues at coordinate 1,841,352 of NW_028142885.1, forward strand.
CTAGTTGTTGTTTGAGAACCATATTGGCCCGCCCGCGAGTATTAAATTGAACTGTTTATAACTTCTGAACAAATTATCATAGAGAGCGTAAAATATTTGCATATTAATCAGCATGTTGCATGCTACAAGAATATATCGATTTCACTAGGTATTGTTTGAGAACCATGTTGGCCCACCCGCGAAAACTAATTCATCTGCTTACAATTTCTGAACAAATGATCGTAGAGAACCCAATTATTTGCATTTTAATGAAACATGTTGTATGCTACAAGTATATGTCGGTTTTACTATTTGTTTTTTGGAACCATATTGGCCCGCCCACGAGTATTGACTTGTTCTGCTTATAACGTCTGAAAAAATGATCGTAGTGAGCGTAATAGTTTTGCATATTAATCAGCATTTTGCATGCTACAAGAAAATATCGATTTCACTAGTTGTTGGTTGAGAACCATATTGGTGCGCCCTCGAAAATTAACTTGAACTGCTTTAAACTTCTGAACAATTAATCGTAGAGAACACAATTATTTGCATTTAAATCAAACATGTTGTATGCTACAAGTTATGTCGGTTTCACTAGTTGTTTTTGGAAAACAATTTTGGCCCGCCCGCTAAATCTAACTTCAACTCAACTTCAACTCCTTATAACTTCTGAACATTTGATCGTAGAAAGCGTAATAATTTTGCATATTAATCAGCATGCTGCATGCTACAAGAATATATCGATTTCACTAGTTGGTGGTTGAGAACCATATTGGCCCGCCCGTGAAAATCAACTTGAACTGCTTATAACTCCTGAACGATTGATCGTAGAGCACCCAATTATTTGCATTTTAATGAAACATGTTGAATGCTACAAGAATATGTCGGATTCACTAGATGTTTTTAGAAAACCATATTGGCCCGTCCGAGAGTATTAACTTTAACTGTTTATAACTTCTGAACAAATGATCCTAGAGAGCGTTATAAATTTGCATATTAATCAGCATGTTGCATGCTACAAGAATATATCGATTTCACTAGTTTGTTGGTTGAGAACCATATTGGCCTGCTCGCGAAAATCAACTTGAACTGCTTATAACTCCTGAACAATTGATCGTAGAGAGCACAATTATTTGCATTTTAATGAAACATGTTGAATGCTACAAGAATATGTCAGTTTCACTAGTTGTTATTTGAGAACCATATTGGCCCGCCCGCGAAAATCAACTTGAACTGCTTATAACTCCTGAACAATTGATCGTAGAGAGCACAATTATTTGCATTTTAATGAAACAGATTGAATGCTACAAGAATATATCGATTTCACTAGTTGTTGTTTGAGAACCATATTGGCCCGCTCGCGAAAATCAACTTGAACTGCTTGTAACTCCTGAACAATTGATCGTAGAGAGCACAATTAATTGCATTTTAATGAAACATGTTGAATGCTACAAGAATATGTCAGTTTCACTAGTTGTTATTTGAGAACCATATTGGCCCGCCCGCGAAAATCAACTTGAACTGCTTATAACTCCTGAACAATTGATCGTAGAGAACACAATTATTTGCATTTTAATGAAACATGTTGATTGCTACAAGAATATGTCGGTCTCACTAATTTTTTAGAAAACCATTTTGGCCCGCCCGCGAGTATTAACTTGAACTGTTTATAACTTCTGAACAAATGATCGTAGTGAGCGTAATAATTTTGCATATTAATCTGCATATTGCATGCTACAAGAATATATCCATTTCACTAGTTGTTGGCTGAGAACCATGTGGGCCCGCCCTTGAAAATTAAATAGAACTGCTTATAACTTCTGAACAATTGATCTTAGAGAACACAATTATTTGCATTTCAATGAAACATGTTGTATACTACAAGAATATGTCGGTTTCACTAGTTATTGTTTGAGAACCTCTTTGTCCCGCCCGCCAAAACTAACTTCAAGTCCTTAAAACTTCTGAACAAATGATCGTAGAGAGCTTAATAATTTTGCATATTAATCAGCATGTTGCATGCTACAAGAATATATCGATTTCATTAGTTGTTGGTTGAGAAGCATATTGGCCCGCCCGCGGAAATTAACTTGAACTGCTTATATCTTCTGAACAATTGATCGTAGAGAACACAATTATTTGCATTTTAATGAAACATGATGAATGCTTCAAGAATATGTCGGTTTCACTAGTTGTTGTTTGAGAACCATATTGGCCCGCCCGCGAATATTAAATTGAACTTCTTATAACTTCTGAACAAATGATCTTAGAGAGCGTAATAAATTTGCATATTAATCAGCATGTTGCATGCTACAAGAATATATCGATTTCACTAGTTGTTGGTTGAGAACCATATTGGCCCGCCCGCGAAAATTAATTTGAACTGCTTATAACTTCTGAACAAATAATCGTAGAAAGCGTAATAATTTTGCATATTAATCAGAATGTTGCATGCTACAAGAATATATCGATTTCACTAGTTGTTGGTTGAGAACCATATTGGCCCGCCCGCGAAAATCAACTTGAACTGTTTATAACTTCTGAACAATTGATTGTAGCGAACACAATCATTTGCATTTTAATGAGACATGTTGAATGCTTCAAGAATATGTCGGTTTCACTAGTTGTTGTTTGAGAACCATATTGGCCCGCCCGCGAGTATTAAATTGAAATGCTTATAACTTCTGAACAAATGATCCTAGAGAGCGTAAAATAAATTTGCATATTAATCAGCATGTTGCATGCTACAAGAATATATCGATTTCACAAGATGTTGGTTGAGATCCATATTGGCCCGCCCGCGAAAATCAACTTGAACTGCTTATAACTCCTGAACAATTGATAGTAGAAAACAATTATTTGCATTTTAATGAAACATGTTGAATGCTACAAAAATATGTCGGTTTCACTAGTTGTTTTTAGAAAAACATTTTGGCGCGCCCGCTAAAACTAACTTCAACTCCTTATAACTTCTGAACAATTGATCGTAGAAAGCGTAATAATTTTGCATATTAATCAGCATGCTGCATGCTACAAGAATATATCGATTTCATTAGTTGTTGGTTGAGAAGCATATTGGCCCGCCCGCAGAAATTAACTTGAACTGCTTATAACTTCTGAACAATTGATCGTAGCGAACACAATTATTTGCATTTTAATGAAACATGTTGAATGCTTCAAGAATATGTCGGTTTCACTAGTTGTTGTTTGAGAACCATATTGGCCCGCCCGCGAATATGAAATTGAACTTCTTATTACTTCTGAACAAATGATCTTAGAGAGCGTAATAAATTTGCATATTAATCAGCATGTTGCATGCTACAAGAATATATCGATTTCACTAGTTGTTGGTTGAGAAGCATATTGGCCCGCCCGCAGAAATTAACTTGAACTGCTTATAACTTCTGAACAATTGATCGTAGCGAACACAATTATTTGCATTTTAATGAAACATGTTGAATGCTTCAAGAATATGTCAGTTTCATTAGTTATTGTTTGAGAACCATATTGGCCCGCCCACGAGTATTAAATTGAACTGCTTATAAGTTCTGAGCAAATGATCGTAGAAAACTCGATTGTTTTGCATATTAATAAACATGTAGCTAGCTACAAGAATATATAGATTTCACTAGTTATTGTTTGAGAACCATGTTGGCCCACCCGCGAAAACTAATTCAACTGCTTACAATTTCTGAACATATGATCGTAGAGAACCCAATTATTTGCATTTTAATGAAACATGTTGTATGCTACAAGTATATGTCGGTTTTACTATTTGTTTTTTGGAACCATATTGTCCCGCCCGCGAGTATTGACTTGTTCTGCTTATAACGTCTGAAAAGATGATCGTAGTGAGCGTAATAGTTTTGCATATTAATCAGCATTTTGCATGCTACAAGAATATATCGATTTCACTAGTTGTTGGTTGAGAACCATATTGGTGCGCCCTCGAAAATTAACTTGAACTGCTTTAAACTTCTGAACAATTGATCGTAGAGAACACAATTATTTGCATTTAAAAAAACATGTTGTATGCTACAAGTTATGTCGGTTTCACTAGTTATTGTTTGAGAACCATTTTGGCCCGCCCGCCAAAACTAACTTCAACTCCTTATAACTTCTGAACAAATGATCGTGGAGAGCGTAATAATTTTGCATATTAATCAGCATGTTTCATGCTACAAGAATATATCGATTTCATTAGATGTTGGTTGAGAACCATATTGGTGCGCCCTCGAAAATTAACTTGAACTGCTTTAAACTTCTGAACAATTGATCGTAGAGAACACAATTATTTGCATTTAAATCAAACATGTTGTATGCTACAAGTTATGTCGGTTTCACTAGTTGTTTTTAGAAAACCATTTTGGCCCGCCCGCTAAATCTAACTTCAACTCAACTTCAACTCCTTATAACTTCTGAACATTTGATCGTAGAAAGCGTAATAATTTTGCATATTAATCAGCGTGCTGCATGCTACAAGAATATATCGATTTCACTAGTTGTTGGTTGAGAACCATATTGGCCCGCCCGTGAAAATCAACTTGAACTGCTTATAACTCCTGAACGATTGATCGTAGAGCACACAATTATTTGCATTTTAATGAAACATGTTGAATGCTACAAGAATATGTCGGATTCACTAGTTGTTTTTAGAAAACCATATTGGCCCGTCCGAGAGTATTAACTTGAACTCTTTATAACTTCTGAACAAATGATCCTAGAGAGCGTTATAAATTTGCATATTAATCAGCATGTTGCATGCTACAAGAATATATCGATTTCACTAGTTTGTTGGTTGAGAACCATGTTGGCCCGCCCTCGAAAATTAATTTGAACTGCTTATAACTTCTGAACAAATAATCGTAGAAAGCGTAATAATTTTGCATATTAATCAGAATGTTGCATGCTACAAGAATATATCGATGTCATTAGTTGTTGGTTGAGAAGCATATTGGCCCGCCCGCGGAAATTAACTTGAACTGCTTATAACTTCTGAACAATTGATCGTAGAGAACACAATTATTTGCATTTTAATGAAACATGATGAATGCTTCAAGAATATGTCGGTTTCACTTGTTGTTGTTTGAGAACCATATTGGCCCTACCGCGAATATTAAATTGAACTTCTTATAACTTCTGAACAAATGATCTTAGAGAGCGTAATAAATTTGCATATTAATCAGCATGTTGCATGCTACAAGAATATATCGATTTCACTAGTTGTTGGTTGAGAACCATATTGGCCCGCCCGCGAAAATTAATTTGAACTGCTTATAACTTCTGAACAAATAATCGTAGAAAGCGTAATAATTTTGCATATTAATCAGAATGTTGCATGCTACAAGAATATATCGATTTCACTAGTTGTTGGTTGAGAACCATATTGGCCCGCCCGCGAAAATCAAATTGAACTGCTTATAACTCCTGAACAATTGATCGTAGAGACCACAATTATTTGCATTTTAATCTAACATGTTGTATGCAACAAGAATATGTCAGTTTCATTAGTTATTGTTTGAGAACCATATTGGCCCGCCCACGAGTATTAAATTGAACTGCTTATAAGTTCTGAGCAAATGATCGTAGAAAACTCGATTGTTTTGCATATTAATAAACATGTAGCTAGCTACAAGAATATATAGATTTCACTAGTTATTGTTTGAGAACCATGTTGGCCCACCCGTGAAAACTAATTCAACTGCTTACAATTTCTGAACATATGATCGTAGAGAACCCAATTATTTGCATTTTAATGAAACATGTTGTATGCTACAAGTATATGTCGGTTTTACTATTTGTTTTTTGGAACCATATTGTCCCGCCCGCGAGTATTGACTTGTTCTGCTTATAACGTCTGAAAAGATGATCGTAGTGAGCGTAATAGTTTTGCATATTAATCAGCATGTTGCATGCTACAAGAATATATCGATTTCACTAGTTGTTGGTTGAGAACCATATTGGTGCGCCCTCGAAAATTAACTTGAACTGCTTTAAACTTCTGAACAATTGATTGTAGAGAACACAATTATTTGCATTTAAATCAAACATGTTGTATGCTACAAGTTATGTCGGTTTCACTAGTTATTGTTTGAGAACCATTTTGGCCCGCCCGCCAAAACTAACTTCAACTCCTTATAACTTCTGAACAAATGATCGTGGAGAGCGTAATAATTTTGCATATTAATCAGCATGTTTCATGCTACAAGAATATATCGATTTCATTAGTTGTTGGTTGAGAACCATATTGGCCCGCCCGCGAAAATTAACTTGAACTGCTAATAACTTCTGAACAATTGATCGTAGCGAACACAATTATTTGCATTTTAATGAAACATGTTGAATGCTTCAAGAATATGTCGGTTTCACTAGTTGTTGTTTGAGAACCATATTGGCCCGCCCGCGAGTATTAAATTGAACTGTTTATAACTTCTGAACAAATTATCATAGAGAGCGTAAAATATTTGCATATTAATCAGCATGTTGCATGCTACAAGAATATATCGATTTCACTAGTTATTGTTTGAGAACCATGTTGGCCCACCCGCGAAAACTAATTCATCTGCTTACAATTTCTGAACAAATGATCGTAGAGAACCCAATTATTTGCATTTTAATGAAACATGTTGTATGCTACAAGTATATGTCGGTTTTACTATTTGTTTTTTGGAACCATATTGGCCCGCCCACGAGTATTGACTTGTTCTGCTTATAACGTCTGAAAAAATGATCGTAGTGAGCGTAATAGTTTTGCATATTAATCAGCATTTTGCATGCTACAAGAAAATATCGAATTCACTAGTTGTTGGTTGAGAACCATATTGGTGCGCCCTTGAAAATTAACTTGAACTGCTTTAAACTTCTGAACAATTGATCGTAGAGAACACAATTATTTGCATTTAAATCAAACATGTTGTATGCTACAAGTTATGTCGGTTTCACTAGTTGTTTTTAGAAAACCATTTTGGCCCGCCCGCTAAATCTAACTTCAACTCAACTTCAACTCCTTATAACTTCTGAACATTTGATCGTAGAAAGCGTAATAATTTTGCATATTAATCAGCATGCTGCATGCTACAAGAATATATCGATTTCACTAGTTGTTGGTTGAGAACCATATTGGCCCGCCCGTGAAAATCAACTTGAACTGCTTATAACTCCTGAACGATTGATCGTAGAGCACACAATTATTTGCATTTTAATGAAACATGTTGAATGCTACAAGAATATGTCGGATTCACTAGTTGTTTTTAGAAAACCATATTGGCCCGTCCGAGAGTATTAACTTGAACTGTTTATAACTTCTGAACAAATGATCCTAGAGAGCGTTATAAATTTGCATATTAATCAGCATGTTGCATGCTACAAGAATATATCGATTTCACTAGTTTGTTGGTTGAGAACCATATTGGCCTGCTCGCGAAAATCAACTTGAACTGCTTATAACTCCTGAACAATTGATCGTAGAGAGCACAATTATTTGCATTTTAATGAAACATGTTGAATGCTACAAGAATATGTCAGTTTCACTAGTTGTTATTTGAGAACCATATTGGCCCGCTCGAGAAAATCAACTTGAACTGCTTATAACTCCTGAACAATTGATCGTAGAGAGCACAATTATTTGCATTTTAATGAAACAGATTGAATGCTACAAGAATATATCGATTTCACTAGTTGTTGTTTGAGAACCATATTGGCCCGCTCGCGAAAATCAACTTGAACTGCTTATAACTCCTGAACAATTGATCGTAGAGAGCACAATTATTTGCATTTTAATGAAACATGTTGAATGCTACAAGAATATGTCGGTTTTACTATTTGTTTTTTGGAACCATATTGTCCCGCCCGCGAGTATTGACTTGTTCTGCTTATAGCGTCTGAAAAGATGATCGTAGTGAGCGTAATAGTTTTGCATATTAATCAGCATTTTGCATGCTACAAGAATATATCGATTTCACTAGTTGTTGGTTGAGAACCATATTGGTGCGCCCTCGAAAATTAACTTGAACTGCTTTAAACTTCTGAACAATTGATCGTAGAGAACACAATTATTTGCATTTAAAAAAACATGTTGTATGCTACAAGTTATGTCGGTTTCACTAGTTATTGTTTGAGAACCATTTTGGCCCGCCCGCCAAAACTAACTTCAACTCCTTATAACTTCTGAACAAATGATCGTGGAGAGCGTAATAATTTTGCATATTAATCAGCATGTTTCATGCTACAAGAATATATCGATTTCATTAGTTGTTGGTTGAGAACCATATTGGCCCGCTCGCGAAAATTAACTTGAACTGCTTATAACTTCTGAACAATTGATCGTAGAGAACACAATTATTTGCATTTTAATGAAACATGATGAATGCTTCAAGAATATGTCGGTTTCACTAGTTGTTGTTTGAGAACCATATTGGCCCGCCCGCGAATATTAAATTGAACTTCTTATAACTTCTGAACAAATGATCTTAGAGAGCGTAATAAATTTGCATATTAATCAGCATGTTGCATGCTACAAGAATATATCGATTTCACTAGTTGTTGGTTGAGAACCATATTGGCCCGCCCGCGAAAATTAATTTGAACTGCTTATAACTTCTGAACAAATAATCGTAGAAAGCGTAATAATTTTGCATATTAATCAGAATGTCGCATGCTACAAGAATATATCGATTTCACTAGTTGTTGGTTGAGAACCATATTGGCCCGCCCGCGAAAATCAAATTGAACTGCTTATAACTCCTGAACAATTGATCGTAGAGACCACAATTATTTCCATTTTAATCTAACATGTTGTATGCAACAAGAATATGTCAGTTTCATTAGTTATTGTTTGAGAACCATATTGGCCCGCCCACGAGTATTAAATTGAACTGCTTATAAGTTCTGAGCAAATGATCGTAGAAAACTCGATTGTTTTGCATATTAATAAACATGTAGCTAGCTACAAGAATATATATAATTCACTAGTTATTGTTTGAGAACCATGTTGGCCCACCCGCGAAAACTAATTCAACTGCTTACAATTTCTGAACATATGATCGTAGAGAACCCAATTATTTGCATTTTAATGAAACATGTTGTATGCTACAAGTATATGTCGGTTTTACTATTTGTTTTTTGGAACCATATTGTCCCGCCCGCGAGTATTGACTTGTTCTGCTTATAACGTCTGAAAAGATGATCGTAGTGAGCGTAATAGTTTTGCATATTAATCAGCATTTTGCATGCTACAAGAATATATCGATTTCACTAGTTGTTGGTTGAGAACCAAATTGGTGCGCCCTCGAAAATTAACTTGAACTGCTTTAAACTTCTGAACAATTGATCGTAGAGAACACAATTATTTGCATTTAAATCAAACATGTTGTATGCTACAAGTTATGTCGGTTTCACTAGTTATTGTTTGAGAACCATTTTGGCCCGCCCGCCAAAACTAACTTCAACTCCTTATAACTTCTGAACATTTGATCGTAGAAAGCGTAATAATTTTGCATATTAATCAGCATGCTGCATGCTACAAGAATATATCGATTTCACTAGTTGTTGGTTGAGAACCATATTGGCCCGCCCGTGAAAATCAACTTGAACTGCTTATAACTCCTGAACGATTGATCGTAGAGCACACAATTATTTGCATTTTAATGAAACATGTTGAATGCTACAAGAATATGTCGGATTCACTAGTTGTTTTTAGAAAACCATATTGGCCCGTCCGAGAGTATTAACTTGAACTGTTTATAACTTCTGAACAAATGATCCTAGAGAGCGTTATAAATTTGCATATTAATCAGCATGTTGCATGCTACAAGAATATATAGATTTCACTAGTTATTGTTTGAGAACCATGTTGGCCCACCCGCGAAAACTAATTCATCTGCTTACAATTTCTGAACAAATGATCGTAGAGAACCCAATTATTTGCATTTTAATGAAACATGTTGTATGCTACAAGTATATGTCGGTTTTACTATTTGTTTTTTGGAACCATATTGGCCCGCCCGCGAGTATTGACTTGTTCTGCTTATAACGTCTGAAAAAATGATCGTAGTGAGCGTAATAGTTTTGCATATTAATCAGCATTTTGCATGCTACAAGAATATATCGATTTCACTAGTTGTTGGTTGAGAACCATATTGGTGCGCCCTCGAAAATTAACTTGAACTGCTTTAAACTTCTGAACAATTGATCGTAGAGAACACAATTATTTGCATTTAAATCAAACATGTTGTATGCTACAAGTTATGTCGGTTTCACTAGTTGTTTTTAGAAAACCATTTTGGCCCGCCCGCTAAATCTAACTTCAACTCAACTTCAACTCCTTATAACTTCTGAACATTTGATCGTAGAAAGCGTAATAATTTTGCATATTAATCAGCATGCTGCATGCTACAAGAATATATCGATTTCACTAGTTGTTGGTTGAGAACCATATTGGCCCGCCCGTGAAAATCAACTTGAACTGCTTATAACTCCTGAACGATTGATCGTAGAGCACACAATTATTTGCATTTTAATGAAACATGTTGAATGCTACAAGAATATGTCGGATTCACTAGTTGTTTTTAGAAAACCATATTGGCCCGTCCGAGAGTATTAACTTGAACTGTTTATAACTTCTGAACAAATGATCCTAGAGAGCGTTATAAATTTGCATATTAATCAGCATGTTGCATGCTACAAGAATATATCGATTTCACTAGTTTGTTGGTTGAGAACCATATTGGCCCGCTCGCGAAAATCAACTTGAACTGCTTATAACTCCTGAACAATTGATCGTAGAGAGCACAATTATTTGCATTTTAATGAAACATGTTGAATGCTACAAGAATATGTCAGTTTCACTAGTTGTTATTTGAGAACCATATTGGCCCGCCCGCGAAAATCAATTTGAACTGCTTATAACTCCTGAACAATTGATCGTAGAGAGCACAATTATTTGCATTTTAATGAAACAGATTGAATGCTACAAGAATATATCGATTTCACTAGTTGTTGTTTGAGAACCATATTGGCCCGCTCGCGAAAATCAACTTGAACTGCTTATAACTCCTGAACAATTGATCGTAGAGAACACAATTATTTGCATTTTAATGAAACATGTTGATTGCTACAAGAATATGTCGGTCTCACTAATTTTTTAGAAAACCATTTTGGCCCGCCCGCGAGTATTAACTTGAACTGTTTATAACTTCTGAACAAATGATCGTAGTGAGCGTAATAATTTTGCATATTAATCAGCATATTGCATGCTACAAGAATATATCCATTTCACTAGTTGTTGGTTGAGAACCATGTTGGCCCGAACTCGAAAATTAAATAGAACTGCTTATAACTTCTGAACAATTGATCTTAGAGAACACAATTATTTGCATTTCAATGAAACATGTTGTATACTACAAGAATATGTCGGTTTCACTAGTTATTGTTTGAGAACCTCTTGGTCCCGCCCGCCAAAACTAACTTCAAGTCCTTATAACTTCTGAACAAATGATCGTAGAGAGCTTAATAATTTTGCATATTAATCAGCATGTTGCATGCTACAAGAATATATCGATGTCATTAGTTGTTGGTTGAGAAGCATATTGGCCCGCCCGCGGAAATGAACTTGAACTGCTTATAACTTCTGAACAATTGATCGTAGAGAACACAATTATTTGCATTTTAATGAAACATGATGAATGCTTCAAGAATATGTCGGTTTCACTAGTTGTTGTTTGAGAACCATATTGGCCCGCCCGCGAATATTAAATTGAACTTCTTATAACTTCTGAACAAATGATCTTAGAGAGCGTAATAAATTTGCATATTAATCAGCATGTTGCATGCTACAAGAATATATCGATTTCACTAGTTGTTGGTTGAGAACCATATTGGCCCGCCCGCGAAAATTAATTTGAACTGCTTATAACTTCTGAACAAATAATCGTAGAAAGCGTAATAATTTTGCATATTAATCAGAATGTTGCATGCTACAAGAATATATCGATTTCACTAGTTCTTGGTTGAGAACCATATTGGCCCGCCCGCGAAAATCAAATTGAACTGCTTATAACTCCTGAACAATTGATCGTAGAGAGCACAATTATTTCCATTTTAATCTAACATGTTGTATGCAACAAGAATATGTCAGTTTCATTAGTTATTGTTTGAGAACCATATTGGCCCGCCCACGAGTATTAAATTGAACTGCTTATAAGTTCTGAGCAAATGATCGTAGAAAACTCGATTGTTTTGCATATTAATAAACATGTAGCTAGCTACAAGAATATATAGAATTCACTAGTTATTGTTTGAGAACCATGTTGGCCCACCCGCGAAAACTAATTCAACTGCTTACAATTTCTGAACATATGATCGTAGAGAACCCAATTATTTGCATTTTAATGAAACATGTTGTATGCTACAAGTATATGTCGGTTTTACTATTTGTTTTTTGGAACCATATTGTCCCGCCCGCGAGTATTGACTTGTTCTGCTTATAACGTCTGAAAAGATGATCGTAGTGAGCGTAATAGTTTTGCATATTAATCAGCATTTTGCATGCTACAAGAATATATCGATTTCACTAGTTGTTGGTTGAGAACCATATTGGTGCGCCCTCGAAAATTAACTTGAACTGCTTTAAACTTCTGAACAATTGATCGTAGAGAACACAATTATTTGCATTTAAATCAAACATGTTGTATGCTACAAGTTATGTCTGTTTCACTAGTTATTGTTTGAAAACCATTTTGGCCCGCCCGCCAAAACTAACTTCAACTCCTTATAACTTCTGAACATTTGATCGTAGAAAGCGTAATAATTTTGCATATTAATCAGCATGCTGCATGCTACAAGAATATATCGATTTCACTAGTTGTTGGTTGAGAACCATATTGGCCCGCCCGTGAAAATCAACTTGAACTGCTTATAACTCCTGAACGATTGATCGTAGAGCACACAATTATTTGCATTTTAATGAAACATGTTGAATGCTACAAGAATATGTCGGATTCACTAGTTGTTTTTAGAAAACCATATTGGCCCGTCCGAGAGTATTAACTTGAACTGTTTATAACTTCTGAACAAATGATCCTAGAGAGCGTTATAAATTTGCATATTAATCAGCATGTTGCATGCTACAAGAATATATCGATTTCACTAGTTTGTTGGTTGAGAACCATATTGGCCCGCTCGCGAAAATCAACTTGAACTGCTTATAACTCCTGAACAATTGATCGAAGAGAGCACAATTATTTGCATTTTAATGAAACATGTTGAATGCTACAAGAATATGTCAGTTTCACTAGTTGTTATTTGAGAACCATATTGGCCCGCCCGCGAAAATCAACTTGAACTGCTTATAACTCCTGAACAATTGATCGTAGAGAGCACAATTATTTGCATTTTAATGAAACAGATTGAATGCTACAAGAATATATCGATTTCACTAGTTGTTGTTTGAGAACCATATTGGCCCGTCCGCGAAAATCAACTTGAACTGCTTATAACTCCTGAACAATTGATCGTAGAGAACACAATTATTTGCATTTTAATGAAACATGTTGATTGCTACAAGAATATGTCGGTCTCACTAATTTTTTAGAAAACCATTTTGGCCCGCCCGCGAGTATTAACTTGAACTGTTTATAACTTCTGAACAAATGATCGTAGTGAGCGTAATAATTTTGCATATTAATCAGCATATTGCATGCTACAAGAATATATCCATTTCACTAGTTGTTGGTTGAGAACCATGTTGGCCCGCCCTCGAAAATTAAATAGAACTGCTTATAACTTCTGAACAATTGATCTTAGAGAACACAATTATTTGCATTTCAATGAAACATGTTGTATACTACAAGAATATGTCGGTTTCACTAGTTATTGTTTGAGAACCTCTTTGTCCCGACCGCCAAAACTAACTTCAAGTCCTTATAACTTCTGAACAAATGATCGTAGAGAGCTTAATAATTTTGCATATTAATCAGCATGTTGCATGCTACAAGAATATATCGATTTCATTAGTTTTTGGTTGAGAAGCATATTGGCCCGCCCGCGGAAATTAACTTGAACTGCTTATAACTTCTGAACAATTGATCGTAGAGAACACAATTATTTGCATTTTAATGAAACATGATGAATGCCTCAAGAATATGTCGGTTTCACTAGTTGTTGTTTGAGAACCATATTGGCCCGCCCGCGAATATTAAATTGAACTTCTTATAACTTCTGAACAAATGATCTTAGAGAGCGTAATAAATTTGCATATTAATCAGCATGTTGCATGCTACAAGAATATATCGATTTCACTAGTTGTTGGTTGAGAACCATATTGGCCCGCCCGCGAAAATTAAATTGAACTGCTTATAACTTCTGAACAAATAATCGTAGAAAGCGTAATAATTTTGCATATTAATCAGAATGTTGCATGCTACAAGAATATATCGATTTCACTAGTTGTTGGTTGAGAACCATATTGGCCCGCCCGCGAAAATCAACTTGAACTGTTTATAACTTCTGAACAATTGATTGTAGCGAACACAATCATTTGCATTTTAATGAAACATGTTGAATGCTTCAAGAATATGTCGGTTTCACTAGTTGTTGTTTGAGAACCATATTGGCCCGCCCGCGAGTATTAAATTGAAATGCTTATAACTTCTGAACAAATGATCCTAGAGAGCGTAAAATAAATTTGCATATTAATCAGCATGTTGCATGCTACAAGAATATATCGATTTCACAAGATGTTGGTTGAGATCCATATTGGCCCGCCCGCGAAAATCAACTTGAACTGCTTATAACTCCTGAACAATTGATAGTAGAAAACAATTATTTGCATTTTAATGAAACATGTTGAATGCTACAAAAATATGTCGGTTTCACTAGTTGTTTTTAGAAAACCATTTTGGCGCGCCCGCTAAAACTAACTTCAACTCCTTATAACTTCTGAACAATTGATCGTAGAAAGCGTAATAATTTTGCATATTAATCAGCATGCTGCATGCTACAAGAATATATCGATTTCACTAGTTGTTGGTTGAGAACCATATTGGCCCGCCCGCGAAAATCAACTTGAACTGCTTTTAACTCCTGAACAATTAATCGTAGAGATCACAATTATTTCCATTTTAATGAAACATGTTGAATGCTACAAGAATATGTCGGTTTCACTAGTTGTTTTTAGAAAACCATATTGGCCCGTCCGAGAGTATTAACTTGAACTGTTTATAACTTCTGAACAAATGATCCTAGAGAGCGTAATAAATTTGCATATTAATCAGCATGTTGCATGCTACAAGAATATATCGATTTCATTAGTTGTTGGTTGAGAAGCATATTGGCCCGCCCGCAGAAATTAACTTGAACTGCTTATAACTTCTGAACAATTGATCGTAGCGAACACAATTATTTGCATTTTAACGAAACATGTTGAATGCTTCAAGAATATGTCGGTTTCACTAGTTGTTGTTAGAGAACCATATTGGCCCGCCCGAGAATATGAAATTGAACTTCTTATTACTTCTGAACAAATGATCTTAGAGAGCGTAATAAATTTGCATATTAATCAGCATGTTGCATGCTACAAGAATATATCGATTTCACTAGTTGTTGGTTGAGAACCTTATTGGCCCGCCCGCGAAAATTAATTTGAACTGCTTATAACTTCTGAACAAATAATCGTAGAAAGCGTAATAATTTTGCATATTAATCAGCATGTTGCATGCTACAAGAATATATCGATTTCACTAGTTGTTGGTTGAGAACCATATTGGCCCGCCCGCGAAAATCAACTTGAACTGTTTATAACTTCTGAACAATTGATGGTAGCGAACACAATTATTTGCATTTTAATGAAAAATTTTGAATGCTTTAAGAATATGTCGGTTTCACTAGTTGTTGTTTGAGAACCATATTGGCCCGCCCGAGAAAATTAATTTGAACTGCTTATAACTTCTGAACAATTGATCGTAGAGCACACAATTATTTGCATTTTAATGAAACATTTTGAAAGCTACAAGAATATGTCGGTTTCACTAGTTGTTTATAGAAAACCATATTAGCCCGCGAGTATTAACTTGAACTATTTATAACTTCTGAACAAATGATCGTAGAGAGCGTAAAAAATGTGCATATTAATCAGCATGTTGCATGTTACAAGAATATATCGATTTCACTAGTTGTTGGTTGAAAAACATATTTTCCCGACCGCGAAAATCAACTTGAACTGCTTATAACTTCTGAAGAATTGATCGTAGAGATCACAATTATTATCATTTTAATCTAACATGTTGTATGCTACAAGAATATGACGGTTTCACTAGTTATTGTTTGAGAACCATTTTGGCCCGCCCGCCAAATCTAACTTCAACTCCTTATAACTTCTGAACAATTGATCGTAGAAATCGTAATAATTATGCATATTAAACAGCTTGTTACATGCTACAAGAATATATCGGTTTCACTAGTTGTTTATAGAAAACCATATTGGCCCGCCCGCGAGAATTAACTTGAACTGTTTATAACTTCTGAACAAATGATCCTAGAGAGCGTAATACATTTGCATATTAATCAGCATGTTGCATGCTACAAGAATATATCGATTTCAGTAGTTGTTGGTTGAGAACCATATTGGTCCGCCCGCGAAAATCAACTTGAACTGCTTATAACTCCTGAACAATTGATCGTAGAGAACACAATTATTTGCATTTTAATGAAACATTTTGAATGATTCAAGAATATGTCGGTTTCACTAGATGTTTTTAGAAAACCATTTTCGACCGCCCGCCAAAACTAATTTCAACTCCTTATAACTTCTGAACAATTGATCGTAGAAAGCGTAATAATTTTGCATATTAAACAGCATGTTGCATGCTACAAGAATATATCGATCTCATTAGTTTTTGGTTGAGAACCATATTGGCCCGCCTGCGAAAATCAACTTGAACTGCTTATAACTTCTGAACAATTGATCGTAGAGAACACAATTATTTGCATTTCAATCAAACATGTTGTATGCTAAAAGATTATGACGGTTTCACTAGTTATTGTTTGAGAACCATTTTGTCCCGCCCGCCAAAACTAACTTCAACTCCTTATAACTTCTGAACAAATGATCGTAGAGAGCTTAGTAATTTTGCATATTAATCAGCATGTTGCATGCTACAACAATATATCGATTTCACTAGTTGTTGGTTGAAAAACATACTTTCCCGCCCGCGAAAATCAACTTGAACTGCTTATAGCTTCTGAAGAATTGATCGTAGAGATCACAATTATTATCATTTTAATCTAACATGTTGTATGCTACAAGAATATGTCGGTTTTACTAGTTATTGTTTGAGAACCATTTTGGCCCGCCCGCCAAAACTAACTTCAACTCCTTATAACTTCTGAACGAATGATCGTAGAGAGCGTTATAATTTTGTATATTAAACAGCATGTTGCATGCTACAAGAATATATCGATTTCATTGGTTGTTGGTTGAGAACCATATTGGCCCGCCCGCGAAAATTAACTTGAACTGCTTATAACTTCTGAACAATTGATCGTAGCGAACACAATTATTTGCATTTTAATGAAACATGTTGAATGCTTCAAGAATATGTCGGTGTCACTAGTTGTTGTTTGAGAACCATATTGGCCCGCCCGCGAATATTAAATTGAACTGCTTATAACTTCTGAACAAATGATCTTAGAGAGCGTACTAAATTTGCATATTAATCAGCATGTTGCATGCTACAAGAATATATCGATTTCACTAGTTGTTGGTTGAGAACCATATTGGCCCACCCGCGAAAATCGATTTGAACTGTTTATAACTCCTGAACAATTGATCGTAGAGACCACAATTAATAGCATTTTAATCAAACATGTTGTATGCAACAAGAATATGTCGGTTTCACTAGTTGTTTTTAGAAAACCATATTGGCCCGCCCGCGAGTATTAACTTGAACTGATTATAACTTCGGAAAAAATGATCCTAGAGAGCGTAATAAATTTGCATATTAATCAGCATGTTGCATGCTACAAGAATATATCGATTTCACTAGTTGTTGGTTGAGAACCATATTGGCCCGCCCGCGAAAATCAACTTGAACTGCTTATATATCCTGAAAAATTGATCGTAGAGAACGCAATTATTTGCATTTTAATGAAACATGTTGATTGCTACAAGAATATGTCGGTTTCACTAGTTGTTTTTAGAAAACAATTTTGGCCCGCCCGCGAGTATTAACTTGAACTGTTTATAACTTCTGAACAAATGATCGTAGTGAGCGTAATAATTTTGCATATTAATCAGCATGTTGCATGCTACAAGAATATATCCATGTCACCAGTTGTTGGTTGAGAACCATATTGGCCTGCCCGCGAAAATCAACTTGAACTGCTTATAACTTCTGAACAATTGACGTAGCGAACACAATTATTTGCATTTTAATGAAACATGTTGAATGCTTCAAGAATATGTCGGTTTCACTAGTTGTTGTTTGAGAACCATATTGTCCCGCCCGCGAGTATTAAATTGAACTGCTTATAACTTTTGAACAAATGATCTTGAAGAGCGTAATCAATTTGCATATTAATCAGCATGTTGCATGCTACAAGAATATATCGATTTCACTAGTTGTTGGTTGAGAACCATATTGGCCCGCCCGCGAAAATTAATTTGAACTGCTTATAACTTCTGAACAAATAATCGTAGAAAGCGTAATAATTTTGCATATTAATCAGCATGTTGCATGCTACAAGAATATATGGATTTCACTAGTTGTTGTTTTAGAAATATATTGGCCTGCCCGTAAAAATTAACTTGAACTGCTTATAACTTCTGAACAATTGCTCGTAGAGCACACAATTATTTGCATTTTAATGAAACATTTTGAATGCTACAAGAATATGTCGGTTTCACTAGTTGTTTATAGAAAACCATATTAGCCCGCGAGTAATAATTTGAACTATTTATAACTTGTGAACAAATGATCCTAGAGAGCGTAATAAATTTGCATATTAATCAGCATGTTGCATGCTACAAGAATATATCGATTTCACTAGTTGTTGGTTGAGAACCATATTGGCTCGCCCTCGAAAATCAATTTCAACTGCTTATAACTTTTGAACAATTGATCGTAGAGAACACAGTTATTTGCATTTTAATGAAACATGTTGAATGCTACAAGAATATGTCGGTTTCACTAGTTGTTTTTAGAAAACCATTTTGGCCCGCCCGCCAAAACTAATTTCAACTCCTTATAACTTCTGAACAATTGATCGTAGAAAGCGTAATAATTTTGCATATTAAACAGCATGTTGCATGCTACAAGAATATATCGATATCATTAGTTTTTGGTTGAGAACCATATTGGCCCGCTGGCGAAAATCAACTTGAACTGCTTATAACTCCTGAACAATTGATCGTAGAACACACAATTATTTGCATTTTAATGAAACATGTTGAATGCTACACGAATATGTCGGTTTTACTAGTTGTTTTTAGAAAACCATATTGGCTCGTCCGAGAGTATTAACTTGAACTGTTTATAACTTCTGAACAAATTATCCTAGAGAGCGTAATAAATTTCCATATTAATCAGCATGTTGCATGCTACAAGAATATATCGATTTCACTAGTTGTTGGTTGAGAACAATATTGGCCCGCCCGCGAAAATCAACTTGAACTGCTTATAACTCCTGAACAATTGATCGTAGAGAACACAATTAATTGCATTTTAATGAAACATGTTGAATGCTACAAGAATATGTCGGTTTCACTAGTTGTTTTTAGAAAACCATATTGGCCCGCCCGCGAGTATTAATTTGGACTGTTTATAACTTCTCAACAAATGACCGTAGAGAGCGTAAAAAATTTGCATATTAATCAGCATGTTGCATGCTACAAGAATATATCGATTTCACTAGTTGTTGGTTGAAAAACATATTGGCCCGCCCGCGAGAATTAAATTGAACTGCTTATAAGTTCTGAGCAAATGATCGTAGAAAGCTCGATTGTTTTGCATATTAATAAACAAGTAGCTAGCTACAAGAATATATAGATTTCACTAGTTATTTTTGAGAACCATGTTGGCCCACCCGCGAAACTAATTCAATTGCTTACAATTTCTGAACAAATGATCGTAGAGAACACAATTATTTGCATTTCAATGAAACATGTTGTATGCTACAAGAATATGTCGGTTTTACTATTTGTTTCTTTAGAACCACATTGGCCCGCCCGCGAGTATTGACTTTTTCTGCTTATAACTTCTGAACAATTGATCGTAGAAAGCGTAATAATTTTGCATGTTAATCAGCATGTTACATGCTACAAGAATATATCGATTTCACTAGTTGTTGGTTGAGAACCATATTGGCCCGCCCGCGAAAATCAATTTGAACTGCTTATAACTCCTGAACAATTGATCGTAGAGAGCACAATTATTTGCATTTTAATGAAACATGTTGAATGCTACAAGAATATGTCGGTTTCACTAGTTGTTTTTAGAAAACCATTTTGGCCCGCCAGCGAGTATTAATTTGAACTGTTTATAACTTCTGAAAAAATGATCGTAGAGTGCGTTATAAATTTGCATGTTAATCACCATGTTGCATGCTACAAGAATATATCGATTTCACTTGTTCTTGGTTGAGAACCATATTGGCCGGCCGCAAAAATCAATTTAACTGCTTATAACTCCTTAACAATTGATCGTAGACAACACAATTATTTGCATTTTAATGAAACATGTTGAATGCTACAAGAATATGTCAGTTTCACTAGTTGTTATTTGAGAACCATAATGGCCGTCGGCGAGTATTAACTTGAACTGCTTATAGCTTCTGAACAAATGATCGTAGAGAGCGTAAAAAATGAGCATATTAATCAGCATGTTGCATGCTACAAGAATATATTGATTTCACTAGTTGTTGGTTGAAAAACATATTTTCCCGACCGCGAAAATCAACTTGAACTGCTTATAGCTTCTGAAGAATTGATCGTAGAGATCACAATTATTATCATTTTAATCTAACATGTTGTATGCTACAAGAATATGTCGGTTTCACTAGTTATTGTTTGAGAACCATTTTGGCCCGCCCGCCAAAACTAACTTCAACTCCTTATAACTTCTGAACAATTGATCGTAGAAATCGTAATAATTATGCATATTAAACAGCTTGTTACATGCTACAAGAATAAATCGGTTTCACTAGTTGTTTATAGAAAACCATATTGGCCCGCCCGCGAGAATTAACTTGAACTGTTTATAACTTCTGAACAAATGATCCTAGAGAGCGTAATACATTTGCATATTAATCAGCATGTTGCATGCAACAAGAATATATCGATTTCAGTAGTTGTTGGTTGAGAACCATATTGGTCCGCCCGCGAAAATCAACTTGAACTGCTTATAACTCCTGAACAATTGATCGTAGAGAACACAATTATTTGCATTTTAATGAAACATTTTGAATGATACAAGAATATGTCGGTTTCACTAGATGTTTTTAGAAAACCATTTTCGACCGCCCGCCAAAACTAATTTCAACTCCTTATAACTTCTGAACAATTGATCGTAGAAAGCGTAATAATTTTGCATATTAAACAGCATGTTGCATGCTACAAGAATATATCGATCTCATTAGTTTTTGGTTGAGAACCATATTGGTCCGCCCGCGAAAATCAACTTGAACTGCTTATAACTCCTGAACAATTGATCGTAGAGAGCACAATTATTTGCATTTTAATGAAACATGTTGAATGCTACAAGAATATGTCGGTTTCACTAGTTGTTTTTAGAACAACCACATTGGCCCGCCCGCGAGTATTGAATTGTTCTGCTTATAACTTCTGAACAAATGATCGTAGTGAGCGTAATAATTTTGCATATTAATCAGCATGTTGCATGCTACAAGAATATATCCATTTCACTAGTTGTTGGTTGAGAACCATATTGGCCCGCCCTCGAAAATTAACTTGAACTGCTTATAACTTCTGAACAATTGATCGTAGAGAACACAATTATTTGCATTTCAATCAAACATGTTGTATGCTACAAGATTATGACGGTTTCACTAGTTATTGTTTGAAAACCATTTTGTCCCGCCCGCCAAAACTAACTTCAACTCCTTATAACTTCTGAACAAATGATCGTAGAGAGCTTAGTAATTTTGCATATTAATCAGCATGTTGCATGCTACAACAATATATCGATTTCACTAGTTGTTGGTTGAAAAACATACTTTCCCGCCCGCGAAAATCAACTTGAACTGCTTATAACTTCTGAAGAATTGATCGTAGAGATCACAATTATTATCATTTTAATCTAACATGTTGTATGCTACAAGAATATGTCGGTTTCACTAGTTATTGTTTGAGAACCATTTTTGCCCGCCCGCCAAAACTAACTTCAACTCCTTATAACTTCTGAACGAATGATCGTAGAGAGCGTTATAATTTTGTATATTAAACAGCATGTTGCATGCTACAAGAATATATCGATTTCATTGGTTGTTGGTTGAGAACCATATTGGCCCGCCCGCGAAAATTAACTTGAACTGCTTATAACTTCTGAACAATTGATCGTAGCGAACACAATTATTTGCATTTTAATGAAACATGTTGAATGCTTCAAGAATATGTCGGTGTCACTAGTTGTTGTTTGAGAACCATATTGGCCCGGACGAGAATATTAAATTGAACTGCTTATAACTTCTGAACAAATGATCTTAGAGAGCGTACTAAATTTGCATATTAATCAGCATGTTGCATGCTACAAGAATATATCGATTTCACTAGTTGTTGGTTGAGAACCATATTGGCCCACCCGCGAAAATCGATTTGAACTGTTTATAACTCCTGAACAATTGGTCGTAGAGAACGCAATTATTTGCATTTTAATGAAACATGTTGATGGCTACAAGAATATGTCGGTTTCACTAGTTGTTTTTAGAAAACAATTTTGGCCCGCCCGCGAGTATTAACTTGAACTGTTTATAACTTCTGAACAAATGATCGTAGTGAGCGTAATAATTTTGCATATTAATCAGCATGTTGCATGCTACAAGAATATATCCATGTCACCAGTTGTTGGTTGAGAACCATATTGGCCTGCCCGCGAAAATCAACTTGAACTGCTTATAACTTCTGAACAATTGACGTAGCGAACACAATTATTTGCATTTTAATGAAACATGTTGAATGCTTCAAGAATATGTCGGTTTCACTAGTTGTTGTTTGAGAACCATATTGTCCCGCCCGCGAGTATTAAATTGAACTGCTTATAACTTTTGAACAAATGATCTTGAAGAGCGTAATCAATTTGCATATTAATCAGCATGTTGCATGCTACAAGAATATATCGATTTCACTAGTTGTTGGTTGAGAACCATATTGGCCCGCCCGCGAAAATTAATTTGAACTGCTTATAACTTCTGAACAAATAATCGTAGAAAGCGTAATAATTTTGCATATTAATCAGCATGTTGCATGCTACAAGAATATATGGATTTCACTAGTTGTTGTTTTAGAAATATATTGGCCTGCCCGTAAAAATTAACTTGAACTGCTTATAACTTCTGAACAATTGCTCGTAGAGCACACAATTATTTGCATTTTAATGAAACATTTTGAATGCTACAAGAATATGTCGGTTTCACTAGTTGTTTTTAGAAAACCATATTAGCCCGCGAGTAATAATTTGAACTATTTATAACTTTTGAACAAATGATCCTAGAGAGCGTAATAAATTTGCATATTAATCAGCATGTTGCATGCTACAAGAATATATCGATTTCACTAGTTGTTGATTGAGAACCATATTGGCTCGCCCTCGAAAATCAATTTCAACTGCTTATAACTTCTGAACAATTGATCGTAGAGAACACAGTTATTTGCATTTTAATGAAACATGTTGAATGCTACAAGAATATGTCGGTTTCACTAGTTGTTTTTAGAAAACCATTTTGGCCCGCCCGCCAAAACTAATTTCAACTCCTTATAACTTCTGAACAATTGATCGTAGAAAGCGTAATAATTTTGCATATTAAACAGCATGTTGCATGCTACAAGAATATATCGATATCATTAGTTTTTGGTTGAGAACCATATTGGCCCGCTGGCGAAAATCAACTTGAACTGCTTATAACTCCTGAACAATTGATCGTAGAACACACAATTATTTGCATTTTAATGAAACATGTTGAATGCTACACGAATATGTCGGTTTTACTAGTTGTTTTTAGAAAACCATATTGGCTCGTCCGAGAGTATTAACTTGAACTGTTTTAAACTTCTGAACAAATTATCCTAGAGAGCGTAAAAAATTTCCATATTAATCAGCATGTTGCATGCTACAAGAATATATCGATTTCACTAGTTGTTGGTTGAGAACAATATTGGCCCGCCCGCGAAAATCAACTTGAACTGCTTATAACTCCTGAACAATTGATCGTAGAGAACACAATTAATTGCATTTTAATGAAACATGTTGAATGCTACAAGAATATGTCGGTTTCACTAGTTGTTTTTAGAAAACCATATTGGCCCGCCCGCGAGTATTAACTTGGACTGTTTATAACTTCTCAACAAATGACCGTAGAGAGCGTAAAAAATTTGCATATAAATCAGCATGTTGCATGCTACAAGAATATATCGAATTCACTAGTTGTTGGTTGAAAAACATATTGGCCCGCCCGCGAGAATTAAATTGAACTGCTTATAAGTTCTGAGCAAATGATCGTAGAAAGCTCGATTGTTTTGCATATTAATAAACAAGTAGCTAGCTACAAGAATATATAGATTTCACTAGTTATTTTTGAGAACCATGTTGGCCCACCCGCGAAACTAATTCAATTGCTTACAATTTCTGAACAAATGATCGTAGAGAACACAATTATTTGCATTTCAATGAAACATGTTGTATGCTACAAGAATATGTCGGTTTTACTATTTGTTTCTTTAGAACCATATTGGCCCGCCCGCGAGTATTGACTTTTTCTGCTTATAACTTCTGAACAATTGATCGTAGAAAGCGTAATAATTTTGCATGTTAATCAGCATGTTACATGCTACAAGAATATATCGATTTCACTAGTTGTTGGTTGAGAACCATATTGGCCCGCCCGCGAAAATCAATTTGAACTGCTTATAACTCCTGAACAATTGATCGTAGAGAGCACAATTATTTGCATTTTAATGAAACATGTTGAATGCTACAAGAATATGTCGGTTTCACTAGTTGTTTTTAGAAAACCATTTTGGCTCGCCAGCGAGTATTAATTTGAACTGTTTATAACTTCTGAAAAAATGATCGTAGAGTGCGTTATAAATTTGCATGTTAATCACCATGTTGCATGCTACAAGAATATATCGATTTCACTTGTTCTTGGTTGAGAACCATATTGGTCCGCCCGCGAAAATCAACTTGAACTGCTTATAACTCCTGAACAATTGATCGTAGAGAACACAGTTATTTGCATTTTAATGAAACATGTTGAATGATACAAGAATATGTCGGTTTCATTAGATGTTTTTAGAAAACCATTTTCGACCGCCCGCCAAAACTAATTTCAACTCCTTATAACTTCTGAACAATTGATCGTAGAAAGCGTAATAATTTTGCATATTAAACAGCATGTTGCATGCTACAAGAATATATCGATTTCATTAGTTTTTGGTTGAGAACCATATTGGCCCGCCCGCGAAAATCAACTTGAACTGCTTATAACTCCTGAACAATTGATCGTAGAGAGCACAATTATTTGCATTTTAATGAAACATGTTGAATGCTACAAGAATATGTCGGTTTCACTAGTTGTTTTTAGAACAACCATATTGGCACTCCCGCAAGTATTTACTTGTTCTGCTAATAACTTCTGAACAAATGATCGTAGTGAGCGTAATAATTTTGCATATTAATCAGCATGTTGCATGCTACAAGAATATATCCATTTCACTAGTTGTTGGTTGAGAACCATATTGGCCCGTCCTCGAAAATTAACTTGAACTGCTTATAACTTCTGAACAATTGATCGTAGAGAACACAATTATCTGCATTTCAATCAAACATGTTGTATGCTACAAGATTATGTCGGTTTCACTAGTTATTGTTTGAGAACCATTTTGTCCCTTCCGCCAAAACTAACTTCAACTCCTTATAACTTCTGAACAAATGATCGTAGAGAGCTTAATAATTTTGCATATTAATCAGCATGTTGCATGCTACAAGAATATATCGATTTCACTAGTTGTTGGTTGAAAAACATATTGGCCCGCCCGCGAAAATTAACTTGAACTGCTTATAACTTCTGAACAATTGATCGCAGCGAACAAAATTATTTGCATTTTAATGAAACATGTTGAATGCTTCAAGAATATGTCGGTGTCACTAGTTGTTGTTTGAGAACCATATTGGCCCGCCCGCGAATATTAAATTGAACTGCTTATAACTTCTGAACAAATGATCTTAGAGAGCGTACTAAATTTGCATATTAATCAGCATGTTGCATGCTACAAGAATATATCGATTTCACTAGTTGTTGGTTGAGAACCATATTGGCCCGCCCGCGAAAATCAATTTGAACTGCTTATAACTCCTGAACAATTGATCGTAGAGACCACAATTAATAGCATTTTAATCAAACATGTTGTATGCAACAAGAATATGTTGGTTTCACTAGTTGTTTTTAGAAAACCATATTGGCCCGCCCTCGAGTATTAACTTGAACTGTTTATAACTTCGGAACAAATGATCCTAGAGAGCGTAATAAATTTGCATATTAATCAGCATGTTGCATGCTACAAGAATATATGGATTTCACTAGTTGTTGTTTTAGAAATATATTGGCCTGCCCGTGAAAATTAACTTGAACTGCTTATAACTTCTGAACAATTGCTCGTAGAGCACACAATTATTTGCATTTAATGAAACATTTTGAATGCTTCAAGAATATGTCGGTTTCACTAGTTGTTTATAGAAAACCATATTAGCCCGCGAGTAATAACTTGAACTATTTATAACTTCTGAACAAATGATCCTAGAGAGCGTAATAAATTTGCATATTAATCAGCATGTTGCATGCTACAAGAATATATCGATTTCATTAGTTTTTGGTTGAGAACCATATTGGCCCGCTGGCGAAAATCAACTTGAACTGCTTATAACTCCTGAACAATTGATCGTAGAACACACAATTATTTGCATTTTAATGAAACATGTTGAATGCTACAAGAATATGTCAGTTTCACTAGTTGTTATTTGAGAACCATATTGGCCCGCCCTTGAAAATCAACTTGAACTGCTTATAACTCCTGAACAATTGATCGTAGAGAACACAATTATTTGCATTTTAATGAAACATGTTGAATGCTTCAAGAATATGTCGGTTTCACTAGTTGTTGTTTGAAAACCATATTGGCCCGCCCGCGAATATTAAATTGAACTTCTTATAACTTCTGAACAAATGATCCTAGAGAGCGTAATAAATTTGCATATTAATCAGCATGTTGCATGCTACAAGAATATATCGATTTCATTAGTTTTTGGTTGAGAACCATATTGGCCCGCTGGCGAAAATCAACTTGAACTGCTTATAACTCCTGAACAATTGATCGTAGAACACACAATTATTTGCATTTTAATGAAACATGTTGAATGCTACAAGAATATGTCAGTTTCACTAGTTGTTATTTGAGAACCATATTGGCCCGCCCTTGAAAATCAACTTGAACTGCTTATAACTCCTGAACAATTGATCGTAGAGCACACAATTATTTGCATTTTAATGAAACGTGTTGAATGCTACAAGAATATGTCGGTTTCACTAGTTGTTTTTAGAAAACCATTTTGGCCTGCCCGCTAAATCTAACTTCAACTCAACTTCAACTCCTTATAACTTCTGAACATTTGATCGTAGAAAGCGTAATAATTTTGCATATTAATCAGCATGCTGCATGCTACAAGAATATATCGATTTCACTAGTTGTTGGTTGAGAACCATATTGGCCCGCCCGCGAAAATCAACTTGAACTGCTTATAACTCCTGAACAATTGATCGTAGAGAACGAAATTATTTGCATTTTAATGAAAGATGTTGAATGCTACAAGAATATGTCGGTTTCACTAGTTGTTTTTAGAAAACCATTTTGGCCCGCCCGCCAAAACTAATTTCAACTCCTGATAACTTCTGAACAATTGATCGTAGAAAGCGTAATAATTCTGCATATTAAACAGCATGTTGCATGCTACAAGAATATACCGATTTCATTAGTTTTTGGTTGAGAACCATATTGGCCCGCCCGCGAAAATCAACTTGAACTGCTTATAACTCCTGAACAATTGATCGTAGAGCACACAATTATTTGCATTTTAATGAAACATGTTGAATGCTACAAGAATATGTCGGTTTCACTAGTTGTTTTTAGAAAACCATATTGGCCCGCCCGCGAGTATTAACTTGAACTCTTTATAACTTCTGAACAATTGATCGTAGAGAACACAATTATTTGCATTTCAATCAAACATGTTGTATGCTACAAGAATATGTCGCTTTCACTAGTTGTTGGTTGAGATCCATATTGGCCCGCCCGCGAAAATCAACTTGAACTGCTTATAACTCCTGAACAATTGATCGTAGCGAACACAATTATTTGCATTTTAATGAAACATGTTGAATGCTACAAGAATATGTCAGTTTCACTAGTTGTTATTTGAGAACCATATTGGCCCGCCCGCGAAAATCAACTTGAACCGCTTTTAACTCCTGAACAATTGATCGTAGAGAACACAATTATTTGCATTTTAATGAAACATGTTGAATGCTACAAGAATATGTCGGTTTCACTAGTTGTTTTTAGAAAACCATATTGGCCCGCCCTCGAAAATTAATTTGAACTGCTTATAACTTCTGAACAAATAATCGTAGAGATCGTAATAAATGTGCATATTAATCAGCATGTTGCATGCTACAAGAATATATCGATTTCACTAGTTTTTGGTTGAGAACCATATTGGCCCGCCCGCGAAAATCAACTTGAACTGCTTATAACTCCTGAACAATTGATCGTAGAGAACACAATTATTTGCATTTTAATGAAACATGTTGAATGCTACAAGAATATGTCAGTTTCACTAGTTGTTATTTGAGAACCATATTGGCCCGCCCTTGAAAATCAACTTGAACTGCTTATAACTCCTGAACAATTGATCGTAGAGAACACAATTATTTGCATTTTAATGAAACATGTTGAATGCTTCAAGAATATGTCGGTTTCACTAGTTGTTGTTTGAAAACCATATTGGCCCGCCCGCGAAAATTAATTTGAACTGCTTATAACTTCTGAACAAATGATCTTAGAGAGCGTAATAAATTTGCATATTAATCAGCATGTTGCATGCTACAAGAATATATCGATTTCACTAGTTGTTTGTTGAGAACCATATTGGCCCGCCCGCGAAAATCAACTTGAACTGCTTATAACTTCTGAACAATTGATGGTAGCGAACACAATTATTTGCATTTTAATGAAACATGTTGAATGCTTCAAGAATATGTCGGTTTCACTAGTTGTTGTTTGAGAACCATATTGGCCCGCCCGCGAGTATTAATTTGAAATGCTTATAACTTCTGAACAAATGATCCTAGAGAGCGTAATAAATTTGCATATTAATCAGCATGTTGCATGCTACAAGAATATATCGATTTCACAATTTGTTGGTTGAGATCCATATTGGCCCGCTGGCGAAAATCAACTTGAACTGCTTATAACTCCTGAACAATTGATAGTAGAAAACAATTATTTGCATTTTAATGAAACATGTTGAATGCTACAAAAATATGTCGGTTTCACTAGTTGTTTTTAGAAAACCATTTTGGCGCGCCCGCTAAAACTAACTTCAACTCCTTATTACTTCTGAACAATTGATCGTAGAAAGCGTAATAAATTTGCATATTAATCAGCATGTTGCATGCTACAAGAATATATCGATTTCACTAGTTGGTTGAGAACCATATTGGCCCGCCCCTGAAAATCAACTTGAACTGCTTATAACTCCTAAAAAATTGATCGTAGAGAACACAATTATTTGCATTTTAATGAAACATGTTGAATGCTACAAGAATATATCGGTTTCACTAGTTGCTTTTAGAAAACCATATTGGCCCGTCCGCGAGTATTAACTTGAACTGTTTATAACTTCTGAACAATTGATCGTAGAGAACACAATTATTTGCATTTCAATCAAACATGTTGTATGCTACAAGAATATGTCGGTTTCACTAGTTATTGTTTGAGAACCATTTTGGCCCGCCCGCCAAAACTAACTTCAACTCCTTATAACTTCTGAACAAATGATCGTAGAGAGCGTTATAAATTTGCACATTAATCAGCATGTTGCATGCTACAAGAATTTATCTATTTCATTGGTTGCTGGTTGAGAACCATATTGGAAAGCTTGCGAAAATTAAATTGAACTGCTTATAACTCCTGAACAATTGATCGTAGCGAACACAATTATTTGCATTTTAATGAAACATTTTGAATGCTTCAAGAATATGTCGGTTTCACTAGTTGTTGTTTGAGAACCATATTGGTCCGCCAGCGGGTATTAAATTGAAATGCTTATAACTTCTGAACAAATGATCTTAGAGAGCGTAATAAATTTTCATATTAATCAGCATGTTGAATGCTACAAGAATATGTCGATTTCACTAGTTGTTGGATGAGAAACATATTGGCCCGCCCGCGAAAATTAATTGGAACTGCTTATAACTTCTGAACAAATGATCTTAGAGAGCGTAATAAATTTGCATATTAATCAGCATGTTGCATGCTACAAGAATATATCGATTTCACTAGTTGTTGTTTGAGAAATATATTGGCCTGCCCGCGAAAATTATCTTGAACTGCTTATAACTTCTGAACAATTGATCGTAGAGCACACAATTATTTGCATTTCAATCAAACATGTTGTATGCTACAAGAATATGTCGGTTTCACTAGATATTGTTTGAGAACCATTTTGGCCCGCCCGCCAAAACTAACTTCAACTCCTTATAAATTCTGAACAAATGATCGTAGAGAGCGTAATAATTTTGCATATTAATCAGCATGTTGCATGCTACAACAATATATCGATTTCATTGGTTGTTGGTTGAGAACCATATTGGCCCGCCCGCGAAAATCAACTTGAACTGCTTATAACTCCTGAACAATTGATCGTAGAGACCACAATTAATAGCATTTTTATCAAACATGTTGTATGCAACAAGAATATGTCGGTTTCACTACTTGTTTTTAGAAAACCATATTGGCCCGCCCGCGAGTATTAACTTGAACTGTTTATAACTTCTGAACAAATGATCCTAGAGAGCGTAATAAATTTGAATATTAATCAGCATGTTGCATGCTACAAGAATATATCGATTTCACTAGTTGTTGGTTGAGAACCATATTGGCCCGCCCGCGAAAATCAATTTGAACTGCTTATAACTTCTGAACAATTGATCGTAGAGAACACAATTATTTGCATTTTAATAAAAGATGTTGAATGCTACAAGAATATGTCGGTTTCACTAGTTGTTATTTGAGAACAGTATTGGCCCGTCCGCGAGTATTAATTTGAACTGCTTATATCTTCTGAACAAATGATCGTAGAGAGCGTAAAAAATTTGCATATTAATCAGCATGTTGCATGATACAAAAATATATCGATTTCATTGGTTTTTGGTTGAGAACCATATTGGACCGCCCGCGAAAATCAACTTGAACTGCTTATAACTCCTGAACAATTGATCGTAGAGACCACAATTAATAGCATTTTAATCAAACATGTTGTATGCAACAAGAATATGTCGGTTTCACTAGTTGTTTTTAGAAAACCATATTGGCCCGCCCGCGAGTATTAACTTGAACTGTTTATAACTTCTGAACAAATGATCCTAGAGAGCGTAATAAATTTGCATATTAATCAGCATGTTGCATGCTACATGAATATATCGATTTCACTAGTTGTTGGTTGAGAACCATATTGGCCCGCCCGCTAAAATCAACTTGAACTGCTTATAACTTCTGAACAATTGATCGTAGAGATCACAATTATTATCATTTTAATTTAACATGTTATATGCCACAAGAATATGTCATTTTCACTAGTTATTGTTTGAGAACCATATTGGCCCGCCCGCGAGTATTAAATTGAACTGCTTATAAGTTCTGAACAAATGATCGTAGAAAGCTCGATTGTTTTGCATATTAATAAACATGTAGCTAGCTACAAGAATATATAGATTTCACTAGTTATTGTTTGAGAACCATGTTGGCCCACCCGCGAAAACTAATTCAACTGCTTACAAATTCTGAACAAATGATCGTAGAGAACCCAAATATTTGCATTTTAATGAAACATGTTGTATGCTACAAGTATATGACGGTTTTACTATTTGTTTTTTTAGAACCATATTGGCCCGCCCGCGAGTATTGACTTGTTCTGCTTATAACGTCTGAAAAAATGATCGTAGTGAGCGTAATAATTTTGCATATTAATCAGGATTTTGCATGCTACAAGAATATATCGATTTCACTAGTTGTTGGTTGAGAACCATATTGGACCGCCCTCGAAAATTAACTTGAACTGCTTTAAACTTCTGAACAATTGATCGTAGAGAACACAATTATTTTCATTTAAATCAAACATGTTGTATGCTACAAGTTATGTCGGTTTCACTAGTTATTGTTTGAGAACCATTTTGGCCCGCCCGCCAAAACTAACTTCAACTCCTTATAACTTCTGAACAAATGATCGTGGAGAGCGTAATAATTTTGCATATTAATCAGCATGATTCATGCTACAAGAATATATCGATTTCAATAGTTGTTGGTTGAGAACCATATTGGCCCGCCCGCGAAAATTAACTTGAACTGCTAATAACTTCTGAACAATTGATCGTAGCGAACACAATTATTTGCATTTTAATGAAACATGTTGAATGCTTCAAGAATATGTCGGTTTCACTAGTTGTTGTTTGAGAACCATATTGGCCCGCCCGCGAGTATTAAATTGAACTGTTTATAACTTCTGAACAAATTATCATAGAGAGCGTAATAAATTTGCATGCTACAAGAATATATCGATTTCACAAGTTGTTGGTTGAGATCCATATTGGCCCGCCCGCGAAAATCAACTTGAACTGCTTATAACTCCTGAACAATTGATAGTAGAAAACAATTATTTGCATTTTAATGAAACATGTTGAATGCTACAAAATTATGTCGGTTTCACTTGTTGTTTTTAGAAAACCATTTTGGCGCGCCCGCTAAAACTAACTTCAACTCCTTATTACTTCTGAACAATTGATCGTAGAAAGCGTAATAATTTTGCATATTAATCAGCATGCTGCATGCTACAAGAATATATCGATTTCACTAGTTGTTGGTTGAGAACCATATTGGCCCGCCCGCGAAAATCAACTTGAACTGCTTATAACTCCTGAACAATTAATCGTAGAGATCACAATTATTTGCATTTTATTGAAACATGTTGAATGCTACAAGAATATGTCGGTTTCACTAGTTGTTTTTAGAAAACCATATTGGCCCGTCCGAGAGTATTAACTTGAACTGTTTATAACTTCTGAACAAATGATCCTAGAGAGCGTAATAAATTTGCATATTAATCAGCATGTTGCATGCTACAAGAATATATCGATTTCACTAGTTGGTGGAGAACCATATTGGCCCGCCCCTGAAAATCAACTTGAACTGCTTATAACTCCTGAAAAATTGATCGCAGAGAACGCAATTATTTGCATTTTAATGAAACATGTTGAATGCTACAAGAATATGTCGGTTTCACTAGTTGTTTTTAGAAAACCATATTGGCCCCCCCACGAGTATTAACTTGAACTGTTTATAACTTCTGAACAATTGATCGTAGAGAACACAATTATTTGCATTTCAATCAAACATGTTGTATGCTACAAGAATATGTCGCTTTCACTAGTTATTGTTTGAGAACCATTTTGGCCCGCCCGCCAAAACTAATTTCAACTCCTTATAACTTCTGAACAAATGATCGTAGAGAGCGTAATAATT
Source organism: Lepisma saccharinum (assembly GCF_977018435.1). Classification (NCBI taxonomy): domain Eukaryota; kingdom Metazoa; phylum Arthropoda; class Insecta; order Zygentoma; family Lepismatidae; genus Lepisma; species Lepisma saccharinum. The sequence goes on from NW_028142885.1 coordinate 1,875,403, forward strand.
TTGCATATTAATCAGCATGTTGCATGCTACAAGAATATATCGATTTCACTAGTTGTTGGTTGAGAACCATATTGGCCCGCCCGCGAAAATCAATTTGAACTGCTTATAACTTCTGAACAATTGATCGTAGAGAACACAATTATTTGCATTTTAATGAAAGATGTTGAATGCTACAAGAATATGTCGGTTTCACTAGATATTGTTTGAGAACCATTTTGGCCCGCCCGCCAAAACTAACTTCAAATCCTTATAACTTCTGAACAATAGATCGTAGAGAGCGTTATAATTTTGCATATTAATCAGCATGTTGCATGCTACAAGAATATATCGATTTCATTGGTTGCTGGTTGAGAACCATATTGGCCAGCCCGCGAAAATTAAATTGAACTGCTTATAACTTCTGAACAATTGATCGTAGCGAACACAATTATTTGCATTTTAATGAAGCATGTTGAATGCTTCAAGAATATGTCGGTTTCACTAGTTGTTGTTTGAGAACCATATTGGTCCGCCAGCGGGTATTAAATAGCAATGCTTATAACTTCTGAACAAATGATCTTAGAGAGCGTAATAAATTTGCATATTAATCAGCATGTTGCATGCTACAAGAATATATCGATTTCACTAGTTGTTGTTTGAGAAATATATTGGCCTGCCCGCGAAAATTAACTTGAACTGCTTATAACTTCTGAACAATTGATCGTAGAGCACACAATTATTTGCATTTCAATCAAACATGTTGTATGCTACAAGAATATGTCGGTTTCACTAGTTATTGTTTGAGAACCATTTTGGCCCGCCCGCCAAAACTAACTTCAACTCCTTATAAATTCTGAACAAATGATCGTAGAGAGCGTAATAATTTTGCATATTAATCAGCATGTTGCATGCTACAAGAATATATCGATTTCACTAGTTGTTGGTTGAGAACCATATTGGCCCGCCCGCGAAAATCAATTTGAACTGCTTATAACTTCTGAACAATTGATCGTAGAGAACACAATTATTTGCATTTTAATGAAAGATGTTGAATGCTACAAGAATATGTCGGTTTCACTAGTTGTTATTTGAGAACAGTATTGGCCCGTCCGCGAGTATTAATTTGAACTGCTTATAACTTCTGAACAAATGATCGTAGAGAGCGTAAAAAATTTGCATATTAATCAGCATGTTGCATGCTACAACAATATATCGATTTAATTGGTTTTTGGTTGAGAACCATATTTTCCCGCCCGCGAAAATCAACTTGAACTGCTTATAACTCCTGAACAATTGAGACCACAATTAATAGCATTTTAATCAAACATGTTGTATGCAACAAGAATATGTCGGTTTCACTAGTTGTTTTTAGAAAACCATATTGGCCCGCCCGCGAGTATTAACTTGAACTGTTTATAACTTCTGAACAAATGATCCTAGAGAGCGTAATAAATTTGCATATTAATCAGCATGTTGCATGCTACATGAATATATCGATTTCACTAGTTGTTGGTTGAGAACCATATTGGCCCGCCCGCGAAAATCAATTTGAACTGCTTATAACTTCTGAACAATTGATCGTAGAGATCACAATTATTATCATTTTAATCTAACATGTAGTATGCTACAAGAATATGTCATTTACACTAGTTATTGTTTGAGAACCATATTGGCCCGCTCGCGAGTATTAAATTGAACTGCTTATAAGTTCTGAACAAATGATCGTAGAAAGCTCGATTGTTTTGCATATTAATAAACATGTAGCTAGCTACAAGAATATATAGATTTCACTAGTTATTGTTTGAGAACCATGTTGGCCCACCCGCGAAAACTAATTCAACTGCTTACAATTTCTGAACAAATGATCGTAGAGAACCCAATTATTTGCATTTTAATGAAACATGTTGTATGCTACAAGTATATGTCGGTTTCACTAGTTATTGTTGGAGAACCATTTTGGCCCGCCCGCCAAAACTAACTTCAACTCCTTATAACTTCTGAACAAATGATCGTGGAGAACACACTTATTTGCATTTAAATCAAACATGTTGTATGTTACAAGTTATGTCGGTTTCACTAGTTATTATTGGAGAACCATTTTGGCCCGCCCGCCAAAACTAACTTCAACTCCTTATAACTTCTGAACAAATGATCGTTTAGAGCGTAATAATTTTGCATATTAATCAGCATGTTTCATGCTACAAGAATATATTGATTTCATTAGTTGTTGGTTGAGAACCATATTGGCCCGCCCGTGAAAATTAACTTGAACTGCTAATAACTTCTGAACAATTGATCGTAGCGAACACAATTATTTGCATTTTAATGAAACATGTTGAATGCTTCAAGAATATGTCGGTTTCACTAGTTGTTGTTTGAGAACCATATTGGCCCGCCCGCGAGTATTAAATTGAACTGTTTATAACTTCTGAACAAATTATCATAGAGAGCGTAATATATTTGCATATTAATCAGCATGTTGCATGCTACAAGAATATATCGATTTCACAAGTTGTTGGTTGAGAACCATATTGGCCCGCCCGCGAAAATCAACTTGAACTGCTTATAACTCCTGAACAATTGATCGTAGAGAACACAATTATTTGCATTTTAATAAAAGATGTTGAATGCTTCAAGAATATGTCGGTTTCACTAGTTGTTATTTGAGAACAGTATTGGCCCGTCCGCGAGTATTAATTTGAACTGCTTATATCTTCTGAACAAATGATCGTAGAGAGCGTAAAAAATTTGCATATTAATCAGCATGTTGCATGATACAAAAATATATCGATTTCATTGGTTTTTGGTTGAGAACCATATTGGCCCGCCCGCGAAAATCAACTTGAACTGCTTATAACTCCTGAACAATTGATCGTAGAGACCACAATTAATAGCATTTTAATCAAACATGTTGTATGCAACAAGAATATGTCGGTTTCACTAGTTGTTTTTAGAAAACCATATTGGCCCGCCCGCGAGAATTAACTTGAACTGTTTATAACTTCTGAACAAATGATCCTAGAGAGCGTAATAAATTTGCATATTAATCAGCATGTTGCATGCTACATGAATATATCGATTTCACTAGTTGTTGGTTGAGAACCATATTGGCCCGCCCGCTAAAATCAACTTGAACTGCTTATAACTTCTGAACAATTGATCGTAGAGATCACAATTATTATCATTTTAATTTAACATGTTATATGCTACAAGAATATGTCATTTTCACTAGTTATTGTTTGAGAACCATATTGGCCCGCCCGCGAGTATTAAATTGAACTGCTTATAAGTTCTGAACAAATGATCGTAGAAAGCTCGATTGTTTTGCATATTAATAAACATGTAGCTAGCTACAAGAATATATAGATTTCACTAGTTATTGTTTGAGAACCATGTTGGCCCACCCGCGAAAACTAATTCAACTGCTTACAAATTCTGAACAAATGATCGTAGAGAACCCAAATATTTGCATTTTAATGAAACATGTTGTATGCTACAAGTATATGTCGGTTTTACTATTTGTTTTTTTAGAACCATATTGGCCCGCCCGCGAGTATTGACTTGTTCTGCTTATAACGTCTGAAAAAATGATCGTAGTGAGCGTAATAATTTTGCATATTAATCAGGATTTTGCATGCTACAAGAATATATCGATTTCACTAGTTGTTGGTTGAGAACCATATTGGTCCGCCCTCGAAAATTAACTTGAACTGCTAATAACTTCTGAACAATTGATCGTAGCGAACACAATTATTTGCATTTTAATGAAACATGTTGAATGCTTCAAGAATATGTCGGTTTCACTAGTTGTTGTTTGAGAACCATATTGGCCCGCCCGCGAGTATTAAATTGAACTGTTTATAACTTCTGAACAAATTATCATAGAGAGCGTAATAAATTTGCATACTAATCAGCATGTTGCAGGCTACAAGAATATATCGATTTCACAAGTTGTTGGTTGAGATCCATATTGGCCCGCCCGCGAAAATCAACTTGAACTGCTTATAACTCCTGAACAATTGATAGTAGAAAACAATTATTTGCATTTTAATGAAACATGTTGAATGCTACAAAATTATGTCTTTTTCACTAGTTGTTTTTAGAAAACCATTTTGGCGCGCCCGCTAAAACTAACTTCAACTCCTTATTACTTCTGAACAATTGATCGTAGAAAGCGTAATAAATTTGCATATTAATCAGCATGCTGCACGCTACAAGAATATATCGATTTCACTAGTTGTTGGTTGAGAACCATATTGGCCCGCCCGCGAAAATCAACTTGAACTGCTTATAACTCCTGAACAATTAATCGTAGAGATCACAATTATTTGCATTTTATTGAAACATGTTGAATGCTACAAGAATATGTCGGTTTCACTAGTTGTTTTTAGAAAACCATATTGGCCCGTCCGAGAGTATTAACTTGAACTGTTTATAACTTCTGAACAAATGATCCTAGAGAGCGTAATAAATTTGCATATTAATCAGCATGTTGCATGCTACAAGAATATATCGATTTCACTAGTTGGTGGAGAACCATATTGGCCCGCCCCTGAAAATCAACTTGAACTGCTTATAACTCCTGAAAAATTGATCGTAGAGAACACAATTATTTGCATTTTAATGAAACATGTTGAATGCTACAAGAATATGTCGGTTTCACTAGTTGTTTTTAGAAAACCATATTGGCCCCCCCACGAGTATTAACTTGAACTGTTTATAACTTCTGAACAATTGATCGTAGAGAACACAATTATTTGCATTTCAATCAAACATGTTGTATGCTACAAGAATATGTCGCTTTCACTAGTTATTGTTTGAGAACCATTTTGGCCCGCCCGCCAAAACTAACTTCAACTCCTTATAACTTCTGAACAAATGATCGTAGAGAGCGTTATAATTTTGCATATTAATCAGCATGTTGCATGCTACATGAATATATCGATTTCACTAGTTGTTGGTTGAGAACCATATTGGCCCGCCCGCGAGTATTAACTTGAACTGTTTATAACTTCTGAACAAATGATCCTAGAGAGCGTAATAAATTTGCATATTAATCAGCATGTTGCATGCTACATGAATATATCGATTTCACTAGTTGTTGGTTGAGAACCATATTGGCCCGCCCGCGAAAATCAATTTGAACTGCTTATAACTTCTGAACAATTGATCGTAGAGATCACAATTATTATCATTTTAATCTAACATGTAGTATGCTACAAGAATATGTCATTTACACTAGTTATTGTTTGAGAACCATATTGGCCCGCCCGCGAGTATTAAATTGAACTGCTTATAAGTTCTGAACAAATGATCGTAGAAAGCTCGATTGTTTTGCATATTAATAAACATGTAGCTAGCTACAAGAATATATAGATTTCACTAGTTATTGTTTGAGAACCATGTTGGCCCACCCGCGAAAACTAATTCAACTGCTTACAATTTCTGAACAAATGATCGTAGAGAACCCAATTATTTGCATTTTAATGAAACATGTTGTATGCTACAAGTATATGTCGGTTTCACTAGTTATTGTTGGAGAACCATTTTGGCCCGCCCGCCAAAACTAACTTCAACTCCTTATAACTTCTGAACAAATGATCGTGGAGAACACAATTATTTGCATTTAAATCAAACATGTTGTATGTTACAAGTTATGTCGGTTTCACTAGTTATTGTTGGAGAACCATTTTGGCCCGCCCGCCAAAACTAACTTCAACACCTTATAACTTCTGAACAAATGATCGTGGAGAGCGTAATAATTTTGCATATTAATCAGCATGTTTCATGCTACAAGAATATATTGATTTCATTAGTTGTTGGTTGAGAACCATATTGGCCCGCCCGTGAAAATTAACTTGAACTGCTAATAACTTCTGAACAATTGATCGTAGCGAACACAATTATTTGCATTTTAATGAAACATGTTGAATGCTTCAAGAATATGTCGGTTTCACTAGTTGTTGTTTGAGAACCATATTGGCCCGCCCGCGAGTATTAAATTGAACTGTTTATAACTTCTGAACAAATTATCATAGAGAGCGTAATATATTTGCATATTAATCAGCATGTTGCATGCTACAAGAATATATCGATTTCACAAGTTGTTGGTTGAGAACCATATTGGCCCGCCCGCGAAAATCAACTTGAACTGCTTATAACTCCTGAACAATTGATCGTAGAGAACACAATTATTTGCATTTTAATAAAAGATGTTGAATGCTACAAGAATATGTCGGTTTCACTAGTTGTTATTTGAGAACAGTATTGGCCCGTCCGCGAGTATTAATTTGAACTGCTTATATCTTCTGAACAAATGATCGTAGAGAGCGTAAAAAATTTGCATATTAATCAGCATGTTGCATGATACAAAAATATATCGATTTCATTGGTTTTTGGTTGAGAACCATATTGGCCCGCCCGCGAAAATCAACTTGAACTGCTTATAACTCCTGAACAATTGATCGTAGAGACCACAATTAATAGCATTTTAATCAAACATGTTGTATGCAACAAGAATATGTCGGTTTCACTAGTTGTTTTTAGAAAACCATATTGGCCCGCCCGCGAGAATTAACTTGAACTGTTTATAACTTCTGAACAAATGATCCTAGAGAGCGTAATAAATTTGCATATTAATCAGCATGTTGCATGCTACATGAATATATCGATTTCACTAGTTGTTGGTTGAGAACCATATTGGCCCGCCCGCTAAAATCAACTTGAACTGCTTATAACTTCTGAACAATTGATCGTAGAGATCACAATTATTATCATTTTAATTTAACATGTTATATGCTACAAGAATATGTCATTTTCACTAGTTATTGTTTGAGAACCATATTGGCCCGCCCGCGAGTATTAAATTGAACTGCTTATAAGTTCTGAACAAATGATCGTAGAAAGCTCGATTGTTTTGCATATTAATAAACATGTAGCTAGCTACAAGAATATATAGATTTCACTAGTTATTGTTTGAGAACCATGTTGGCCCACCCGCGAAAACTAATTCAACTGCTTACAAATTCTGAACAAATGATCGTAGAGAACCCAAATATTTGCATTTCAATGAAACATGTTGTATGCTACAAGTATATGTCGGTTTTACTATTTGTTTTTTTAGAACCATATTGGCCCGCCCGCGAGTATTGACTTGTTCTGCTTATAACGTCTGAAAAAATGATCGTAGTGAGCGTAATAATTTTGCATATTAATCAGGATTTTGCATGCTACAAGAATATATCGATTTCACTAGTTGTTGGTTGAGAACCATATTGGTCCGCCCTCGAAAATTAACTTGAACTGCTAATAACTTCTGAACAATTGATCGTAGCGAACACAATTATTTGCATTTTAATGAAACATGTTGAATGCTTCAAGAATATGTCGGTTTCACTAGTTGTTGTTTGAGAACCATATTGGCCCGCCCGCGAGTATTAAATTGAACTGTTTATAACTTCTGAACAAATTATCATAGAGAGCGTAATAAATTTGCATACTAATCAGCATGTTGCATGCTACAAGAATATATCGATTTCACAAGTTGTTGGTTGAGATCCATATTGGCCCGCCCGCGAAAATCAACTTGAACTGCTTATAACTCCTGAACAATTGATAGTAGAAAACAATTATTTGCATTTTAATGAAACATGTTGAATGCTACAAAATTATGTCTTTTTCACTAGTTGTTTTTAGAAAACCATTTTGGCGCGCCCGCTAAAACTAACTTCAACTCCTTATTACTTCTGAACAATTGATCGTAGAAAGCGTAATAAATTTGCATATTAATCAGCATGCTGCATGCTACAAGAATATATCGATTTCACTAGTTGTTGGTTGAGAACCATATTGGCCCGCCCGCGAAAATCAACTTGAACTGCTTATAACTCCTGAACAATTAATCGTAGAGATCACAATTATTTGCATTTTATTGAAACATGTTGAATGCTACAAGAATATGTCGGTTTCACTAGTTGTTTTTAGAAAACCATATTGGCCCGTCTGAGAGTATTAACTTGAACTGTTTATAACTTCTGAACAAATGATCCTAGAGAGCGTAATAAATTTGCATATTAATCAGCATGTTGCATGCTACAAGAATATATCGATTTCACTAGTTGGTGGAGAACCATATTGGCCCGCCCCTGAAAATCAACTTGAACTGCTTATAACTCCTGAAAAATTGATCGTAGAGAACACAATTATTTGCATTTTAATGAAACATGTTGAATGCTACAAGAATATGTCGGTTTCACTAGTTGTTTTTAGAAAACCATATTGGCCTCCCCACGAGTATTAACTTGAACTGTTTATAACTTCTGAACAATTGATCGTAGAGAACACAATTATTTGCATTTCAATCAAACATGTTGTATGCTACAAGAATATGTCGCTTTCACTAGTTATTGTTTGAGAACCATTTTGGCCCGCCCGCCAAAACTAACTTCAACTCCTTATAACTTCTGAACAAATGATCGTAGAGAGCGTTATAATTTTGCATATTAATCAGCATGTTGCATGCTACAAGAATATATCGATTTCATTGGTTGCTGGTTGAGAACCATATTGGCCAGCCCGCGAAAAATAAATTGAACTGCTTATAACTTCTGAACAATTGATCGTAGCGAACACAATTATTTGCATTTTAATGAAACATGTTGAATGCTTCAAGAATATGTCGGTTTCACTAGTTGTTGTTTGAGAACCATATTGGTCCGCCAGCGGGTATTAAATTGAAATGCTTATAACTTCTGAACAAATGATCTTAGAGAGCGTAATAAATTTGCATATTAATCAGCATGTTGCATGCTACAAGAATATATCGATTTCACTAGTTGTTGTTTGAGAAATATATTGGCCTGCCTGCGAAAATTAACTTGAACTGCTTATAACTTCTGAACAATTGATCGTAGAGAACCCAATTATTTGCATTTTAATGAAACATGTTGTATGCTACAAGTATATGTCGGTTTCACTAGTTATTGTTGGAGAACCATTTTGGCCCGCCCGCCAAAACTAACTTCAACTCCTTATAAATTCTGAACAAATGATCGTAGAGAGCGTAATAATTTTGCATATTAATCAGCATGTTGCATGCTACAAGAATATATCGATTTCACTAGTTGTTGGTTGAGAACCATGTTGGCCCACCCGCGAAAACTAATTCAACTGCTTACAATTTCTGAACAAATGATCGTAGAGAACCCTATTATTTGCATTTTAATGAAACATGTTGTATGCTACAAGTATATGTCGGTTTCACTAGTTATTGTTGGAGAACCATTTTGGCCCGCCCGCCAAAACTAACTTCAACTCCATATAACTTCTGAACAAATGATCGTGGAGAACACAATTATTTGCATTTAAATCAAACATGTTGTATGTTACAAGTTATGTCGGTTTCACTAGTTATTGTTGGAGAACCATTTTGGCCCGCCCGCCAAAACTAACTTCAACTCCTTATAACTTCTGAACAAATGATCGTGGAGAGCGTAATAATTTTGCATATTAATCAGCATGTTTCATGCTACAAGAATATATCGATTTCATTAGTTGTTGGTTGAGAACCATATTGGCCCGCCCGCGAAAATTAACTTGAACTGCTAATAACTTCTGAACAATTGATCGTAGCGAACACAATTATTTGCATTTTAATGAAACATGTTGAATGCTTCAAGAATCAGTCGGTTTCACTAGTTGTTGTTTGAGAACCATATTGGCCCGCCCGCGAGTATTAAATTGAACTGTTTATAACTTCTGAACAAATTATCATAGAGAGCGTAATATATTTGCATATTAATCAGCATGTTGCATGCTACAAGAATATATCGATTTCACAAGTTGTTGGTTGAGAACCATATTGGCCCGCCCGCGAAAATCAACTTGAACTGCTTATAACTCCTGAACAATTGATCGTAGAAAACAACTATTTGCATTTTAATGAAACATGTTGAATGCTACAAAAATATGTCGGTTTCACTAGTTGTTTTTAGAAAACCATTTTGGCCCGCCCGCTAAAACTAACTTCAACTCAACTTCAACTCCTTATAACTTCTGAACATTTGATCGTAGAAAACGTAATAATTTTGCATATTAATCAGCATGCTGCATGCTACAAGAATATATCGATTTCACTAGTTGTTGGTTGAGAACCATATTGGCCCGTAGTGAAAATCAACTTGAACTGCTTATAACTCCTGAACAATTGATCGTAGAGAACACAATTATTTGCATTTTAATTAAAGATGTTGAATGCTACAAGAATATGTCGGTTTCACTAGTTGTTTTTATAAAACCATTTTGGCCCGCCCGCCAAAACTAATTTCAACTCCTTATAACTTCTGAACAATTGATCGTAGAAAGCGTAATAATTCTGCATATTAAACAGCATGTTGCATGCTACAAGAATATATCGATTTCATTAGTTTTTGGTTGAGAACCATATTGGCCCGCCCGCGAAAATCAACATGAACTGCTTATAACTCCTGAACAATTGATCGTAGAGCACACAATTATTTGCATTTTAATGAAACATGTTGAATGCTACAAGAATATGTCGGTTTCACTAGTCGTTTTTAGAAAACCATTTTGGCCTGCCCGCTAAATCTAACTTCAACTCAACTTCAACTCCTTATAACTTCTGAACATTTGATCGTAGAAAGCGTAATAATTTTGCATATTAATCAGCATGCTGCATGCTACAAGAATATATCGATTTCACTAGTTGTTGGTTGAGAACCATATTGGCCCGCCCGCGAAAATCAACTTGAACTGCTTATAACTCCTGAACAATTGATCGTAGAGAACACAATTATTTGCATTTTAATGAAAGATGTTGAATGCTACAAGAATATGTCGGTTTCACTAGTTGTTTTTAGAAAACCATTTTGGCCCGCCCGCCAAAACTAATTTCAACTCCTGATAACTTCTGAACAATTGATCGTAGAAAGCGTAATAATTCTGCATATTAAACAGCATGTTGCATGCTACAAGAATATAACGATTTCATTAGTTTTTGGTTGAGAACCATATTGGCCCGCCAGCGAAAATCAACTTGAACTGCTTATAACTCCTGAACAATTGATCGTAGAGCACACAATTATTTGCATTTTAATGAAACATGTTGAATGCTACAAGAATATGTCGGTTTCACTAGTTGTTTTTAGAAAACCATATTGGCCCGCCCGCGAGTATTAAATTGAACTCTTTATAACTTCTGAACAATTGATCGTAGAGAACACAATTATTTGCATTTCAATCAAACATGTTGTATGCTACAAGAATATGTCGCTTCACTAGTAATTGTTTGAGTACCATTTTGGCCCGCCCGCCAAAACTAATTTCAACTCCTGATAACTTCTGAACAATTGATCGTAGAAAGCGTAATAATTCTGCATATTAAACAGCATGTTGCATGCTACAAGAATATAACGATTTCACTAGTTGTTGTTTGAGAACCATATTAACCCGCCCGCGAAAATCAACTTGAACTGCTTATAACTCCTGAACAATTGATCGTAGAGAACACAATTATTTGCATTTTAATGAAACATGTTGATTGCTACAAGAATATGTCGGTCTCACTAGTTTTTTTGAAAACCATTTTGGCCCGCCCGCGAGTATTAACTTGAACTGTATATAACTTCTGAACAAATGATCGTAGTGAGCGTAATAATTTTGCATATTAATCAGCATATTGCATGCTACAAGAATATATCCATTTCACTAGTTGTTGGCTGAGAACCATGTTGGCCCGCCCTCGAAAATTAAATAGAACTGCTTATAACTTCTGAACAATTGATCTTAGAGAACACAATTATTTGCATTTCAATGAAACATGTTGTATACTACAAGAATATGTCGGTTTCACTAGTTATTGTTTGAGAACCTCTTTGTCCCGCCCGCCAAAACTAACTTCAAGTCCTTATAACTTCTGAACAAATGATCGTAGAGAGCTTAATAATTTTGCATATTAATCAGCATGTTGCATGCTACAAGAATATATCGATTTCATTAGTTGTTGGTTGAGAAGCATATTGGCCCGCCCGCGGAAATTAACTTTAACTGCTTATAACTTCTGAACAATTGATCGTAGCGAACACAATTATTTGCATTTTAATGAAACATGATGAATGCTTCAAGAATATGTCGGTTTCACTAGTTGTTGTTTGAGAACCATATTGGCCCGCCCGCGAATATTAAATTGAACTTCTTATAACTTCTGAACAAATGATCTTAGAGAGCGTAATAAATTTGCATATTAATCAGCATGTTGCATGCTACAAGAATATATCGATTTCACTAGTTGTTGGTTGAGAACCATATTGGCCCGCCCGCGAAAATTAATTTGAACTGCTTATAACTTCTGAACAAATAATCGTAGAAAGCGTAATAATTTTGCATATTAATCAGCATGTTGCATGCTACAAGAATATATCGATTTCACTAGTTGTTGGTTGAGAACCATATTGGCCCGCCCGCGAAAATCAATTTGAACTGCTTATAACTTCTGAACAATTGATCGTAGAGAACACAATTATTTGCATTTTAATGAAAGATGTTGAATGCTATAAGAATATGTCGGTTTCACTAGTTGTTATTTGAGAAAAGTATTGGCCCGTCCGCGAGTATTAATTTGAACTGTTTATAACTTCTGAACAATTCATCGTAGAGCACACAATTATTTGCATTTTAATGTAACATTTTGAATGCTACACAATATGTCGGTTTCACTAGTTGTTTTTAGAAAACAATTTTGGCCCACCCGCCAAAACTAATTTCAACTCCTTATAACTTCTGAACAATTGATCGTAGAAAGCGTAATAATTTTGCATATTAAACAGCATGTTGCATGCTACAAGAATATATCGATTTCATTAGTTTTTGGTTGAGAACCATATTGGCCCGCCCTCAAAAATCAACTTAAACTGGTTATAACTCCTGAACAATTGATCGTAGAGCACACAATTATTTGCATTTTAATTAAACATGTTGTATGCAACAAGAATATGTCGGTTTCACTAGTTGTTTTTAGAAAACCATATTGGCCTGCCTGCGAGTATTAGCTTGAACTGTTTATAACTTCTGAACAAATGATCCTAGAGAGCGTAATAAATTTGCATATTAATCAGCATGTAGCATGCTACAAGAATATATCGATTTCACTAGTTGTTGGTTGAGAACCATATTGGCCCGCCCGCGAAAATCAAATTGAACTGCTTATAACTCCTGAACAATTGATCGTAGAGACCACCATTATTTGCATTTTAATCTAACATGTTGTATGCAACAAGAATATGTCAGTTTCATTAGTTATTGTTTGAGAACCATATTGGCCCGCCCACGAGTATTAAATTGAACTGCTTATAAGTTCTGAGCAAATGATCGTAGAAAACTCGATTGTTTTGCATATTAATAAACATGTAGCTAGCTACAAGAATATATAGATTTCACTAGTTATTGTTTGAGAACCATGTTGGCCAAAAGCGAAAACTAATTCAACTGCTTACAATTTCTGAACATATGATCGTAGAGAACCCAATTATTTGCATTTTAATGAAACATGTTGTATGCTACAAGTATATGTCGGTTTTACTATTTGTTTTTTGGAACCATATTGTCCCGCCCGCGAGTATTGACTTGTTCTGCTTATAACGTCTGAAAAAATGATCGTAGTGAGCGTAATAGTTTTGCATATTAATCAGCATTTTGCATGCTACAAGAATATATCGATTTCACTAGTTGTTGGTTGAGAACCATATTGGTGCGCCCTCGAAAATTAACTTGAACTGCTTTAAACTTCTGAACAATTGATCGTAGAGAACACAATTATTTGCATTTAAATCAAACATGTTGTATGCTACAAGTTATGTCGGTTTCACTAGTTATTGTTTGAGAACCATTTTGGCCCGCCCGCCAAAACTAACTTCAACTCCTTATAACTTCTGAACAAATGATCGTGGAGAGCGTAATAATTTTGCATATTAATCAGCATGTTTCATGCTACAAGAATATATCGATTTCATTAGTTGTTGGTTGAGAACCATATTGGCCCGCCCGCGAAAATTAACTTGAACTGCTAATAACTTCTGAACAATTGATCGTAGCGAACACAATTATTTGCATTTTAATGAAACATGTTGAATGCTTCAAGAATATGTCGGTTTCACTAGTTGTTGTTTGAGAACCATATTGGCCCGCCCGCGAGTATTAAATTGATCTGTTTATAACTTCTGAACAAATTATCATAGAGAGCGTAAAATATTTGCATATTAATCAGCATGTTGCATGCTACAAGAATATATCGATTTCACTAGTTATTGTTTGAGAACCATGTTGGCCCACCCGCGAAAACTAATTCATCTGCTTACAATTTCTGAACAAATGATCGTAGAGAACCCAATTATTTGCATTTTAATGAAACATGTTGTATGCTACAAGTATATGTCGGTTTTACTATTTGTTTTTTGGAACCATATTGGCCCGCCCGCGAGTATTGACTTGTTCTGCTTATAACGTCTGAAAAAATGATCGTAGTGAGCGTAATAGTTTTGCATATTAATTAGCATTTTGCATGCTACAAGAATATATCGATTTCACTAGTTGTTGGTTGAGAACCATATTTGTGCGCCCTCGAAAATTAACTTGAACTGCTTTAAACTTCTGAACAATTGATCGTAGAGAACACAATTATTTGCATTTAAATCAAACATGTTGTATGCTACAAGTTATGTCGGTTTCACTAGTTGTTTTTAGAAAACCATTTTGGCCCGCCCGCTAAATCTAACTTCAACTCAACTTCAACTCCTTATAACTTCTGAACATTTGATCGTAGAAAGCGTAATAATTTTGCATATTAATCAGCATGCTGCATGCTACAAGAATATATCGATTTCACTAGTTGTTGGTTGAGAACCATATTGGCCCGCCCGTGAAAATCAACTTGAACTGCTTATAACTCCTGAACGATTGATCGTAGAGCACACAATTATTTGCATTTTAATGAAACATGTTGAATGCTACAAGAATATGTCGGTTTCACTAGTTGTTTTTAGAAAACCATATTGGCCCGTCCGAGAGTATTAACTTGAACTGTTTATAACTCCTGAACAATTGATCGTAGAGCACACAATTATTTGCATTTTAATGAAACATGTTGAATGCTACAAGAATATGTCGGTTTCACTAGTTGTTTTTAGAAAACCATTTTGGCCTGCCCGCTAAATCTAACTTCAACTCAACTTCAACTCCTTATAACTTCTGAACATTTGATCGTAGAAAGCGTAATAATTTTGCATATTAATCAGCATGCTGCATGCTACAAGAATATATCGATTTCACTAGTTGTTGGTTGAGAACCATATTGGCCCGCCCGCGAAAATCAACTTGAACTGCTTATAACTCCTGAGCAATTGATCGCAGAGAACACAATTATTTGCATTTTAATGAAAGATGTTGAATGCTACAAGAATATGTCGGTTTCACTAGTTGTTTTTAGAAAACCATTTTGGCCCGCCCGCCAAAACTAATTTCAACTCCTGATAACTTCTGAACAATTGATCGTAGAAAGCGTAATAATTCTGCATATTAAACAGCATGTTGCATGCTACAAGAATATATCGATTTCATTAGTTGTTGGTTGAGAAGCATATTGGCCCGCCCGCGGAAATTAACTTTAACTGCTTATAACTTCTGAACAATTGATCGTAGCGAACACAATTATTTGCATTTTAATGAAACATGATGAATGCTTCAAGAATATGTCGGTTTCACTAGTTGTTGTTTGAGAACCATATTGGCCCGCCCGCGAATATTAAATTGAACTTCTTATAACTTCTGAACAAATGATCTTAGAGAGCGTAATAAATTTGCATATTAATCAGCATGTTGCATGCTACAAGAATATATCGATTTCACTAGTTGTTGGTTGAGAACCATATTGGCCCGCCCGCGAAAATTAATTTGAACTGCTTATAATTTCTGAACAAATAATCGTAGAAAGCGTAATAATTTTGCATATTAATCAGCATGTTGCATGCTACAAGAATATATCGATTTCACTAGTTGTTGGTTGAGAACCATATTGGCCCGCCCGCGAAAATCAATTTGAACTGCTTATAACTTCTGAACAATTGATCGTAGAGAACACAATTATTTGCATTTTAATGAAAGATGTTGAATGCTATAAGAATATGTCGGTTTCACTAGTTGTTATTTGAGAAAAGTATTGGCCCGTCCGCGAGTATTAATTTGAACTGTTTATAACTTCTGAACAATTCATCGTAGAGCACACAATTATTTGCATTTTAATGTAACATTTTGAATGCTACACAATATGTCGGTTTCACTAGTTGTTTTTAGAAAACAATTTTGGCCCACCCGCCAAAACTAATTTCAACTCCTTATAACTTCTGAACAATTGATCGTAGAAAGCGTAATAATTTTGCATATTAAACAGCATGTTGCATGCTACAAGAATATATCGATTTCATTAGTTTTTGGTTGAGAACCATATTGGCCCGCCCTCAAAAATCAACTTAAACTGGTTATAACTCCTGAACAATTGATCGTAGAGCACACAATTATTTGCATTTTAATTAAACATGTTGTATGCAACAAGAATATGTCGGTTTCACTAGTTGTTTTTAGAAAACCATATTGGCCTGCCTGCGAGTATTAGCTTGAACTGTTTATATCTTCTGAACAAATGATCCTAGAGAGCGTAATAAATTTGCATATTAATCAGCATGTAGTATGCTACAAGAATATATCGATTTCACTAGTTGTTGGTTGAGAACCATATTGGCCCGCCCGCGAAAATCAAATTGAACTGCTTATAACTCCTGAACAATTGATCGTAGAGACCACCATTATTTGCATTTTAATCTAACATGTTGTATGCAACAAGAATATGTCAGTTTCATTAGTTATTGTTTGAGAACCATATTGGCCCGCCCACGAGTATTAAATTGAACTGCTTATAAGTTCTGAGCAAATGATCGTAGAAAACTCGATTGTTTTGCATATTAATAAACATGTAGCTAGCTACAAGAATATATAGATTTCACTAGTTATTGTTTGAGAACCATGTTGGCCCACACGCGAAAACTAATTCAACTGCTTACAATTTCTGAACATATGATCGTAGAGAACCCAATTATTTGCATTTTAATGAAACATGTTGTATGCTACAAGTATATGTCGGTTTTATTATTTGTTTTTTGGAACCATATTGTCCCGCCCGCGAGTATTGACTTGTTCTGCTTATAACGTCTGAAAAAATGATCGTAGTGAGCGTAATAGTTTTGCATATTAATCAGCATTTTGCATGCTACAAGAATATATCGATTTCACTAGTTGTTGGTTGAGAACCATATTGGTGCGCCCTCGAAAATTAACTTGAACTGCTTTAAACTTCTGAACAATTGATCGTAGAGAACACAATTATTTACATTTAAATCAAACATGTTGTATGCTACAAGTTATGTCGGTTTCACTAGTTATTGTTTGAGAACCATTTTGGCCCGCCCGCCAAAACTAACTTCAACTCCTTATAACTTCTGAACAAATGATCGTGGAGAGCGTAATAATTTTGCATATTAATCAGCATGTTTCATGCTACAAGAATATATCGATTTCATTAGTTGTTGGTTGAGAACCATATTGGCCCGCCCGCGAAAATTAACTTGAACTGCTAATAACTTCTGAACAATTGATCGTAGCGAACACAATTATTTGCATTTTAATGAAACATGTTGAATGCTTCAAGAATATGTCGGTTTCACTAGTTGTTGTTTGAGAACCATATTGGCCCGCCCGCGAGTATTAAATTGATCTGTTTATAACTTCTGAACAAATTATCATAGAGAGCGTAAAATATTTGCATATTAATCAGCATGTTGCATGCTACAAGAATATATCGATTTCACTAGTTATTGTTTGAGAACCATGTTGGCCCACCCGCGAAAACTAATTCATCTGCTTACAATTTCTGAACAAATGATCGTAGAGAACCCAATTATTTGCATTTTAATGAAACATGTTGTATGCTACAAGTATATGTCGGTTTTACTATTTGTTTTTTGGAACCATATTGGCCCGCCCGCGAGTATTGACTTGTTCTGCTTATAACGTCTGAAAAAATGATCGTAGTGAGCGTAATAATTTTGCATATTAATTAGCATTTTGCATGCTACAAGAATATATCGATTTCACTAGTTGTTGGTTGAGAACCATATTGGTGCGCCCTCGAAAATTAACTTGAACTGCTTTAAACTTCTGAACAATTGATCGTAGAGAACACAATTATTTGCATTTAAATCAAACATGTTGTATGCTACAAGTTATGTCGGTTTCACTAGTTGTTTTTAGAAAACCATTTTGGCCCGCCCGCTAAATCTAACTTCAACTCAACTTCAACTCCTTATAACTTCTGAACATTTGATCGTAGAAAGCGTAATAATTTTGCATATTAATCAGCATGCTGCATGCTACAAGAATATATCGATTTCACTAGTTGTTGGTTGAGAACCATATTGGCCCGCCCGTGAAAATCAACTTGAACTGCTTATAACTCCTGAACGATTGATCGTAGAGCACACAATTATTTGCATTTTAATGAAACATGTTGAATGCTACAAGAATATGTCGGTTTCACTAGTTGTTTTTAGAAAACCATATTGGCCCGTCCGAGAGTATTAACTTGAACTGTTTATAACTCCTGAACAATTGATCGTAGAGCACACAATTATTTGCATTTTAATGAAACATGTTGAATGCTACAAGAATATGTCGGTTTCACTAGTTGTTTTTAGAAAACCATTTTGGCCTGCCCGCTAAATCTAACTTCAACTCAACTTCAACTCCTTATAACTTCTGAACATTTGATCGTAGAAAGCGTAATAATTTTGCATATTAATCAGCATGCTGCATGCTACAAGAATATATCGATTTCACTAGTTGTTGGTTGAGAACCATATTGGCCCGCCCGCGAAAATCAACTTGAACTGCTTATAACTCCTGAGCAATTGATCGCAGAGAACACAATTATTTGCATTTTAATGAAAGATGTTGAATGCTACAAGAATATGTCGGTTTCACTAGTTGTTTTTAGAAAACCATTTTGGCCCGCCCTCCAAAACTAATTTCAACTCCTGATAACTTCTGAACAATTGATCGTAGAAAGCGTAATAATTCTGCATATTAAACAGCATGTTGCATGCTACAAGAATATATCGATTTCATTAGTTTTTGGTTGAGAACCATATTGGCCCGCCCGCGAAAATCAACTTGAACTGCTTATAACTCCTGAACAATTGATCGTAGAGCACACAATTATTTGCATTTTAATGAAACATGTTGATTGCTACAAGAATATGTCGGTCTCACTAGTTTTTTTGAAAACCATTTTGGCCCGCCCGCGAGTATTAACTTGAACTGTTTATAACTTCTGAACAAATGATCGTAGTGAGCGTAATAATTTTGCATATTAATCAGCATATTGCATGCTACAAGAATATATCCATTTCACTAGTTGTTGGTTGAGAACCATGTTGGCCCGCCCTCGAAAATTAAATAGAACTGCTTATAACTTCTGAACAATTGATCTTAGAGAACACAATTATTTGCATTTCAATGAAACATGTTGTATACTACAAGAATATGTCGGTTTCACTAGTTATTGTTTGAGAACCTCTTTGTCCCGCCCGCCAAAACTAACTTCAAGTCCTTATAACTTCTGAACAAATGATCGTAGAGAGCTTAATAATTTTGCATATTAATCAGCATGTTGCATGCTACAAGAATATATCGATTTCATTAGTTGTTGGTTGAGAAGCATATTGGCCCGCCCGCGGAAATTAACTTGAACTGCTTATAACTTCTGAACAATTGATCGTAGAGAACACAATTATTTGCATTTAAATCAAACATGTTGTATGCTACAAGTTATGTCGGTTTCACTAGTTATTGTTTGAGAACCATTTTGGCCCGCCCGCGAAAACTAACTTCAACTCCTTATAACTTCTGAACAAATGATCGTGGAGAGCGTAATAATTTTGCATATTAATCAGCATGTTTCATGCTACAAGAATATATCGATTTCATTAGTTGTTGGTTGAGAACGATATTGGCCCGCCCGCGAAAATTAACTTGAACTGCTAATAACTTCTGAACAATTGATCGTAGCGAACACAATTATTTGCATTTTAATGAAACATGTTGAATGCTTCAAGAATATGTCGGTTTCACTAGTTGTTGTTTGAGAACCATATTGGCCCGCCCGCGAGTATTAAATTGAACTGTTTATAACTTCTGAACAAATTATCATAGAGAGCGTAAAATATTTGCATATTAATCAGCATGTTGCATGCTACAAGAATATATCGATTTCACTAGTTATTGTTTGAGAACCATGTTGGCCCACCCGCGAAAACTAATTCATCTGCTTACAATTTCTGAACAAATGATCGTAGAGAACCCAATTATTTGCATTTTAATGAAACATGTTGTATGCTACAAGTATATGTCGGTTTTACTATTTGTTTTTTGGAACCATATTGGCCCGCCCGCGAGTATTGACTTGTTCTGCTTATAACGTCTGAAAAAATGATCGTAGTGAGCGTAATAGTTTTGCATATTAATTAGCATTTTGCATGCTACAAGAATATATCGATTTCACTAGTTGTTGGTTGAGAACCATATTGGTGCGCCCTCGAAAATTAACTTGAACTGCTTTAAACTTCTGAACAATTGATCGTAGAGAACACAATTATTTGCATTTAAATCAAACATGTTGTATGCTACAAGTTATGTCGGTTTCACTAGTTGTTTTTAGAAAACCATTTTGGCCCGCCCGCTAAATCTAACTTCAACTCAACTTCAACTCCTTATAACTTCTGAACATTTGATCGTAGAAAGCGTAATAATTTTGAATATTAATCAGCATGCTGCATGCTACAAGAATATATCGATTTCACTAGTTGTTGGTTGAGAACCATATTGGCCCGCCCGTGAAAATCAACTTGAACTGCTTATAACGCCTGAACGATTGATCGTAGAGCACACAATTATTTGCATTTTAATGAAACATGTTGAATGCTACAACAATATGTCGGTTTCACTAGTTGTTTTTAGAAAACCATATTGGCCCGTCCGAGAGTATTAACTTGAACTGTTTATAACTCCTGAACAATTGATCGTAGAGCACACAATTATTTGCATTTTAATGAAACATGTTGAATGCTACAAGAATATGTCGGTTTCACTAGTTGTTTTTAGAAAACCATTTTGGCCTGCCCGCTAAATCTAACTTCAACTCAACTTCAACTCCTTATAACTTCTGAACATTTGATCGTAGAAAGCGTAATAATTTTGCATATTAATCAGCATGCTGCATGCTACAAGAATATATCGATTTCACTAGTTGTTGGTTGAGAACCATATTGGCCCGCCCGCGAAAATCAACTTGAACTGCTTATAACTCCTGAGCAATTGATCGTAGAGAACACAATTATTTGCATTTTAATGAAAGATGTTGAATGCTACAAGAATATGTCGGTTTCACTAGTTGTTTTTAGAAAACCATTTTGGCCCGCCCGCCAAAACTAATTTCAACTCCTGATAACTTCTGAACAATTGATCGTAGAAAGCGTAATAATTCTGCATATTAAACAGCATGTTGCATGCTACAAGAATATATCGATTTCATTAGTTTTTGGTTGAGAACCATATTGGCCCGCCCGCGAAAATCAACTTGAACTGCTTATAACTCCTGAACAATTGATCGTAGAGCACACAATTGTTTGCATTTTAATGAAACATGTTGAATGCTACAAGAATATGTCGGTTTCACTAGTTGTTTTTAGAAAACCATTTTGGCCCGCCCGCCAAAACTAATTTCAACTCCTGATAACTTCTGAACAATTGATCGTAGAAAGCGTAATAATTCTGCATATTAAACAGCATGTTGCATGCTACAAGAATATATCGATTTCATTAGTTTTTGGTTGAGAACCATATTGGCCCGCCCGCGAAAATCAACTTGAACTGCTTATAACTCCTGAACAATTGATCGTAGAGAACACAATTATTTGCATTTCAATCAAACATGTTGTATGCTACAAGAATATGTCGCTTTCACTAGTTACTGTTTGAGTACCATTTTGGCCCGCCCGCCAAAACTAACTTCAACTCCTTATAACTTCTGAACAAATGATCGTAGAGAGCGTTATAATTTTGCATATTAATCAGCATGTTGCATGCTACAAGAATATATCGATTTCATTGGTTGCTGGTTGAGAACCATATTGGCCAGCCCGCGAAAATAAATTGAACTGCTTATAACTCCTGAACAATTGATCGTAGAGAGCACAATTATTTGCATTTTAATGAAACATATTGAATGCTACAAGAATATATCGATTTCACTAGTTGTTGTTTGAGTACCATATTGGCCCGGCCGCGAAAATCAACTTGAACTGCTTATAACTCCTGAACAATTGATCGTAGAGAACACAATTATTTGCATTTTAATGAAACATGTTGATTGCTACAAGAATATGTCGGTCTCACTAGTTTTTTTGAAAACCATTTTGGCCCGCCCGCGAGTATTAACTTGAACTGTTTATAACTTCTGAACAAATGATCGTAGTGAGCGTAATAATTTTGCATATTAATCAGCATATTGCATGCTACAAGAATATATCCATTTCAATAGTTGTTGGTTGAGAACCATGTTGGCCCGCCCTCGAAAATTAAATAGAACTGCTTATAACTTCTGAACAATTGATCTTAGAGAACACAATTATTTGCATTTCAATGAAACATGTTGTATACTACAAGAATATGTCGGTTTCACTAGTTATTGTTTGAGAACCTCTTTGTCCCGCCCGTCAAAACTAACTTCAAGTCCTTATAACTTCTGAACAAATGATCGTAGAGAGCTTAATAATTTTGCATATTAATCAGCATGTTGCATGCTACAAGAATATATCGTTTCATTAGTTGTTGGTTGAGAAGCATATTGGCCCGCCCGCGGAAATTAACTTGAACTGCTTATAACTTCTGAACAATTGATCGTAGCGAACACAATTATTTGCATTTTAATGAAACATGATGAATGCTTCAAGAATATGTCGGTTTCACTAGTTGTTGTTTGAGAACCATATTGGCCCGCCCGCGAATATTAAATTGAACTTCTTATAACTACTGAACAAATGATCTTAGAGAGCGTAATAAATTTGCATATTAATCAGCATGTTGCATGCTACAAGAATATATCGATTTCACTAGTTGTTGGTTGAGAACCATATTGGCCCGCCCGCGAAAATTAATTTGAACTGCTGATAACTTCTGAACAAATAATCGTAGAAAGCGTAATAATTTTGCATATTAATCAGCATGTTACATGCTACAAGTATATATCGATTTCACTAGTTGTTGGTTGAGAACCATATTGGCCCGCCCGCGAAAATCAATTTGAACTGCTTATAACTTCTGAACAATTGATCGTAGAGAACACAAATATTTGCATTTTAATGAAAGATGTTGAATGCTATAAGAATATGTTGGTTTCACTAGTTGTTATTTGAGAACAGTGTTGGCCCGTCCGCGAGTATTAATTTGAACTGCTTATAACTTCTGAACAATTGATCGTAGAGCACACAATTATTTGCATTTTAATGAAACATTTTGAATGCTACACAATATGTCGGTTTCACTAGTTGTTTTTAGAAAACAATTTTGGCCCACCCGCCAAAACTAATTTCAACTCCTTATAACTTCTGAACAATTGATCGTAGAAAGCGTAATAATTTTGCATATTAAACAGCATGTTGCATGCTACAAGAATATATCGATTTCATTAGTTTTTGGTTGAGAACCATATTGGCCCGCCCGCAAAAATCAACTTAAACTGGTTAAAACTTCTGAACAATTGATCGTAGATCACACAATTATTTGCATTTTAATTAAACATGTTGTATGCAACAAGAATATGTCGGTTTCACTAGTTGTTTTTAGAAAACCATATTGGCCTGCCTGCGAGTATTAACTTGAACTGTTTATAACTTCTGAACAAATGATCCTAGAGAGCGTAATAAATTTGCATATTAATCAGCATGTTGCATGCTACAAGAATATATCGATTTCACTAGTTGTTGGTTGAGAACCATATTGGCCCGCCCGCGAAAATCAAATTGAACTGCTTATAACTCCTGAACAATTGATCGTAGAGACCACAATTATTTGCATTTTAATCTAACATGTTGTATGCAACAAGAATATGTCAGTTTCATTAGTTATTGTTCGAGAACCATATTGGCCCGCCCACGAGTATTAAATTGAACTGCTTATAAGTTCTGAGCAAATGATCGTAGAAAACTCGATTGTTTTGCATATTAATAAACATGTAGCTAGCTACAAGAATATATAGATTTCACTAGTTATTGTTTGAGAACCATGTTGGCCCACCCGCGAAAACTAATTCAACTGCTTACAATTTCTGAACATATGATCGTAGAGAACCCAATTATTTGCATTTTAATGAAACATGTTGTATGCTACAAGTATATGTCGGTTTTACTATTTGTTTTTTGCAACCATATTGTCCCGCCCGCGAGTATTGACTTGTTCTGCTTATAACGTCTGAAAAGATGATCGTAGTGAGCGTAATAGTTTTGCATATTAATCAGCATTTTGCATGCTACAAGAATATATCGATTTCACTAGTTGTTGGTTGAGAACCATATTGGTGCGCCCTCGAAAATTAACTTGAACTGCTTTAAACTTCTGAACAATTGATCGTAGAGAACACAATTATTTGCATTTAAATCAAACATGTTGTATGCTACAAGATATGTCGGTTTCACTAGTTATGGTTTGAGAACCATTTTGGCCCGCCCGCCAAAACTAACTTCAACTCCTTATAACTTCTGAACAAATGATCGTGGAGAGCGTAATAATTTTGCATATTAATCAGCATGTTTCATGCTACAAGAATATATCGATTTCATTAGTTGTTGGTTGAGAACCATATTGGCCCGCCCGCGAAAATTAACTTGAACTGCTAATAACTTCTGAACAATTGATCGTAGCGAACACAATTATTTGCATTTTAATGAAACATGTTGAATGCTTCAAGAATATGTCGGTTTCATTAGTTGTTGTTTGAGAACCATATTGGCCCGCCCGCGAGTATTAAATTGAACTGTTTATAACTTCTGAACAAATTATCATTGAGAGCGTAAAATATTTGCATATTAATCAGCATGTTGCATGCTACAAGAATATATAGATTTCACTAGTTATTGTTTGAGAACCATGTTGGCCCACCCGCGAAAACTAATTCATCTGCTTACAATTTCTGAACAAATGATCGTAGAGAACCCAATTATTTGCATTTTAATGAAACATGTTGTATGCTACAAGTATATGTCGGTTTTACTATTTGTTTTTTGGAACCATATTGGCCCACCCGCGAGTATTGACTTGTTCTGCTTACAACGTCTGAAAAAATGATCGTAGTGAGCGTAATAGTTTTCCATATTAATCAGCATTTTGCATGCTACAAGAATATATCGATTTCACTAGTTGTTGGTTGAGAACCATATTGGTGCGCCCTCGAAAATTAACTTGAACTGCTTTAAACTTCTGAACAATTGATCGTAGAGAACACAATTATTTGCATTTAAATCAAACATGTTGTATGCTTCAAGTTATGTCGGTTTCACTAGTTGTTTTTAGAAAACCATTTTGGCCCGCCCGCTAAATCTAACTTCAACTCATCTTCAACTCCTTATAACTTCTGAACATTTTATCGTAGAAAACGTAATAATTTTGCATATTAATCAGCATGCTGCATGCTACAAGAATATATCGATTTCACTAGTTGTTGGTTGAGAACCATATTGGCCCGCCCGTGAAAATCAACTTGAACTGCTTATAACTCCTGAACAATTGATCGTAGAGAGCATAATTATTTGCATTTTAATGAAACAGATTGAATGCTACAAGAATATATCGATTTCACTAGTTGTTGTTTGAGAACCATATTGGCCCGCCCGCGAAAATCAACTTGAACTGCTTATAACTCCTGAACAATTGATCGTAGAGAACACAATTATTTGCATTTTAATGAAACATGTTGATTGCTACAAGAATATGTCGGTCTCACTAATTTTTTAGAAAACCATTTTGGGCTGCCCGCGAGTATTAACTTGAACTGTTTATAACTTCTGAACAAATGATCGTAGTGAGCGTAATAATTTTGCATATTAATCAGCATATTGCATGCTACAAGAATATATCCATTTCACTAGTTGTTGGTTGAGAACCATGTTGGCCCGCCCTCGAAAATTAAATAGAACTGCTTATAACTTCTGAACAATTGATCTTAGAGAACACAATTATTTGCATTTCAATGAAACATGTTGTATACTACAAGAATATGTCGGTTTCACTAGTTATTGTTTGAGAACCTCTTTGTCCCGCCCGCCAAAACTAACTTCAAGTCCTTATAACTTCTGAACAAATGATCGTAGAGAGCTTAATAATTTTGCATATTAATCAGCATGTTGCATGCTACAAGAATATATCGATTTCATTAGTTGTTGGTTGAGAAGCATATTGGCCCGCCCGCGGAAATTAACTTGAACTGCTTATAACTTCTGAACAATTGATCGTAGAGAACACAATTAGGTAACACTTTACTATACCTGAGACGGATTCCTTCAAATTTACAGGAGAAAGTACTTACGGAATTCATTTTCTGGAGTGTTGTTGATGTTCCGGAATGTAGTTTTGGTCCATTTTAATGCGAATGCATGTGGTTTTATACGAAAATCTCTCTCAAAAGTGCTATTTCTGCTCCCGCCATTTGCTTTTTACGAGAGCGCGATATTGCTTCTACTACAAGCCGATGTTGTCCGTATATGCTAAATTGAACGAAAGGAGTGCTAATGGAACCTAACCTAACAGGCCTAACCTAACCTAGTAGGCATACCTCGTAAGTAAAAAAGTCAATTTAAAATTCCTCAAGTGTTTTTAATGTTAAAAAAATTATTTCCGACGCGCTATTGCGATCAACGGTAAGCTACCGCCATGTTGTGTGTGGAAATAAACAAGAACAGTAAGTACTCGTAAATGTAAGAAATATACATTATTTTCGTTACGAATTCCATTATTTCACCTAAATAAGTGTTCTGGAATGCAGAATAGTACGTTAGCAATGTAAAAAAGTGCGAAAGGAATCATTTCCAGGTGTCTCAGGTATAGTAAAGTAGTACCCACAATTATTTGCATTTTAATGAAACATGATGAATGCTTCAAGAATATGTCGGTTTCACTAGTTGTTGTTTGAGAACCATATTGGCCCGCCCGCGAATATTAAATTGAACTTCTTATAACTTCTGAACAAATGATCTTAGAGAGCGTAATAAATTTGCATATTAATCAGCATGTTGCATGCTACAAGAATATATCGATTTCACTAGTTGTTGGTTGAGAACCATATTGGCCCGCCCGCGAAAATTAATTTGAACTGCTTATAACTTCTGAACAAATAATCGTAGAAAGCGTAATAATTTTGCATATTAATCAGAATGTTGCATGCTACAAGAATATATCGATTTCACTAGTTGTTGGTTGAGAACCATATTGGTGCGCCCTCGAAAATTAACTTGAACTGCTTTAAACTTCTGAACAATTGATCGTAGAGAACACAATTATTTGCATTTAAATCAAACATGTTGTATGCTACAAGTTATGTCGGTTTCACTAGTTATTGTTTGAGAACCATTTTGGCCCGCCCGCCAAAACTAACTTCAACTCCTTATAACTTCTGAACAAATGATCGTGGAGAGCGTAATAATTTTGCATATTAATCAGCATGTTTCATGCTACAAGAATATATCGATTTCATTAGTTGTTGGTTGAGAACCATATTGGCCCGCCCGCGAAAATTAATTTGAACTGCTAATAACTTCTGAACAATTGATCGTAGCGAACACAATTATTTGCATTTTAATGAAACATGTTGAATGCTTCAAGAATATGTCGGTTTCACTAGTTGTTGTTTGAGAACCATATTGGCCCGCCCGCGAGTATTAAATTGAACTGTTTATAACTTCTGAACAAATTATCATAGAGAGCGTAAAATATTTGCATATTAATCAGCATGTTGCATGCTACAAGAATATATCGATTTCACTAGTTATTGTTTGAGAACCATGTTGGCCCACCCGCGAAAACTAATTCATCTGCTTACAATTTCTGAACAAATGATCGTAGAGAACCCAATTATTTGCATTTTAATGAAACATGTTGTATGCTACAAGTATATGTCGGTTTTACTATTTGTTTTTTGGAACCATATTGGCCCGCCCACGAGTATTGACTTGTTCTGCTTATAACGTCTGAAAAAATGATCGTAGTGAGCGTAATAGTTTTGCATATTAATCAGCATTTTGCATGCTACAAGAAAATATCGATTTCACTAGTTGTTGGTTGAGAACCATATTGGTGCGCCCTCGAAAATTAACTTGAACTGCTTTAAACTTCTGAACAATTGATCGTAGAGAACACAATTATTTGCATTTAAATCAAACATGTTGTATGCTACAAGTTATGTCGGTTTCACTAGTTGTTTTTGGAAAACCATTTTAGCCCGCCCGCTAAATCTAACTTCAACTCAAATTCAACTCCTTATAACTTCTGAACATTTGATCGTAGAAAGCGTAATAATTTTGCATATTAATCAGCATGCTGCATGCTACAAGAATATATCGATTTCACTAGTTGTTGGTTGAGAACCATATTGGCCCGCCCGTGAAAATCAACTTGAACTGCTTATAACTCCTGAACGATTGATCGTAGAGCACCCAATTATTTGCATTTTAATGAAACATGTTGAATGCTACAAGAATATGTCGGATTCACTAGTTGTTTTTAGAAAACCATATTGGCCCGTCCGAGAGTATTAACTTGAACTGTTTATAACTTCTGAACAAATGATCCTAGAGAGCGTTATAAATTTGCATATTAATCAGCATGTTGCATGCTACAAGAATATATCGATTTCACTAGTTTGTTGGTTGAGAACCATATTGGCCTGCTCGCGAAAATCAACTTGAACTGCTTATAACTCCTGAACAATTGATCGTAGAGAGCACAATTATTTGCATTTTAATGAAACATGTTGAATGCTACAAGAATATGTCAGTTTCACTAGTTGTTATTTGAGAACCATATTGGCCCGCCCGCGAAAATCAACTTGAACTGCTTATAACTCCTGAACAATTGATCGTAGAGAGCACAATTATTTGCATTTTAATGAAACAGATTGAATGCTACAAGAATATATCGATTTCACTAGTTGTTGTTTTTTGAGAACCATATTGGCCCGCTCGCGAAAATCAACTTGAACTGCTTGTAACTCCTGAACAATTGATCGTAGAGAGCACAATTATTTGCATTTTAATGAAACATGTTGAATGCTACAAGAATATGTCAGTTTCACTAGTTGTTATTTGAGAACCATATTGGCCCGCCCGCGAAAATCAACTTGAACTGCTTATAACTCCTGAACAATTGATCGTAGAGAACACAATTATTTGCATTTTAATGAAACATGTTGATTGCTACAAGAATATGTCGGTCTCACTAATTTTTTAGAAAACCATTTTGGCCCGCCCGCGAGTATTAACTTGAACTGTTTATAACTTCTGAAAAAATGATCGTAGTGAGCGTAATAATTTTGCATATTAATCTGCATATTGCATGCTACAAGAATATATCCATTTCACTTGTTGTTGGCTGAGAACCATGTGGGCCCGCCCTTGAAAATTAAATAGAACTGCTTATAACTTCTGAACAATTGATCTTAGAGAACACAATTATTTGCATTTCAATGAAACATGTTGTATACTACAAGAATATGTCGGTTTCACTAGTTATTGTTTGAGAACCTCTTTGTCCCGCCCGCCAAAACTAACTTCAAGTCCTTATAACTTCTGAACAAATGATCGTAGAGAGCTTAATAATTTTGCATATTAATCAGCATGTTGCATGCTACAAGAATATATCGATTTCATTAGTTGTTGGTTGAGAAGCATATTGGCCCGCCCGCGGAAATTAACTTGAACTGCTTATAACTTCTGAACAATTGATCGTAGAGAACACAATTATTTGCATTTTAATGAAACATGATGAATGCTTCAAGAATATGTCGGTTTCACTAGTTGTTGTTTGAGAACCATATTGGCCCGCCCGCGAATATTAAATTGAACTTCTTATAACTTCTGAACAAATGATCTTAGAGAGCGTAATAAATTTGCATATTAATCAGCATGTTCCATGCTACAAGAGTATATCGATTTCACTAGTTGTTGGTTGAGAACCATATTGGCCCGCCCGCGAAAATTAATTTGAACTGCTTATAACTTCTGAACAAATAATCGTAGAAAGCGTAATAATTTTGCATATTAATCAGAATGTTGCATGCTACAAGAATATATCGATTTCACTAGTTGTTGGTTGAGAACCATATTGGCCCGCCCGCGAAAATCAACTTGAACTGTTTATAACTTCTGAACAATTGATTGTAGCGAACACAATCATTTGCATTTTAATGAAACATGTTGAATGCTTCAAGAATATGTCGGTTTCACTAGTTGTTGTTTGAGAACCATATTGGCCCGCCCGCGAGTATTAAATTGAAATGCTTATAACTTCTGAACAAATGATCCTAGAGAGCGTAAAATAAATTTGCATATTAATCAGCATGTTGCATGCTACAAGAATATATCGATTTCACAAGATGTTGGTTGAGATCCATATTGGCCCGCCCGCGAAAATCAACTTGAACTGCTTATAACTCCTGAACAATTGATAGTAGAAAACAATTATTTGCATTTTAATGAAACATGTTGAATGCTACAAAAATATGTCGGTTTCACTAGTTGTTTTTAGAAAAACATTTTGGCGCGCCCGCTAAAACTAACTTCAACTCCTTATAACTTCTGAACAATTGATCGTAGAAAGCGTAATAATTTTGCATATTAATCAGCATGCTGCATGCTACAAGAATATATCGATTTCACTAGTTGTTGGTTGAGAACCATATTGGCACGCCCGCGAAAATCAACTTGAACTGCTTATAACTCCTGAACAATTAATCGTAGAGATCACAATTATCTCCATTTTAATGAAACATGTTGAATGCTACAAGAATATGTCGGTTTCACTAGTTGTTTTTAGAAAACCATATTGGCCCGTCCGAGAGTATTAACTTGAACTGTTTATAACTTCTGAACAAATGATCCTAGAGAGCGTAATAAATTTGCATATTAATCAGCATGTTGCATGCTACAAGAATATATCGATTTCATTAGTTGTTGGTTGAGAAGCATATTGGCCCGCCCGCAGAAATTAACTTGAACTGCTTATAACTTCTGAACAATTGATCGTAGCGAACACAATTATTTGCATTTTAATGAAACATGTTGAATGCTTCAAGAATATGTCGGTTTCACTAGTTGTTGTTTGAGAACCATATTGGCCCGCCCGCGAATATGAAATTGAACTTCTTATTACTTCTGAACAAATGATCTTAGAGAGCGTAATAAATTTGCATATTAATCAGCATGTTGCATGCTACAAGAATATATCGATTTCACTAGTTGTTGGTTGAGAAGCATATTGGCCCGCCCGCAGAAATTAACTTGAACTGCTTATAACTTCTGAACAATTGATCGTAGCGAACACAATTATTTGCATTTTAATGAAACATGTTGAATGCTTCAAGAATATGTCAGTTTCATTAGTTATTGTTTGAGAACCATATTGGCCCGCCCACGAGTATTAAATTGAACTGCTTATAAGTTCTGAGCAAATGATCGTAGAAAACTCGATTGTTTTGCATATTAATAAACATGTAGCTAGCTACAAGAATATATAGATTTCACTAGTTATTGTTTGAGAACCATGTTGGCCCACCCGCGAAAACTAATTCAACTGCTTACAATTTCTGAACATATGATCGTAGAGAACCCAATTATTTGCATTTTAATGAAACATGTTGTATGCTACAAGTATATGTCGGTTTTACTATTTGTTTTTTGGAACCATATTGTCCCGCCCGCGAGTATTGACTTGTTCTGCTTATAACGTCTGAAAAGATGATCGTAGTGAGCGTAATAGTTTTGCATATTAATCAGCATTTTGCATGCTACAAGAATATATCGATTTCACTAGTTGTTGGTTGAGAACCATATTGGTGCGCCCTCGAAAATTAACTTGAACTGCTTTAAACTTCTGAACAATTGATCGTAGAGAACACAATTATTTGCATTTAAAAAAACATGTTGTATGCTACAAGTTATGTCGGTTTCACTAGTTATTGTTTGAGAACCATTTTGGCCCGCCCGCCAAAACTAACTTCAACTCCTTATAACTTCTGAACAAATGATCGTGGAGAGCGTAATAATTTTGCATATTAATCAGCATGTTTCATGCTACAAGAATATATCGATTTCATTAGATGTTGGTTGAGAACCATATTGGTGCGCCCTCGAAAATTAACTTGAACTGCTTTAAACTTCTGAACAATTGATCGTAGAGAACACAATTATTTGCATTTAAATCAAACATGTTGTATGCTACAAGTTATGTCGGTTTCACTAGTTGTTTTTAGAAAACCATTTTGGCCCGCCCGCTAAATCTAACTTCAACTCAACTTCAACTCCTTATAACTTCTGAACATTTGATCGTAGAAAGCGTAATAATTTTGCATATTAATCAGCGTGCTGCATGCTACAAGAATATATCGATTTCACTAGTTGTTGGTTGAGAACCATATTGGCCCGCCCGTGAAAATCAACTTGAACTGCTTATAACTCCTGAACGATTGATCGTAGAGCACCCAATTATTTGCATTTTAATGAAACATGTTGAATGCTACAAGAATATGTTGGATTCACTAGTTGTTTTTAGAAAACCATATTGGCCCGTCCGAGAGTATTAACTTGAACTGTTTATAACTTCTGAACAAATGATCCTAGAGAGCGTTATAAATTTGCATATTAATCAGCATGTTGCATGCTACAAGAATATATCGATTTCACTAGTTTGTTGGTTGAGAACCATGTTGGCCCGCCCTCGAAAATTAAATAGAACTGCTTATAACTTCTGAACAATTGATCTTAGAGAACACAATTATTTGCATTTCAATGAAACATGTTGTATACTACAAGAATATGTCGGTTTCACTAGTTATTGTTTGAGAACCTCTTTGTCCCGCCCGCCAAAACTAACTTCAAGTCCTTATAACTTCTGAACAAATGATCGTAGAGAGCTTAATAATTTTGCATATTAATCAGCATGTTGCATGCTACAAGAATATATCGATGTCATTAGTTGTTGGTTGAGAAGCATATTGGCCCGCCCGCGGAAATTAACTTGAACTGCTTATAACTTCTGAACAATTGATCGTAGAGAACACAATAATTTGCATTTTAATGAAACATGATGAATGCTTCAAGAATATGTCGGTTTCACTAGTTGTTGTTTGAGAACCATATTGGCCCGCCCGCGAATATTAAATTGAACTTCTTATAACTTCTGAACAAATGATCTTAGAGAGCGTAATAAATTTGCATATTAATCAGCATGTTGCATGCTACAAGAATATATCGATTTCACTAGTTGTTGGTTGAGAACCATATTGGCCCGCCCGCGAAAATTAATTTGAACTGCTTATAACTTCTGAACAAATAATCGTAGAAAGCGTAATAATTTTGCATATTAATCAGAATGTTGCATGCTACAAGAATATATCGATTTCACTAGTTGTTGGTTGAGAACCATATTGGCCCGCCCGCGAAAATCAAATTGAACTGCTTATAACTCCTGAACAATTGATCGTAGAGACCACAATTATTTGCATTTTAATCTAACATGTTGTATGCAACAAGAATATGTCAGTTTCATTAGTTATTGTTTGAGAACCATATTGGCCCGCCCACGAGTATTAAATTGAACTGCTTATAAGTTCTGAGCAAATGATCGTAGAAAACTCGATTGTTTTGCATATTAATAAACATGTAGCTAGCTACAAGAATATATAGATTTCACTAGTTATTGTTTGAGAACCATGTTGGCCCACCCGTGAAAACTAATTCAACTGCTTACAATTTCTGAACATATGATCGTAGAGAACCCAATTATTTGCATTTTAATGAAACATGTTGTATGCTACAAGTATATGTCGGTTTTACTATTTGTTTTTTGGAACCATATTGTCCCGCCCGCGAGTATTGACTTGTTCTGCTTATAACGTCTGAAAAGATGATCGTAGTGAGCGTAATAGTTTTGCATATTAATCAGCATTTTGCATGCTACAAGAATATATCGATTTCACTAGTTGTTGGTTGAGAACCATATTGGTGCGCCCTCGAAAATTAACTTGAACTGCTTTAAACTTCTGAACAATTGATTGTAGAGAACACAATTATTTGCATTTAAATCAAACATGATG
This sequence comes from Lepisma saccharinum, assembly GCF_977018435.1. Lineage (NCBI taxonomy): Eukaryota > Metazoa > Arthropoda > Insecta > Zygentoma > Lepismatidae > Lepisma > Lepisma saccharinum. The sequence goes on from NW_028142885.1 coordinate 1,909,910, forward strand.
TATGCTACAAGTTATGTCGGTTTCACTAGTTATTGTTTGAGAACTATTTTGGCCCGCCCGCCAAAACTAACTTCAACTCCTTATAACTTCTGAACAAATGATCGTGGAGAGCGTAATAATTTTGCATATTAATCAGCATGTTTCATGCTACAAGAATATATCGATTTCATTAGTTGTTGGTTGAGAACCATATTGGCCCGCCCGCGAAAATTAACTTGAACTGCTTATAACTTCTGAACAATTGATCGTAGCGAACACAATTATTTGCATTTTAATGAAACATGTTGAATGCTTCAAGAATATGTCGGTTTCACTAGTTGTTGTTTGAGAACCATATTGGCCCGCCCGCGAGTATTAAATTGAACTGTTTATAACTTCTGAACAAATTATCATAGAGAGCGTAAAATATTTGCATATTAATCAGCATGTTGCATGCTACAAGAATATATCGATTTCACTAGTTATTGTTTGAGAACCATGTTGGCCCACCCGCGAAAACTAATTCATCTGCTTACAATTTCTGAACAAATGATCGTAGAGAACCCAATTATTTGCATTTTAATGAAACATGTTGTATGCTACAAGTATATGTCGGTTTTACTATTTGTTTTTTGGAACCATATTGGCCCGCCCACGAGTATTGACTTGTTCTGCTTATAACGTCTGAAAAAATGATCGTAGTGAGCGTAATAGTTTTGCATATTAATCAGCATTTTGCATGCTACAAGAAAATATCGAATTCACTAGTTGTTGGTTGAGAACCATATTGGTGCGCCCTCGAAAATTAACTTGAACTGCTTTAAACTTCTGAACAATTGATCGTAGAGAACACAATTATTTGCATTTAAATCAAACATGTTGTATGCTACAAGTTATGTCGGTTTCACTAGTTGTTTTTAGAAAACCATTTTGGCCCGCCCGCTAAATCTAAATTCAACTCAACTTCAACTCCTTATAACTTCTGAACATTTGATCGTAGAAAGCGTAATAATTTTGCATATTAATCAGCATGCTGCATGCTACAAGAATATATCGATTTCACTAGTTGTTGGTTGAGAACCATATTGGCCCGCCCGTGAAAATCAACTTGAACTGCTTATAACTCCTGAACGATTGATCGTAGAGCACACAATTATTTGCATTTTAATGAAACATGTTGAATGCTACAAGAATATGTCGGATTCACTAGTTGTTTTTAGAAAACCATATTGGCCCGTCCGAGAGTATTAACTTGAACTGTTTATAACTTCTGAACAAATGATCCTAGAGAGCGTTATAAATTTGCATATTAATCAGCATGTTGCATGCTACAAGAATATATCGATTTCACTAGTTTGTTGGTTGAGAACCATATTGGCCTGCTCGCGAAAATCAACTTGAACTGCTTATAACTCCTGAACAATTGATCGTAGAGAGCACAATTATTTGCATTTTAATGAAACATGTTGAATGCTACAAGAATATGTCAGTTTCACTAGTTGTTATTTGAGAACCATATTGGCCCGCCCGAGAAAATCAACTTGAACTGCTTATAACTCCTGAACAATTGATCGTAGAGAGCACAATTATTTGCATTTTAATGAAACAGATTGAATGCTACAAGAATATATCGATTTCACTAGTTGTTGTTTGAGAACCATATTGGCCCGCTCGCGAAAATCAACTTGAACTGCTTATAACTCCTGAACAATTGATCGTAGAGAGCACAATTATTTGCATTTTAATGAAACATGTTGAATGCTACAAGAATATGTCAGTTTCACAAGTTGTTATTTGAGAACCATATTGGCCCGCCCGCGAAAATCAACTTGAACTGCTTATAACTCCTGAACAATTGATCGTAGAGAACACAATTATTTGCATTTTAATGAAACATGTTGATTGCTACAAGAATATGTCGGTCTCACTAATTTTTTAGAAAACAATTTTGGCCCGCCCGCGAGTATTAACTTGAACTGTTTATAACTTCTGAACAAATGATCGTAGTGAGCGTAATAATTTTGCATATTAATCAGCATATTGCATGCTACAAGAATGTATCCATTTCACTAGTTGTTGGTTGAGAACCATGTGGGCCCGCCCTTGAAAATTAAATAGAACTGCTTATAACTTCTGAACAATTGATCTTAGAGAACACAATTATTTGCATTTCAATGAAACATGTTGTATACTACAAGAATATGTCGGTTTCACTAGTTATTGTTTGAGAACCTCTTTGTCCCGCCCGCCAAAACTAACTTCAAGTCCTTATAACTTCTGAACAAATGATCGTAGAGAGCTTAATAATTTTGCATATTAATCAGCATGTTGCATGTTACAAGAATATATCGATTTCATTAGTTGTTGGTTGAGAAGCATATTGGCCCGCCCGCGGAAATTAACTTGAACTGCTTATAACTTCTGAACAATTGATCGTAGAGAACACAATTATTTGCATTTTAATGAAACATGATGAATGCTTCAAGAATATGTCGGTTTCACTAGTTGTTGTTTGAGAACCATATTGGCCCGCCCGCGAATATTAAATTGAACTTCTTATAACGTCTGAACAAATGATCTTAGAGAGCGTAATAAATTTGCATATTAATCAGCATGTTGCATGCTACAAGAATATATCGATTTCACTATTTGTTGGTTGAGAACCATATTGGCCCGCCCGCGAAAATTAATTTGAACTGCTTATAACTTCTGAACAAATAATCGTAGAAAGCGTAATAATTTTGCATATTAATCAGAATGTTGCATGCTACAAGAATATATCGATTTCACTAGTTGTTGGTTGAGAACCATATTGGCCCGCCCGCGAAAATCAACTTGAACTGTTTATAACTTCTGAACAATTGATTGTAGCGAACACAATCATTTGCATTTTAATGAAACATGTTGAATGCTTCAAGAATATGTCGGTTTCACTAGTTGTTGTTTGAGAACCATATTGGCCCGCCCGCGAGTATTAAATTGAAATGCTTATAACTTCTGAACAAATGATCCTAGAGAGCGTAAAATAAATTTGCATATTAATCAGCATGTTGCATGCTACAAGAATATATCGATTTCACAAGATGTTGGTTGAGATCCATATTGGCCCGCCCGCGAAAATCAACTTGAACTGCTTATAACTCCTGAACAATTGATAGTAGAAAACAATTATTTGCATTTTAATGAAACATGTTGAATGCTACAAAAATATGTCGGTTTCACTAGTTGTTTTTAGAAAACCATTTTGGCGCGCCCGCTAAAACTAACTTCAACTCCTTATAACTTCTGAACAATTGATCGTAGAAAGCGTAATAATTTTGCATATTAATCAGCATGCTGCATGCTACAAGAATATATCGATTTCACTAGTTGTTGGTTGAGAACCATATTGGCCCGCCCGCGAAAATCAACTTGAACTGCTTATAACTCCTGAACAATTAATCGTAGAGATCACAATTATCTCCATTTTAATGAAACATGTTGAATGCTACAAGAATATGTCGGTTTCACTAGTTGTTTTTAGAAAACCATATTGGCCCGTCCGAGAGTATTAACTTGAACTGTTTATAACTTCTGAACAAATGATCCTAGAGAGCGTAATAAATTTGCATATTAATCAGCATGTTGCATGCTACAAGAATATATCGATTTCATTAGTTGTTGGTTGAGAAGCATATTGGCCCGCCCGCAGAAATTAACTTGAACTGCTTATAACTTCTGAACAATTGATCGTAGCGAACACAATTATTTGCATTTTAATGAAACATGTTGAATGCTTCAAGAATATGTCGGTTTCACTAGTTGTTGTTTGAGAACCATATTGGCCCGCCCGCGAATATGAAATTGAACTTCTTATTACTTCTGAACAAATGATCTTAGAGAGCGTAATAAATTTGCATATTAATCAGCATGTTGCATGCTACAAGAATATATCGATTTCACTAGTTGTTGGTTGAGAAGCATATTGGCCCGCCCGCAGAAATTAACTTGAACTGCTTATAACTTCTGAACAATTGATCGTAGCGAACACAATTATTTGCATTTTAATGAAACATGTTGAATGCTTCAAGAATATGTCAGTTTCATTAGTTATTGTTTGAGAACCATATTGGCCCGCCCACGAGTATTAAATTGAACTGCTTATAAGTTCTGAGCAAATGATCGTAGAAAACTCGATTGTTTTGCATATTAATAAACATGTAGCTAGCTACAAGAATATATAGATTTCACTAGTTATTGTTTGAGAACCATGTTGGCCCACCCGCGAAAACTAATTCAACTGCTTACAATTTCTGAACATATGATCGTAGAGAACCCAATTATTTGCATTTTAATGAAACATGTTGTATGCTACAAGTATATGTCGGTTTTACTATTTGTTTTTTGGAACCATATTGTCCCGCCCGCGAGTATTGACTTGTTCTGCTTATAGCGTCTGAAAAGATGATCGTAGTGAGCGTAATAGTTTTGCATATTAATCAGCATTTTGCATGCTACAAGAATATATCGATTTCACTAGTTGTTGGTTGAGAACCATATTGGTGCGCCCTCGAAAATTAACTTGAACTGCTTTAAACTTCTGAACAATTGATCGTAGAGAACACAATTATTTGCATTTAAATCAAACATGTTGTATGCTACAAGTTATGTCGGTTTCACTATGTATTGTTTGAGAACCATTTTGGCCCGCCCGCCAAAACTAACTTCAACTCCTTATAACTTCTGAACAAATGATCGTGGAGAGCGTAATAATTTTGCATATTAATCAGCATGTTTCATGCTACAAGAATATATCGATTTCATTAGTTGTTGGTTGAGAACCATATTGGCCCGCCCGCGAAAATTAACTTGAACTGCTTATAACTTCTGAACAATTGATCGTAGAGAACACAATTATTTGCATTTTAATGAAACATGATGAATGCTTCAAGAATATGTCGGTTTCACTAGTTGTTGTTTGAGAACCATATTGGCCCGCCCGCGAATATTAAATTGAACTTCTTATAACTTCTGAACAAATGATCTTAGAGAGCGTAATAAATTTGCATATTAATCAGCATGTTGCATGCTACAAGAATATATCGATTTCACTAGTTGTTGGTTGAGAACCATATTGGCCCGCCCGCGAAAATTAATTTGAACTGCTTATAACTTCTGAACAAATAATCGTAGAAAGCGTAATAATTTTGCATATTAATCAGAATGTTGCATGCTACAAGAATATATCGATTTCACTAGTTGTTGGTTGAGAACCATATTGGCCCGCCCGCGAAAATCAAATTGAACTGCTTATAACTCCTGAACAATTGATCGTAGAGACCACAATTATTTCCATTTTAATCTAACATGTTGTATGCAACAAGAATATGTCAGTTTCATTAGTTATTGTTTGAGAACCATATTGGCCCGCCCACGAGTATTAAATTGAACTGCTTATAAGTTCTGAGCAAATGATCGTAGAAAACTCGATTGTTTTGCATATTAATAAACATGTAGCTAGCTACAAGAATATATAGAATTCACTAGTTATTGTTTGAGAACCATGTTGGCCCACCCGCGAAAACTAATTCAACTGCTTACAATTTCTGAACATATGATCGTAGAGAACCCAATTATTTGCATTTTAATGAAACATGTTGTATGCTACAAGTATATGTCGGTTTTACTATTTGTTTTTTGGAACCATATTGTCCCGCCCGCGAGTATTGACTTGTTCTGCTTATAACGTCTGAAAAGATGATCGTAGTGAGCGTAATAGTTTTGCATATTAATCAGCATTTTGCATGCTACAAGAATATATCGATTTCACTAGTTGTTGGTTGAGAACCATATTAGTGCGCCCTCGAAAATTAACTTGAACTGCTTTAAACTTCTGAACAATTGATCGTAGAGAACACAATTATTTGCATTTAAATCAAACATGTTGTATGCTACAAGTTATGTCTGTTTCACTAGTTATTGTTTGAGAACCATTTTGGCCCGCCCGCCAAAACTAACTTCAACTCCTTATAACTTCTGAACATTTGATCGTAGAAAGCGTAATAATTTTGCATATTAATCAGCATGCTGCATGCTACAAGAATATATCGATTTCACTAGTTGTTGGTTGAGAACCATATTGGCCCGCCCGTGAAAATCAACTTGAACTGCTTATAACTCCTGAACGATTGATCGTAGAGCACACAATTATTTGCATTTTAATGAAACATGTTGAATGCTACAAAAATATGTCGGATTCACTAGTTGTTTTTAGAAAACCATATTGGCCCGTCCGAGAGTATTAACTTGAACTGTTTATAACTTCTGAACAAATGATCCTAGAGAGCGTTATAAATTTGCATATTAATCAGCATGTTGCATGCTTCAAGAATATATAGATTTCACTAGTTATTGTTTGAGAACCATGTTGGCCCACCCGCGAAAACTAATTCATCTGCTTACAATTTCTGAACAAATGATCGTAGAGAACCCAATTATTTGCATTTTAATGAAACATGTTGTATGCTACAAGTATATGTCGGTTTTACTATTTGTTTTTTGGAACCATATTGGCCCGCCCGCGAGTATTGACTTGTTCTGCTTATAACGTCTGAAAAAATGATAGTGAGCGTAATAGTTTTGCATATTAATCAGCATTTTGCATGCTACAAGAATATATCGATTTCACTAGTTGTTGGTTGAGAACCATATTGGTGCGCCCTCGAAAATTAACTTGAACTGCTTTAAACTTCTGAACAATTGATCGTAGAGAACACAATTATTTGCATTTAAATCAAACATGTTGTATGCTACAAGTTATGTCGGTTTCACTAGTTGTTTTTAGAAAACCATTTTGGCCCGCCCGCTAAATCTAACTTCAACTCAACTTCAACTCCTTATAACTTCTGAACATTTGATCGTAGAAAGCGTAATAATTTTGCATATTAATCAGCATGCTGCATGCTACAAGAATATATCGATTTCACTAGTTGTTGGTTGAGAACCATATTGGCCCGCCCGTGAAAATCAACTTGAACTGCTTATAACTCCTGAACGATTGATCGTAGAGCACACAATTATTTGCATTTTAATGAAACATGTTGAATGCTACAAGAATATGTCGGATTCACTAGTTGTTTTTAGAAATTCATATTGGCCCGTCCGAGAGTATTAACTTGAACTGTTTATAACTTCTGAACAAATGATCCTAGAGAGCGTTATAAATTTGCATATTAATCAGCATGTTGCATGCTACAAGAATATATCGATTTCACTAGTTTGTTGGTTGAGAACCATATTGGCCCGCTCGCGAAAATCAACTTGAACTGCTTATAACTCCTGAACAATTGATCGTAGAGAGCACAATTATTTGCATTTTAATGAAACATGTTGAATGCTACAAGAATATGTCAGTTTCACTAGTTGTTATTTGAGAACCATATTGGCCCGCCCGCGAAAATCAATTTGAACTGCTTATAACTCCTGAACAATTGATCTTAGAGAGCACAATTATTTGCATTTTAATGAAACAGATTGAATGCTACAAGAATATATCGATTTCACTAGTTGTTGTTTGAGAACCATATTGGCCCGCCCGCGAAAATCAACTTGAACTGCTTATAACTCCTGAACAATTGATCGTAGAGAACACAATTATTTGCATTTTAATGAAACATGTTGATTGCTACAAGAATATGTCGGTCTCACTAATTTTTTAGAAAACCATTTTGGCCCGCCCGCGAGTATTAACTTGAACTGTTTATAACTTCTGAAAAAATGATCGTAGTGAGCGTAATAATTTTGCATATTAATCAGCATATTGCATGCTACAAGAATATATCCATTTCACTAGTTGTTTGTTGAGAACCATGTTGGCCCGCCCTCGAAAATTAAATAGAACTGCTTATAACTTCTGAACAATTGATCTTAGAGAACACAATTATTTGCATTTCAATGAAACATGTTGTATACTACAAGAATATGTCGGTTTCACTAGTTATTGTTTGAGAACCTCTTTGTCCCGCCCGCCAAAACTAACTTCAAGTCCTTATAACTTCTGAACAAATGATCGTAGAGAGCTTAATAATTTTGCATATTAATCAGCATGTTGCATGCTACAACAATATATCGATGTCATTAGTTGTTGGTTGAGAAGCATATTGGCCCGCCCGCGGAAATGAACTTGAACTGCTTATAACTTCTGAACAATTGATCGTAGAGAACACAATTATTTGCATTTTAATGAAACATGATGAATGCTTCAAGAATATGTCGGTTTCACTAGTTGTTGTTTGAGAACCATATTGGCCCGCCCGCGAATATTAAATTGAACTTCTTATAACTTCTGAACAAATGATCTTAGAGAGCGTAATAAATTTGCATATTAATCAGCATGTTGCATGCTACAAGAATATATCGATTTCACTAGTTGTTGGTTGAGAACCATATTGGCCCGCCCGCGAAAATTAATTTGAACTGCTTATAACTTCTGAACAAATAATCGTAGAAAGCGTAATAATTTTGCATATTAATCAGAATGTTGCATGCTACAAGAATATATCGATTTCACTAGTTGTTGGTTGAGAACCATATTGGCCCGCCCGCGAAAATCAAATTGAACTGCTTATAACTCCTGAACAATTGATCGTAGAGAGCACAATTATTTCCATTTTAATCTAACATGTTGTATGCAACAAGAATATGTCAGTTTCATTAGTTATTGTTTGAGAACCATATTGGCCCGCCCACGAGTATTAAATTGAACTGCTTATAAGTTCTGAGCAAATGATCGTAGAAAACTCGATTGTTTTGCATATTAATAAACATGTAGCTAGCTACAAGAATATATAGAATTCACTAGTTATTGTTTGAGAACCATGTTGGCCCACCCGCGAAAACTAATTCAACTGCTTACAATTTCTGAACATATGATCGTAGAGAACCCAATTATTTGCATTTTAATGAAACATGTTGTATGCTACAAGTATATGTCGGTTTTACTATTTGTTTTTTGGAACCATATTGTCCCGCCCGCGAGTATTGACTTGTTCTGCTTATAACGTCTGAAAAGATGATCGTAGTGAGCGTAATAGTTTTGCATATTAATCAGCATTTTGCATGCTACAAGAATATATCGATTTCACTAGTTGTTGGTTGAGAACCATATTGGTGCGCCCTCGAAAATTAACTTGAACTGCTTTAAACTTCTGAACAATTGATCGTAGAGAACACAATTATTTGCATTTAAATCAAACATGTTGTATGCTACAAGTTATGTCTGTTTCACTAGTTATTGTTTGAGAACCATTTTGGCCCGCCCGCCAAAACTAACTTCAACTCCTTATAACTTCTGAACATTTGATCGTAGAAAGCGTAATAATTTTGCATATTAATCAGCATGCTGCATGCTACAAGAATATATCGATTTCACTAGTTGTTGGTTGAGAACCATATTGGCCCGCCCGTGAAAATCAACTTGAACTGCTTATAACTCCTGAACGATTGATCGTAGAGCACACAATTATTTGCATTTTAATGAAACATGTTGAATGCTACAAGAATATGTCGGATTCACTAGTTGTTTTTAGAAAACCATATTGGCCCGTCCGAGAGTATTAACTTGAACTGTTTATAACTTCTGAACAAATGATCCTAGAGAGCGTTATAAATTTGCATATTAATCAGCATGTTGCATGCTACAAGAATATATCGATTTCACTAGTTTGTTGGTTGAGAACCATATTGGCCCGCTCGCGAAAATCAACTTGAACTGCTTATAACTCCTGAACAATTGATCGAAGAGAGCACAATTATTTGCATTTTAATGAAACATGTTGAATGCTACAAGAATATGTCAGTTTCACTAGTTGTTATTTGAGAACCATATTGGCCCGCCCGCGAAAATCAACTTGAACTGCTTATAACTCCTGAACAATTGATCGTAGAGAGCACAATTATTTGCATTTTAATGAAACAGATTGAATGCTACAAGAATATATCGATTTCACTAGTAGTTGTTTGAGAACCATATTGGCCCGTCCGCGAAAATCAACTTGAACTGCTTATAACTCCTGAACAATTGATCGTAGAGAACACAATTATTTGCATTTTAATGAAACATGTTGATTGCTACAAGAATATGTCGGTCTCACTAATTTTTTAGAAAACCATTTTGGCCCGCCCGCGAGTATTAACTTGAACTGTTTATAACTTCTGAACAAATGATCGTTGTGAGCGTAATAATTTTGCATATTAATCAGCATATTGCATGCTACAAGAATATATCCATTTCACTAGTTGTTGGTTGAGAACCATGTTGGCCCGCCCTCGAAAATTAAATAGAACTGCTTATAACTTCTGAACAATTGATCTTAGAGAACACAATTATTTGCATTTCAATGAAACATGTTGTATACTACAAGAATATGTCGGTTTCAGTAGTTATTGTTTGAGAACCTCTTTGTCCCGACCGCCAAAACTAACTTCAAGTCCTTATAACTTCTGAACAAATGATCGTAGAGAGCTTAATAATTTTGCATATTAATCAGCATGTTGCATGCTACAAGAATATATCGATTTCATTAGTTTTTGGTTGAGAAGCATATTGGCCCGCCCGCGGAAATTAATTTGAACTGCTTATAACTTCTGAACAATTGATCGTAGAGAACACAATTATTTGCATTTTAATGAAACATGATGAATGCTTCAAGAATATGTCGGTTTCACTAGTTGTTGTTTGAGAACCATATTGGCCCGCCCGCGAATATTAAATTGAACTTCTTATAACTTCTGAACAAATGATCTTAGAGAGCGTAATAAATTTGCATATTAATCAGCATGTTGCATGCTACAAGAATATATCGATTTCACTAGTTGTTGGTTGACAACCATATTGGCCCGCCCGCGAAAATTAAATTGAACTGCTTATAACTTCTGAACAAATAATCGTAGAAAGCGTAATAATTTTGCATATTAATCAGAATGTTGCATGCTACAAGAATATATCGATTTCACTAGTTGTTGGTTGAGAACCATATTGGCCCGCCCGCGAAAATCAACTTGAACTGTTTATAACTTCTGAACAATTGATTGTAGCGAACACAATCATTTGCATTTTAATGAAACATGTTGAATGCTTCAAGAATATGTCGGTTTCACTAGTTGTTGCTTGAGAACCATATTGGCCCGCCCGCGAGTATTAAATTGAAATGCTTATAACTTCTGAACAAATGATCCTAGAGAGCGTAAAATAAATTTGCATATTAATCAGCATGTTGCATGCTACAAGAATATTTCGATTTCACAAGATGTTGGTTGAGATCCATATTGGCCCGCCCGCGAAAATCAACTTGAAACGCTTATAACTCCTGAACAATTGATAGTAGAAAACAATTATTTGCATTTTAATGAAACATGTTGAATGCTACAAAAATATGTCGGTTTCACTAGTTGTTTTTAGAAAACCATTTTGGCGCGCCCGCTAAAACTAACTTCAACTCCTTATAACTTCTGAACAATTGATCGTAGAAAGCGTAATAATTTTGCATATTAATCAGCATGCTGCATGCTACAAGAATATATCGATTTCACTAGTTGTTGGTTGAGAACCATATTGGCCCGCCCGCGAAAATCAACTTGAACTGCTTATAACTCCTGAACAATTAATCGTAGAGATCACAATTATTTCCATTTTAATGAAAAATGTTGAATGCTACAAGAATATGTCGGTTTCACTAGTTGTTTTTAGAAAACCATATTGGCCCGTCCGAAAGTATTAACTTGAACTGTTTATAACTTCTGAACAAATGATCCTAGAGAGCGTAATAAATTTGCATATTAATCAGCATGTTGCATGCTACAAGAATATATCGATTTCATTAGTTGTTGGTTGAGAAGCATATTGGCCCGCCCGCAGAAATTAACTTGAACTGCTTATAACTTCTGAACAATTGATCGTAGCGAACACAATTATTTGCATTTTAATGAAACATGTTGAATGCTTCAAGAATATGTCGGTTTCACTAGTTGTTGTTAGAGAACCATATTGGCCCGCCCGAGAATATGAAATTGAACTTCTTATTACTTCTGAACAAATGATCTTAGAGAGCGTAATAAATTTGCATATTAATCAGCATGTTGCATGCTACAAGAATATATCGATTTCACTAGTTGTTGGTTGAGAACCTTATTGGCCCGCCCGCGAAAATTAATTTGAACTGCTTATAACTTCTGAACAAATAATCGTAGAAAGCGTAATAATTTTGCATATTAATCAGCATGTTGCATGCTACAAGAATATATCGATTTCACTAGTTGTTGGTTGAGAACCATATTGGCCCGCCCGCGAAAATCAACTTGAACTGTTTATAACTTCTGAACAATTGATGGTAGCGAACACAGTTATTTGCATTTTAATGAAAAATTTTGAATGCTTCAAGAATATGTCGGTTTCACTAGTTGTTGTTTGAGAACCATATTGGCCCGCCCGCGAAAATTAATTTGAACTGCTTATAACTTCTGAAAAATTGATCGTAGAGCACACAATTATTTGCATTTTAATGAAACATTTTGAAAGCTACAAGAATATGTCGGTTTCACTAGTTGTTTATAGAAAACCATATTAGCCCGCGAGTATTAACTTGAACTATTAATAACTTCTGAACAAATGATCGTAGAGAGCGTAAAAAATGTGCATATTAATCAGCATGTTGCATGTTACAAGAATATATCGATTTCACTAGTTGTTGGTTGAAAAACATATTTTCCCGACCGCGAAAATCAACTTGAACTGCTTATAACTTCTGAAGAATTGATCGTAGAGATCACAATTATTATCATTTTAATCTAACATGTTGTTTGCTACAAGAATATGACGGTTTCACTAGTTATTGTTTGAGAACCATTTTGGCCCGCCCGCCAAATCTAACTTCAACTCCTTATAACTTCTGAACAATTGATCGTAGAAATCGTAATAATTATGCATATTAAACAGCTTGTTACATGCTACAAGAATATATCGGTTTCACTAGTTGTTTATAGAAAACCATATTGGCCCGCCCGCGAGAATTAACTTGAACTGTTTATAACTTCTGAACAAATGATCCTAGAGAGCGTAATACATTTGCATATTAATCAGCATGTTGCATGCTACAAGAATATATCGATTTCAGTAGTTGTTGGTTGAGAACCATATTGGTCCGCCCGCGAAAATCAACTTGAACTGCTTATAACTCCTGAACAATTGATCGTAGAGAACACAATTATTTGCATTTTAATGAAACATTTTGAATGATTCAAGAATATGTCGGTTTCACTAGATGTTTTTAGAAAACCATTTTCGACCGCCCGCCAAAACTAATTTCAACTCCTTATAACTTCTGAACAATTGATCGTAGAAAGCGTAATAATTTTGCATATTAAACAGCATGTTGCATGCTACAAGAATATATCGATCTCATTAGTTTTTGGTTGAGAACCATATTGGCCCGCCTGCAAAAATCAACTTGAACTGCTTATAACTCCTGAACAATTGATCGTAGAGAGCACAATTATTTGCATTTTAATGAAACATGTTGAATGCTACAAGAATAAGTCGGTTTCACTAGTTGTTTTTAGAACAACCATATTGGCCAGCCCGCGAGTATTGACTTGTTCTGCTTATAACTTCTGAACAAATGATCGTAGTGAGCGTATTAATTTTGCATATTAATCAGCATGTTGCATGCTACAAGAATATATCCATTTCACTAGTTGTTTGTTGAGAACCATATTGGCCCGCCCTCGAAAATTAACTTGAACTGCTTATAACTTCTGAACAATTGATCGTAGAGAACACAATTATTTGCATTTCAATCAAACATGTTGTATGCTAAAAGATTATGACGGTTTCACTAGTTATTGTTTGAGAACCATTTTGTCCCGCCCGCCAAAACTAACTTCAACTCCTTATAACTTCTGAACAAATGATCGTAGAGAGCTTAGTAATTTTGCATATTAATCAGCATGTTGCATGCTACAACAATATATCGATTTCACTAGTTGTTGGTTGAAAAACATACTTTCCCGCCCGCGAAAATCAACTTGAACTGCTTATAGCTTCTGAAGAATTGATCGTAGAGATCACAATTATTATCATTTTAATCTAACATGTTGTATGCTACAAGAATATGTCGGTTTTACTAGTTATTGTTTGAGAACCATTTTGGCCCGCCCGCCAAAACTAACTTCAACTCCTTATAACTTCTGAACGAATGATCGTAGAGAGCGTTATAATTTTGTATATTAAACAGCATGTTGCATGCTACAAGAATATATCGATTTCATTGGTTGTTGGTTGAGAACCATATTGGCCCGCCCGCGAAAATTAACTTGAACTGCTTATAACTTCTGAACAATTGATCGTAGCGAACACAATTATTTGCATTTTAATGAAACATGTTGAATGCTTCAAGAATATGTCGGTGTCACTAGTTGTTGTTTGAGAACCATATTGGCCCGCCCGCGAATATTAAATTGAACTGCTTATAACTTCTGAACAAATGATCTTAGAGAGCGTACTAAATTTGCATATTAATCAGCATGTTGCATGCTACAAGAATATATCGATTTCACTAGTTGTTGGTTGAGAACCATATTGGCCAACCCGCGAAAATGGATTTGAACTGTTTATAACTCCTGAACAATTGATCGTAGAGACCACAATTAATAGCATTTTAATCAAACATGTTGTATGCAACAAGAATATGTCGGTTTCACTAGTTGTTTTTAGAAAACCATATTGGCCCGCCCGCGAGTATTAACTTGAACTGATTATAACTTCGGAAAAAATGATCCTAGAGAGCGTAATAAATTTGCATATTAATCAGCATGTTGCATGCTACAAGAATATATCGATTTCACTAGTTGTTGGTTGAGAACCATATTGGCCCGCCCGCGAAAATCAACTTGAACTGCTTATATATCCTGAAAAATTGATCGTAGAGAACGCAATTATTTGCATTTTAATGAAACATGTTGATTGCTACAAGAATATGTCGGTTTCACTAGTTGTTTTTAGAAAACAATTTTGGCCCGCCCGCGAGTATTAACTTGAACTGTTTATAACTTCTGAACAAATGATCGTAGTGAGCGTAATAATTTTGCATATTAATCAGCATGTTGCATGCTACAAGAATATATCCATGTCACCAGTTGTTGGTTGAGAACCATATTGGCCTGCCCGCGAAAATCAACTTGAACTGCTTATAACTTCTGAACAATTGACGTAGCGAACACAATTATTTGCATTTTAATGAAACATGTTGAATGCTTCAAGAATATGTCGGTTTCACTAGTTGTTGTTTGAGAACCATATTGTCCCGCCCGCGAGTATTAAATTGAACTGCTTATAATTGAACAAATGATCTTGAAGAGCGTAATCAATTTGCATATTAATCAGCATGTTGCATGCTACAAGAATATATTGATTTCACTAGTTGTTGGTTGAGAACCATATTGGCCCGCCCGCGAAAATTAATTTGAACTGCTTATAACTTCTGAACAAATAATCGTAGAAAGCGTAATAATTTTGCATATTAATCAGCATGTTGCATGCTACAAGAATATATGGATTTCACTAGTTGTTGTTTTAGAAATATATTGGCCTGCCCGTAAAAATTAACTTGAACTGCTTATAACTTCTGAACAATTGCTCGTAGAGCACACAATTATTTGCATTTTAATGAAACATTTTGAATGCTACAAGAATATGTCGGTTTCACTAGTTGTTTTTAGAAAACCATATAAGCCCGCGAGTAATAATTTGAACTATTTATAACTTTTGAACAAATGATCCTAGAGAGCGTAATAAATTTGCATATTAATCAGCATGTTGCATGCTACAAGAATATATCGATTTCACTAGTTGTTGGTTGAGAACCATATTGGCTCGCCCTCGAAAATCAATTTCAACTGCATATAACTTTTGAACAATTGATCGTAGAGAACACAGTTATTTGCATTTTAATGAAACATGTTGAATGCTACAAGAATATGTCGGTTTCACTAGTTGTTTTTAGAAAACCATTTTGGCCCGCCCGCCAAAACTAATTTCAACTCCTTATAACTTCTGAACAATTGATCGTAGAAAGCGTAATAATTTTGCATATTAAACAGCATGTTGCATGCTACAAGAATATATCGATATCATTAGTTTTTGGTTGAGAACCATATTGGCCCGCTTTCGAAAATCAACTTGAACTGCTTATAACTCCTGAACAATTGATCGTAGAACACACAATTATTTGCATTTTAATGAAACATGTTGAATGCTACACGAATATGTCGGTTTTACTAGTTGTTTTTAGAAAACCATATTGGCTCGTCCGAGAGTATTAACTTGAACTGTTTATAACTTCTGAACAAATTATCCTAGAGAGCGTAATAAATTTCCATATTAATCAGCATGTTGCATGCTACAAGAATATATCGATTTCACTAGTTGTTGGTTGAGAACAATATTGGCCCGCCCGCGAAAATCAACTTGAACTGCTTATAACTCCTGAACAATTGATCGTAGAGAACACAATTAATTGCATTTTAATGAAACATGTTGAATGCTACAAGAATATGTCGGTTTCACTAGTTGTTTTTAGAAAACCATATTGGCCCGCCCGCGAGTATTAACTTGGACTGTTTATAACTTCTCAACAAATGACCGTAGAGAGCGTACTAAATTTGCATATTAATCAGCATGTTGCATGCTACAAGAATATATCGATTTCACTAGTTGTTGGTTGAGAACCATATTGGCCAACCCGCGAAAATCGATTTGAACTGTTTATAACTCCTGAACAATTGATCGTAGAGACCACAATTAATAGCATTTTAATCAAACATGTTGTATGCAACAAGAATATGTCGGTTTCACTAGTTGTTTTTAGAAAACCATATTGGCCCGCCCGCGAGTATTAACTTGAACTGATTATAACTTCGGAAAAAATGATCCTAGAGAGCGTAATAAATTTGCATATTAATCAGCATGTTGCATGCTACAAGAATATATCGATTTCACTAGTTGTTGGTTGAGAACCATATTGGCCCGCCCGCGAAAATCAACTTGAACTGCTTATATATCCTGAAAAATTGATCGTAGAGAACGCAATTATTTGCATTTTAATGAAACATGTTGATTGCTACAAGAATATGTCGGTTTCACTAGTTGTTTTTAGAAAACAATTTTGGCCCGCCCGCGAGTATTAACTTGAACTGTTTATAACTTCTGAACAAATGATCGTAGTGAGCGTAATAATTTTGCATATTAATCAGCATGTTGCATGCTACAAGAATATATCCATGTCACCAGTTGTTGGTTGAGAACCATATTGGCCTGCCCGCGAAAATCAACTTGAACTGCTTATAACTTCTGAACAATTGACGTAGCGAACACAATTATTTGCATTTTAATGAAACATGTTGAATGCTTCAAGAATATGTCGGTTTCACTAGTTGTTGTTTGAGAACCATATTGTCCCGCCCGCGAGTATTAAATTGAACTGCTTATAATTGAACAAATGATCTTGAAGAGCGTAATCAATTTGCATATTAATCAGCATGTTGCATGCTACAAGAATATATTGATTTCACTAGTTGTTGGTTGAGAACCATATTGGCCCGCCCGCGAAAATTAATTTGAACTGCTTATAACTTCTGAACAAATAATCGTAGAAAGCGTAATAATTTTGCATATTAATCAGCATGTTGCATGCTACAAGAATATATGGATTTCAGTAGTTGTTGTTTTAGAAATATATTGGCCTGCCCGTAAAAATTAACTTTTACTGCTTATAACTTCTGAACAATTGCTCGTAGAGCACACAATTATTTGCATTTTAATGAAACATTTTGAATGCTACAAGAATATGTCGGTTTCACTAGTTGTTTTTAGAAAACCATATAAGCCCGCGAGTAATAATTTGAACTATTTATAACTTTTGAACAAATGATCCTAGAGAGCGTAATAAATTTGCATATTAATCAGCATGTTGCATGCTACAAGAATATATCGATTTCACTAGTTGTTGGTTGAGAACCATATTGGCTCGCCCTCGAAAATCAATTTCAACTGCTTATAACTTTTGAACAATTGATCGTAGAGAACACAGTTATTTGCATTTTAATGAAACATGTTGAATGCTACAAGAATATGTCGGTTTCACTAGTTGTTTTTAGAAAACCATTTTGGCCCGCCCGCCAAAACTAATTTCAACTCCTTATAACTTCTGAACAATTGATCGTAGAAAGCGTAATAATTTTGCATATTAAACAGCATGTTGCATGCTACAAGAATATATCGATATCATTAGTTTTTGGTTGAGAACCATATTGGCCCGCTTTCGAAAATCAACTTGAACTGCTTATAACTCCTGAACAATTGATCGTAGAACACACAATTATTTGCATTTTAATGAAACATGTTGAATGCTACACGAATATGTCGGTTTTACTAGTTGTTTTTAGAAAACCATATTGGCTCGTCCGAGAGTATTAACTTGAACTGTTTATAACTTCTGAACAAATTATCCTAGAGAGCGTAATAAATTTCCATATTAATCAGCATGTTGCATGCTACAAGAATATATCGATTTCACTAGTTGTTGGTTGAGAACAATATTGGCCCGCCCGCGAAAATCAACTTGAACTGCTTATAACTCCTGAACAATTGATCGTAGAGAACACAATTAATTGCATTTTAATGAAACATGTTGAATGCTACAAGAATATGTCGGTTTCACTAGTTGTTTTTAGAAAACCATATTGGCCCGCCCGCGAGTATTAACTTGGACTGTTTATAACTTCTCAACAAATGACCGTAGAGAGCGTAAAAAATTTGCATATTAATCAGCATGTTGCATGCTACAAGAATATATCGATTTCACTAGTTGTTGGTTGAAAAACATATTGGCCCGCCCGCGAGAATTAAATTGAACTGCTTATAAGTTCTGAGCAAATGATCGTAGAAAGCTCGATTGTTTTGCATATTAATAAACAAGTAGCTAGCTACAAGAATATATAGATTTCACTAGTTATTTTTGAGAACCATGTTGGCCCACCCGCGAAACTAATTCAATTGCTTACAATTTCTGAACAAATGATCGTAGAGAACACAATTATTTGCATTTCAATGAAACATGTTGTATGCTACAAGAATATGTCGGTTTTACTATTTGTTTCTTTAGAACCACATTGGCCCGCCCGCGAGTATTGACTTTTTCTGCTTATAACTTCTGAACAATTGATCGTAGAAAGCGTAATAATTTTGCATGTTAATCAGCATGTTACATGCTACAAGAATATATCGATTTCACTAGTTGTTGGTTGAGAACCATATTGGCCCGCCCGCGAAAATCAATTTGAACTGCTTATAACTCCTGAACAATTGATCGTAGAGAGCACAATTATTTGCATTTTAATGAAACATGTTGAATGCTACAAGAATATGTCGGTTTCACTAGTTGTTTTTAGAAAACCATTTTGGCCCGCCAGCGAGTATTAATTTGAACTGTTTATAACTTCTGAAAAAATGATCGTAGAGTGCGTTATAAATTTGCATGTTAATCACCATGTTGCATGCTACAAGAATATATCGATTTCACTTGTTCTTGGTTGAGAACCATATTGGCCGGCCGCAAAAATCAATTTAACTGCTTATAACTCCTTAACAATTGATCGTAGACAACACAATTATTTGCATTTTAATGAAACATGTTGAATGCTACAAGAATATGTCAGTTTCACTAGTTGTTATTTGAGAACCATAATGGCCGTCGGCGAGTATTAACTTGAACTGCTTATAGCTTCTGAACAAATGATCGTAGAGAGCGTAAAAAATGTGCATATTAATAAGCATGTTGCATGCTACAAGAATATATCGATTTCACTAGTTGTTGGTTGAAAAACATATTTTCCCGACCGCGAAAATCAACTTGAACTGCTTATAGCTTCTGAAGAATTGATCGTAGAGATCACAATTATTATCATTTTAATCTAACATGTTGTATGCTACAAGAATATGTCGGTTTCACTAGTTATTGTTTGAGAACCATTTTGGCCCGCCCGCCAAAACTAACTTCAACTCCTTATAACTTCTGAACAATTGATCGTAGAAATCGTAATAATTATGCATATTAAACAGCTTGTTACATGCTACAAGAATAAATCGGTTTCACTAGTTGTTTATAGAAAACCATATTGGCCCGCCCGCGAGAATTAACTTGAACTGTTTATAACTTCTGAACAAATGATCCTAGAGAGCGTAATACATTTGCATATTAATCAGCATGTTGCATGCAACAAGAATATATCGATTTCAGTAGTTGTTGGTTGAGAACCATATTGGTCCGCCCGCGAAAATCAACTTGAACTGCTTATAACTCCTGAACAATTGATCGTAGAGAACACAATTATTTGCATTTTAATGAAACATTTTGAATGATACAAGAATATGTCGGTTTCACTAGATGTTTTTAGAAAACCATTTTCGACCGCCCGCCAAAACTAATTTCAACTCCTTATAACTTCTGAACAATTGATCGTAGAAAGCGTAATAATTTTGCATATTAAACAGCATGTTGCATGCTACAAGAATATATCGATCTCATTAGTTTTTGGTTGAGAACCATATTGGTCCGCCCGCGAAAATCAACTTGAACTGCTTATAACTCCTGAACAATTGATCGTAGAGAGCACAATTATTTGCATTTTAATGAAACATGTTGAATGCTACAAGAATATGTCGGTTTCACTAGTTGTTTTTAGAACAACCATATTGGCCCGCCCGCGAGTATTGACTTGTTCTGCTTATAACTTCTGAACAAATGATCGTAGTGAGCGTAATAATTTTGCATATTAATCAGCATGTTGCATGCTACAAGAATATATCCATTTCACTAGTTGTTGGTTGAGAACCATATTGGCCCGCCCTCGAAAATTAACTTGAACTGCTTATAACTTCTGAACAATTGATCGTAGAGAACACAATTATTTGCATTTCAATCAAACATGTTGTATGCTACAAGATTATGACGGTTTCACTAGTTATTGTTTGAAAACCATTTTGTCCCGCCCGCCAAAACTAACTTCAACTCCTTATAACTTCTGAACAAATGATCGTAGAGAGCTTAGTAATTTTGCATATTAATCAGCATGTTGCATGCTACAACAATATATCGATTTCACTAGTTGTTGGTTGAAAAACATACTTTCCCGCCCGCGAAAATCAACTTGAACTGCTTATAACTTCTGAAGAATTGATCGTAGAGATCACAATTATTATCATTTTAATCTAACATGTTGTATGCTACAAGAATATGTCGGTTTCACTAGTTATTGTTTGAGAACCATTTTTGCCCGCCCGCCAAAACTAACTTCAACTCCTTATAACTTCTGAACGAATGATCGTAGAGAGCGTTATAATTTTGTATATTAAACAGCATGTTGCATGCTACAAGAATATTTCGATTTCATTGGTTGTTGGTTGAGAACCATATTGGCCCGCCCGCGAAATTTAACTTGAACTGCTTATAACTTCTGAACAATTGATCGTAGCGAACACAATTATTTGCATTTTAATGAAACATGTTGAATGCTTCAAGAATATGTCGGTGTCACTAGTTGTTGTTTGAGAACCATATTGGCCCGGACGAGAATATTAAATTGAACTGCTTATAACTTCTGAACAAATGATCTTAGAGAGCGTACTAAATTTGCATATTAATCAGCATGTTGCATGCTACAAGAATATATCGATTTCACTAGTTGTTGGTTGAGAACCATATTGGCCCACCCGCGAAAATCGATTTGAACTGTTTATAACTCCTGAACAATTGGTCGTAGAGAACGCAATTATTTGCATTTTAATGAAACATGTTGATGGCTACAAGAATATGTCGGTTTCACTAGTTGTTTTTAGAAAACAATTTTGGCCCGCCCGCGAGTATTAACTTGAACTGTTTATAACTTCTGAACAAATGATCGTAGTGAGCGTAATAATTTTGCATATTAATCAGCATGTTGCATGCTACAAGAATATATCCATGTCACCAGTTGTTGGTTGAGAACCATATTGGCCTGCCCGCGAAAATCAACTTGAACTGCTTATAACTTCTGAACAATTGACGTAGCGAACACAATTATTTGCATTTTAATGAAACATGTTGAATGCTTCAAGAATATGTCGGTTTCACTAGTTGTTGTTTGAGAACCATATTGTCCCGCCCGCGAGTATTAAATTGAACTGCTTATAACTTTTGAACAAATGATCTTGAAGAGCGTAATCAATTTGCCTATTAATCAGCATGTTGCATGCTACAAGAATATATCGATTTCACTAGTTGTTGGTTGAGAACCATATTGGCCCGCCCGCGAAAATTAATTTGAACTGCTTATAACTTCTGAACAAATAATCGTAGAAAGCGTAATAATTTTGCATATTAATCAGCATGTTGCATGCTACAAGAATATATGGATTTCACTAGTTGTTGTTTTAGAAATATATTGGCCTGCCCGTAAAAATTAACTTGAACTGCTTATAACTTCTGAACAATTGCTCGTAGAGCACACAATTATTTGCATTTTAATGAAACATTTTGAATGCTACAAGAATATGTCGGTTTCACTAGTTGTTTTTAGAAAACCATATTAGCCCGCGAGTAATAATTTGAACTATTTATAACTTTTGAACAAATGATCCTAGAGAGCGTAATAAATTTGCATATTAATCAGCATGTTGCATGCTACAAGAATATATCGATTTCACTAGTTGTTGGTTGAGAACCATATTGGCTCGCCCTCGAAAATCAATTTCAACTGCTTATAACTTCTGAACAATTGATCGTAGAGAACACAGTTATTTGCATTTTAATGAAACATGTTGAATGCTACAAGAATATGTCGGTTTCACTAGTTGTTTTTAGAAAACCATTTTGGCCCGCCCGCCAAAACTAATTTCAACTCCTTATAACTTCTGAACAATTGATCGTAGAAAGCGTAATAATTTTGCATATTAAACAGCATGTTGCATGCTACAAGAATATATCGATATCATTAGTTTTTGGTTGAGAACCATATTGGCCCGCTGGCGAAAATCAACTTGAACTGCTTATAACTCCTGAACAATTGATCGTAGAACACACAATTATTTGCATTTTAATGAAACATGTTGAATGCTACACGAATATGTCGGTTTTACTAGTTGTTTTTAGAAAACCATATTGGCTCGTCCGAGAGTATTAACTTGAACTGTTTATAACTTCTGAACAAATTATCCTAGAGAGCGTAATAAATTTCCATATTAATCAGCATGTTGCATGCTACAAGAATATATCGATTTCACTAGTTGTTGGTTGAGAACAATATTGGCCCGCCCGCGAAAATCAACTTGAACTGCTTATAACTCCTGAACAATTGATCGTAGAGAACACAATTAATTGCATTTTAATGAAACATGTTGAATGCTACAAGAATATGTCGGTTTCACTAGTTGTTTTTAGAAAACCATATTGGCCCGCCCGCGAGTATTAACTTGGACTGTTTGTAACTTCTCAACAAATGACCGTAGAGAGCGTAAAAAATTTGCATATTAATCAGCATGTTGCATGCTACAAGAATATATCGATTTCACTAGTTGTTGGTTGAAAAACATATTGGCCCGCCCGCGAGAATTAAATTGAACTGCTTATAAGTTCTGAGCAAATGATCGTAGAAAGCTCGATTGTTTTGCATATTAATAAACAAGTAGCTAGCTACAAGAATATATAGATTTCACTAGTTATTTTTGAGAACCATGTTGGCCCACCCGCGAAACTAATTCAATTGCTTACAATTTCTGAACAAATGATCGTAGAGAACACAATTATTTGCATTTCAATGAAACATGTTGTATGCTACAAGAATATGTCGGTTTTACTATTTGTTTCTTTAGAACCATATTGGCCCGACCGCGAGTATTGACTTTTTCTGCTTATAACTTCTGAACAATTGATCGTAGAAAGCGTAATAATTTTGCATGTTAATCAGCATGTTACATGCTACAAGAATATATCGATTTCACTAGTTGTTGGTTGAGAACCATATTGGCCCGCCCGCGAAAATCAATTTGAACTGCTTATAACTCCTGAACAATTGATCGTAGAGAGCACAATTATTTGCATTTTAATGAAACATGTTGAATGCTACAAGAATATGTCGGTTTCACTAGTTGTTTTTAGAAAACCATTTTGGCCCGCCAGCGAGTATTAATTTGAACTGTTTATAACTTCTGAAAAAATGATCGTAGAGTGCGTTATAAATTTGCATGTTAATCACCATGTTGCATGCTACAAGAATATATCGATTTCACTTGTTCTTGGTTGAGAACCATATTGGCCGGCCGCAAAAATCAATTTAACTGCTTATAACTCCTTAACAATTGATCGTAGACAACACAATTATTTGCATTTTAATGAAACATGTTGAATGCTACAAGAATATGTCAGTTTCACTAGTTGTTATTTGAGAACCATAATGGCCGTCGGCGAGTATTAACTTGAACTGCTTATAGCTTCTGAACAAATGATCGTAGAGAGCGTAAAAAATGTGCATATTAATCAGCATGTTGCATGCTACAAGAATATATCGATTTCACTAGTTGTTGGTTGAAAAACATATTTTCCCGACCGCGAAAATCAACTTGAACTGCTTATAGCTTCTGAAGAATTGATCGTAGAGATCACAATTATTATCATTTTAATCTAACATGTTGTATGCTACAAGAATATGTCGGTTTCACTAGTTATTGTTTGAGAACCATTTTGGCCCGCCCGCCAAAACTAACTTCAACTCCTTATGACTTCTGAACAATTGATCGTAGAAATCGTAATAATTAAGCATATTAAACAGCTTGTTACATGCTACAAGAATAAATCGGTTTCACTAGTTGTTTATAGAAAACCATATTGGCCCGCCCGCGAGAATTAACTTGAACTGTTTATAACTTCTGAACAAATGATCCTAGAGAGCGTAATACATTTGCATATTAATCAGCATGTTGCATGCAACAAGAATATATCGATTTCAGTAGTTGTTGGTTGAGAACCATATTGGTCCGCCCGCGAAAATCAACTTGAACTGCTTATAACTCCTGAACAATTGATCGTAGAGAACACAATTATTTGCATTTTAATGAAACATTTTGAATGATACAAGAATATGTCGGTTTCACTAGATGTTTTTAGAAAACCATTTTCGACCGCCCGCCAAAACTAATTTCAACTCCTTATAACTTCTGAACAATTGATCGTAGAAAGCGTAATAATTTTGCATATTAAACAGCATGTTGCATGCTACAAGAATATATCGATCTCATTAGTTTTTGGTTGAGAACCATATTGGTCCGCCCGCGAAAATCAACTTGAACTGCTTATAACTCCTGAACAATTGATCGTAGAGAGCACAATTATTTGCATTTTAATGAAACATGTTGAATGCTACAAGAATATGTCGGTTTCACTAGTTGTTTTTAGAACAACCATATTGGCCCGCCCGCGAGTATTGACTTGTTCTGCTTATAACTTCTGAACAAATGATCGTAGTGAGCGTAATAATTTTGCATATTAATCAGCATGTTGCATGCTACAAGAATATATCCATTTCACTAGTTGTTGGTTGAGAACCATATTGGCCCGCCCTCGAAAATTAACTTGAACTGCTTATAACTTCTGAACAATTGATCGAGAGAACACAATTATTTGCATTTCAATCAAACATGTTGTATGCTACAAGATTATGACGGTTTCACTAGTTATTGTTTGAAAACCATTTTGTCCCGCCCGCCAAAACTAACTTCAACTCCTTATAACTTCTGAACAAATGATCGTAGAGAGCTTAGTAATTTTGCATATTAATCAGCATGTTGCATGCTACAACAATATATCGATTTCACTAGTTGTTGGTTGAAAAACATACTTTCCCGCCCGCGAAAATCAACTTGAACTGCTTATAACTTCTGAAGAATTGATCGTAGAGATCACAATTATTATCATTTTAATCTAACATGTTGTATGCTACAAGAATATGTCGGTTTCACTAGTTATTGTTTGAGAACCATTTTTGCCCGCCCGCCAAAACTAACTTCAACTCCTTATAACTTCTGAACGAATGATCGTAGAGAGCGTTATAATTTTGTATATTAAACAGCATGTTGCATGCTACAAGAATATATCGATTTCATTGGTTGTTGGTTGAGAACCATATTGGCCCGCCCGCGAAAATTAACTTGAACTGCTTATAACTTCTGAACAATTGATCGTAGCGAACACAATTATTTGCATTTTAATGAAACATGTTGAATGCTTCAAGAATATGTCGGTGTCACTAGTTGTTGTTTGAGAACCATATTGGCCCGGACGAGAATATTAAATTGAACTGCTTATAACTTCTGAACAAATGATCTTAGAGAGCGTACTAAATTTGCATATTAATCAGCATGTTGCATGCTACAAGAATATATCGATTTCACTAGTTGTTGGTTGAGAACCATATCGGCCCACCCGCGAAAATCTATTTGAACTGTTTATAACTCCTGAACAATTGGTCGTAGAGAACGCAATTATTTGCATTTTAATGAAACATGTTGATGGCTACAAGAATATGTCGGTTTCACTAGTTGTTTTTAGAAAACAATTTTGGCCCGCCCGCGAGTATTAACTTGAACTGTTTATAACTTCTGAACAAATGATCGTAGTGAGCGTAATAATTTTGCATATTAATCAGCATGTTGCATGCTACAAGAATATATCCATGTCACCAGTTGTTGGTTGATAACCATATTGGCCTGCCCGCGAAAATCAACTTGAACTGCTTATAACTTCTGAACAATTGACGTAGCGAACACAATTATTTGCATTTTAATGAAACATGTTGAATGCTTCAAGAATATGTCGGTTTCACTAGTTGTTGTTTGAGAACCATATTGTCCCGCCCGCGAGTATTAAATTGAACTGCTTATAACTTTTGAACAAATGACCTTGAAGAGCGTAATCAATTTGCATATTAATCAGCATGTTGCATGCTACAAGAATATATCGATTTCACTAGTTGTTGGTTGAGAACCATATTGGACCGCCCGCGAAAATTAATTTGAACTGCTTATAACTTCTGAACAAATAATCGTAGAAAGCGTAATAATTTTGCATATTAATCAGCATGTTGCATGCTACAAGAATATATGGATTTCACTAGTTGTTGTTTTAGAAATATATTGGCCTGCCCGTGAAAATTAACTTGAACTGCTTATAACTTCTGAACAATTGCTCGTAGAGCACACAATTATTTGCATTTTAATGAAACATTTTGAATGCTACAAGAATATGTCGGTTTCACTAGTTGTTTTTAGAAAACCATATTAGCCCGCGAGTAATAACTTGAACTATTTATAACTTTTGAACAAATGATCCTAGAGAACGTAATAAATTTGCATATTAATCAGCATGTTGCATGCTACAAGAATATATCGATTTCACTAGTTGTTGGTTGAGAACCATATTGGCTCGCCCTCGAAAATCAATTTCAACTGCTTATAACTTCTGAACAATTGATCGTAGAGAACACAGTTATTTGCATTTTAATGAAACATGTTGAATGCTACAAGAATATGTCGGTTTCACTAGTTGTTTTTAGAAAACCATTTTGGCCCGCCCGCCAAAACTAATTTCAACTCCTTATAACTTCTGAACAATTGATCGTAGAAAGCGTTATAATTTTGCATATTAAACAGCAGGTTGCATGCTACAAGAATATATCGATATCATTAGTTTTTGGTTGAGAACCATATTGGCCCGCTGGCGAAAATCAACTTGAACTGCTTATAACTCCTGAACAATTGATCGTAGAACACACAATTATTTGCATTTTAATGAAACATGTTGAATGCTACACGAATATGTCGGTTTTACTAGTTGTTTTTAGAAAACCATATTGGCGCGTCCGAGAGTATTAACTTGAACTGTTTATAACTTCTGAACAAATGATCCTAGAGAGCGTAATAAATTTCCATATTAATCAGCATGTTGCATGCTACTAGAATATATCGATTTCACTAGTTGTTGGTTGAGAACAATATTGGCCCGCCCGCGAAAATCAACTTGAACTGCTTATAACTCCTGAACAATTGATCGTAGAGAACACAATTAATTGCATTTTAATGAAACATGTTGAATGCTACAAGAATATGTCGGTTTCACTAGTTGTTTTTAGAAAACCATATTGGCCCGCCCGCGAGTATTAACTTGGACTGTTTATAACTTCTCAACAAATGACCGTAGAGAGCGTAAAAAATTTGCATATTAATCAGCATGTTGCATGCTACAAGAATATATCGATCTCACTAGTTGTTGGTTGAAAAACATATTGGCCCGCCCGCGAGAATTAAATTGAACTGCTTATAAGTTCTGAGCAAATGATCGTAGAAAGCTCGATTGTTTTGCATATTAATAAACAAGTAGCTAGCTACAAGAATATATAGATTTCACTTGTTATTTTTGAGAACCATGTTGGCCCACCCGCGAAACTAATTCAATTGCTTACAATTTCTGAACAAATGATCGTAGAGAACACAATTATTTGCATTTTAATGAAACATGTTGTATGCTACAAGAATATGTCGGTTTTACTATTTGTTTCTTTAGAACCATATTGGCCCGCCCGCGAGTATTGACTTTTTCTGCTTATAACTTCTGAACAAATGATCGTAGTGAGCGTAATAATTTTGCATATTAATCAGCATGTTGCATGCTACAAGAATACATCCATTTCACTAGTTGTTGATTGAGAACCATATTGGCCCGCCCTCGAAAATTAACTTGAACTGCTTATAACTTCTGAACAATTGATCGTAGAGAACACAATTATTTGCATTTCAATCAAACATGTTGTATGCTACAAGAATATGTCGGTTTCACTAGTTATTGTTGGAGAACCATTTTGTCCCGCCCGCCAAAACTAACTTCAACTCCTTATAACTTCTGAACAAATGATCGTAGAGAGCCTAATAATTTTGCATATTAATCAGCATGTTGCATGCTACAAGAATATATCGATTTCATTAGTTCTTGGTTGAGAACCATATTGGCCCGCCGCGAAAATTATTTTGAACTGCTTATAACTCCTGAACAATTGATCGTAGAGTACACAATTATTTGCATTTTAATGAAACATGTTGAATGCTACAAGAATATGTCGGTTTCACTAGTTGTTTTTAGAAAACCATTATGGCCCACCCGCCAAAAGTAATTTCAACTGCTTATAACTCCTGAACAATTGATCGTAGAGAACACAATTATTTGCATTTTAATGAAACATGTTGAATGCTACAAGAATATGTCGGTTTCACTAGTTGTTTTTAGAAAACCATTTTGGCCCGCCCGCCAAAACTAATTTCAACTCCTTATAACTTCTGAACAATTGATCGTAGAAAGCGTTATAATTCTGCATATTAAACAGCATGTTGCATGCTACAAGAATATATCGATTTCATTAGTTTTTGGTTGAGAACCATATTAGCCCGCCCGCGAAAATCAACTTGAACTGCTTATAACTCCTGAACAATTGATCGTAGAGCACACAATTATTTGCATTTTAATGAAACATGTTGAATGCTACAAGAATATGTCGGTTTCACTATTTGTTTTTAGAAAACCATATTGGCCCGTCCGAGAGTATTAACTTGAACTGTTTATAACTTCTGAACAAATGATCCTAGAGAGCGTAATAAATTTGCATATTAATCAGCATGTTGCATGCTACAAGAATATATCGATTTCACTAGTTGTTGGTTTAGAACCATATTGGCCCGCTCGCGAAAATCAACTTGAACTGCTTATAACTCCTGAACAATTGATCGTAGAGAGCACAATTATTTGCATTTTAATGAAACATGTTGAATGCTACAAGAATATGTCAGTTTCACTAGTTGTTATTTGAGAACCAAATTGGCCCGCCCGCGAAAATCAACTTGAACTGCTTATAACTCCTGAACAATTGATCGTAGAGAGCACAATTATTTGCATTTTAATGAAACATGTTGAATGCTACAAGAATATATCGATTTCACTAGTTGTTGTTTGAGAACCATATTGGCCCGCCCGCGAAAATCAACTTGAACTGCTTATAGCTCCTGAACAATTGATCGTAGAGAGCACAATTATTTGCATTTTAATGAAACATGTTGATTGCTTCAAGAATATGTCGGTCTCACTAGTTTTTTAGAAAACCATTTTGGCCCGACCCCGAGTATTAACTTGAACTGTTTATAACTTCTGAACAAATGATCGTAGTGAGCGTAATAATTTTGCATATTAATCAGCATATTGCATGCTACAAGAATATATCCATTTCACTAGTTGTTGGTTGAGAACCATATTGGCCCGCCCTCGAAAATTAAATAGAACTGCTTATAACTTCTGAACAATTGATCGTAGAGAACACAATTATTTGCATTTCAATGAAACATGTTGTATAGTACAAGAATATGTCGGTTTCACTAGCTATTGTTTGAGAAGTTCTTTGTCCCGCCCGCCAAAACTAACTTCAAGTCCTTATAACTTCTGAACAAATGATCGTAGAGAGCTTAATAATTTTACATATTAATCAGCATGTTGCATGCTACAAGAATATATCGATATCATTAGTTGTTGGTTGAGAAGCATATTGGCCCGCCCGCGGAAATTAACTTGAACTGCTTATAACTTCTGAACAATTTATCGTAGCGAACACAATTATTTGCATTTTAATGAAACATGTTGAATGCTTCAAGAATATGACGGTTTCACTAGTTGTTGTTTGAGAACCATATTAGCCCGCCCGCGAATATTAAATTGAACATCTTATAACTTCTGAACAAATGATCTTAGAGAGCGTAATAAATTTGCATATTAATCAGCATGTTGCCTGCTACAAGAATATATCGATTTCACTAGTTGTTGGTTGAGAACCATATTGGCCCGCCCGCGAAAATTAATTTGAACTGCTTATAACTTCTGAACAAATGATCCTAGAGAGCGTAATATATTTGCATATTAATCAGCATGATGCATGCTACAAGAATATATCGATTTCACAAGATGTTGGTTGAGATCCATATTGGCCCGCCCGCGAAAATCAACTTGAACTGCTTATAACTCCTGAACAATTGATAGTAGAAAACAATTATTTGCATTTTAATGAAACATGTTGAATGCTACAAAAATATTTCGGTTTCACTAGTTGTTTTTAGAAAACCATTTTGGCGCGTCCGCTAAAACTAACTTCAACTCCTTATAACTTCTGAACAATTGATCGTAGAAAGGGTAATAATTTTGTATATTAATCAGCATGCTGCATGCTACAAGAATATATCGATTTCACTAGTTGTTGGTTGAGAACCATATTGGCCCGCCCGCGAAAATCAACTTGAACTGCTTATAACTCCTGAACAATTAATCGTAGAGATCACAATTATTTGCATTTTAATGAAACATGTTGAATGCTACAAGAATATGTCGGTATCACTAGTTGTTTTTAGAAAACCATTTTCGCCCGCAAGCCAAAACTAATTTCAACTCTCTTATAACTTCTGAACAATTGATCGTAGAAAGCGTAATAATTTTGCATATTAAACAGCATGTTGCATGCTACAAGAATATATCCATTTCACTAGTTGTTGGTTGAGGACCATATTGGCCCGCCCTCGAAAATTAACTTTAACTGCTTATAACTTCTGAACAATTGATCGTAGAGAACACAATTATTTGCATTTCAATCAAACATGTTGTATGCTACAAGAATATGTCGGTTTCACTAGTTATTGTTGGAGAACCATTTTGTCCCGCCCGCCAAAACTAACTTCAACTCCTTATAACTTCTGAACAAATGATCGTAAAGAGCTTAATAATTTTGCATATTAATCAGCATGTTGCATGCTACAAGAATATATCCATTTCACTAGTTGTTGGTTGAGGACCATATGGGCCCGCCCTCGAAAATTATTTTGAACTGCTTATAACTCCTGAACAATTGATCGTAGAGAACACAATTATTTGCATTTTAATGAAACATGTTGAATGCTACAAGAATATGTCTGTTTCACTAGTTGTTTTTAGAAAACCATTTTGGCCCGCCCGCCAAAACTAATTTCAACTCCTTATAACTTCTGAACAATTGATCGTAGAAAGCGTAATAATTCTGCATATTAAACAGCATGTTGCATGCTACAAGAATATATCGATTTCACTAGTTGTTGGTTGAGAACCATATTGGCCCGCCCGCGAAAATCAATTTGAACTGCTTATAACTCCTGAAAATTTGATCGTAGAGAACACAATTATTTGCATTTTAATGAAACATGTTGAAGGCTACAAGAATATGTCGGTTTCACTAGTTGTTTTTAGAAAACCATTTTGGCCCGCCCGCCAAAACTAATTTCAACTCCTTATAACTTCTGAACAATTGATCGTAGAAAGCGTAATAATTGTGCATGTTAATCAGCATGTTACATGCTACAAGAATATATCGATTTCACTAGTTGTTGGTTGAGAACCATATTGGCCCGCCCGCGAAAATCAATTTGAACTGCTTATAACTCTTGAACAATTGATCGTAGAGAACACAATTATTTGCATTTTAATAAAACATGTTGAATGCTACAAGAATATTTCGGTTTCACTAGTTGTTTTTAGAAAACCATATTGGCCCGCCGCGAGTATTAATTTGAACTGTTTATAACTTCTGAAAAAATGATCGTAGAGTGCGTTATAAATTTGCATATTAATCAGCATGTTGCATGCTACAAGAATATATCGATTTCACATGTTGTTGGTTGAGAACCATATTGGCCGGCCGCAAAAATCAACTTTAACTGCTTATAACTCCTTATCAATTGATCGTAGACAACACAATTATTTGCATTTTAATGAAACATGTTGAATGCTACAAGAATATGTCAGTTTCACTAGTTGTTATTTGAGAACCATAATGGCCGTCGGCGAGTATTAACTTGAACTGCTTATAGCTTCTGAACAAATGATCGTAGAGAGCGTAGAAAATGTGCATATTAATCAGCATGTTGCATGCTACAAGAATATATCGATTTCACTAATTGTTGGTTGAAAAACATATTTTCAAGCCCGCGAAAATTAATTTGAACTGCTTATAACTTCTGAAGAATTGATCGTAGAGATCACAATTATTATCATTTTAATCTAACATGTTGTATGCTACAAGAATATGTCGGTTTCACTATTTATTGTTTGAGAACCATTTTGGCCCGCCCGCCAAAACTAACTTCAACTCCTTATAACTTCTGAACAATTGATCGTAGAAAGCGTAATAATTTTGCATATTAATCAGCATGTTGCCTGCTACAAGAATATATCGATTTCACTAGTTGTTGTTTGAGAAATATATTGGCCTGCCCGCGAAAATTAACTTGAAATGCTTATAACTTCTGAACAATTGATCGTAGAGCACACAATTATTTGCATTTTAATGAAACATTTTGAATGCTACAAGAATATGTCGGTTTCACTAGTTGTTTATAGAAAACCATATTGGCCCGCCCGCGAGAATTAACTTGAACTGTTTATAACTTCTGAACAAATGATCCTAGAGAGCGTAATACATTTGCATATTAATGAACATGTTGCATGCTACAAGAATATATCGATTTCAGTAGTTGTTGGTTGAGAACCATATTGGTCCGCCCGCGAAAATCAACTTGAACTGCTTATAACTCCTGAACAATTGATCGTAGAGAACACAGTTATTTGCATTTTAATGAAACATGTTGAATGATACAAGAATATGTCGGTTTCATTAGATGTTTTTAGAAAACAATTTTCGACCGCCCGCCAAAACTAATTTCAACTCCTTATAACTTCTGAACAATTGATCGTAGAAAGCGTAATAATTTTGCATATTAAACAGCATGTTGCATGCTACAAGAATATATCGATTTCATTAGTTTTTGGTTGAGAACCATATTGGCCCGCCCGCGAAAATCAACTTGAACTGCTTATAACTCCTGAACAATTGATCGTAGAGAGCACAATTATTTGCATTTTAATGAAACATGTTGAATGCTACAAGAATATGTCGGTTTCACTAGTTGTTTTTAGAACAACCATATTGGCCCGCCCGCAAGTATTTACTTGTTCTGCTAATAACTTCTGAACAAATGATCGTAGTGAGCGTAATAATTTTGCATATTAATCAGCATGTTGCATGCTACAAGAATATATCCATTTCACTAGTTGTTGGTTGAGAACCATATTGGCCCGTCCTCGAAAATTAACTTGAACTGCTTATAACTTCTGAACAATTGATCGTAGAGAACACAATTATTTGCATTTCAATCAAACATGTTGTATGCTACAAGATTATGTCGGTTTCACTAGTTATTGTTTGAGGACCATTTTGTCCCTCCCGCCAAAACTAACTTCAACTCCTTATAACTTCTGAACAAATGATCGTAGAGAGCTTAATAATTTTGCATATTAATCAGCATGTTGCATGCTACAAGAATATATCGATTTCACTAGTTGTTGGTTGAAAAACATATTTTCCCGCCCGCGAAAATCAACTTGAACTGCTTATAACTTCTGAAGAATTGATCGTAGAGATCACAGTTATTATCATTTTAATCTAACATGTTGTATGCTACAAGAATATGTCGGTTTCACTAGTTATTGTTTGAGAACCATTTTGGCCCGCCAGCCAAAACTAACTTCAAGTCCTTATAACTTCTGAACGAATGATCGTAGAGAGCGTTAAAATTTTGTATATTAAACAGCATGTTGCATGCTACAAGAATATATCGATTTCATTGGTTGTTGGTCGAGAACCATATTGGCCCGCCCGCGAAAATTAACTTGAACTGCTTATAACTTCTGAACAATTGATCGTAGCGAACACAATTATTTGCATTTTAATGAAACATGTTGAATGCTTCAAGAATATGTCGGTGTCACTAGTTGTTGTTTGAGAACCATATTGGCCCGCCCGCGAATATTAAATTGAACTGCTTATAACTTCTGAACAAATGATCTTAGAGAGCGTACTAAATTTGCATATTAATCAGCATGTTGCATGCTACAAGAATATATCGATTTCACTAGTTGTTGGTTGAGAACTATATTGGCCCGCCCGCGAAAATCAATTTGAACTGCTTATAACTCCTGAACAAATGATCGTAGAGACCACAATTAATAGCATTTTAATCAAACATGTTGTATGCAACAAGAATATGTCGGTTTCACTAGTTGTTTTTAGAAAACCATATTGGCCCGCCCTCGAGTATTAACTTGAACTGTTTATAACTTCGGAACAAATGATCCTAGAGAGCGTAATAAATTTGCATATTAATCAGCATGTTGCATGCTACAAGAATATATCGATTTCACTAGTTGTTGGTTGAGAACCATATTGACCCGCCCGCGAAAATCAACTTGAACTGCTTATATATCCTGTAAAATTGATCGTAGAGAACGCAATTATTTGCATTTTAATGAAACATGTTGATTGCTACAAGAATATGTCGGTTTCACTAGTTGTTTATAGAAAACCATATTGGCCCGCCCGCGAGAATTAACTTGAACTGTTTATAACTTCTGAACAAATGATCCTAGAGAGCGTAATACATTTGCATATTAATGAACATGTTGCATGCTACAAGAATATATCGATTTCAGTAGTTGTTGGTTGAGAAGCATATTGGTCCGCCCGCGAAAATCAACTTGAACTGCTTATAACTCCTGAACAATTGATCGTAGAGAACACAGTTATTTGCATTTTAATGAAACATGTTGAATGATACAAGAATATGTCGGTTTCATTAGATGTTTTAAGAAAACCATTTTCGACCGCCCGCCAAAACTAATTTCAACTCCTTATAACTTCTGAACAATTGATCGTAGAAAGCGTAATAATTTTGCATATTAAACAGCATGTTGCATGCTACAAGAATATATCGATTTCATTAGTTTTTGGTTGAGAACCATATTGGCCCGCCCGCGAAAATCAACTTGAACTGCGTATAACTCCTGAACAATTGATCGTAGAGAGCACAATTATTTGCATTTTAATGAAACATGTTGAATGCTACAAGAATATGTCGGTTTCACTAGTTGTTTTTAGAACAACCATATTGGCCCGCCCGCGAGTATTTACTTGTTCTGCTTATAACTTCTGAACAAATGATCGTAGTGAGCGTAATAATTTTGCATATTAATCAGCATGTTGCGTGCTACAAGAATATATCCATTTCACTAGTTGTTGGTTGAGAACCATATTGGCCCGTCCTCGAAAATTAACTTGAACTGCTTATAACTTCTGAACAATTGATCGTAGAGAACACAATTATTTGCATTTCAATCAAACATGTTGTATGCTACAAGATTATGTCGGTTTCACTAGTTATTGTTTGAGAACCATTTTGTCCCTCCCGCCAAAACTAAATTCAACTCCTTATAACTTCTGAACAAATTATCGTAGAGAGCTTAATAATTTTGCATATTAATCAGCATGTTGCATGCTACAAGAATATATCGATTTCACTAGTTGTTGGTTGAAAAACATATTTTCCAGCCCGCGAAAATCAACTTGAACTGCTTATAACTTCTGAAGAATTGATCGTAGAGATCACAATTATTATCATTTTAATCTAACATGTTGTATGCTACAAGAATATGTCGGTTTCACTAGTTATTGTTTGAGAACCATTTTGGCCCGCCCGCCGAAACTAACTTCAAGTCCTTATAACTTCTGAACGAATGATCGTAGAGAGCGTTAAAATTTTGTATATTAAACAGCATGTTGCATGCTACAAGAATATATCGATTTCATTGGTTGTTGGTCGAGAACCATATTGGCCCGCCCGCGAAAATTAACTTGAACTGCTTATAACTTCTGAACAATTGATCGTAGCGAACACAATTATTTGCATTTTAATGAAACATGTTGAATGCTTCAAGAATATGTCGGTGTCACTAGTTGTTGTTTGAGAAATATATTGGCCCGCCCGCGAATATTAAATTGAACTGCTTATAACTTCTGAACAAATGATCTTAGAGAGCGTAATAAATTTGCATATTAATCAGCATGTTGCATGCTACAAGAATATATCGATTTCACTAGTTGTTGGTTGAGAACCATATTGACCCGCCCGCGAAAATCAAATTGAACTGCTTATATATCCTGGAAAATTGATCGTAGAGAACGCAATTATTTGCATTTTAATGAAACATGTTGATTGCTACAAGAATATGTCGGTTTCACTAGTTGTTTTTGGAAAACAATTTTGGCCCGCCCGCGAGTATTAACTTGAACTGTTTATAACTTCTGAACAAATGATCGTAGTGAGCGTAATAATTTTGCATATTAATCAGCATGTTGCATGCTACAAGAATATATCCATGTCACCAGTTGTTGGTTGAGAACCATATTGGCCTGCCCGCGAAAATCAACTTGAACTGCATATAACTTCTGAACAATTGACGTAGCGAACACAATTAATTGCATTTTAATGAAACATAATGAATGCTTCAAGAATATATCGGTTTCACTAGTTGTTGTTTGAGAACCATATTGTCCCGCCCGCGAGTATTAAATTGAACAGCTTATAACTTCTGAACAAATGATCTTGAAGAGCGTAATCAATTTGCATATTAATAAGCATGTTGCATGCTACAAGAATATATCGATTTCACTAGTTGTTTGTTGAGAACCATATTGGCCCGCTCGCGAAAATTTATTTGAATTGCTTATAACTTCTGAACAAATAATCGTAGAAAGCGTAATAATTTTGCATATTAATCAGCATGTTGCATGCTACAAGAATATATGGATTTCACTAGTTGTTGTTTTAGAAATATATTGGCCTGTCCGTAAAAAGTAACTTGAACTGCTTATAACTACTGAACAATTGCTCGTAGACCACACAATTATTTGCATTTAATGAAACATTTTGAATGCTTCAAGAATATGTCGGTTTCACTAGTTGTTTATAGAAAACCATATTAGCCCGCGAGAAATAACTTGAACTATTTATAACTTCTGAACAAATGATCCTAGAGAGCGTAATAAATTTGCATATTAATCAGCATGTTGCATGCTACAAGAATATATCGATTTCACTAGTTGTTGGTTGAGAACCATATTGGCTCCCCCTCGAAAATCAATTTCAACTGCTTATAACTCCTAAACAATTGATCGTAGAGAACACAGTTATTTGCATTTTAATGAAACATGTTGAATGCTACAAGAATATGTCGGTTTCACTAGTTGTTTTTAGAAAACCATTTTGTCCCGCCCGCCAAAACTAACTTCAACTCCTTATAACTTCTGAACAAATGATCGTAGAGAGCTTAATAATTTTGCATATTAATCAGCATGTTGCATGCTACAAGAATATATCGATTTCATTAGTTCTTGGTTGAGAACCATATTGGCCCGCCGCGAAAATTATTTTGAACTGCTTATAACTCCTGAACAATTGATCGTAGAGTACACAATTATTTGCATTTTAATGAAACATGTTGAATGCTACAAGAATATGTCGGTTTCACTAGTTGTTTTTAGAAAACCATTATGGCCCACCCGCCAAAAGTAATTTCAACTGCTTATAACTCCTGAACAATTGATCGTAGAGAACACAATTATTTGCATTTTAATGAAACATGTTGAATGCTACAAGAATATGTCGGTTTCACTAGTTGTTTTTAGAAAACCATTTTGGCCCGCCCGCCAAAACTAATTTCAACTCCTTATAACTTCTGAACAATTGATCGTAGAAAGCGTTATAATTCTGCATATTAAACAGCATGTTGCATGCTACAAGAATATATCGATTTCATTAGTTTTTGGTTGAGAACCATATTAGCCCGCCCGCGAAAATCAACTTGAACTGCTTATAACTCCTGAACAATTGATCGTAGAGCACACAATTATTTGCATTTTAATGAAACATGTTGAATGCTACAAGAATATGTCGGTTTCACTATTTGTTTTTAGAAAACCATATTGGCCCGTCCGAGAGTATTAACTTGAACTGTTTATAACTTCTGAACAAATGATCCTAGAGAGCGTAATAAATTTGCATATTAATCAGCATGTTGCATGATACAAGAATATATCGATTTCACTAGTTGTTGGTTTAGAACCATATTGGCCTGCTCGCGAAAATCAACTTGAACTGCTTATAACTCCTGAACAATTGATCGTAGAGAGCACAATTATTTGCATTTTAATGAAACATGTTGAATGCTACAAGAATATGTCAGTTTCACTAGTTGTTATTTGAGAACCAAATTGGCCCGCCCGCGAAAATCAACTTGAACTGCTTATAACTCCTGAACAATTGATCGTAGAGAGCACAATTATTTGCATTTTAATGAAACATGTTGAATGCTACAAGAATATATCGATTTCACTAGTTGTTGTTTGAGAACCATATTGGCCCGCCCGCGAAAATCAACTTGAACTGCTTATAGCTCCTGAACAATTGATCGTAGAGAGCACAATTATTTGCATTTTAATGAAACATGTTGATTGCTTCAAGAATATGTCGGTCTCACTAGTTTTTTAGAAAACCATTTTGGCCCGACCCCGAGTATTAACTTGAACTGTTTATAACTTCTGAACAAATGATCGTAGTGAGCGTAATAATTTTGCATATTAATCAGCATATTGCATGCTACAAGAATATATCCATTTCACTAGTTGTTGGTTGAGAACCATATTGGCCCGCCCTCGAAAATTAAATAGAACTGCTTATAACTTCTGAACAATTGATCGTAGAGAACACAATTATTTGCATTTCAATGAAACATGTTGTATAGTACAAGAATATGTCGGTTTCACTAGCTATTGTTTGAGAAGTTCTTTGTCCCGCCCGCCAAAACTAACTTCAAGTCCTTATAACTTCTGAACAAATGATCGTAGAGAGCTTAATAATTTTACATATTAATCAGCATGTTGCATGCTACAAGAATATATCGATATCATTAGTTGTTGGTTGAGAAGCATATTGGCCCGCCCGCGGAAATTAACTTGAACTGCTTATAACTTCTGAACAATTTATCGTAACGAACACAATTATTTGCATTTTAATGAAACATGTTGAATGCTTCAAGAATATGACGGTTTCACTAGTTGTTGTTTGAGAACCATATTGGCCCGCCCGCGAATATTAAATTGAACATCTTATAACTTCTGAACAAATGATCTTAGAGAGCGTAATAAATTTGCATATTAATCAGCATGTTGCCTGCTACAAGAATATATCGATTTCACTAGTTGTTTGTTGAGAACCATATTGGCCCGCCCGCGAAAATTAATTTGAACTGCTTATAACTTCTGAACAAATGATCCTAGAGAGCGTAATAAATTTGCATATTAATCAGCATGATGCATGCTACAAGAATATATCGATTTCACAAGATGTTGGTTGAGATCCATATTGGCCCGCCCGCGAAAATCAACTTGAACTGCTTATAACTCCTGAACAATTGATAGTAGAAAACAATTATTTGCATTTTAATGAAACATGTTGAATGCTACAAATATATTTCGGTTTCACTAGTTGTTTT
Organism: Lepisma saccharinum; assembly: GCF_977018435.1. Classification (NCBI taxonomy): domain Eukaryota; kingdom Metazoa; phylum Arthropoda; class Insecta; order Zygentoma; family Lepismatidae; genus Lepisma; species Lepisma saccharinum. Next base: position 1,950,496 of record NW_028142885.1, read on the forward strand.
TAGAAAACCATTTTGGCGCGTCCGCTAAAACTAACTTCAACTCCTTATAACTTCTGAACAATTGATCGTAGAAAGGGTAATAATTTTGCATATTAATCAGCATGCTGCATGCTACAAGAATATATCGATTTCACTAGTTGTTGGTTGAGAACCATATTGGCCCGCCCGCGAAAATCAACTTGAACTGCTTATAACTCCTGAACAATTAATCGTAGAGATCACAATTATTTGCATTTTAATGAAACATGTTGAATGCTACAAGAATATGTCTGTTTCACTAGTTGTTTTTAGAAAACCGTTTTCGCCCGCAAGCCAAAACTAATTTCAACTCCTTATAACTTCTGAACAATTGATCGTAGAAAGCGTAATAATTTTGCATATTAAACAGCATGTTGCATGCTACAAGAATATATCCATTTCACTAGTTGTTGGTTGAGGACCATATTGGCCCGCCCTCGAAAATTAACTTTAACTGCTTATAACTTCTGAACAATTGATCGTAGAGAACACAATTATTTGCATTTCAATCAAACATGTTGTATGCTACAAGAATATGTCGGTTTCACTAGTTATTGTTGGAGAACCATTTTGTCCCGCCCGCCAAAACTAACTTCAACTCCTTATAACTTCTGAACAAATGACCGTAGAGAGCTTAATAATTTTGCATATTAATCAGCATGTTGCATGCTACAAGAATATATCCATTTCACTAGTTGTTGGTTGAGGACCATATTGGCCCGCCCTCGAAAATTATTTTGAACTGCTTATAACTCCTGAACAATTGATCGTAGAGAACACAATTATTTGCATTTTAATGAAACATGTTGAATGCTACAAGAATATGTCTGTTTCACTAGTTGTTTTTAGAAAACCATTTTGGCCCACCAGCCAAAAGTAATTTCAACTGCTTATAACTCCTGAACAATTGATCGTAGAGAACACAATTATTTGCATTTTAATGAAACATGTTGAATGCTACAAGAATATGTCGGTTTCACTAGTTGTTTTTAGTAAACCATTTTGGCCCGCCCGCCAAAACTAATTTCAACTCCTTATAACTTCTGAACAATTGATCGTAGAAAGCGTAATAATTCTGCATATTAAACAGCATGTTGCATGCTACAAGAATATATCGATTTCACTAGTTGTTGGTTGAGAACCATATTGGCCCGCCCGCGAAAATCAATTTGAACTGCTTATAACTCCTGAAAATTTGATCGTAGAGAACACAATTATTTGCATTTTAATGAAACATGTTGAAGGCTACAAGAATATGTCGGTTTCACTAGTTGTTTTTAGAAAACCATTTTGGCCCGCCCGCCAAAACTAATTTCAACTCCTTATAACTTCTGAACAATTGATCGTAGAAAGCGTAATAATTGTGCATGTTAATCAGCATGTTACATGCTACAAGAATATATCGATTTCACTAGTTGTTGGTTGAGAACCATATTGGCCCGCCCGCGAAAATCAATTTGAACTGCTTATAACTCTTGAACAATTGATCGTAGAGAACACAATTATTTGCATTTTAATAAAACATGTTGAATGCTACAAGAATATTTCGGTTTCACTAGTTGTTTTTAGAAAACCATATTGGCCCGCCGCGAGTATTAATTTGAACTGTTTATAACTTCTGAAAAAATGATCGTAGAGTGCGTTATAAATTTGCATATTAATCAGCATGTTGCATGCTACAAGAATATATCGATTTCACATGTTGTTGGTTGAGAACCATATTGGCCGGCCGCAAAAATCAACTTTAACTGCTTATAACTCCTTAACAATTGATCGTAGACAACACAATTATTTGCATTTTAATGAAACATGTTGAATGCTACAAGAATATGTCAGTTTCACTAGTTGTTATTTGAGAACCATAATGGCCGTCGGTGAGTATTAACTTGAACTGCTTATAGCTTCTGAACAAATGATCGTAGAGAGCGTAGAAAATGTGCATATTAATCAGCATGTTGCATGCTACAAGAATATATCGATTTCACTAATTGTTGGTTGAAAAACATATTTTCAAGCCCGCGAAAATTAATTTGAACTGCTTATAACTTCTGAAGAATTGATCGTGGAGATCACAATTATTATCATTTTAATCTAACATGTTGTATGCTACAAGAATATGTCGGTTTCACTATTTATTGTTTGAGAACCATTTTGGCCCGCCCGCCAAAACTAACTTCAACTCCTTATAACTTCTGAACAATTGATCGTAGAAAGCGTAATAATTTTGCATATTAATCAGCATGTTGCCTGCTACAAGAATATATCGATTTCACTAGTTGTTGTTTGAGAAATATATTGGCCTGCCCGCGAAAATTAACTTGAAATGCTTATAACTTCTGAACAATTGATCGTAGAGCACACAATTATTTGCATTTTAATGAAACATTTTGAATGCTACAAGAATATGTCGGTTTCACTAGTTGTTTATAGAAAACCATATTGGCCCGCCCGCGAGAATTAACTTGAACTGTTTATAACTTCTGAACAAATGATCCTAGAGAGCGTAATACATTTGCATATTAATGAACATGTTGCATGCTACAAGAATATATCGATTTCAGTAGTTGTTGGTTGAGAACCATATTGGTCCGCCCGCGAAAATCAACTTGAACTGCTTATAACTCCTGAACAATTGATCGTAGAGAACACAGTTATTTGCATTTTAATGAAACATGTTGAATGATACAAGAATATGTCGGTTTCATTAGATGTTTTTAGAAAACCATTTTCGACCGCCCGCCAAAACTAATTTCAACTCCTTATAACTTCTGAACAATTGATCGTAGAAAGCGTAATAATTTTGCATATTAAACAGCATGTTGCATGCTACAAGAATATATCGATTTCATTAGTTTTTGGTTGAGAACCATATTGGCCCGCCCGCGAAAATCAACTTGAACTGCTTATAACTCCTGAACAATTGATCGTAGAGAGCACAATTATTTGCATTTTAATGAAACATGTTGAATGCTACAAGAATATGTCGGTTTCACTAGTTGTTTTTAGAACAACCATATTGGCCCGCCCGCAAGTATTTACTTGTTCTGCTAATAACTTCTGAACAAATGATCGTAGTGAGCGTAATAATTTTGCATATTAATCAGCATGTTGCATGCTACAAGAATATATCCATTTCACTAGTTGTTGGTTGAGAACCATATTGGCCCGTCCTCGAAAATTAACTTGAACTGCTTATAACTTCTGAACAATTGATCGTAGAGAACACAATTATTTGCATTTCAATCAAACATGTTGTATGCTACAAGATTATGTCGGTTTCACTAGTTATTGTTTGAGAACCATTTTGTCCCTCCCGCCAAAACTAACTTCAACTCCTTATAACTTCTGAACAAATGATCGTAGAGAGCTTAATAATTTTGCATATTAATCAGCATGTTGCATGCTACAAGAATATATCGATTTCACTAGTTGTTGGTTGAAAAACATATTTTCCCGCCCGCGAAAATCAACTTGAACTGCTTATAACTTCTGAAGAATTGATCGTAGAGATCACAGTTATTATCATTTTAATCTAACATGTTGTATGCTACAAGAATATATCGATTTCATTGGTTGTTGGTCGAGAACCATATTGGCCCGCCCGCGAAAATTAACTTGAACTGCTTATAACTTCTGAACAATTGATCGTAGCGAACACAATTATTTGCATTTTAATGAAACATGTTGAATGCTTCAAGAATATGTCGGTGTCACTAGTTGTTGTTTGAGAACCATATTGGCCCGCCCGCGAATATTAAATTGAACTGCTTATAACTTCTGAACAAATGATCTTAGAGAGCGTACTAAATTTGCATATTAATCAGCATGTTGCATGCTACAAGAATATATCGATTTCACTAGTTGTTGGTTGAGAACCATATTGGTCCGCCCGCGAAAATCAATTTGAACTGCTTATAACTCCTGAACAATTGATCGTAGAGACCACAATTAATAGCATTTTAATCAAACATGTTGTATGCAACAAGAATATGTCGGTTTCACTAGTTGTTTTTAGAAAACCATATTGGCCCGCCATCGAGTATTAACTTGAACTGTTTATAACTTCGGAACAAATGATCCTAGAGAGCGTAATAAATTTGCATATTAATCAGCATGTTGCATGCTACAAGAATATATCGATTTCACTAGTTGTTGGTTGAGAACCATATTGACCCGCCCGCGAAAATCAACTTGAACTGCTTATATATCCTGTAAAATTGATCGTAGAGAACGCAATTATTTGCATTTTAATGAAACATGTTGATTGCTACAAGAATATGTCGGTTTCACTAGTTGTTTATAGAAAACCATATTGGCCCGCCCGCGAGAATTAACTTGAACTGTTTATAACTTCTGAACAAATGATCCTAGAGAGCGTAATACATTTGCATATTAATGAACATGTTGCATGCTACAAGAATATATCGATTTCAGTAGTTGTTGGTTGAGAAGCATATTGGTCCGCCCGCGAAAATCAACTTGAACTGCTTATAACTCCTGAACAATTGATCGTAGAGAACACAGTTATTTGCATTTTAATGAAACATGTTGAATGATACAAGAATATGTCGGTTTCATTAGATGTTTTTAGAAAACCATTTTCGACCGCCCGCCAAAACTAATTTCAACTCCTTATATCTTCTGAACAATTGATCGTAGAAAGCGTAATAATTTTGCATATTAAACAGCATGTTGCATGCTACAAGAATATATCGATTTCATTAGTTTTTGGTTGAGAACCATATTGGCCCGCCCGCGAAAATCAACTTGAACTGCGTATAACTCCTGAACAATTGATCGTAGAGAGCACAATTATTTGCATTTTAATGAAACATGTTGAATGCTACAAGAATATGTCGGTTTCACTAGTTGTTTTTAGAACAACCATATTGGCCCGCCCGCGAGTATTTACTTGTTCTGCTTATAACTTCTGAACAAATGATCGTAGTGAGCGTAATAATTTTGCATATTAATCAGCATGTTGCATGCTACAAGAATATATCCATTTCACTAGTTGTTGGTTGAGAACCATATTGGCCCGTCCTCGAAAATTAACTTGAACTGCTTATAACTTCTGAACAATTGATCGTAGAGAACACAATTATTTGCATTTCAATCAAACATGTTGTATGCTACAAGATTATGTCGGTTTCACTAGTTATTGTTTGAGAACCATTTTGTCCCTCCCGCCAAAACTAACTTCAACTCCTTATAACTTCTGAACAAATGATCGTAGAGAGCTTAATAATTTTGCATATTAATCAGCATGTTGCATGCTACAAGAATATATCGATTTCACTAGTTGTTGGTTGAAAAACATATTTTCCCGCCCGCGAAAATCAACTTGAACTGCTTATAACTTCTGAAGAATTGATCGTAGAGATCACAATTATTATCATTTTAATCTAACATGTTGTATGCTACAAGAATATGTCGGTTTCACTAGTTATTGTTTGAGAACCATTTTGGCCCGCCCGCCAAAACTAACTTCAAGTCCTTATAACTTCTGAACGAATGATCGTAGAGAGCGTTAAAATTTTGTATATTAAACAGCATGTTGCATGCTACAAGAATATATCGATTTCATTGGTTGTTGGTCGAGAACCATATTGGCCCGCCCGCGAAAATTAACTTGAACTGCTTATAACTTCTGAACAATTGATCGTAGCGAACACAATTATTTGCATTTTAATGAAACATGTTGAATGCTTCAAGAATATGTCGGTGTCACTAGTTGTTGTTTGAGAAACATATTGGCCCGCCCGCGAATATTAAATTGAACTGCTTATAACTTCTGAACAAATGATCTTAGAGAGCGTAATAAATTTGCATATTAATCAGCATGTTGCATGCTACAAGAATATATCGATTTCACTAGTTGTTGGTTGAGAACCATATTGACCCGCCCGCGAAAATCAAATTGAACTGCTTATATATCCTGGAAAATTGATCGTAGAGAACGCAATTATTTGCATTTTAATGAAACATGTTGATTGCTACAAGAATATGTCGGTTTCACTAGTTGTTTTTGGAAAACAATTTTGGCCCGCCCGCGAGTATTAACTTGAACTGTTTATAACTTCTGAACAAATGATCGTAGTGAGCGTAATAATTTTGCATATTAATCAGCATGTTGCATGCTACAAGAATATATCCATGTCACCAGTTGTTGGTTGAGAACCATATTGGCCTGCCCGCGAAAATCAACTTGAACTGCATATAACTTCTGAACAATTGACGTAGCGAACACAATTAATTGCATTTTAATGAAACATAATGAATGCTTCAAGAATATATCGGTTTCACTAGTTGTTGTTTGAGAACCATATTGTCCCGCCCGCGAGTATTAAATTGAACAGCTTATAACTTCTGAACAAATGATCTTGAAGAGCGTAATCAATTTGCATATTAATAAGCATGTTGCATGCTACAAGAATATATCGATTTCACTAGTTGTTTGTTGAGAACCATATTGGCCCGCTCGCGAAAATTTATTTGAATTGCTTATAACTTCTGAACAAATAATCGTAGAAAGCGTAATAATTTTGCATATTAATCAGCATGTTGCATGCTACAAGAATATATGGATTTCACTAGTTGTTGTTTTAGAAATATATTGGCCTGTCCGTAAAAAGTAACTTGAACTGCTTATAACTTCTGAACAATTGCTCGTAGACCACACAATTATTTGCATTTAATGAAACATTTTGAATGCTTCAAGAATATGTCGGTTTCACTAGTTGTTTATAGAAAACCATATTAGCCCGCGACTAATAACTTGAACTATTTATAACTTCTGAACAAATGATCCTAGAGAGCGTAATAAATTTGCATATTAATCAGCATGTTGCATGCTACAAGAATATATCGATTTCACTAGTTGTTGGTTGAGAACCATATTGGCTCCCCCTCGAAAATCAATTTCAACTGCTTATAACTCCTAAACAATTGATCGTAGAGAACACAGTTATTTGCATTTTAATGAAACATGTTGAATGCTACAAGAATATGTCGGTTTCACTAGTTGTTTTTAGAAAACCATTTTGGCCCGCCCGCCAAAACTAATTTCAACTCCCTATAACTTCTGAACAATTGATCGTAGAAAGCGTAATAATTTTGCATATTAAACAGCATGTTGCATGCTACAAGAATATATCGATTTCATTAGTTTTTGGTTGAGAACCATATTGGCCCGCTGGCGAAAATCAACTTGAACTGCTTATAACTCCTGAACAATTGATCGTAGAACACACAATTATTTGCATTTTAATGAAACATGTTGAAAGCTACACGAATATGTCGGTTTTACTAGTTTTTTTTAGAAAACCATATTGGCGCGTCCGAGAGTATTAACTTGAACTGTTTATAACTTCTGTACAAATTATCCTAGAGAGCGTAATAAATTTCCATATTAATCAGCATGTTGCGTGCTACAAGAATATATCGATTTCACTAGTTGTTGGTTGAGAACAATATTGGCCCGCCCGCGAAAATCAACTTGAACTGCTTATAACTCCTGAACAATTGATCGTAGAGAACACAATTATTTGCATTTTAATGAAACATGTTGAATGCTACAAGAATATGTCGGTTTCACTAGTTGTTTTTAGAAAACCATTTTGGCCCGCCCGCCAAAACTAATTTCAACTCTTTATAACTTCTGAACAATTGATCGTAGAAAGCGTAATAATTTTGCATATTAATCAGCATGTTGCCTGCTACAAGAATATATCGATTTCACTAGTTGTTGTTTGAGAAATATATTGGCCTGCCCGCGAAAATTAACTTGAAATGCTTATAACTTCTGAACAATTGATCGTAGAGCACACAATTATTTGCATTTTAATGAAACATGTTGAATGCTACAAGAATATGTCGGTTTCACTAGTTGTTTATAGAAAACCATATTGGCCCGCCCGCGAGAATTAACTTGAACTGTTTATAACTTCTGAACAAATGATCCTAGAGAGCGTAATACATTTGCATATTAATGAACATGTTGCATGCTACAAGAATATATCGATTTCAGTAGTTGTTGGTTGAGAACCATATTGGTCCGCCCGCGAAAATCAACTTGAACTGCTTATAACTCCTGAACAATTGATCGTAGAGAACACAGTTATTTGCATTTTAATGAAACATGTTGAATGATACAAGAATATGTCGGTTTCATTAGATGTTTTTAGAAAACCATTTTCGACCGCCCGCCAAAACTAATTTCAACTCCTTATAACTTCTGAACAATTGATCGTAGAAAGCGTAATAATTTTGCATATTAAACAGCATGTTGCATGCTACAAGAATATATCGATTTCATTAGTTTTTGGTTGAGAACCATATTGGCCCGCCCGCGAAAATCAACTTGAACTGCTTATAACTCCTGAACAATTGATCATAGAGAGCACAATTATTTGCATTTTAATGAAACATGTTGAATGCTACAAGAATATGTCGGTTTCACTAGTTGTTTTTAGAACAACCATATTGGCACTCCCGCAAGTATTTACTTGTTCTTCTAATAACTTCTGAACAAATGATCGTAGTGAGCGTAATAATTTTGCATATTAATCAGCATGTTGCATGCTACAAGAATATATCCATTTCACTAGTTGTTGGTTGAGAACCATATTGGCCCGTCCTCGAAAATTAACTTGAACTGCTTATAACTTCTGAACAATTGATCGTAGAGAACACAATTATCTGCATTTCAATCAAACATGTTGTATGCTACAAGATTATGTCGGTTTCACTAGTTATTGTTTGAGAACCATTTTGTCCCTTCCGCCAAAACTAACTTCAACTCCTTATAACTTCTGAACAAATGATCGTAGAGAGCTTAATAATTTTGCATATTAATCAGCATGTTGCATGCTACAAGAATATATCGATTTCACTAGATGTTGGTTGAAAAACATATTGGCCCGCCCGCGAAAATTAACTTGAACTGCTTATAACTTCTGAACAATTGATCGTAGCGAACACAATTATTTGCATTTTAATGAAACATGTTGAATGCTTCAAGAATATGTCGGTGTCACTAGTTGTTGTTTGAGAACCATATTGGCCCGCCCGCGAATATTAAATTGAACTGCTTATAACTTCTGAACAAATGATCTTAAAGAGCGTACTAAATTTGCATATTAATCAGCATGTTGCATGCTACAAGAATATATCGATTTCACTAGTTGTTGGTTGAGAACCATATTGGCCCGCCCGCGAAAATCAATTTGAACTGCTTATAACTCCTGAACAATTGATCGTAGAGACCACAATTAATAGCATTTTAATCAAACATGTTGTATGCAACAAGAATATGTTGGTTTCACTAGTTGTTTTTAGAAAACCATATTGGCCCGCCCTCGAGTATTAACTTGAACTGTTTATAACTTCGGAACAAATGATCCTAGAGAGCGTAATAAATTTGCATATTAATCAGCATGTTGCATGCTACAAGAATATATGGATTTCACTAGTTGTTGTTTTAGAAATATATTGGCCTGCCCGTGAAAATTAACTTGAACTGCTTATAACTTCTGAACAATTGCTCGTAGAGCACACAATTATTTGCATTTAATGAAACATTTTGAATGCTTCAAGAATATGTCAGTTTCACTAGTTGTTTATAGAAAACCATATTAGCCCGCGAGTAATAACTTGAACTATTTATAACTTCTGAACAAATGATCCTAGAGAGCGTAATAAATTTGCATATTAATCAGCATGTTGCATGCTACAAGAATATATCGATTTCATTAGTTTTTGGTTGAGAACCATATTGGCCCGCTGGCGAAAATCAACTTGAACTGCTTATAACTCCTGAACAATTGATCGTAGAACACACAATTATTTGCATTTTAGTGAAACATGTTGAATGCTACAAGAATATGTCAGTTTCACTAGTTGTTATTTGAGAACCATATTGGCCCGCCCTTGAAAATCAACTTGAACTGCTTATAACTCCTGGACAATTGATCGTAGAGAACACAATTATTTGCATTTTAATGAAACATGTTGAATGCTTCAAGAATATGTCGGTTTCACTAGTTGTTGTTTGAAAACCATATTGGCCCGCCCGCGAATATTAAATTGAACTTCTTATAACTTCTGAACAAATGATCTTAGAGAGCGTAATAAATCTGCATATTAATCAGCATGTTTCATGCTACAAGAATATATCGATTTCATTAGTTGTTGGTTGAGAACCATATTGGCCCGCCCGCGAAAATTAATTTGAACTGCTTATAACTTCTGAACAAATAATCCTAGAAAGCGTAATAAATTTGCATATTAATCAGCATGTTGCATGCTACAAGAATATATCGATTTCACTAGTTGTTGGTTGAGAACCATATTGGCCCGCCCGCGAAAATCAACTTGAACTGCTTATAACTTCTGAACAATTGATGGTAGCGAACACAATTATTTGCATTTTAATGAAACATGTTGAATGCTTCAAGAATATGTCGGTTTCACTAGTTGTTGTTTGAGAACCATATTTGCCCGCCCGCGAGTATTAATTTGAAATGCTTATAACTTCTGAACAAATGATCCTAGAGAGCGTAATAAATTTGCATATTAATCAGCATGTTGCATGCTACAAGAATATATCGATTTCACAATTTGTTGGTTGAGATCCATATTGGCCCGCCGGCGAAAATCAACTTGAACTGCTTATAACTCCTGAACAATTGATAGTAGAAAACAATTATTTGCATTTTAATGAAACATGTTGAATGCTACAAAAATATGTCGGTTTCACTAGTTGTTTTTAGAAAACCATTTTGGCGCGCCCGCTAAAACTAACTTCAACTCCTTATTACTTCTGAACAATTGATCGTAGAAAGCGTAATAAATTTGCATATTAATCAGCATGTTGCATGCTACAAGAATATATCGATTTCACTAGTTGGTTGAGAACCATATTGGCCCGCCCCTGAAAATCAACATGAACTGCTTATAACTCCTGAAAAATTGATCGTAGAGAACACAATTATTTGCATTTTAATGAAACATGTTGAATGCTACAAGAATATATCGGTTTCACTAGTTGTTTTTAGATAACCATATTGGCCCGTCCGCGAGTATTAACTTGAACTGTTTATAACTTCTGAACAATTAATCGTAGAGAACACAATTATTTGCATTTCAATCAAACATGTTGTATGCTACAAGAATATGTCGGTTTCACTAGTTATTGTTTGAGAACCATTTTGGCCCGCCCGCCAAAACTAACTTCAACTCCTTATAACTTCTGAACAAATGATCGTAGAGAGCGTTATAATTTTGCACATTAATCAGCATGTTGCATGCTACAAGAATTTATCGATTTCATTGGTTGCTGGTTGAGAACCATATTGGAAAGCCCGCGAAAATTAAATTGAACTGCTTATAACTTCTGAACAATTGATCGTAGCGAACACAATTATTTGCATTTTAATGAAACATTTTGAATGCTTCAAGAATATGTCGGTTTCACTAGTTGTTGTTTGAGAACCATATTGGTCCGCCAGCGGGTATTAAATTGAAATGCTTATAACTTCTGAACAAATGATCTTAGAGAGCGTAATAAATTTTCATATTAATTAGGATGTTGAATGCTAGAAGAATATATCGATTTCACTAGTTGTTGGATGAGAAACATATTGGCCCGCCCGCGAAAATTAATTGGAACTGCTTATAACTTCTGAACAAATGATCTTAGAGAACGTAATAAATTTGCATATTAATCAGCATGTTGCATGCTACAAGAATATATCGATTTCACTAGTTGTTGTTTGAGAAATATATTGGCCTGCCCGCGAAAATTATCTTGAACTGCTTATAACTTCTGAACAATTGATCGTAGAGCACACAATTATTTGCATTTCAATCAAACATGTTGTATGCTACAAGAATATGTCGGTTTCACTAGTTATTGTTTGAGAACCATTTTGGCCCGCCCGCCAAAACTAACTTCAACTCCTTATAAATTCTGAACAAATGATCGTAGAGAGCGTAATAATTTTGCATATTAATCAGCATGTTGCATGCTACAACAATATATCGATTTCATTGGTTGTTGGTTGAGAACCATATTGGCCCGCCCGCGAAAATCAACTTGAACTGCTTATAACTCCTGAACAATTGATCGTATAGACCACAATTAATAGCATTTTAATCAAACATGTTGTATGCAACAAGAATATGTCGGTTTCACTAGTTGTTTTTAGAAAACCATATTGGCTCGCCCGCGAGTATTAACTTGAACTGTTTATAACTTCTGAACAAATGATAATAGAGAGCGTAATAAATTTGCATATTAATCAGCATGTTGCATGCTACAAGAATATATCGATTTCACTAGTTGTTGGTTGAGAACCATATTGGCCCGCCCGCGTAAATCAATTTGAACTGCTTATAACTTCTGAACAATTGATCGTAGAGAACACAATTATTTGCATTTTAATAAAAGATGTTGAATGCTACAAGAATATGTCGGTTTCACTAGTTGTTATTTGAGAACAGTATTGGCCCGTCCGCGAGTATTAATTTGAACTGCTTATATCTTCTGAACAAATGATCGTAGAGAGCGTAAAAAATTTGCATATTAATCAGCATGTTGCATGATACAAAAATATATCGATTTCATTGGTTTTTGGTTGAGAACCATATTGGCCCGCCCGCGAAAATCAACTTGAACTGCTTATAACTCCTGAACAATTGATCGTAGAGACCACAATTAATAGCATTTTAATCAAACATGTTGTATGCAACAAGAATATGTCGGTTTCACTAGTTGTTTTTAGAAAACCATATTGGCCCGCCCGCGAGTATTAACTTGAACTGTTTATAACTTCTGAACAAATGATGCTAGAGAGCGTAATAAATTTGCATATTAATCAGCATGTTGCATGCTACATGAATATATCGATTTCACTAGTTGTTGGTTGAGAACCATATTGGCCCGCCCGCTAAAATCAACTTGAACTGCTTATAACTTCTGAACAATTGATCGTAGAGATCACAATTATTATCATTTTAATTTAACATGTTATATGCTACAAGAATATGTCATTTTCACTAGTTATTGTTTGAGAACCATATTGGCCCGCCCGCGAGTATTAAATTGAACTGCTTATAAGTTCTGAACAAGTGATCGTAGAAAGCTCGATTGTTTTGCATATTAATAAACATGTAGCTAGCTAGAAGAATATATAGATTTCACTAGTTATTGTTTGAGAACCATATTGGTCCGCCCTCGAAAATTAACTTGAACTGCTTTAAACTTCTGAACAATTGATCGTAGAGAACACAATTATTTTCATTTAAATCAAACATGTTGTATGCTACAAGTTATGTCGGTTTCACTAGTTATTGTTTGAGAACCATTTTGGCCCGCCCGCCAAAACTAACTTCAACTCCTTATAACTTCTGAACAAATGATCGTGGAGAGCGTAATAATTTTGCATATTAATCAGCATGATTCATGCTACAAGAATATATCGATTTCATTAGTTGTTGGTTGAGAACCATATTGGCCCGCCCGCGAAAATTAACTTGAACTGCTAATAACTTCTGAACAATTGATCGTAGCGAACACAATTATTTGCATTTTAATGAAACATGTTGAATGCTTCAAGAATATGTCGGTTTCACTAGTTGTTGTTTGAGAACCATATTGGCCCGCCCGCGAGTATTAAATTGAACTGTTTATAACTTCTGAACAAATTATCATAGAGAGCGTAATAAATTTGCATACTAATCAGCATGTTGCATGCTACAAGAATATATCGATTTCACAAGTTGTTGGTTGAGATCCATATTGGCCCGCCCGCGAAAATCAACTTGAACTGCTTATAACTCCTGAACAATTGATAGTAGAAAACAATTATTTGCATTTTAATGAAACATGTTGAATGCTACAAAATTATGTCGGTTTCACTAGTTGTTTTTAGAAAACCATTTTGGCGCGCCCGCTAAAACTAAATTCAACTCCTTATTACTTCTGAACAATTGATCGTAGAAAGCGTAATAATTTTGCATACTAATCAGCATGCTGCATGCTACAAGAATATATCGATTTCACTAGTTGTTGGTTGAGAACCATATAGGCCCGCTCGCGAAAATCAACTTGAACTGCTTATAACTCCTGAACAATTAATCGTAGAGATCACAATTATTTGCATTTTAATGAAACATGTTGAATGCTACAAGAATATGTCGGTTTCACTAGTTGTTTTTAGAAAACCATATTGGCCCGTCCGAGAGTATTAACTTGAACTGTTTATAACTTCTGAACAAATGATCCTAGAGAGCGTAATAAATTTGCATATTAATCAGCATGTTGCATGCTACAAGAATATATCGATTTCACTAGTTGGTTGAGAACCATATTGGCCCGCCCCTGAAAATCAACTTGAACTGCTTATAACTCCTGAAAAATTGATCGTAGAGAACACAATTATTTGCATTTTAATGAAACATGTTGAATGCTACAAGAATATGACGGTTTCACTAGTTGTTTTTAGAAAACCATATTGGCCCCCCCACGAGTATTAACTTGAACTGTTTATAACTTCTGAACAATTGATCGTAGAGAACACAATTATTTGCATTTCAATCAAACATGTTGTATGCTACAAGAATATGTCGCTTTCACTAGTTATTGTTTGAGAACCATTTTGGCCCGCCCGCCAAAACTAACTTCAACTCCTTATAACTTCTGAACAAATGATCGTAGAGAGCGTTATAATTTGGATATTAATCAGCATGTTGCATGCTACAAGAATATATCGATTTCATTGGTCGCTGGTTGAGAACCATATTGGCCAGCCCGCGAAAATTAAATTGAACTGCTTATAACTTCTGAACAATTGATCGTAGCGAACACAATTATTTGCATTTTAATGAAACATGTTGAATGCTTCAAGAATATGTCGGTTTCACTAGTTGTTGTTCGAGAACCATATTGGTCCGCCAGCGGGTATTAAATTGAAATGCTTATAACTTCTGAACAAATGATCTTAGAGAGCGTAATAAATTTGCATATTAATCAGCATGTTGCATGCTACAAGAATATATCGATTTCACTAGTTGTTGTTTGAGAAATATATTGGCCTGCCCGCGAAAATTAACTTGAACTGCTTATAACTTCTGAACAATTGATCGTAGAGCACACAATTATTTGCATTTCAATCAAACATGTTGTATGCTACAAGAATATGTCGGTTTCACTAGTTATTGTTTGAGAACCATTTTGGCCCGCCCGCCAAAACTAACTTCAACTCCTTATAAATTCTGAACAAATGATATTAGAGAGCGTAATAATTTTGCATATTAATCAGCATGTTGCATGCTACAAGAATATATCGATTTCACTAGTTGTTGGTTGAGAACCATATTGGCCCGCCCGCGAAAATCAATTTGAACTGCTTATAACTTCTGAACAATTGATCGTAGAGAACACAATTATTTGCATTTTAATGAAAGATGTTGAATGCTACAACAATATGTCGGTTACACTAGTTGTTATTTGAGAACAGTATTGGCCCGTCCGCGAGTATTAATTTGAACTGCTTATAACTTCTGAACAAATGATCGTAGAGAGCGTAAAAAATTTGCATATTAATCAGCATGTTGCATGATACGACAATATATCGATTTCATTGGTTTTTGGTTGAGAACCATATTGGCCCGCCCGCGAAAATCAACTTGAACTGCTTATAACTCCTGAACAATTGAGACCACAATTAATAGCATTTTAATCAAACATGTTGTATGCAACAAGAATATGTCGGTTTCGCTAGTTGTTTTTAGAAAACCATATTGGCCCGCCCGCGAGTATTAACTTGAACTGTTTATAACTTCTGAACAAATGATCCTAGAGAGCGTAATAAATTTGCATATTAATCAGCATGTTGCATGCTACAAGAATATATCGATTTCACTAGTTGTTGGTTGAGAACCATATTGGCCCGCCCGCGAAAATCAATTTGAACTGCTTATAACTTCTGAACAATTGATCGTAGAGATCACAATTATTATCATTTTAATCTAGCATGTAGTATGCTACAAGAATATGTCATTTGCACTAGTTATTGTTTGAGAACCATATTGGCCCGCCCGCGAGTATTAAATTGAACTGCTTATAAGTTCTGAACAAATGATCGTAGAAAGCTCGATTGTTTTGCATATTAATAAACATGTAGCTAGCTACAATAATATATAGATTTCACTAGTTATTGTTTGAGAACCATGTTGGCCCACCCGCGAAAACTAATTCAACTGCTTACAATTTCTGAACAAATGATCGTAGAGAACCCAATTATTTGCATTTTAATGAAACATGTTGTATGCTACAAGTATATGTCGGTTTCACTAGTTATTGTTGGAGAACCATTTTGGCCCGCCCGCCAAAACTAACTTCAACTCCTTATAACTTCTGAACAAATGATCGTGGAGAACACAATTATTTGCATTTAAATCAAACATGTTGTATGTTACAAGTTATGTCGGTTTCACTAGTTATTGTTGGAGAACCATTTTGGCCCGCCCTCCAAAACTAACTTCAACTCCTTATAACTTCTGAACAAATGATCGTGGAGAGCGTAATAATTTTGCATATTAATCAGCATGTTTCATGCTACAAGAATATATCGATTTCATTAGTTGTTGGTTGAGAACCATATTGGCCCGCCCGCGAAAATCAACTTGAACTGCTTATAACTCCTGAACAATTGATCGTAGAAAACAATTATTTGCATTTTAATGAAACATGTTGAATGCTACAAAAATATGTCGGTTTCACTAGTTGTTTTTAGAAAACCATTTTGGCCCGCCCGCTAAAACTAACTTCAAATCAACTTCAACTCCTTATAACTTCTGAACATTTGATCGTAGAAAGCGTAATAATTTTGCATATTAATCAGCATGCTGCATGCTACAAGAATATATCGATTTCACTAGTTGTTGGTTGAGAACCATATTGGCCCGTAGTGAAAATCAATTTGAACTGCTTATAACTCCTGAATAATTGATCGTAGAGAACACAATTATTTGCATTTTAATTAAAGATGTTGAATGCTACAAGAATATGTCGGTTTCACTTGTTGTTTTTAGAAAACCATTTTGGCCCGCTCGCCAAAACTAATTTCAACTCCTTATAACTTCTGAACAATTGATCGTAGAAAGCGTAATAATTCTGCATATTAAACAGCATGTTGCATGCTACAAGAATATATCGATTTCATTAGTTTTTGGTTGAGAACCATATTGGCCCGCCCGCGAAAATCAACTTGAACTGCTTATAACTCCTGAACAATTGATCGTAGAGCACACAATTATTTGCATTTTAATGAAACGTGTTGAATGCTACAAGAATATGTCGGTTTCACTAGTTGTTTTTAGAAAACCATTTTGGCCTGCCCGCTAAATCTAACTTCAACTCAACTTCAACTCCTTATAACTTCTGAACATTTGATCGTAGAAAGCGTAATAATTTTGCATATTAATCAGCATGCTGCATGCTACAAGAATATATCGATTTCACTAGTTGTTGGTTGAGAACCATATTGGCCCGCCCGCGAAAATCAACTTGATCTGCTTATAACTCCTGAACAATTGATCGTAGAGAACACAATTATTTGCATTTTAATGAAAGATGTTGAATGCTACAAGAATATGTCGGTTTCACTAGTAGTTTTTAGAAAACCATTTTGGCCCGCCCGCCAAAACTAATTTCAACTCCTGATAACTTCTGAACAATTGATCGTAGAAAGCGTAATAATTCTGCATATTAAACAGCATGTTGCATGCTACAAGAATATATCGATTTCATTAGTTTTTGGTTGAGAACCATATTGGCCCGCCCGCGAAAATCAACTTGAACTGCTTATAACTCCTGAACAATTGATCGTAGAGCACACAATTATTTGCATTTTAATGAAACATGTTGAATGCTACAAGAATATGTCGGTTTCACTAGTTGTTTTTAGAAAACCATATTGGCCCGCCCGCGAGTATTAACTTGAACTTTTTATAACTTCTGAACAATTAATCGTAGAGAACACAATTATTTGCATTTCAATCAAACATGTTGTATGCTACAAGAATATGTCGCTTTCACTAGTTGTTGGTTGAGATCCATATTGGCCCGCCCGCGAAAATCAACTTGAACTGCTTATAACTCCTGAACAATTGATCGTAGCGAACACAATTATTTGCATTTTAATGAAACATGTTGAATGCTACAAGAATATGTCAGTTTCACTAGTTGTTATTTGAGAACCATATTGACCCGCCCGCGAAAATCAACTTGAACCGCTTTTAACTCCTGAACAATTGATCGTAGAGAACACAATTATTTGCATTTTAATGAAACATGTTGAATGCTACAAGAATATGTCGGTTTCACTAGTTGTTTTTAGAAAACCATTTTGGCCTACCCGCTAAATCTAACTTCAACTCAACTTCAACTCCTTATAACTTCTGAACAGATGATCGTAGTGAGCGTAATAATTTTGCATATTAATCAGCATGTTGCATGCTACAAGCATATATATATCGATTTCACTAGTTGTTGGTTGAGAACCATATTGGCCCGCCCGCGAAAATCAATTTGAACTGCTTATAACTTCTGAACAATTGATCGTAGAGAACACAATTATTTGCATTTTAATGAAAGATGTTGAATGCTACAACAATATGTCGGTTACACTAGTTGTTATTTGAGAACAGTATTGGCCCGTCCGCGAGTATTAATTTGAACTGCTTATAACTTCTGAACAAATGATCGTAGAGAGCGTAAAAAATTTGCATATTAATCAGCATGTTGCATGATACGACAATATATCGATTTCATTGGTTTTTGGTTGAGAACCCTATTGGCCCGCCCGCGAAAATCAACTTGAACTGCTTATAACTCCTGAACAATTGAGACCACAATTAATAGCATTTTAATCAAACATGTTGTATGCAACAAGAATATGTCGGTTTCGCTAGTTGTTTTTAGAAAACCATATTGGCCCGCCCGCGAGTATTAACTTGAACTGTTTATAACTTCTGAACAAATGATCCTAGAGAGCGTAATAAATTTGCATATTAATCAGCATGTTGCATGCTACAAGAATATATCGATTTCACTAGTTGTTGGTTGAGAACCATATTGGCCCGCCCGCGAAAATCAATTTGAACTGCTTATAACTTCTGAACAATTGATCGTAGAGATCACAATTATTATCATTTTAATCTAACATGTAGTATGCTACAAGAATATGTCATTTACACTAGTTATTGTTTGAGAACCATATTGGCCCGCCCGCGAGTATTAAATTGAACTGCTTATAAGTTCTGAACAAATGATCGTAGAAAGCTCGATTGTTTTGCATATTAATAAACATGTAGCTAGCTACAATAATATATAGATTTCACTAGTTATTGTTTGAGAACCATGTTGGCCCACCCGCGAAAACTAATTCAACTGCTTACAATTTCTGAACAAATGATCGTAGAGAACCCAATTATTTGCATTTTAATGAAACATGTTGTATGCTACAAGTATATGTCGGTTTCACTAGTTATTGTTGGAGAACCATTTTGGCCCGCCCGCCAAAACTAACTTCAACTCCTTATAACTTCTGAACAAATGATCGTGGAGAACACAATTATTTGCATTTAAATCAAACATGTTGTATGTTACAAGTTATGTCGGTTTCACTAGTTATTGTTGGAGAACCATTTTGGCCCGCCCTCCAAAACTAACTTCAACTCCTTATAACTTCTGAACAAATGATCGTGGAGAGCGTAATAATTTTGCATATTAATCAGCATGTTTCATGCTACAAGAATATATCGATTTCATTAGTTGTTGGTTGAGAACCATATTGGCCCGCCCGCGAAAATTAAATTGAACTGCTAATAACTTCTGAACAATTGATCGTAGCGAACACAATTATTTGCATTTTAATGAAACATGTTGAATGCTTCAAGAATATGTCGGTTTCACTAGTTGTTGTTTGAGAATCATATTGGCCCGCCCGCGAGTATTAAATTGAACTGTTTATAACTTCTGAACAAATTAACATAGAGAGCGTAATATATTTGCATATTAATCAGCATGTTGCATGCTACAAGAATATATCGATTTCACAAGTTGTTGGTTGAGAACCATATTGGCCCGCCCGCGAAAATCAACTTGAACTGCTTATAACTCCTGAACAATTGATCGTAGAAAACAATTATTTGCATTTTAATGAAACATGTTGAATGCTACAAAAATATGTCGGTTTCACTAGTTGTTTTTAGAAAACCATTTTGGCCCGCCCGCTAAAACTAACTTCAAATCAACTTCAACTCCTTATAACTTCTGAACATTTGATCGTAGAAAGCGTAATAATTGTGCATATTAATCAGCATGCTGCATGCTACAAGAATATATCGATTTCACTAGTTGTTGGTTGAGAACCATATTGGCCCGTAGTGAAAATCAACTTGAACTGCTTATAACTCCTGAACAATTGATCGTAGAGAACACAATTATTTGCATTTTAATTAAAGATGTTGAATGCTACAAGAATATGTCGGTTTCACTTGTTGTTTTTAGAAAACCATTTTGGCCCGCTCGCCAAAACTAATTTCAACTCCTTATAACTTCTGAACAATTGATCGTAGAAAGCGTAATAATTCTGCATATTAAACAGCATGTTGCATGCTACAAGAATATATCGATTTCATTAGTTTTTGGTTGAGAACCATATTGGCCCGCCCGCGAAAATCAACTTGAACTGCTTATAACTCCTGAACAATTGATCGTAGAGCACACAATTATTTGCATTTTAATGAAACGTGTTGAATGCTACAAGAATATGTCGGTTTCACTAGTTGTTTTTAGAAAACCATTTTGGCCTGCCCGCTAAATCTAACTTCAACTCAACTTCAACTCCTTATAACTTCTGAACATTTGATCGTAGAAAGCGTAATAATTTTGCATATTAATCAGCATGCTGCATGCTACAAGAATATATCGATTTCACAAGTTGTTGGTTGAGAACCATATTGGCCCGCCCGCGAAAATCAACTTGAACTGCTTATAACTCCTGAACAATTGATGTAGAGAACACAATTATTTGCATTTTAATGAAAGATGTTGAATGCTACAAGAATATGTCGGTTTCACTAGTAGTTTTTAGAAAACCATTTTGGCCCGCCCGCCAAAACTAATTTCAACTCCTGATAACTTCTGAACAATTGATCGTAGAAAGCGTAATAATTCTGCATATTAAACAGCATGTTGCATGCTAAAAGAATATATCGATTTCATTAGTTTTTGGTTGAGAACCATATTGGCCCGCCCGCGAAAATCAACTTGAACTGCTTATAACTCCTGAACAATTGATCGTAGAGCACACAATTATTTGCATTTTAATGAAACATGTTGAATGCTACAAGAATATGTCGTTTTCACTAGTTGTTTTTAGAAAACCATATTGGCCCGCCCGCGAGTATTAACTTGAACTCTTTATAACTTCTGAACAATTGATCGTAGAGAACACAATTATTTGCATTTCAATCAAACATGTTGTATGCTACAAGAATATGTCGCTTTCACTAGTTGTTGGTTGAGATCCATATTGGCCCGCCCGCGAAAATCAACTTGAACTGCCTATAACTCCTGAACAATTGATCGTAGCGAACACAATTATTTGCATTTTAATGAAACATGTTGAATGCTACAAGAATATGTCAGTTTCACTAGTTGTTATTTGAGAACCATATTGACCCGCCCGCGAAAATCAACTTGAACCGCTTTTAACTCCTGAACAATTGATCGTAGAGAACACAATTATTTGCATTTTAATGAAACATGTTGAATGCTACAAGAATATGTCGGTTTCACTAGTTGTTTTTAGAAAACCATTTTGGCCTGCCCGCTAAATCTAACTTCAACTCAACTTCAACTCCTTATAACTTCTGAACAGATGATCGTAGTGAGCGTAATAATTTTGCATATTAATCAGCATGTTGCATGCTACAAGAATATATCCATTTCACTAGTTTTTGGTTGAGAACCATATTGGCCCGCCCGCGAAAATCAACTTGAACTGCTTATAACTCCTGAACAATTGATCGTAGAGAACACAATTATTTGCATTTTAATGAAACATGTTGAATGCTACAAGAATATGTCAGTTTCACTAGTTGTTATTTGAGAACCATATTGGCCCGCCCTTGAAAATCAACTTGAACTGCTTATAACTCCTGAACAATTGATCGTAGAGAACACAATTATTTGCATTTTAATGAAACATGTTGAATGCTTCAAGAATATGTCGGTTTCACTAGTTGTTGTTTGAAAACCATATTGGCCCGCCCGCGAATATTAAATTGAACTTCTTATAACTTCTGAACAAATGATCTTAGAGAGCGTAATAAATTTGCATATTAATCAGCATGTTGCATGCTACAAGAATATATCGATTTCACTAGTTTTTGGTTGAGAACCATATTGGCCCGCCCGCGAAAATCAACTTGAACTGCTTATAACTCCTGAACAATTGATCGTAGAGAACACAATTATTTGCATTTTAATGAAACATGTTGAATGCTACAAGAATATGTCAGTTTCACTAGTTGTTATTTGAGAACCATATTGGCCCGCCCTTGAAAATCAACTTGAACTGCTTATAACTCCTGAACAATTGATCGTAGAGAACACAATTATTTGCATTTTAATGAAACATGTTGAATGCTTCAAGAATATGTCGGTTTCACTAGTTGTTGTTTGAAAACCATATTGGCCCGCCCGCGAATATTAAATTGAACTTCTTATAACTTCTGAACAAATGATCTTAAAGAGCGTAATAAATTTGCATATTAATCAGCATGTTTCATGCTACAAGAATATATCGATTTCACTAGTTGTTTGTTGAGAACCATATTGGCCCGCCCGCGAAAATTAATTTGAACTGCTTATAACTTCTGAACAAATAATCGTAGAAAGCGTAATAAATTTGCATATTAATCAGCATGTTGCATGCTACAAGAATATATCGATTTCACTAGTTGTTGGTTGAGAACCATATTGGCCCGCCCGCGAAAATCAACTTGAACTGCTTATAACTTCTGAACAATTGATGGTAGCGAACACAATTATTTGCATTTTAATGAAACATGTTGAATGCTTCAAGAATATGTCGGTTTCACTAGTTTTTGTTTGAGAACCATATTGGCCCGCCCGCGGGTATTAATTTGAAATGCTTATAACTTCTGAACAAATGATCCTAGAGAGCGTAATAAATTTGCATATTAATCAGCATGTTGCATGCTACAAGAATATATCAATTTCACAATTTGTTGGTTGAGATCCATATTGGCCCGCCGGCGAAAATCAACTTGAACTGCTTATAACTCCTGAACAATTGATAGTAGAAAACAATTATTTGCATTTTAATGAAACATGTTGAATGCTACAAAAATATGTCGGTTTCACTAGTTGTTTTTAGAAAACCATTTTGGCGCGCCCGCTAAAACTAACTTCAACTCCTTATTACTTCTGAACAATTGATCGTAGAAAGCGTAATAAATTTGCATATTAATCAGCATGTTGCATGCTACAAGAATATATCGATTTCACTAGTTGGTTGAGAACCATATTGGCCCGCCCCTGAAAATCAACTTGAACTGCTTATAACTCCTGAAAAATTGATCGTAGAGAACACAATTATTTGCATTTTAATGAAACATGTTGAATGCTACAAGAATATATCGGTTTCACTAGTTGCTTTTAGAAAACCATATTGGCCCGTCCGCGAGTATTAACTTGAACTGTTTATAACTTCTGAACAATTGATCGTAGAGAACACAATTATTTGCATTTCAATCAAACATGTTGTATGCTACAAGAATATGTCGGTTTCACTAGTTATTGTTTGACAACCATTTTGGCCCGCCCGCCAAAACTAACTTCAACTCCTTATAACTTCTGGACAAATGATCGTAGAGAGCGTTATAATTTTGCACATTAATCAGCATGTTGCATGCTACAAGAATTTATCGATTTCATTGGTTGCTGGTTGAGAACCATATTGGAAAGCCCGCGAAAATTAAATTGAACTGCTTATAACTCCTGAACAATTGATCGTAGCGAACACAATTATTTGCATTTTAATGAAACATTTTGAATGCTTCAAGAATATGTCGGTTTCACTAGTTGTTGTTTGAGAACCATATTGGTCCGCCAGCGGGTATTAAATTGAAATGCTTATAACTTCTGAACAAATGATCTTAGAGAGCGTAATAAATTTTCATATTAATCAGCATGTTGAACGCTACAAGAATATATCGATTTCACTAGTTGTTGGATGAGAAACATATTGGCCCGCCCGCGAAAATTAATTGGAACTGCTTATAACTTCTGAACAAATGATCTTAGAGAGCGTAATAAATTTGCATATTAATCAGCATGATGCATGCTACAAGAATATATCGATTTCACTAGTTGTTGTTTGAGAAATATATTGGCCTGCCCGCGAAAATTATCTTGAACTGCTTATAACTTCTGAACAATTGATCGTAGAGCACACAATTATTTGCATTTCAATCAAACATGTTGTATGCTACAAGAATATGTCGGTTTCACTAGTTATTGTTTGAGAACCATTTTGGCCCGCCCGCCAAAACTAACTTCAAGTCCTTATAACTTCTGAACGAATGATCGTAGAGAGCGTTAAAATTTTGTATATTAAACAGCATGTTGCATGCTACAAGAATATATCGATTTCATTGGTTGTTGGTCGAGAACCATATTGGCCCGCCCGCGAAAATTAACTTGAACTGCTTATAACTTCTGAACAATTGATCGTAGCGAACACAATTATTTGCATTTTAATGAAACATGTTGAATGCTTCAAGAATATGTCGGTGTCACTAGTTTTTGTTTGAGAACCATATTGGCCCGCCCGCGAATATTAAATTGAACTGCTTATAACTTCTGAACAAATGATCTTAGAGAGCGTACTAAATTTGCATATTAATCAGCATGTTGCATGCTACAAGAATATATCGATTTCACTAGTTGTTGGTTGAGAACCATATTGGCCCGCCCGCGAAAATCAATTTGAACTGCTTATAACTCCTGAACAATTGATCGTAGAGACCACAATTAATAGCATTTTAATCAAACATGTTGTATGCAACAAGAATATGTCGGTTTCACTAGTTGTTTTTAGAAAACCATATTGGCCCGCCCTCGAGTATTAACTTGAACTGTTTATAACTTCGGAACAAATGATCCTAGAGAGCGTAATAAGTTTGCATATTAATCAGCATGTTGCATGCTACAAGAATATATCGATTTCACTAGTTGTTGGTTGAGAACCATATTGACCCGCCCGCGAAAATCAACTTGAACTGCTTATAACTCCTGAACAATTGATCGTAGAGAACACAATTATTTGCATTTTAATGAAACATGTTGAATGCTACAAGAATATGTCGGTTTCACTAGTTGTTTTTAGAAAACCATTTTGGCCTGCCCGCTAAATCTAACTTCAACTCAACTTCAACTCCTTATAACTTCTGAACAGATGATCGTAGTGAGCGTAATAATTTTGCATATTAATCAGCATGTTGCATGCTACAAGAATATATCCATTTCACTAGTTTTTGGTTGAGAACCATATTGGCCCGCCCGCGAAAATCAACTTGAACTGCTTATAACTCCTGAACAATTGATCGTAGAGAACACAATTATTTGCATTTTAATGAAACATGTTGAATGCTACAAGAATATGTCAGTTTCACTAGTTGTTATTTGAGAACCATATTGGCCCGCCCTTGAAAATCAACTTGAACTGCTTATAACTCCTGAACAATTGATCGTAGAGAACACAATTATTTGCATTTTAATGAAACATGTTGAATGCTTCAAGAATATGTCGGTTTCACTAGTTGTTGTTTGAAAACCATATTGGCCCGCCCGCGAATATTAAATTGAACTTCTTATAACTTCTGAACAAATGATCTTAGAGAGCGTAATAAATTTGCATATTAATCAGCATGTTGCATGCTACAAGAATATATCGATTTCACTAGTTTTTGGTTGAGAACCATATTGGCCCGCCCGCGAAAATCAACTTGAACTGCTTATAACTCCTGAACAATTGATCGTAGAGAACACAATTATTTGCATTTTAATGAAACATGTTGAATGCTACAAGAATATGTCAGTTTCACTAGTTGTTATTTGAGAACCATATTGGCCCGCCCTTGAAAATCAACTTGAACTGCTTATAACTCCTGAACAATTGATCGTAGAGAACACAATTATTTGCATTTTAATGAAACATGTTGAATGCTTCAAGAATATGTCGGTTTCACTAGTTGTTGTTTGAAAACCATATTGGCCCGCCCGCGAATATTAAATTGAACTTCTTATAACTTCTGAACAAATGATCTTAGAGAGCGTAATAAATTTGCATATTAATCAGCATGTTTCATGCTACAAGAATATATCGATTTCACTAGTTGTTTGTTGAGAACCATATTGGCCCGCCCGCGAAAATTAATTTGAACTGCTTATAACTTCTGAACAAATAATCGTAGAAAGCGTAATAAATTTGCATATTAATCAGCATGTTGCATGCTACAAGAATATATCGATTTCACTAGTTGTTGGTTGAGAACCATATTGGCCCGCCCGCGAAAATCAACTTGAACTGCTTATAACTTCTGAACAATTGATGGTAGCGAACACAATTATTTGCATTTTAATGAAACATGTTGAATGCTTCAAGAATATGTCGGTTTCACTAGTTGTTGTTTGAGAACCATATTGGCCCGCCCGCGAGTATTAATTTGAAATGCTTATAACTTCTGAACAAATGATCCTAGAGAGCGTAATAAATTTGCATATTAATCAGCATGTTGCATGCTACAAGAATATATCAATTTCACAATTTGTTGGTTGAGATCCATATTGGCCGTCCGGCGAAAATCAACTTGAACTGCTTATAACTCCTGAACAATTGATAGTAGAAAACAATTATTTGCATTTTAATGAAACATGTTGAATGCTACAAAAATATGTCGGTTTCACTAGTTGTTTTTAGAAAACCATTTTGGCGCGCCCGCTAAAACTAACTTCAACTCCTTATTACTTCTGAACAATTGATCGTAGAAAGCGTAATAAATTTGCATATTAATCAGCATGTTGCATGCTACAAGAATATATCGATTTCACTAGTTGGTTGAGAACCATATTGGCCCGCCCCTGAAAATCAACTTGAACTGCTTATAACTCCTGAAAAATTGATCGTAGAGAACACAATTATTTGCATTTTAATGAAACATGTTGAATGCTACAAGAATATATCGGTTTCACTAGTTGCTTTTAGAAAACCATATTGGCCCGTCCGCGAGTATTAACTTGAACTGTTTATAACTTCTGAACAATTGATCGTAGAGAACACAATTATTTGCATTTCAATCAAACATGTTGTATGCTACAAGAATATGTCGGTTTCACTAGTTATTGTTTGAGAACCATTTTGGCCCGCCCGCCAAAACTAACTTCAACTCCTTATAACTTCTGAACAAATGATCGTAGAGAGCGTTATAATTTTGCACATTAATCAGCATGTTGCATGCTACAAGAATTTATCGATTTCATTGGTTGCTGGTTGAGAACCATATTGGAAAGCCCGCGAAAATTAAATTGAACTGCTTATAACTCCTGAACAATTGATCGTAGCGAACACAATTATTTGCATTTTAATGAAACATTTTGAATGCTTCAAGAATATGTCGGTTTCACTAGTTGTTGTTTGAGAACCATATTGGTCCGCCAGCGGGTATTAAATTGAAATGCTTATAACTTCTGAACAAATGATCTTAGAGAGCGTAATAAATTTTCATATTAATCAGCATGTTGAACGCTACAAGAATATATCGATTTCACTAGTTGTTGGATGAGAAACATATTGGCCCGCCCGCGAAAATTAATTGGAACTGCTTATAACTTCTGAACAAATGATCTTAGAGAGCGTAATAAATTTGCATATTAATCAGCATGATGCATGCTAAAAGAATATATCGATTTCACTAGTTGTTGTTTGAGAAATATATTGGCCTGCCCGCGAAAATTATCTTGAACTGCTTATAACTTCTGAACAATTGATCGTAGAGCACACAATTATTTGCATTTCAATCAAACATGTTGTATGCTACAAGAATATGTCGGTTTCACTAGTTATTGTTTGAGAACCATTTTGGCCCGCCCGCCAAAACTAACTTCAAGTCCTTATAACTTCTGAACGAATGATCGTAGAGAGCGTTAAAATTTTGTATATTAAACAGCATGTTGCATGCTACAAGAATATATCGATTTCATTGGTTGTTGGTCGAGAACCATATTGGCCCGCCCGCGAAAATTA
Organism: Lepisma saccharinum; assembly: GCF_977018435.1. Lineage (NCBI taxonomy): Eukaryota > Metazoa > Arthropoda > Insecta > Zygentoma > Lepismatidae > Lepisma > Lepisma saccharinum. The sequence continues at coordinate 1,978,920 of NW_028142885.1, forward strand.
ACTTGAACTGCTTATAACTTCTGAACAATTGATCGTAGCGAACACAATTATTTGCATTTTAATGAAACATGTTGAATGCTTCAAGAATATGTCGGTGTCACTAGTTGTTGTTTGAGAACCATATTGGCCCGCCCGCGAATATTAAATTGAACTGCTTATAACTTCTGAACAAATGATCTTAGAGAGCGTACTAAATTTGCATATTAACCAGCATGTTGCATGCTACAAGAATATATCGATTTCACTAGTTGTTGGTTGAGAACCATATTGGCCCACCCGCGAAAATCAATTTGAACTGCTTATAACTCCTGAACAATTGATCGTAGAGACCACAATTAATAGCATTTTAATCAAACATGTTGTATGCAACAAGAATATGTCGGTTTCACTAGTTGTTTTTAGAAAACCATATTGGCCCGCCCTCGAGTATTAACTTGAACTGTTTATAACTTCGGAACAAATGATCCTAGAGAGCGTAATAAGTTTGCATATTAATCAGCATGTTGCATGCTACAAGAATATATCGATTTTACTAGTTGTTGGTTGAGAACCATATTGACCCGCCCGCGAAAATCAACTTGAACTGCTTATATATCCTGTAAAATTGATCGTAGAGAACGCAATTATTTGCATTTTAATGAAACATGTTGATTGCTACAAGAATATGTCGGTTTCACTAGTTGTTTATAGAAAACCATATTGGCCCGCCCGCGAGAATTAACTTGAACTGTTTATAACTTCTGAACAATTGATCGTAGAAACCGTAATAATTTTGCATATTAATCAGCATGCTGCATGCTACAAGAATATATCGATTTCACTAGTTGTTGGTTGAGAACCATATTGGCCCGCCCGCGAAAATCAACTTGAACTGCTTATAACTCCTGAACAATTGATCGTAGAGAACACAATTATTTGCATTTTAATGAAAGATGTTGAATGCTACAAGAATATGTCGGTTTCACTAGTAGTTTTTAGAAAACCATTTTGGCCCGCCCGCCAAAACTAATTTCAACTCCTGATAACTTCTGAACAATTGATCGTAGAAAGCGTAATAATTCTGCATATTAAACAGCATGTTGCATGCTACAAGAATATATCGATTTCATTAGTTTTTGGTTGAGAACCATATTGGCCCGCCCGCGAAAATCAACTTGAACTGCTTATAACTCCTGAACAATTGATCGTAGAGCACACAATTATTTGCATTTTAATGAAACATGTTGAATGCTACAAGAATATGTCGGTTTCACTAGTTGTTTTTAGAAAACCATATTGGCCCGCCCGCGAGTATTAACTTGAACTCTTTATAACTTCTGAACAATTGATCGTAGAGAACACAATTATTTGCATTTCAATCAAACATGTTGTATGCTACAAGAATATGTCGCTTTCACTAGTTGTTGGTTGAGATCCATATTGGCCCGCCCGCGAAAATCAACATGAACTGCTTATAACTCCTGAACAATTGATCGTAGAGAACACAATTATTTGCATTTCAATCAAACATGTTGAATGCTTCAAGAATATGTCGGTGTCACTAGTTGTTGTTTGAGAACCATATTGGCCCGCCCGCGAATATTAAATTGAACTGCTTATAACTTCTGAACAAATGATCTTAGAGAGCGTACTAAATTTGCATATTAATCAGCATGTTGCATGCTACAAGAATATATCCATTTCACTAGTTGTTGGTTGAGAACCATATTGGCCCGTCCTCGAAAATTAACTTGAACTGCTTATAACTTCTGAACAATTGATCGTAGAGAACACAATTATTTGCATTTCAATCAAACATGTTGTATGCTACAAGATTATGTCGGTTTCACTAGTTATTGTTTGAGAACCATTTTGTCCCTCCCGCCAAAACTAACTTCAACTCCTTATAACTTCTGAACAAATGATCGTAGAGAGCTTAATAATTTTGCATATTAATCAGCATGTTGCATGCTACAAGAATATATCGATTTCACTAGTTGTTGGTTGAAAAACATATTTTCCCGCCCGCGAAAATCAACTTGAACTGCTTATAACTTCTGAAGAATTGATCGTAGAGATCACAGTTATTATCATTTTAATCTAACATGTTGTATGCTACAAGAATATGTCGGTTTCACTAGTTATTGTTTGAGAACCATTTTGGCCCGCCCGCCAAAACTAATTTCAACTCCTTATAACTTCTGAACAATTGATCGTAGAAAGCGTAATAATTTTGCATATTAAACAGCATGTTGCATGCTACAAGAATATATCGATTTCATTAGTTTTTGGTTGAGAACCATATTGGCCCGCTGGCGAAAATCAACTTGAACTGCTTATAACTCCTGAACAATTGATCGTAGAACACACAATTATTTGCATTTTAATGAAACATGTTGAAAGCTACACGAATATGTCGGTTTTACTAGTTTTTTTTAGAAAACCATATTGGCGCGTCCGAGAGTATTAACTTGAACTGTTTATAACTTCTGTACAAATTATCCTAGAGAGCGTAATAAATTTCCATATTAATCAGCATGTTGCATGCTACAAGAATATATCGATTTCACTAGTTGTTGGTTGAGAACAATATTGGCCCGCCCGCGAAAATCAACTTGAACTGCTTATAACTTCCTGAACAATTGATCGTAGAGAACACAATTATTTGCATTTTAATGAAAAATGTTGAATGCTACAAGAATATGTCGGTTTCACTAGTTGTTTTTAGAAAACCATTTTGGCCCGCCCGCCAAAACTATTTTCAACTCCTTATAACTTCTGAACAATTGATCGTAGAAAGCGTAATAATTTTGCATATTAATCAGCATGTTGCCTGCTACAAGAATATATCGATTTCACTAGTTGTTGTTTGAGAAATATATTGGCCTGCCCGCGAAAATTAACTTGAAATGCTTATAACTTCTGAACAATTGATCGTAGAGCACACAATTATTTGCATTTTAATGAAACATTTTGAATGCTACAAGAATATGTCGGTTTCACTAGTTGTTTATAGAAAACCATATTGGCCCGCCCGCGAGAATTAACTTGAACTGTTTATAACTTCTGAACAAATGATCCTAGAGAGCGTAATACATTTGCATATTAATGAACATGTTGCATGCTACAAGAATATATCGATTTCAGTAGTTGTTGGTTGAGAACCATATTGGTCCGCCCGCGAAAATCAACTTGAACTGCTTATAACTCCTGAACAATTGATCGTAGAGAACACAGTTATTTGCATTTTAATGAAACATGTTGAATGATACAAGAATATGTCGGTTTCATTAGATGTTTTTAGAAAACCATTTTCGACCGCCCGCCAAAACTAATTTCAACTCCTTATAACTTCTGAACAATTGATCGTAGAAAGCGTAATAATTTTGCATATTAAACAGCATGTTGCATGCTACAAGAATATATCGATTTCATTAGTTTTTGGTTGAGAACCATATTGGCCCGCCCGCGAAAATCAACTTGATCTGCTTATAACTCCTGAACAATTGATCGTAGAGAGCACAATTATTTGCATTTTAATGAAACATGTTGAATGCTACAAGAATATGTCGGTTTCACTAGTTGTTTTTAGAACAACCATATTGGCCCGCCCGCAAGTATTTACTTGTTCTGCTAATAACTTCTGAACAAATGATCGTAGTGAGCGTAATAATTTTGCATATTAATCAGCATGTTGCATGCTACAAGAATATATCCATTTCACTAGTTGTTGGTTGAGAACCATATTGGCCCGTCCTCGAAAATTAACTTGAACTGCTTATAACTTCTGAACAATTGATCGTAGAGAACACAATTATCTGCATTTCAATCAAACATGTTGTATGCTACAAGATTATGTCGGTTTCACTAGTTATTGTTTGAGAACCATTTTGTCCCTTCCGCCAAAACTAACTTCAACTCCTTATAACTTCTGAACAAATGATCGTAGAGAGCTTAATAATTTTGCATATTAATCAGCATGTTGCATGCTACAAGAATATATCGATTTCACTAGTTGTTGGTTGAAAAACATATTTTCCCGCCCGCGAAAATCAACTTGAACTGCTTATAACTTCTGAAGAATTGATCGTAGAGATCACAGTTATTATCATTTTAATCTACCATGTTGTATGCTACAAGAATATGTCGGTTTCACTAGTTATTGTTTGAGAAACATTTTGGCCCGCCCGCCAAAACTAATTTCAAGTCCTTATAACTTCTGAACGAATGATCGTAGAGAGCGTTAAAATTTTGTATATTAAACAGCATGTTGCATGCTACAAGAATATATCGATTTCATTGGTTGTTGGTCGAGAACCATATTGGCCCGCCCGCGAAAATTAACTTGAACAGCTTATAACTTCTGAACAATTGATCGTAGAGAACACAATTATTTGCATTTTAATGAAACATGTTGAATGCTTCAAGAATATGTCGGTGTCACTAGTTGTTGTTTGAGAACCATATTGGCCCGCCCGCGAATATTAAATTGAACTGCTTATAACTTCTGAACAAATGATCTTAGAGAGCGTACTAAATTTGCATATTAATCAGCATGTTGCATGCTACAAGAATATATCGATTTCACTAGTTGTTGGTTGAGAACCATATTGGCCCGCCCGCGAAAATCAATTTGAACTGCTTATAACTCCTGAACAATTGATCGTAGAGACCACAATTAATAGCATTTTAATCAAACATTTTGTATGCAACAAGAATATGTTGGTTTCACTAGTTGTTTTTAGAAAACCATATTGGCCCGCCCTCGAGTATTAACTTGAACTGTTTATAACTTCGGAACAAATGATCCTAGAGAGCGTAATAAATTTGCATATTAATCAGCATGTTGCATGCTACAAGAATATATGGATTTCACTAGTTGTTGTTTTAGAAATATATTGGCCTGCCCGTGAAAATTAACTTGAACTGCTTATAACTTCTGAACAATTGCTCGTAGAGCACACAATTATTTGCATTTAATGAAACATTTTGAATGCTTCAAGAATATGTCGGTTTCACTAGTTGTTTATAGAAAACCATATTAGCCCGCGAGTAATAACTTGAACTATTTATAACTTCTGAACAAATGATCCTAGAGAGCGTAATAAATTTGAATATTAATCAGCATGTTGCATGCTACAAGAATATATCGATTTCATTAGTTTTTGGTTGAGAACCATATTGGCCCGCTGGCGAAAATCAACTTGAACTGCTTATAACTCCTGAACAATTGATCGTAGAACACACAATTATTTGCATTTTAATGAAACATGTTGAATGCTACAAGAATATGTCAGTTTCACTAGTTGTTATTTGAGAACCATATTGGCCTGCCCTTGAAAATCAACTTGAACTGCTTATAACTCCTGAACAATTGATCGTAGCGAACACAATTATTTGCATTTTAATGAAACATTTTGAATGCTTCAAGAATATGTCGGTTTCACTAGTTGTTGTTTGAGAACCATATTGGTCCGCCAGCGGGTATTAAATTGAAATGCTTATAACTTCTGAACAAATGATCTTAGAAAGCGTAATAAAGTTTCATATTAATTAGGATGTTGAATGCTAGAAGAATATATCGATTTCACTAGTTGTTGGATGAGAAACATATTGGCCCGCCCGCGAAAATTAATTGGAACTGCTTATAACTTCTGAACAAATGATCTTAGAGAGCGTAATAAATTTGCATATTAATCAGCATGTTGCATGCTACAACAATATATCGATTTCACTAGTTGTTGTTTGAGAAATATATTGGCCTGCCCGCGAAAATTATCTTGAACTGCTTATAACTTCTGAACAATTGATCGTAGAGCACACAATTATTTGCATTTCAATCAAACATGTTGTATGCTACAAGAATATGTCGGTTTCACTAGTTATTGTTTGAGAACCATTTTGGCCCGCCCGCCAAAACTAACTTCAACTCCTTATAAATTCTGAACAAATGATCGTAGAGAGCGTAATAATTTTGCATATTAATCAGCATGTTGCATGCTACAACAATATATCGATTTCATTGGTTGTTGGTTGAGAACCATATTGGCCCGCCCGCGAAAATCAACTTGAACTGCTTATAACTCCTGAACAATTGATCGTATAGACCACAATTAATAGCATTTTAATCAAACATGTTGTATGCAACAAGAATATGTCGGTTTCACTAGTTGTTTTTAGAAAACCATATTGGCTCGCCCGCGAGTATTAACTTGAACTGTTTATAACTTCTGAACAAATGATCCTAGAGAGCGTAATAAATTTGCATATTAATCAGCATGTTGCATGCTACAAGAATATATCGATTTCACTAGTTGTTGGTTGAGAACCATATTGGCCCGCCCGCGTAAATCAATTTGAACTGCTTATAACTTCTGAACAATTGATCGTAGAGAACACAATTATTTGCATTTTAATAAAAGATGTTGAATGCTACAAGAATATGTCGGTTTCACTAGTTGTTATTTGAGAACAGTATTGGCCCGTCCGCGAGTATTAATTTGAACTGCTTATATCTTCTGAACAAATGATCGTAGAGAGCGTAAAAAATTTGCATATTAATCAGCATGTTGCATGATACAAAAATATATCGATTTCATTGGTTTTTGGTTGAGAACCATATTGGCCCGCCCGCGAAAATCAACTTGAACTGCTTATAAATCCTGAACAATTGATCGTAGAGACCACAATTAATAGCATTTTAATCAAACATGTTGTATGCAACAAGAATATGTCGGTTTCACTAGTTGTTTTTAGAAAACCATATTGGCCCGCCCGCGAGTATTAACTTGAACTGTTTATAACTTCTGAACAAATGATGCTAGAGAGCGTAATAAATTTGCATATTAATCAGCATGTTGCATGCTACATGAATATATCGATTTCACTAGTTGTTGGTTGAGAACCATATTGGCCCGCCCGCTAAAATCAACTTGAACTGCTTATAACTTCTAAACAATTGATCGTAGAGATCACAATTATTATCATTTTAATTTAACATGTTATATGCTACAAGAATATGTCATTTTCACTAGTTATTGTTTGAGAACCATATTGGCCCGCCCGCGAGTATTAAATTGAACTGCTTATAAGTTCTGAACAAGTGATCGTAGAAAGCTCGATTGTTTTGCATATTAATAAACATGTAGCTAGCTACAAGAATATATAGATTTCACTAGTTATTGTTTGAGAACCATATTGGTCCGCCCTCGAAAATTAACTTGAACTGCTTTAAACTTCTGAACAATTGATCGTAGAGAACACAATTATTTTCATTTAAATCAAACATGTTGTATGCTACAAGTTATGTCGGTTTCACTAGTTATTGTTTGAGAACCATTTTGGCCCGCCCGCCAAAACTAACTTCAACTCCTTATAACTTCTGAACAAATGATCGTGGAGAGCGTAATAATTTTGCATATTAATCAGCATGATTCATGCTACAAGAATATATCGATTTCATTAGTTGTTGGTTGAGAACCATATTGGCCCGCCCGCGAAAATTAACTTGAACTGCTAATAACTTCTGAACAATTGATCGTAGCGAACACAATTATTTGCATTTTAATGAAACATGTTGAATGCTTCAAGAATATGTCGGTTTCACTAGTTGTTGTTTGAGAACCATATTGGCCCGCCCGCGAGTATTAAATTGAACTGTTTATAACTTCTGAACAAATTATCATAGAGAGCGTAATAAATTTGCATACTAATCAGCATGTTGCATGCTACAAGAATATATCGATTTCACAAGTTGTTGGTTGAGATCCATATTGGCCCGCCCGCGAAAATCAACTTGAACTGCTTATAACTCCTGAACAATTGATAGTAGAAAACAATTATTTGCATTTTAATGAAACATGTTGAATGCTACAAAATTATGTCGGTTTCACTAGTTGTTTTTAGAAAACCATTTTGGCGCGCCCGCTAAAACTAACTTCAACTCCTTATTACTTCTGAACAATTGATCGTAGAAAGCGTAATAATTTTGCATACTAATCAGCATGCTGCATGCTACAAGAATATATCGATTTCACTAGTTGTTGGTTGAGAACCATATTGGCCCGCTCGCGAAAATCAACTTGAACTGCTTATAACTCCTGAACAATAAATCGTAGAGATCACAATTATTTGCATTTTAATGAAACATGTTGAATGCTACAAGAATATGTCGGTTTCACTAGTTGTTTTTAGAAAACCATATTGGCCCGTCCGAGAGTATTAACTTGAACTGTTTATAACTTCTGAACAAATGATCCTAGAGAGCGTAATAAATTTGCATATTAATCAGCATGATGCATGCTACAAGAATATATCGATTTCACTAGTTGGTTGAGAACCATATTGGCCCGCCCCTGAAAATCAACTTGAACTGCTTATAACTCCTGAAAAATTGATCGTAGAGAACACAATTATTTGCATTTTAATGAAACATGTTGAATGCTACAAGAATATGTCGGTTTCACTAGTTGTTTTTAGAAAACCATATTGGCCCCCCACGAGTATTAACTTGAACTGTTTATAACTTCTGAACAAATGATCCTAGAGAGCGTAATACATTTGCATATTAATGAACATGTTGCATGCTACAAGAATATATCGATTTCAGTAGTTGTTGGTTGAGAACCATATTGGTCCGCCCGCGAAAATCAACTTGAACTGCTTATAACTCCTGAACAATTGATCGTAGAGAACACAGTTATTTGCATTTTAATGAAACATGTTGAATGATACAAGAATATGTCGGTTTCATTAGATGTTTTTAGAAAACCATTTTCGACCGCCCGCCAAAACTAATTTCAACTCCTTATAACTTCTGAACAATTGATCGTAGAAAGCGTAATAATTTTGCATATTAAACAGCATGTTGCATGCTACAAGAATATATCGATTTCATTAGTTTTTGGTTGAGAACCATATTGGCCCGCCCGCGAAAATCAACTTGAACTGCTTATAACTCCTGAACAATTGATCGTAGAGAGCACAATTATTTGCATTTTAATGAAACATGTTGAATGCTACAAGAATATGTCGGTTTCACTAGTTGTTTTTAGAACAACCATATTGGCCCGCCCGCAAGTATTTACTTGTTCTGCTAATAACTTCTGAACAAATGATCGTAGTGAGCGTAATAATTTTGCATATTAATCAGCATGTTGCATGCTACAAGAATATATCCATTTCACTAGTTGTTGGTTGAGAACCATATTGGCCCGTCCTCGAAAATTAACTTGAACTGCTTATAACTTCTGAACAATTGATCGTAGAGAACACAATTATCTGCATTTCAATCAAACATGTTGTATGCTACAAGATTATGTCAGTTTCACTAGTTATTGTTTGAGAACCATTTTGTCCCTTCCGCCAAAACTAACTTCAACTCCTTATAACTTCTGAACAAATGATCGTAGAGAGCTTAATAATTTTGCATATTAATCAGCATGTTGCATGCTACAAGAATATATCGATTTCACTAGTTGTTGGTTGAAAAACATATTTTCCCGCCCGCGAAAATCAACTTGAACTGCTTATAACTTCTGAAGAATTGATCGTAGAGATCACAGTTATTATCATTTTAATCTACCATGTTGTATGCTACAAGAATATGTCGGTTTCACTAGTTATTGTTTGAGAAACATTTTGGCCCGCCCGCCAAAACTAATTTCAAGTCCTTATAACTTCTGAACGAATGATCGTAGAGAGCGTTAAAATTTTGTATATTAAACAGCATGTTGCATGCTACAAGAATATATCGATTTCATTGGTTGTTGGTCGAGAACCATATTGGCCCGCCCGCGAAAATTAACTTGAACAGCTTATAACTTCTGAACAATTGATCGTAGAGAACACAATTATTTGCATTTTAATGAAACATGTTGAATGCTTCAAGAATATGTCGGTGTCACTAGTTGTTGTTTGAGAACCATATTGGCCCGCCCGCGAATATTAAATTGAACTGCTTATAACTTCTGAACAAATGATCTTAGAGAGCGTACTAAATTTGCATATTAATCAGCATGTTGCATGCTACAAGAATATATCGATTTCACTAGTTGTTGGTTGAGAACCATATTGGCCCGCCCGCGAAAATCAATTTGAACTGCTTATAACTCCTGAACAATTGATCGTAGAGACCACAATTAATAGCATTTTAATCAAACATTTTGTATGCAACAAGAATATGTTGGTTTCACTAGTTGTTTTTAGAAAACCATATTGGCCCGCCCTCGAGTATTAACTTGAACTGTTTATAACTTCGGAACAAATGATCCTAGAGAGCGTAATAAATTTGCATATTAATCAGCATGTTGCATGCTACAAGAATATATGGATTTCACTAGTTGTTGTTTTAGAAATATATTGGCCTGCCCGTGAAAATTAACTTGAACTGCTTATAACTTCTGAACAATTGCTCGTAGAGCACACAATTATTTGCATTTAATGAAACATTTTGAATGCTTCAAGAATATGTCGGTTTCACTAGTTGTTGTTTGAGAACCATATTGGCCCGCCCGCGAATATTAAATTGAACTGCTTATAACTTCTGAACAAATGATCTTAGAAAGCGTAATAAATTTGAATATTAATCAGCATGTTGCATGCTACAAGAATATATCGATTTCATTAGTTTTTGGTTGAGAACCATATTGGCCCGCCCGCGAAAATCAACTTGAACTGCTTATAACTCCTGAACAATTGATCGTATAGACCACAATTAATAGCATTTTAATCAAACATGTTGTATGCAACAAGAATATGTCAGTTTCACTAGTTGTTATTTGAGAACCATATTGGCCTGCCCTTGAAAATCAACTTGAACTGCTTATAACTCCTGAACAATTGATCGTAGCGAACACAATTATTTGCATTTTAATGAAACATTTTGAATGCTTCAAGAATATGTCGGTTTCACTAGTTGTTGTTTGAGAACCATATTGGTCCGCCAGCGGGTATTAAATTGAAATGCTTATAACTTCTGAACAAATGATCTTAGAAAGCGTAATAAAGTTTCATATTAATTAGGATGTTGAATGCTAGAAGAATATATCGATTTCACTAGTTGTTGGATGAGAAACATATTGGCCCGCCCGCGAAAATTAATTGGAACTGCTTATAACTTCTGAACAAATGATCTTAGAGAGCGTAATAAATTTGCATATTAATCAGCATGTTGCATGCTACAACAATATATCGATTTCACTAGTTGTTGTTTGAGAAATATATTGGCCTGCCCGCGAAAATTATCTTGAACTGCTTATAACTTCTGAACAATTGATCGTAGAGCACACAATTATTTGCATTTCAATCAAACATGTTGTATGCTACAAGAATATGTCGGTTTCACTAGTTATTGTTTGAGAACCATTTTGGCCCGCCCGCCAAAACTAACTTCAACTCCTTATAAATTCTGAACAAATGATCGTAGAGAGCGTAATAATTTTGCATATTAATCAGCATGTTGCATGCTACAACAATATATCGATTTCATTGGTTGTTGGTTGAGAACCATATTGGCCCGCCCGCGAAAATCAACTTGAACTGCTTATAACTCCTGAACAATTGATCGTATAGACCACAATTAATAGCATTTTAATCAAACATGTTGTATGCAACAAGAATATGTCGGTTTCACTAGTTGTTTTTAGAAAACCATATTGGCTCGCCCGCGAGTATTAACTTGAACTGTTTATAACTTCTGAACAAATGATCCTAGAGAGCGTAATAAATTTGCATATTAATCAGCATGTTGCATGCTACAAGAATATATCGATTTCACTAGTTGTTGGTTGAGAACCATATTGGCCCGCCCGCGTAAATCAATTTGAACTGCTTATAACTTCTGAACAATTGATCGTAGAGAACACAATTATTTGCATTTTAATAAAAGATGTTGAATGCTACAAGAATATGTCGGTTTCACTAGTTGTTATTTGAGAACAGTATTGGCCCGTCCGCGAGTATTAATTTGAACTGCTTATATCTTCTGAACAAATGATCGTAGAGAGCGTAAAAAATTTGCATATTAATCAGCATGTTGCATGATACAAAAATATATCGATTTCATTGGTTTTTGGTTGAGAACCATATTGGCCCGCCCGCGAAAATCAACTTGAACTGCTTATAAATCCTGAACAATTGATCGTAGAGACCACAATTAATAGCATTTTAATCAAACATGTTGTATGCAACAAGAATATGTCGGTTTCACTAGTTGTTTTTAGAAAACCATATTGGCCCGCCCGCGAGTATTAACTTGAACTGTTTATAACTTCTGAACAAATGATGCTAGAGAGCGTAATAAATTTGCATATTAATCAGCATGTTGCATGCTACATGAATATATCGATTTCACTAGTTGTTGGTTGAGAACCATATTGGCCCGCCCGCTAAAATCAACTTGAACTGCTTATAACTTCTAAACAATTGATCGTAGAGATCACAATTATTATCATTTTAATTTAACATGTTATATGCTACAAGAATATGTCATTTTCACTAGTTATTGTTTGAGAACCATATTGGCCCGCCCGCGAGTATTAAATTGAACTGCTTATAAGTTCTGAACAAGTGATCGTAGAAAGCTCGATTGTTTTGCATATTAATAAACATGTAGCTAGCTACAAGAATATATAGATTTCACTAGTTATTGTTTGAGAACCATATTGGTCCGCCCTCGAAAATTAACTTGAACTGCTTTAAACTTCTGAACAATTGATCGTAGAGAACACAATTATTTTCATTTAAATCAAACATGTTGTATGCTACAAGTTATGTCGGTTTCACTAGTTATTGTTTGAGAACCATTTTGGCCCGCCCGCCAAAACTAACTTCAACTCCTTATAACTTCTGAACAAATGATCGTGGAGAGCGTAATAATTTTGCATATTAATCAGCATGATTCATGCTACAAGAATATATCGATTTCATTAGTTGTTGGTTGAGAACCATATTGGCCCGCCCGCGAAAATTAACTTGAACTGCTAATAACTTCTGAACAATTGATCGTAGCGAACACAATTATTTGCATTTTAATGAAACATGTTGAATGCTTCAAGAATATGTCGGTTTCACTAGTTGTTGTTTGAGAACCATATTGGCCCGCCCGCGAGTATTAAATTGAACTGTTTATAACTTCTGAACAAATTATCATAGAGAGCGTAATAAATTTGCATACTAATCAGCATGTTGCATGCTACAAGAATATATCGATTTCACAAGTTGTTGGTTGAGATCCATATTGGCCCGCCCGCGAAAATCAACTTGAACTGCTTATAACTCCTGAACAATTGATAGTAGAAAACAATTATTTGCATTTTAATGAAACATGTTGAATGCTACAAAATTATGTCGGTTTCACTAGTTGTTTTTAGAAAACCATTTTGGCGCGCCCGCTAAAACTAACTTCAACTCCTTATTACTTCTGAACAATTGATCGTAGAAAGCGTAATAATTTTGCATACTAATCAGCATGCTGCATGCTACAAGAATATATCGATTTCACTAGTTGTTGGTTGAGAACCATATTGGCCCGCTCGCGAAAATCAACTTGAACTGCTTATAACTCCTGAACAATAAATCGTAGAGATCACAATTATTTGCATTTTAATGAAACATGTTGAATGCTACAAGAATATGTCGGTTTCACTAGTTGTTTTTAGAAAACCATATTGGCCCGTCCGAGAGTATTAACTTGAACTGTTTATAACTTCTGAACAAATGATCCTAGAGAGCGTAATAAATTTGCATATTAATCAGCATGATGCATGCTACAAGAATATATCGATTTCACTAGTTGTTTGAGAACCATATTGGCCCGCCCCTGAAAATCAACTTGAACTGCTTATAACTCCTGAAAAATTGATCGTAGAGAACACAATTATTTGCATTTTAATGAAACATGTTGAATGCTACAAGAATATGTCGGTTTCACTAGTTGTTTTTAGAAAACCATATTGGCCCCCCACGAGTATTAACTTGAACTGTTTATAACTTCTGAACAATTGATCGTAGAGAACACAATTATTTGCATTTCAATCAAACATGTTGTATGCTACAAGAATATGTCGCTTTCACTAGTTATTGTTTGAGAACCATTTTGGCCCGCCCGCCAAAACTAACTTCAACTCCTTATAACTTCTGAACAAATGATCGTAGAGAGCGTTATAATTTTGCATATTAATCAGCATGTTGCATGCTACAAGAATATATCGATTTCATTGGTCGCTGGTTGAGAACCATATTGGCCAGCCCGCGAAAATTAAATTGAACTGCTTATAACTTCTGAACAATTGATCGTAGCGAACACAATTATTTGCATTTTAATGAAACATGTTGAATGCTTCAAGAATATGTCGGTTTCACTAGTTGTTGTTTGAGAACCATATTGGTCCGCCAGCGGGTATTAAATTGAAATGCTTATAACTTCTGAACAAATGATCTTAGAGAGCGTAATAAATTTGCATATTAATCAGCATGTTGCATGCTACAAGAATATATCGATTTCACTAGTTGTTGTTTGAGAAATATATTGGCCTGCCCGCGAAAATTAACTTGAACTGCTTATAACTTCTGAACAATTGATCGTAGAGCACACAATTATTTGCATTTCAATCAAACATGTTGTATGCTACAAGAATATGTCGGTTTCATTAGTTATTGTTTGAGAACCATTTTGGCCCGCCCGCCAAAACTAACTTCAACTCCTTATAAATTCTGAACAAATGATCGTAGAGAGCGTAATAATTTTGCATATTAATCAGCATGTTGCATGCTACAAGAATATATCGATTTCACTAGTTGTTGGTTGAGAACCATATTGGCCCGACCGCGAAAATCAATTTGAACTGCTTATAACTTCTGAAAAATTGATCGTAGAGAACACAATTATTTGCATTTTAATGAAAGATGTTGAATGCTACAAGAATATGTCGGTTACACTAGTTGTTATTTGAGAACAGTATTGGCCCGTCCGCGAGTATTAATTTGAACTACTTATAACTTCTGAACAAATGATCGTAGAGAGCGTAAAAAATTTGCATATTAATCAGCATGTTGCATGATACGACAATATATCGATTTCATTGGTTTTTGGTTGAGAACCATATTGGCCCGCCCGCGAAAATCAACTTGAACTGCTTATAACTCCTGAACAATTGAGACCACAATTAATAGCATTTTAATCAAACATGTTGTATGCAACAAGAATATGTCGGTTTCACTAGTTGTTTTTAGAAAACCATATTGGCCCGCCCGCGAGTATTAACTTGAACTGTTTATAACTTCTGAACAAATGATCCTAGAGAGCGTAATAAATTTGCATATTAATAAGCATGTTGCATGCTACAAGAATATATCGATTTCACTAGTTGTTGGTTGAGAACCATATTGGCCCGCCCGCGAAAATCAATTTGAACTGCTTATAACTTCTGAACAATTGATCGTAGAGATCACAATTATTATCATTTTAATCTAACATGTAGTATGCTACAAGAATATGTCATTTGCACTAGTTATTGTTTGAGAACCATATTGGCCCGCCCGCGAGTATTAAATTGAACTGCTTATAAGTTCTGAACAAATGATCGTAGAAAGCTCGATTGTTTTGCATATTAATAAACATGTAGCTAGCTACAATAATATATAGATTTCACTAGTTATTGTTTGAGAACCATGTTGGCCCACCCGCGAAAACTAATTCAACTGCTTACAATTTCTGAACAAATGATCGTAGAGAACCCAATTATTTGCATTTTAATGAAACATGTTGTATGCTACAAGTATATGTCGGTTTCACTAGTTATTGTTGGAGAACCATTTTGGCCCGCCCGCCAAAACTAACTTCAACTCCTTATAACTTCTAAACAAATGATCGTGGAGAACCCAATTATTTGCATTTAAATCAAACATGTTGTATGTTACAAGTTATGTCGGTTTCACTAGTTATTGTTGGAGAACCATTTTGGCCCGCCCTCCAAAACTAACTTCAACTCCTTATAACTTCTGAACAAATGATCGTGGAGAGCGTAATAATTTTGCATATTAATCAGCATGTTTCATGCTACAAGAATATATCGATTTCATTAGTTGTTGGTTGAGAACCATATTGGCCCGCCCGCGAAAATTAAATTGAACTGCTAATAACTTCTGAACAATTGATCGTAGCGAACACAATTATTTGCATTTTAATGAAACATGTTGAATGCTTCAAGAATATGTCGGTTTCACTAGTTGTTGTTTGAGAATCATATTGGCCCGCCCGCGAGTATTAAATTGAACTGTTTATAACTTCTGAACAAATTAACATAGAGAGCGTAATATATTTGCATATTAATCAGCATGTTGCATGCTACAAGAATATATCGATTTCACAAGTTGTTGGTTGAGAACCATATTGGCCCGCCCGCGAAAATCAACTTGAACTGCTTATAACTCCTGAACAATTGATCGTAGAAAACAATTATTTGCATTTTAATGAAACATGTTGAATGCTACAAAAATATGTCGGTTTCACTAGTTGTTTTTAGAAAACCATTTTGGCCCGCCCGCTAAAACTAACTTCAACTCAACTTCAACTCCTTATAACTTCTGAACATTTGATCGTAGAAAGCGTAATAATTTTGCATATTAATCAGCATGCTGCATGCTACAAGAATATATCGATTTCACTAGTTGTTGGTTGAGAACCATATTGGCCCGTAGTGAAAATCAACTTGAACTGCTTATAACTCCTGAACAATTGATCGTAGAGAACACAATTATTTGCATTTTAATTAAAGATGTTGAATGCTACAAGAATATGTCGGTTTCACTTGTTGTTGTTAGAAAACCATTTTGGCCCGCTCGCCAAAACTAATTTCAACTCCTTATAACTTCTGAACAATTGATTGTAGAAAGCGTAATAATTCTGCATATTAAACAGCATGTTGCATGCTACAAGAATATATCGATTTCATTAGTTGTTGGTTGAGAACCATATTGGCCCGTAGTGAAAATCAACTTGAACTGCTTATAACTCCTGAACAATTGATCGTAGAGCACACAATTATTTGCATTTTAATGAAACGTGTTGAATGCTACAAGAATATGTCGGTTTCACTAGTTGTTTATAGAAAACCATTTTGGCCTGCCCGCTAAATCTAACTTCAACTCAACTTCAACTCCTTATAACTTCTGAACATTTGATCGTAGAAAGCGTAATAATTTTGCATTTTAATCAGCATGCTGCATGCTACAAGAATATATCGATTTCACTGGTTGTTGGTTGAGAACCATATTGGCCCGCCCGCGAAAATCAACTTGAACTGCTTATAACTCCTGAACAATTGATCGTAGAGAACACAATTATTTGCATTTTAATGAAAGATGTTGAATGCTACAAGAATATGTCGGTTTCACTAGTTGTTTTTAGAAAACCATTTTGGCCCGCCCGCCAAAACTAATTTCAACTCCTGATAACTTCTGAACAAATGATCGTAGAAAGCGTAATAATTCTGCATATTAAACAGCACGTTGCATGCTACAAGAATATATCGATTTCATTAGTTTTTGGTTGAGAACCATATTGGCCCGCCCGCGAAAATCAACTTGAACTGCTTATAACTCCTGAACAATTGATCGTAGAGCACACAATTATTTGCATTTTAATGAAACATGTTGAATGCTACAAGAATATGTCGGTTTCACTAGTTGTTTTTAGAAAACCATATTGGCCCGCCCGCGAGTATTAACTTGAACTCTTTATAACTTCTGAACAATTGATCGTAGAGAACACAATTATTTGCATTTCAATCAAACATGTTGTATGCTACAAGAATATGTCGCTTTCACTAGTTGTTGGTTGAGATCCATATTGGCCCGCCCGCGAAAATCAACTTGAACTGCTTATAACTCCTGAACAATTGATCGTAGCGAACACAATTATTTGCATTTTAATGAAACATGTTGAATGCTACAAGAATATGTCAGTTTCACTAGTTGTTATTTGAGAACCATATTGACCCGCCCGCGAAAATCAACTTGAACCGCTTTTAACTCCTGAACAATTGATCGTAGAGAACACAATTATTTGCATTTTAATGAAACATGTTGCATGCTACAAGAATATATCCATTTCACTAGTTTTTGGTTGAGAACCATATTATCCCGCCCGCGAAAATCAACTTGAACTGCTTATAACTCCTGAACAATTGATCGTAGAGAACACAATTATTTGCATTTTAATGAAACATGTTGAATGCTACAAGAATATGTCAGTTTCACTAGTTGTTATTTGAGAACCATATTGGCCCGCCCTTGAAAATCAACTTGAACTGCTTATAACTAATGAACAATTGATCGTAGAGAACACAATTTTTTGCATTTTAATGAAACATGTTGAATGCTTCAAGAATATGTCGGTTTCACTAGTTGTCGTTTGAAAACCATATTGGCCCGCCCGCGAATATTAAATTGAACTTCTTATAACTTCTGAACAAATGATCTTAGAGAGCGTAATAAATTTGCATATTAATCAGCATGTTGCATGCTACAAGAATATATCGATTTCACTAGTTTTTGGTTGAGAACCATATTGGCCCGCCCGCGAAAATCAACTTGAACTGCTTATAACTCCTGAACAATTGATCGTAGAGAACACAATTATTTGCATTTTAATGAAACATGTTGAATGCTACAAGAATATGTCAGTTTCACTAGTTGTTATTTGAGAACCATATTGGCCCGCCCTTGAAAATCAACTTGAACTGCTTATAACTCCTGAACAATTGATCGTAGAGAACACAATTATTTGCATTTTAATGAAACATGTTGATTGCTTCAAGAATATGTCGGTTTCACTAGTTGTTGTTTGAAAACCATATTGGCCCGCCCGCGAATATTAAATTGAACTTCTTATAACTTCTGAACAAATGATCTTAGAGAGCGTAATAAATTTGCATATTAATCAGCATGTTTCATGCTACAAGAATATATCGATTTCACTAGTTGTTTGTTGAGAACCATATTGGCCCGCCCGCGAAAATTAATTTGAACTGCTTATAACTTCTGAACAAATAATCGTAGAAAGCGTAATAAATTTGCATATTAATCAGCATGTTGCATGCTACAAGAATATATCGATTTCACTAGTTGTTGGTTGAGAACCATATTGGCCCGCCCGCGAAAATCAACTTGAACTGCTTATAACTTCTGAACAATTGATGGTAGCGAACACAATTATTTGCATTTTAATGAAACATGTTGAATGCTTCAAGAATATGTCGGTTTCACTAGTTGTTGTTTGAGAACCATATTGGCCCGCCCGCGAGTATTAATTTGAAATGCTTATAACTTCTGAACAAATGATCCTAGAGAGCGTAATAAATTTGCATATTAATCAGCATGTTGCATGCTACAAGAATATATCAATTTCACAATTTGTTGGTTGAGATCCATATTGGCCCGCCGGCGAAAATCAACTTGAACTGCTTATAACTCCTGAACAATTGATAGTAGAAAACAATTATTTGCATTTTAATGAAACATGTTGAATGCTACAAAAATATGTCGGTTTCACTAGTTGTTTTTAGAAAACCATTTTGGCGCACCCGCTAAAACTAACTTCAACTCATTATTACTTCTGAACAATTGATCGTAGAAAGCGTAATAAATTTGCATATTAATCAGCATGTTGCATGCTACAAGAATATATCGATTTCACTAGTTGGTTGAGAATTATATTGGCCCGCCCCTGAAAATCAACTTGAACTGCTTATAACTCCTGAAAAATTGATCGTAGAGAACACAATTATTTGCATTTTAATGAAACATGTTGAGTGCTACAAGAATATATCGGTTTCACTAGTTGCTTTTAGAAAACCATATTGGCCCGTCCGCGAGTATTAACTTGAACTGTTTATAACTTCTGAACAATTGATCGTAGAGAACACAATTATTTGCATTTCAATCAAACATGTTGTATGCTACAAGAATATGTCGGTTTCACTAGTTATTGTTTGAGAACCATTTTGGCCCGCCCGCCAAAACTAACTTCAACTCCTTATAACTTCTGAACAAATGATCGTAGAGAGCGTTATAATTTGCACATTAATCAGCATGTTGCATGCTACAAGAATTTATCGATTTCATTGGTTGCTGGTTGAGAACCATATTGGAAAGCCCGCGAAAATTAAATTGAACTGCTTATAACTCCTGAACAATTGATCGTAGCCAACATAATTATTTGCATTTTAATGAAACATTTTAAATGCTTCAAGAATATGTCGGTTTCACTAGTTGTTGTTTGAGAACCATATTGGTCCGCCAGCGGGTATTAAATTGAAATGCTTATAACTTCTGAACAAATGATCTTAGAGAGCGTAATAAATTTTCATATTAATCAGCATGTTGAATGCTACAAGAATATATCGATTTCACTAGTTGTTGGATGAGAAACATATTGGCCCGCCCGCGAAAATTAATTGGAACTGCTTATAACTTCTGAACAAATGATCTTAGAGAGCGTAATAAATTTGCATATTAATCAGCATGATGCATGCTACAAGAATATATCGATTTCACTAGTTGTTGTTTGAGAAATATATTGGCCTGCCCGCGAAAATTATCTTGAACTGCTTATAACTTCTGAACAATTGATCGTAGACCACACAATTATTTGCATTTCAATCAAACATGTTGTATGCTACAAGAATATGTCGGTTTCATTAGTTATTGTTTGAGAACCATTTTGGCCCGCCCGCCAAAACTAACTTCAACTCCTTATAAATTCTGAACAAATGATCGTAGAGAGCGTAATAATTTTGCATATTAATCAGCATGTTGCATGCTACAACAATATATCGATTTCATTGGTTGTTGGTTGAGAACCATATTGGCCCGCCCGCGAAAATCAACTTGAACTGCTTATAACGCCTGAACAATTGATCGTAGAGACCACAATTAATAGCATTTTTATCAAACATGTTGTATGCAACAAGAATATGTCGGTTTCACTACTTGTTTTTAGAAAACCATATTGGCTCGCCCGCGAGTATTAACTTGAACTGTTTATAACTTCTGAACAAATGATCCTAGAGAGCGTAATAAATTTGCATATTAATCAGCATGTTGCATGCTACAAGAATATATCGATTTCACTAGTTGTTGGTTGAGAACCATATAGGCCCGCCCGCGAAAATCAATTTGAACTGCTTATAACTTCTGAACAATTGATCGTAGAGAACACAATTATTTGCATTTTAATAAAAGATGTTGAATGCAACAAGAATATGTCGGTTTCACTAGTTGTTATTAGAGAACAGTATTGGCCCGTCCGCGAGTATTAATTTGAACTGCTTATATCTTGTGAACAAATGATCGTAGAGAGCGTAAAAAATTTGCATATTAATCAGCATGTTGCATGATACAAAAATATATCGATTTCATTGGTTTTTGGTTGAGAACCATATTGGCCCGCCCGCGAAAATCAACTTGAACTGCTTATAACTCCTGAACAATTGAGACCACAATTAATAGCATTTTAATCAAACATGTTGTATGCAACAAGAATATGTCGGTTTCACTAGTTGTTTTTAGAAAACCATATTGGCCCGCCCGCGAGTATTAACTTGAACTGTTTATAACTTCTGAACAAATGATCATAGAGAGCGTAATAAATTTGCATATTAATCAGCATGTTGCATGCTACATGAATATATCGATTTCACTAGTTGTTGGTTGAGAACCATATTGGCCCGCCCGCTAAAATCAACTTGAACTGCTTATAACTTCTGAACAATTGATCGTAGAGATCACAATTATTATCATTTTAATTTAACATGTTATATGCTACAAGAATATGTCATTTTCACTAGTTATTGTTTGAGAACCATATTGGCCCGCCCGCGAGTATTAAATTGAACTGCTTATAAGTTCTGAACAAATGATCGTAGAAAGCTCGATTGTTTTGCATATTAATAAACATGTAGCTAGCTACAAGAATATATAGATTTCACTAGTTATTGTTTCAGAACCATGTTGGCCCACCTGCGAAAACTAATTCAACTGCTTACAAATTCTGAACAAATGATCGTAGAGAACCCAAATATTTGCATTTTAATGAAACATGTTGTATGCTACAAGTATATGTCGGTTTTACTATTTGTTCTTTTAGAACCATATTGGCCCGCCCGCGAGTATTGACTTGTTCTGCTTATAACGTCTGAAAAAATGATCGTAGTGAGCGTAATAATTTTGCATATTAATCAGGATTTTGCATGCTACAAGAATATATCGATTTCACTAGTTGTTGGTTGAGAACCATATTGGTCCGCCCTCGAAAATTAACTTGAACTGCTTTAAACTTCTGAACAATTGATCGTAGAGAACACAATTATTTTCATTTAAATCAAACATGTTGTATGCTACAAGTTATGTCGGTTTCACTAGTTATTGTTTGAGAACCATTTTGGCCCGCCCGCCAAAACTAACTTCAACTCCTTATAACTTCTGAACAAATGATCGTGGAGAGCGTAATAATTTTGCATATTAATCAGCATGATTCATGCTACAAGAATATATCGATTTCATTAGTTGTTGGTTGAGAACCATATTGGCCCGCCCGCGAAAATTAACTTGAACTGCTAATAACTTCTGAACAATTGATCGTAGCGAACACAATTATTTGCATTTTAATGAAACATGTTGAATGCTTCAAGAATATGTCGGTTTCACTAGTTGTTGTTTGAGAACCATATTGGCCCGCCCGCGAGTATTAAATTGAACTGTTTATAACTTCTGAACAAATTATCATAGAGAGCGTAATAAATTTGCATACTAATCAGCATGTTGCATGCTACAAGAATATATCGATTTCACAAGTTGTTGGTTGAGATCCATATTGGCCAGCCAGCGAAAATCAACTTGAACTGCTTATAACTCCTGAACAAATGATAGTAGAAAACAATTATTTGCATTTTAATGAAACATGTTGAATGCTACAAAATTATGTCGGTTTCACTAGTTGTTTTTAGAAAACCATTTTGGCGCGCCCGCTAAAACTAACTTCAACTCCTTATTACTTCTGAACAATTGATCGTAGAAAGCGTAATAATTTTGCATATTAATCAGCATGCTGCATGCTACAAGAATATATCGATTTCACTAGTTGTTGGTTGAGAACCATATTGGCCCGCCCGCGAAAATCAACTTGAACTGCTTATAACTCCTGAACAATTAATCGTAGAGATCACAATTATTTGCATTTTATTGAAACATGTTGAATGCTACAAGAATATGTCGGTTTCACCAGTTGTTTTTAGAAAACCATATTGGCCCGTCCGAGAGTATTAACTTGAACTGTTTATAACTTCTGAACAAATGATCCTAGAGAGCGTAATAAATTTGCATATTAATCAGCATGTTGAATGCTACTAGAATATATCGATTTCACTAGTTGGTGGAGAACCATATTGGCCCGCCCCTGAAAATCAACTTGAACTGCTTATAACTCCTGAAAAATTGATCGAAGAGAACACAATTATTTGCATTTTAATGAAACATGTTGAATGCTACAAGAATATGTCGGTTTCACTAGTTGTTTTTAGAAAACCATATTGGCCCCCCCACGAGTATTAACTTGAACTGCTTATAACTTCTGAACAATTGATCGTAGAGAACACAATTATTTGCATTTCAATCAAACATGTTGTATGCTACAAGAATATGTCGCTTTCACTAGTTATTGTTTGAGAACCATTTTGGCCCGCCCGCCAAAACTAACTTCAACTCCTTATAACTTCTGAACAAATGATCGTAGAGAGCGTTATAATTTTGCATATTAATCAGCATGTTGCATGCTACAAGAATATATCGATTTCATTGGTTGCTGGTTGAGATCCATATTGGCCAGCCAGCGAAAATCAACTTGAACTGCTTATAACTCCTGAACAAATGATAGTAGAAAACAATTATTTGCATTTTAATGAAACATGTTGAATGCTACAAAATTATGTCGGTTTCACTAGTTGTTTTTAGAAAACCATTTTGGCGCGCCCGCTAAAACTAACTTCAACTCCTTATTACTTCTGAACAATTGATCGTAGAAAGCGTAATAATTTTGCATATTAATCAGCATGCTGCATGCTACAAGAATATATCGATTTCACTAGTTGTTGGTTGAGAACCATATTGGCCCGCCCGCGAAAATCAACTTGAACTGCTTATAACTCCTGAACAATTAATCGTAGAGATCACAATTATTTGCATTTTATTGAAACATGTTGAATGCTACAAGAATATGTCGGTTTCACCAGTTGTTTTTAGAAAACCATATTGGCCCGTCCGAGAGTATTAACTTGAACTGTTTATAACTTCTGAACAAATGATCCTAGAGAGCGTAATAAATTTGCATATTAATCAGCATGTTGAATGCTACTAGAATATATCGATTTCACTAGTTGGTGGAGAACCATATTGGCCCGCCCCTGAAAATCAATTTGAACTGCTTATAACTCCTGAAAAATTGATCGTAGAGAACACAATTATTTGCATTTTAATGAAACATGTTGAATGCTTCAAGAATATGTCGGTTTCACTAGTTGTTGTTTGAGAACCATATTGGTCCGCCAGCGGGTATTAAATTGAAATGCTTATAACTTCTGAACAAATGATCTTAGAGAGCGTAATAAATTTGCATATTAATCAGCATGTTGCATGCTACAAGAATATATCGATTTCACTAGTTGTTGTTTGAGAAATATATTGGCCTGCCCGCGAAAATTAACTTGAACTGCTTATAACTTCTGAACAATTGATCGTAGAGCACACAATTATTTGCATTTCAATCAAACATGTTGTATGCTACAAGAATATGTCGGTTTCACTAGTTATTGTTTGAGAACCATTTTGGCCCGCCCGCCAAAACTAACTTCAACTCCTTATAAATTCTGAACAAATGATCGTAGAGAGCGTAATAATTTTGCATATTAATCAGCATGTTGCATGCTACAAGAATATATCGATTTCACTAGTTGTTGGTTGAGAACCATATTGGCCCGCCCGCGAAAATCAATTTGAACTGCTTATAACTTCTGAACAATTGATCGTAGAGAACACAATTATTTGCATTTTAATGAAAGATGTTGAAAGCTACAAGAATATGTCGGTTTCACTAGTTGTTTTTAGAAAACCATTTTGGCCCGCCCGCCAAAACTAATTTCAACTCCTGATAACTTCTGAACAAATGATCGTAGAAAGCGTAATAATTCTGCATATTAAACAGCACGTTGCATGCTACAAGAATATATCGATTTCATTAGTTTTTGGTTGAGAACCATATTGGCCCGCCCGCGAAAATCAACTTGAACTGCTTATAACTCCTGAACAATTGATCGTAGAGCACACAATTATTTGCATTTTAATGAAACATGTTGAATGCTACAAGAATATGTCGGTTTCACTAGTTGTTTTTAGAAAACCATATTGGCCCGCCCGCGAGTATTAACTTGAACTCTTTATAACTTCTGAACAATTGATCGTAGAGAACACAATTATTTGCATTTCAATCAAACATGTTGTATGCTACAAGAATATGTCGCTTTCACTAGTTGTTGGTTGAGATCCATATTGGCCCGCCCGCGAAAATCAACTTGAACTGCTTATAACTCCTGAACAATTGATCGTAGCGAACACAATTATTTGCATTTTAATGAAACATGTTGAATGCTACAAGAATATGTCAGTTTCACTAGTTGTTATTTGAGAACCATATTGACCCGCCCGCGAAAATCAACTTGAACCGCTTTTAACTCCTGAACAATTGATCGTAGAGAACACAATTATTTGCATTTTAATGAAACATGTTGCATGCTACAAGAATATATCCATTTCACTAGTTTTTGGTTGAGAACCATATTATCCCGCCCGCGAAAATCAACTTGAACTGCTTATAACTCCTGAACAATTGATCGTAGAGAACACAATTATTTGCATTTTAATGAAACATGTTGAATGCTACAAGAATATGTCAGTTTCACTAGTTGTTATTTGAGAACCATATTGGCCCGCCCTTGAAAATCAACTTGAACTGCTTATAACTAATGAACAATTGATCGTAGAGAACACAATTTTTTGCATTTTAATGAAACATGTTGAATGCTTCAAGAATATGTCGGTTTCACTAGTTGTCGTTTGAAAACCATATTGGCCCGCCCGCGAATATTAAATTGAACTTCTTATAACTTCTGAACAAATGATCTTAGAGAGCGTAATAAATTTGCATATTAATCAGCATGTTGCATGCTACAAGAATATATCGATTTCACTAGTTTTTGGTTGAGAACCATATTGGCCCGCCCGCGAAAATCAACTTGAACTGCTTATAACTCCTGAACAATTGATCGTAGAGAACACAATTATTTGCATTTTAATGAAACATGTTGAATGCTACAAGAATATGTCAGTTTCACTAGTTGTTATTTGAGAACCATATTGGCCCGCCCTTGAAAATCAACTTGAACTGCTTATAACTCCTGAACAATTGATCGTAGAGAACACAATTATTTGCATTTTAATGAAACATGTTGATTGCTTCAAGAATATGTCGGTTTCACTAGTTGTTGTTTGAAAACCATATTGGCCCGCCCGCGAATATTAAATTGAACTTCTTATAACTTCTGAACAAATGATCTTAGAGAGCGTAATAAATTTGCATATTAATCAGCATGTTTCATGCTACAAGAATATATCGATTTCACTAGTTGTTTGTTGAGAACCATATTGGCCCGCCCGCGAAAATTAATTTGAACTGCTTATAACTTCTGAACAAATAATCGTAGAAAGCGTAATAAATTTGCATATTAATCAGCATGTTGCATGCTACAAGAATATATCGATTTCACTAGTTGTTGGTTGAGAACCATATTGGCCCGCCCGCGAAAATCAACTTGAACTGCTTATAACTTCTGAACAATTGATGGTAGCGAACACAATTATTTGCATTTTAATGAAACATGTTGAATGCTTCAAGAATATGTCGGTTTCACTAGTTGTTGTTTGAGAACCATATTGGCCCGCCCGCGAGTATTAATTTGAAATGCTTATAACTTCTGAACAAATGATCCTAGAGAGCGTAATAAATTTGCATATTAATCAGCATGTTGCATGCTACAAGAATATATCAATTTCACAATTTGTTGGTTGAGATCCATATTGGCCCGCCGGCGAAAATCAACTTGAACTGCTTATAACTCCTGAACAATTGATAGTAGAAAACAATTATTTGCATTTTAATGAAACATGTTGAATGCTACAAAAATATGTCGGTTTCACTAGTTGTTTTTAGAAAACCATTTTGGCGCACCCGCTAAAACTAACTTCAACTCCTTATTACTTCTGAACAATTGATCGTAGAAAGCGTAATAAATTTGCATATTAATCAGCATGTTGCATGCTACAAGAATATATCGATTTCACTAGTTGGTTGAGAATTATATTGGCCCGCCCCTGAAAATCAACTTGAACTGCTTATAACTCCTGAAAAATTGATCGTAGAGAACACAATTATTTGCATTTTAATGAAACATGTTGAGTGCTACAAGAATATATCGGTTTCACTAGTTGCTTTTAGAAAACCATATTGGCCCGTCCGCGAGTATTAACTTGAACTGTTTATAACTTCTGAACAATTGATCGTAGAGAACACAATTATTTGCATTTCAATCAAACATGTTGTATGCTACAAGAATATGTCGGTTTCACTAGTTATTGTTTGAGAACCATTTTGGCCCGCCCGCCAAAACTAACTTCAACTCCTTATAACTTCTGAACAAATGATCGTAGAGAGCGTTATAATTTGCACATTAATCAGCATGTTGCATGCTACAAGAATTTATCGATTTCATTGGTTGCTGGTTGAGAACCATATTGGAAAGCCCGCGAAAATTAAATTGAACTGCTTATAACTCCTGAACAATTGATCGTAGCCAACATAATTATTTGCATTTTAATGAAACATTTTAAATGCTTCAAGAATATGTCGGTTTCACTAGTTGTTGTTTGAGAACCATATTGGTCCGCCAGCGGGTATTAAATTGAAATGCTTATAACTTCTGAACAAATGATCTTAGAGAGCGTAATAAATTTTCATATTAATCAGCATGTTGAATGCTACAAGAATATATCGATTTCACTAGTTGTTGGATGAGAAACATATTGGCCCGCCCGCGAAAATTAATTGGAACTGCTTATAACTTCTGAACAAATGATCTTAGAGAGCGTAATAAATTTGCATATTAATCAGCATGATGCATGCTACAAGAATATATCGATTTCACTAGTTGTTGTTTGAGAAATATATTGGCCTGCCCGCGAAAATTATCTTGAACTGCTTATAACTTCTGAACAATTGATCGTAGACCACACAATTATTTGCATTTCAATCAAACATGTTGTATGCTACAAGAATATGTCGGTTTCATTAGTTATTGTTTGAGAACCATTTTGGCCCGCCCGCCAAAACTAACTTCAACTCCTTATAAATTCTGAACAAATGATCGTAGAGAGCGTAATAATTTTGCATATTAATCAGCATGTTGCATGCTACAACAATATATCGATTTCATTGGTTGTTGGTTGAGAACCATATTGGCCCGCCCGCGAAAATCAACTTGAACTGCTTATAACGCCTGAACAATTGATCGTAGAGACCACAATTAATAGCATTTTTATCAAACATGTTGTATGCAACAAGAATATGTCGGTTTCACTACTTGTTTTTAGAAAACCATATTGGCTCGCCCGCGAGTATTAACTTGAACTGTTTATAACTTCTGAACAAATGATCCTAGAGAGCGTAATAAATTTGCATATTAATCAGCATGTTGCATGCTACAAGAATATATCGATTTCACTAGTTGTTGGTTGAGAACCATATAGGCCCGCCCGCGAAAATCAATTTGAACTGCTTATAACTTCTGAACAATTGATCGTAGAGAACACAATTATTTGCATTTTAATAAAAGATGTTGAATGCAACAAGAATATGTCGGTTTCACTAGTTGTTATTAGAGAACAGTATTGGCCCGTCCGCGAGTATTAATTTGAACTGCTTATATCTTGTGAACAAATGATCGTAGAGAGCGTAAAAAATTTGCATATTAATCAGCATGTTGCATGATACAAAAATATATCGATTTCATTGGTTTTTGGTTGAGAACCATATTGGCCCGCCCGCGAAAATCAACTTGAACTGCTTATAACTCCTGAACAATTGAGACCACAATTAATAGCATTTTAATCAAACATGTTGTATGCAACAAGAATATGTCGGTTTCACTAGTTGTTTTTAGAAAACCATATTGGCCCGCCCGCGAGTATTAACTTGAACTGTTTATAACTTCTGAACAAATGATCATAGAGAGCGTAATAAATTTGCATATTAATCAGCATGTTGCATGCTACATGAATATATCGATTTCACTAGTTGTTGGTTGAGAACCATATTGGCCCGCCCGCTAAAATCAACTTGAACTGCTTATAACTTCTGAACAATTGATCGTAGAGATCACAATTATTATCATTTTAATTTAACATGTTATATGCTACAAGAATATGTCATTTTCACTAGTTATTGTTTGAGAACCATATTGGCCCGCCCGCGAGTATTAAATTGAACTGCTTATAAGTTCTGAACAAATGATCGTAGAAAGCTCGATTGTTTTGCATATTAATAAACATGTAGCTAGCTACAAGAATATATAGATTTCACTAGTTATTGTTTCAGAACCATGTTGGCCCACCTGCGAAAACTAATTCAACTGCTTACAAATTCTGAACAAATGATCGTAGAGAACCCAAATATTTGCATTTTAATGAAACATGTTGTATGCTACAAGTATATGTCGGTTTTACTATTTGTTCTTTTAGAACCATATTGGCCCGCCCGCGAGTATTGACTTGTTCTGCTTATAACGTCTGAAAAAATGATCGTAGTGAGCGTAATAATTTTGCATATTAATCAGGATTTTGCATGCTACAAGAATATATCGATTTCACTAGTTGTTGGTTGAGAACCATATTGGTCCGCCCTCGAAAATTAACTTGAACTGCTTTAAACTTCTGAACAATTGATCGTAGAGAACACAATTATTTTCATTTAAATCAAACATGTTGTATGCTACAAGTTATGTCGGTTTCACTAGTTATTGTTTGAGAACCATTTTGGCCCGCCCGCCAAAACTAACTTCAACTCCTTATAACTTCTGAACAAATGATCGTGGAGAGCGTAATAATTTTGCATATTAATCAGCATGATTCATGCTACAAGAATATATCGATTTCATTAGTTGTTGGTTGAGAACCATATTGGCCCGCCCGCGAAAATTAACTTGAACTGCTAATAACTTCTGAACAATTGATCGTAGCGAACACAATTATTTGCATTTTAATGAAACATGTTGAATGCTTCAAGAATATGTCGGTTTCACTAGTTGTTGTTTGAGAACCATATTGGCCCGCCCGCGAGTATTAAATTGAACTGTTTATAACTTCTGAACAAATTATCATAGAGAGCGTAATAAATTTGCATACTAATCAGCATGTTGCATGCTACAAGAATATATCGATTTCACAAGTTGTTGGTTGAGATCCATATTGGCCAGCCAGCGAAAATCAACTTGAACTGCTTATAACTCCTGAACAAATGATAGTAGAAAACAATTATTTGCATTTTAATGAAACATGTTGAATGCTACAAAATTATGTCGGTTTCACTAGTTGTTTTTAGAAAACCATTTTGGCGCGCCCGCTAAAACTAACTTCAACTCCTTATTACTTCTGAACAATTGATCGTAGAAAGCGTAATAATTTTGCATATTAATCAGCATGCTGCATGCTACAAGAATATATCGATTTCACTAGTTGTTGGTTGAGAACCATATTGGCCCGCCCGCGAAAATCAACTTGAACTGCTTATAACTCCTGAACAATTAATCGTAGAGATCACAATTATTTGCATTTTATTGAAACATGTTGAATGCTACAAGAATATGTCGGTTTCACCAGTTGTTTTTAGAAAACCATATTGGCCCGTCCGAGAGTATTAACTTGAACTGTTTATAACTTCTGAACAAATGATCCTAGAGAGCGTAATAAATTTGCATATTAATCAGCATGTTGAATGCTACTAGAATATATCGATTTCACTAGTTGGTGGAGAACCATATTGGCCCGCCCCTGAAAATCAACTTGAACTGCTTATAACTCCTGAAAAATTGATCGAAGAGAACACAATTATTTGCATTTTAATGAAACATGTTGAATGCTACAAGAATATGTCGGTTTCACTAGTTGTTTTTAGAAAACCATATTGGCCCCCCCACGAGTATTAACTTGAACTGCTTATAACTTCTGAACAATTGATCGTAGAGAACACAATTATTTGCATTTCAATCAAACATGTTGTATGCTACAAGAATATGTCGCTTTCACTAGTTATTGTTTGAGAACCATTTTGGCCCGCCCGCCAAAACTAACTTCAACTCCTTATAACTTCTGAACAAATGATCGTAGAGAGCGTTATAATTTTGCATATTAATCAGCATGTTGCATGCTACAAGAATATATCGATTTCATTGGTTGCTGGTTGAGATCCATATTGGCCAGCCAGCGAAAATCAACTTGAACTGCTTATAACTCCTGAACAAATGATAGTAGAAAACAATTATTTGCATTTTAATGAAACATGTTGAATGCTACAAAATTATGTCGGTTTCACTAGTTGTTTTTAGAAAACCATTTTGGCGCGCCCGCTAAAACTAACTTCAACTCCTTATTACTTCTGAACAATTGATCGTAGAAAGCGTAATAATTTTGCATATTAATCAGCATGCTGCATGCTACAAGAATATATCGATTTCACTAGTTGTTGGTTGAGAACCATATTGGCCCGCCCGCGAAAATCAACTTGAACTGCTTATAACTCCTGAACAATTAATCGTAGAGATCACAATTATTTGCATTTTATTGAAACATGTTGAATGCTACAAGAATATGTCGGTTTCACCAGTTGTTTTTAGAAAACCATATTGGCCCGTCCGAGAGTATTAACTTGAACTGTTTATAACTTCTGAACAAATGATCCTAGAGAGCGTAATAAATTTGCATATTAATCAGCATGTTGAATGCTACTAGAATATATCGATTTCACTAGTTGGTGGAGAACCATATTGGCCCGCCCCTGAAAATCAATTTGAACTGCTTATAACTCCTGAAAAATTGATCGTAGAGAACACAATTATTTGCATTTTAATGAAACATGTTGAATGCTTCAAGAATATGTCGGTTTCACTAGTTGTTGTTTGAGAACCATATTGGTCCGCCAGCGGGTATTAAATTGAAATGCTTATAACTTCTGAACAAATGATCTTAGAGAGCGTAATAAATTTGCATATTAATCAGCATGTTGCATGCTACAAGAATATATCGATTTCACTAGTTGTTGTTTGAGAAATATATTGGCCTGCCCGCGAAAATTAACTTGAACTGCTTATAACTTCTGAACAATTGATCGTAGAGCACACAATTATTTGCATTTCAATCAAACATGTTGTATGCTACAAGAATATGTCGGTTTCACTAGTTATTGTTTGAGAACCATTTTGGCCCGCCCGCCAAAACTAACTTCAACTCCTTATAAATTCTGAACAAATGATCGTAGAGAGCGTAATAATTTTGCATATTAATCAGCATGTTGCATGCTACAAGAATATATCGATTTCACTAGTTGTTGGTTGAGAACCATATTGGCCCGCCCGCGAAAATCAATTTGAACTGCTTATAACTTCTGAACAATTGATCGTAGAGAACACAATTATTTGCATTTTAATGAAAGATGTTGAAAGCTACAAGAATATGTCGGTTTCACTAGTTGTTATTTGAGAACCATATTGGTCCGCCAGCGGGTATTAAATTGAAATGCTTATAACTTCTGAACAAATGATCTTAGAGAGCGTAATAAATTTGCATATTAATCAGCATGTTGCATGCTACAAGAATATATCGATTTCACTAGTTGTTGTTTGAGAAATATATTGGCCTGCCCGCGAAAATTAACTTGAACTGTTTATAACTTCTGAACAAATGATCCTAGAGAGCGTAATAAATTTGCATATTAATCAGCATGTTGAATGCTACTAGAATATATCGATTTCACTAGTTGGTGGAGAACCATATTGGCCCGCCCCTGAAAATCAACTTGAACTGCTTATAACTCCTGAAAAATTGATCGTAGAGAACACAATTATTTGCATTTTAATGAAACATGTTGAATGCTTCAAGAATATGTCGGTTTCACTAGTTGTTGTTTGAGAACCATATTGGTCCGCCAGCGGGTATTAAATTGAAATGCTTATAACTTCTGAACAAATGATCTTAGAGAGCGTAATAAATTTGCATATTAATCAGCATGTTGCATGCTACAAG
Organism: Lepisma saccharinum; assembly: GCF_977018435.1. Lineage (NCBI taxonomy): Eukaryota > Metazoa > Arthropoda > Insecta > Zygentoma > Lepismatidae > Lepisma > Lepisma saccharinum. The sequence goes on from NW_028142885.1 coordinate 2,012,352, forward strand.
AATATATCGATTTCACTAGTTGTTGTTTGAGAAATATATTGGCCTGCCCGCGAAAATTAACTTGAACTGCTTATAACTTCTGAACAATTGATCGTAGAGCACACAATTATTTGCATTTCAATCAAACATGTTGTATGCTACAAGAATATGTCGGTTTCACTAGTTATTGTTTGAGAACCATTTTGGCCCGCCCGCCAAAACTAACTTCAACTCCTTATAAATTCTGAACAAATGATCGTAGAGAGCGTAATAATTTTGCATATTAATCAGCATGTTGCATGCTACAAGAATATATCGATTTCACTAGTTGTTGGTTGAGAACCATATTGGCCCGTCCGCGAGTATTAATTTGAACTGCTTATAACTTCTGAACAAATGATCGTAGAGAGCGTAAAAAATTTGCATATTAATCAGCATGTTGCATGCTACAACAATATATCGATTTCATTGGTTTTTGGTTGAGAACCATATTGGCCCGCCCGCGAAAATCAACTTGAACTGCTTATAACTCCTGAACAATTGAGACCACAATTAATAGCATTTTAATCAAACATGTTGTATGCAACAAGAATATGTCGGTTTCACTAGTTGTTTTTAGAAAACCATATTGGCCCGCCCGCGAGTATTAACTTGAACTGTTTATAACTTCTGAACAAATGATCCTAGAGAGCGTAATAAATTTGCATATTAATAAGCATGTTGCATGCTACAAGAATATATCGATTTCACTAGTTGTTGGTTGAGAACCATATTGGCCCGCCCGCGAAAATCAATTTGAACTGCTTATAACTTCTGAACAATTGATCGTAGAGATCACAATTATTATCATTTTAATCTAACATGTAGTATGCTACAAGAATATGTCATTTGCACTAGTTATTGTTTGAGAACCATATTGGCCCGCCCGCGAGTATTAAATTGAACTGCTTATAAGTTCTGAACAAATGATCGTAGAAAGCTCGATTGTTTTGCATATTAATAAACATGTAGCTAGCTACAAGAATATATAGATTTCACTAGTTATTGTTTCAGAACCATGTTGGCCCACCTGCGAAAACTAATTCAACTGCTTACAAATTCTGAACAAATGATCGTAGAGAACCCAAATATTTGCATTTTAATGAAACATGTTGTATGCTACAAGTATATGTCGGTTTTACTATTTGTTCTTTTAGAACCATATTGGCCCGCCCGCGAGTATTGACTTGTTCTGCTTATAACGTCTGAAAAAATGATCGTAGTGAGCGTAATAATTTTGCATATTAATCAGGATTTTGCATGCTACAAGAATATATCGATTTCACTAGTTGTTGGTTGAGAACCATATTGGTCCGCCCTCGAAAATTAACTTGAACTGCTTTAAACTTCTGAACAATTGATCGTAGAGAACACAATTATTTTCATTTAAATCAAACATGTTGTATGCTACAAGTTATGTCGGTTTCACTAGTTATTGTTTGAGAACCATTTTGGCCCGCCCGCCAAAACTAACTTCAACTCCTTATAACTTCTGAACAAATGATCGTGGAGAGCGTAATAATTTTGCATATTAATCAGCATGATTCATGCTACAAGAATATATCGATTTCATTAGTTGTTGGTTGAGAACCATATTGGCCCGCCCGCGAAAATTAACTTGAACTGCTAATAACTTCTGAACAATTGATCGTAGCGAACACAATTATTTGCATTTTAATGAAACATGTTGAATGCTTCAAGAATATGTCGGTTTCACTAGTTGTTGTTTGAGAACCATATTGGCCCGCCCGCGAGTATTAAATTGAACTGTTTATAACTTCTGAACAAATTATCATAGAGAGCGTAATAAATTTGCATACTAATCAGCATGTTGCATGCTACAAGAATATATCGATTTCACAAGTTGTTGGTTGAGATCCATATTGGCCCGCCCGCGAAAATCAACTTGAACTGCTTATAACTCCTGAACAATTGATAGTAGAAAACAATTATTTGCATTTTAATGAAACATGTTGAATGCTACAAAATTATGTCGGTTTCACTAGTTGTTTTTAGAAAACCATTTTGGCGCGCCCGCTAAAACTAACTTCAACTCCTTATTACTTCTGAACAATTGATCGTAGAAAGCGTAATAATTTTGCATACTAATCAGCATGCTGCATGCTACAAGAATATATCGATTTCACTAGTTGTTGGTTGAGAACCATATTGGCCCGCTCGCGAAAATCAACTTGAACTGCTTATAACTCCTGAACAATAAATCGTAGAGATCACAATTATTTGCATTTTAATGAAACATGTTGAATGCTACAAGAATATGTCGGTTTCACTAGTTGTTTTTAGAAAACCATATTGGCCCGTCCGAGAGTATTAACTTGAACTGTTTATAACTTCTGAACAAATGATCCTAGAGAGCGTAATAAATTTGCATATTAATCAGCATGATGCATGCTACAAGAATATATCGATTTCACTAGTTGTTTGAGAACCATATTGGCCCGCCCCTGAAAATCAACTTGAACTGCTTATAACTCCTGAAAAATTGATCGTAGAGAACACAATTATTTGCATTTTAATGAAACATGTTGAATGCTACAAGAATATGTCGGTTTCACTAGTTGTTTTTAGAAAACCATATTGGCCCCCCACGAGTATTAACTTGAACTGTTTATAACTTCTGAACAATTGATCGTAGAGAACACAATTATTTGCATTTCAATCAAACATGTTGTATGCTACAAGAATATGTCGCTTTCACTAGTTATTGTTTGAGAACCATTTTGGCCCGCCCGCCAAAACTAACTTCAACTCCTTATAACTTCTGAACAAATGATCGTAGAGAGCGTTATAATTTTGCATATTAATCAGCATGTTGCATGCTACAAGAATATATCGATTTCATTGGTCGCTGGTTGAGAACCATATTGGCCAGCCCGCGAAAATTAAATTGAACTGCTTATAACTTCTGAACAATTGATCGTAGCGAACACAATTATTTGCATTTTAATGAAACATGTTGAATGCTTCAAGAATATGTCGGTTTCACTAGTTGTTGTTTGAGAACCATATTGGTCCGCCAGCGGGTATTAAATTGAAATGCTTATAACTTCTGAACAAATGATCTTAGAGAGCGTAATAAATTTGCATATTAATCAGCATGTTGCATGCTACAAGAATATATCGATTTCACTAGTTGTTGTTTGAGAAATATATTGGCCTGCCCGCGAAAATTAACTTGAACTGCTTATAACTTCTGAACAATTGATCGTAGAGCACACAATTATTTGCATTTCAATCAAACATGTTGTATGCTACAAGAATATGTCGGTTTCATTAGTTATTGTTTGAGAACCATTTTGGCCCGCCCGCCAAAACTAACTTCAACTCCTTATAAATTCTGAACAAATGATCGTAGAGAGCGTAATAATTTTGCATATTAATCAGCATGTTGCATGCTACAAGAATATATCGATTTCACTAGTTGTTGGTTGAGAACCATATTGGCCCGACCGCGAAAATCAATTTGAACTGCTTATAACTTCTGAAAAATTGATCGTAGAGAACACAATTATTTGCATTTTAATGAAAGATGTTGAATGCTACAAGAATATGTCGGTTACACTAGTTGTTATTTGAGAACAGTATTGGCCCGTCCGCGAGTATTAATTTGAACTACTTATAACTTCTGAACAAATGATCGTAGAGAGCGTAAAAAATTTGCATATTAATCAGCATGTTGCATGATACGACAATATATCGATTTCATTGGTTTTTGGTTGAGAACCATATTGGCCCGCCCGCGAAAATCAACTTGAACTGCTTATAACTCCTGAACAATTGAGACCACAATTAATAGCATTTTAATCAAACATGTTGTATGCAACAAGAATATGTCGGTTTCACTAGTTGTTTTTAGAAAACCATATTGGCCCGCCCGCGAGTATTAACTTGAACTGTTTATAACTTCTGAACAAATGATCCTAGAGAGCGTAATAAATTTGCATATTAATAAGCATGTTGCATGCTACAAGAATATATCGATTTCACTAGTTGTTGGTTGAGAACCATATTGGCCCGCCCGCGAAAATCAATTTGAACTGCTTATAACTTCTGAACAATTGATCGTAGAGATCACAATTATTATCATTTTAATCTAACATGTAGTATGCTACAAGAATATGTCATTTGCACTAGTTATTGTTTGAGAACCATATTGGCCCGCCCGCGAGTATTAAATTGAACTGCTTATAAGTTCTGAACAAATGATCGTAGAAAGCTCGATTGTTTTGCATATTAATAAACATGTAGCTAGCTACAATAATATATAGATTTCACTAGTTATTGTTTGAGAACCATGTTGGCCCACCCGCGAAAACTAATTCAACTGCTTACAATTTCTGAACAAATGATCGTAGAGAACCCAATTATTTGCATTTTAATGAAACATGTTGTATGCTACAAGTATATGTCGGTTTCACTAGTTATTGTTGGAGAACCATTTTGGCCCGCCCGCCAAAACTAACTTCAACTCCTTATAACTTCTAAACAAATGATCGTGGAGAACCCAATTATTTGCATTTAAATCAAACATGTTGTATGTTACAAGTTATGTCGGTTTCACTAGTTATTGTTGGAGAACCATTTTGGCCCGCCCTCCAAAACTAACTTCAACTCCTTATAACTTCTGAACAAATGATCGTGGAGAGCGTAATAATTTTGCATATTAATCAGCATGTTTCATGCTACAAGAATATATCGATTTCATTAGTTGTTGGTTGAGAACCATATTGGCCCGCCCGCGAAAATTAAATTGAACTGCTAATAACTTCTGAACAATTGATCGTAGCGAACACAATTATTTGCATTTTAATGAAACATGTTGAATGCTTCAAGAATATGTCGGTTTCACTAGTTGTTGTTTGAGAATCATATTGGCCCGCCCGCGAGTATTAAATTGAACTGTTTATAACTTCTGAACAAATTAACATAGAGAGCGTAATATATTTGCATATTAATCAGCATGTTGCATGCTACAAGAATATATCGATTTCACAAGTTGTTGGTTGAGAACCATATTGGCCCGCCCGCGAAAATCAACTTGAACTGCTTATAACTCCTGAACAATTGATCGTAGAAAACAATTATTTGCATTTTAATGAAACATGTTGAATGCTACAAAAATATGTCGGTTTCACTAGTTGTTTTTAGAAAACCATTTTGGCCCGCCCGCTAAAACTAACTTCAACTCAACTTCAACTCCTTATAACTTCTGAACATTTGATCGTAGAAAGCGTAATAATTTTGCATATTAATCAGCATGCTGCATGCTACAAGAATATATCGATTTCACTAGTTGTTGGTTGAGAACCATATTGGCCCGTAGTGAAAATCAACTTGAACTGCTTATAACTCCTGAACAATTGATCGTAGAGAACACAATTATTTGCATTTTAATTAAAGATGTTGAATGCTACAAGAATATGTCGGTTTCACTTGTTGTTGTTAGAAAACCATTTTGGCCCGCTCGCCAAAACTAATTTCAACTCCTTATAACTTCTGAACAATTGATTGTAGAAAGCGTAATAATTCTGCATATTAAACAGCATGTTGCATGCTACAAGAATATATCGATTTCATTAGTTGTTGGTTGAGAACCATATTGGCCCGTAGTGAAAATCAACTTGAACTGCTTATAACTCCTGAACAATTGATCGTAGAGCACACAATTATTTGCATTTTAATGAAACGTGTTGAATGCTACAAGAATATGTCGGTTTCACTAGTTGTTTATAGAAAACCATTTTGGCCTGCCCGCTAAATCTAACTTCAACTCAACTTCAACTCCTTATAACTTCTGAACATTTGATCGTAGAAAGCGTAATAATTTTGCATTTTAATCAGCATGCTGCATGCTACAAGAATATATCGATTTCACTGGTTGTTGGTTGAGAACCATATTGGCCCGCCCGCGAAAATCAACTTGAACTGCTTATAACTCCTGAACAATTGATCGTAGAGAACACAATTATTTGCATTTTAATGAAAGATGTTGAATGCTACAAGAATATGTCGGTTTCACTAGTTGTTTTTAGAAAACCATTTTGGCCCGCCCGCCAAAACTAATTTCAACTCCTGATAACTTCTGAACAAATGATCGTAGAAAGCGTAATAATTCTGCATATTAAACAGCACGTTGCATGCTACAAGAATATATCGATTTCATTAGTTTTTGGTTGAGAACCATATTGGCCCGCCCGCGAAAATCAACTTGAACTGCTTATAACTCCTGAACAATTGATCGTAGAGCACACAATTATTTGCATTTTAATGAAACATGTTGAATGCTACAAGAATATGTCGGTTTCACTAGTTGTTTTTAGAAAACCATATTGGCCCGCCCGCGAGTATTAACTTGAACTCTTTATAACTTCTGAACAATTGATCGTAGAGAACACAATTATTTGCATTTCAATCAAACATGTTGTATGCTACAAGAATATGTCGCTTTCACTAGTTGTTGGTTGAGATCCATATTGGCCCGCCCGCGAAAATCAACTTGAACTGCTTATAACTCCTGAACAATTGATCGTAGCGAACACAATTATTTGCATTTTAATGAAACATGTTGAATGCTACAAGAATATGTCAGTTTCACTAGTTGTTATTTGAGAACCATATTGACCCGCCCGCGAAAATCAACTTGAACCGCTTTTAACTCCTGAACAATTGATCGTAGAGAACACAATTATTTGCATTTTAATGAAACATGTTGCATGCTACAAGAATATATCCATTTCACTAGTTTTTGGTTGAGAACCATATTATCCCGCCCGCGAAAATCAACTTGAACTGCTTATAACTCCTGAACAATTGATCGTAGAGAACACAATTATTTGCATTTTAATGAAACATGTTGAATGCTACAAGAATATGTCAGTTTCACTAGTTGTTATTTGAGAACCATATTGGCCCGCCCTTGAAAATCAACTTGAACTGCTTATAACTAATGAACAATTGATCGTAGAGAACACAATTTTTTGCATTTTAATGAAACATGTTGAATGCTTCAAGAATATGTGGGTTTCACTAGTTGTCGTTTGAAAACCATATTGGCCCGCCCGCGAATATTAAATTGAACTTCTTATAACTTCTGAACAAATGATCTTAGAGAGCGTAATAAATTTGCATATTAATCAGCATGTTGCATGCTACAAGAATATATCGATTTCACTAGTTTTTGGTTGAGAACCATATTGGCCCGCCCGCGAAAATCAACTTGAACTGCTTATAACTCCTGAACAATTGATCGTAGAGAACACAATTATTTGCATTTTAATGAAACATGTTGAATGCTACAAGAATATGTCAGTTTCACTAGTTGTTATTTGAGAACCATATTGGCCCGCCCTTGAAAATCAACTTGAACTGCTTATAACTCCTGAACAATTGATCGTAGAGAACACAATTATTTGCATTTTAATGAAACATGTTGAATGCTTCAAGAATATGTCGGTTTCACTAGTTGTTGTTTGAAAACCATATTGGCCCGCCCGCGAATATTAAATTGAACTTCTTATAACTTCTGAACAAATGATCTTAGAGAGCGTAATAAATTTGCATATTAATCAGCATGTTTCATGCTACAAGAATATATCGATTTCACTAGTTGTTTGTTGAGAACCATATTGGCCCGCCCGCGAAAATTAATTTGAACTGCTTATAACTTCTGAACAAATAATCGTAGAAAGCGTAATAAATTTGCATATTAATCAGCATGTTGCATGCTACAAGAATATATCGATTTCACTAGTTGTTGGTTGAGAACCATATTGGCCCGCCCGCGAAAATCAACTTGAACTGCTTATAACTTCTGAACAATTGATGGTAGCGAACACAATTATTTGCATTTTAATGAAACATGTTGAATGCTTCAAGAATATGTCGGTTTCACTAGTTGTTGTTTGAGAACCATATTGGCCCGCCCGCGAGTATTAATTTGAAATGCTTATAACTTCTGAACAAATGATCCTAGAGAGCGTAATAAATTTGCATATTAATCAGCATGTTGCATGCTACAAGAATATATCAATTTCACAATTTGTTGGTTGAGATCCATATTGGCCCGCCGGCGAAAATCAACTTGAACTGCTTATAACTCCTGAACAATTGATAGTAGAAAACAATTATTTGCATTTTAATGAAACATGTTGAATGCTACAAAAATATGTCGGTTTCACTAGTTGTTTTTAGAAAACCATTTTGGCGCACCCGCTAAAACTAACTTCAACTCCTTATTACTTCTGAACAATTGATCGTAGAAAGCGTAATAAATTTGCATATTAATCAGCATGTTGCATGCTACAAGAATATATCGATTTCACTAGTTGGTTGAGAATTATATTGGCCCGCCCCTGAAAATCAACTTGAACTGCTTATAACTCCTGAAAAATTGATCGTAGAGAACACAATTATTTGCATTTTAATGAAACATGTTGAGTGCTACAAGAATATATCGGTTTCACTAGTTGCTTTTAGAAAACCATATTGGCCCGTCCGCGAGTATTAACTTGAACTGTTTATAACTTCTGAACAATTGATCGTAGAGAACACAATTATTTGCATTTCAATCAAACATGTTGTATGCTACAAGAATATGTCGGTTTCACTAGTTATTGTTTGAGAACCATTTTGGCCCGCCCGCCAAAACTAACTTCAACTCCTTATAACTTCTGAACAAATGATCGTAGAGAGCGTTATAATTTGCACATTAATCAGCATGTTGCATGCTACAAGAATTTATCGATTTCATTGGTTGCTGGTTGAGAACCATATTGGAAAGCCCGCGAAAATTAAATTGAACTGCTTATAACTCCTGAACAATTGATCGTAGCCAACATAATTATTTGCATTTTAATGAAACATTTTAAATGCTTCAAGAATATGTCGGTTTCACTAGTTGTTGTTTGAGAACCATATTGGTCCGCCAGCGGGTATTAAATTGAAATGCTTATAACTTCTGAACAAATGATCTTAGAGAGCGTAATAAATTTTCATATTAATCAGCATGTTGAATGCTACAAGAATATATCGATTTCACTAGTTGTTGGATGAGAAACATATTGGCCCGCCCGCGAAAATTAATTGGAACTGCTTATAACTTCTGAACAAATGATCTTAGAGAGCGTAATAAATTTGCATATTAATCAGCATGATGCATGCTACAAGAATATATCGATTTCACTAGTTGTTGTTTGAGAAATATATTGGCCTGCCCGCGAAAATTATCTTGAACTGCTTATAACTTCTGAACAATTGATCGTAGAGCACACAATTATTTGCATTTCAATCAAACATGTTGTATGCTACAAGAATATGTCGGTTTCATTAGTTATTGTTTGAGAACCATTTTGGCCCGCCCGCCAAAACTAACTTCAACTCCTTATAAATTCTGAACAAATGATCGTAGAGAGCGTAATAATTTTGCATATTAATCAGCATGTTGCATGCTACAACAATATATCGATTTCATTGGTTGTTGGTTGAGAACCATATTGGCCCGCCCGCGAAAATCAACTTGAACTGCTTATAACGCCTGAACAATTGATCGTAGAGACCACAATTAATAGCATTTTTATCAAACATGTTGTATGCAACAAGAATATGTCGGTTTCACTACTTGTTTTTAGAAAACCATATTGGCTCGCCCGCGAGTATTAACTTGAACTGTTTATAACTTCTGAACAAATGATCCTAGAGAGCGTAATAAATTTGCATATTAATCAGCATGTTGCATGCTACAAGAATATATCGATTTCACTAGTTGTTGGTTGAGAACCATATAGGCCCGCCCGCGAAAATCAATTTGAACTGCTTATAACTTCTGAACAATTGATCGTAGAGAACACAATTATTTGCATTTTAATAAAAGATGTTGAATGCAACAAGAATATGTCGGTTTCACTAGTTGTTATTAGAGAACAGTATTGGCCCGTCCGCGAGTATTAATTTGAACTGCTTATATCTTCTGAACAAATGATCGTAGAGAGCGTAAAAAATTTGCATATTAATCAGCATGTTGCATGATACAAAAATATATCGATTTCATTGGTTTTTGGTTGAGAACCATATTGGCCCGCCCGCGAAAATCAACTTGAACTGCTTATAACTCTTGAACAATTGAGACCACAATTAATAGCATTTTAATCAAACATGTTGTATGCAACAAGAATATGTCGGTTTCACTAGTTGTTTTTAGAAAACCATATTGGCCCGCCCGCGAGTATTAACTTGAACTGTTTATAACTTCTGAACAAATGATCATAGAGAGCGTAATAAATTTGCATATTAATCAGCATGTTGCATGCTACATGAATATATCGATTTCACTAGTTGTTGGTTGAGAACCATATTGGCCCGCCCGCTAAAATCAACTTGAACTGCTTATAACTTCTGAACAATTGATCGTAGAGATCACAATTATTATCATTTTAATTTAACATGTTATATGCTACAAGAATATGTCATTTTCACTAGTTATTGTTTGAGAACCATATTGGCCCGCCCGCGAGTATTAAATTGAACTGCTTATAAGTTCTGAACAAATGATCGTAGAAAGCTCGATTGTTTTGCATATTAATAAACATGTAGCTAGCTACAAGAATATATAGATTTCACTAGTTATTGTTTCAGAACCATGTTGGCCCACCTGCGAAAACTAATTCAACTGCTTACAAATTCTGAACAAATGATCGTAGAGAACCCAAATATTTGCATTTTAATGAAACATGTTGTATGCTACAAGTATATGTCGGTTTTACTATTTGTTCTTTTAGAACCATATTGGCCCGCCCGCGAGTATTGACTTGTTCTGCTTATAACGTCTGAAAAAATGATCGTAGTGAGCGTAATAATTTTGCATATTAATCAGGATTTTGCATGCTACAAGAATATATCGATTTCACTAGTTGTTGGTTGAGAACCATATTGGTCCGCCCTCGAAAATTAACTTGAACTGCTTTAAACTTCTGAACAATTGATCGTAGAGAACACAATTATTTTCATTTAAATCAAACATGTTGTATGCTACAAGTTATGTCGGTTTCACTAGTTATTGTTTGAGAACCATTTTGGCCCGCCCGCCAAAACTAACTTCAACTCCTTATAACTTCTGAACAAATGATCGTGGAGAGCGTAATAATTTTGCATATTAATCAGCATGATTCATGCTACAAGAATATATCGATTTCATTAGTTGTTGGTTGAGAACCATATTGGCCCGCCCGCGAAAATTAACTTGAACTGCTAATAACTTCTGAACAATTGATCGTAGCGAACACAATTATTTGCATTTTAATGAAACATGTTGAATGCTTCAAGAATATGTCGGTTTCACTAGTTGTTGTTTGAGAACCATATTGGCCCGCCCGCGAGTATTAAATTGAACTGTTTATAACTTCTGAACAAATTATCATAGAGAGCGTAATAAATTTGCATACTAATCAGCATGTTGCATGCTACAAGAATATATCGATTTCACAAGTTGTTGGTTGAGATCCATATTGGCCAGCCAGCGAAAATCAACTTGAACTGCTTATAACTCCTGAACAAATGATAGTAGAAAACAATTATTTGCATTTTAATGAAACATGTTGAATGCTACAAAATTATGTCGGTTTCACTAGTTGTTTTTAGAAAACCATTTTGGCGCGCCCGCTAAAACTAACTTCAACTCCTTATTACTTCTGAACAATTGATCGTAGAAAGCGTAATAATTTTGCATATTAATCAGCATGCTGCATGCTACAAGAATATATCGATTTCACTAGTTGTTGGTTGAGAACCATATTGGCCCGCCCGCGAAAATCAACTTGAACTGCTTATAACTCCTGAACAATTAATCGTAGAGATCACAATTATTTGCATTTTATTGAAACATGTTGAATGCTACAAGAATATGTCGGTTTCACCAGTTGTTTTTAGAAAACCATATTGGCCCGTCCGAGAGTATTAACTTGAACTGTTTATAACTTCTGAACAAATGATCCTAGAGAGCGTAATAAATTTGCATATTAATCAGCATGTTGAATGCTACTAGAATATATCGATTTCACTAGTTGGTGGAGAACCATATTGGCCCGCCCCTGAAAATCAACTTGAACTGCTTATAACTCCTGAAAAATTGATCGTAGAGAACACAATTATTTGCATTTTAATGAAACATGTTGAATGCTACAAGAATATGTCGGTTTCACTAGTTGTTTTTAGAAAACCATATTGGCCCCCCCACGAGTATTAACTTGAACTGCTTATAACTTCTGAACAATTGATCGTAGAGAACACAATTATTTGCATTTCAATCAAACATGTTGTATGCTACAAGAATATGTCGCTTTCACTAGTTATTGTTTGAGAACCATTTTGGCCCGCCCGCCAAAACTAACTTCAACTCCTTATAACTTCTGAACAAATGATCGTAGAGAGCGTTATAATTTTGCATATTAATCAGCATGTTGCATGCTACAAGAATATATCGATTTCATTGGTTGCTGGTTGAGATCCATATTGGCCAGCCAGCGAAAATCAACTTGAACTGCTTATAACTCCTGAACAAATGATAGTAGAAAACAATTATTTGCATTTTAATGAAACATGTTGAATGCTACAAAATTATGTCGGTTTCACTAGTTGTTTTTAGAAAACCATTTTGGCGCGCCCGCTAAAACTAACTTCAACTCCTTATTACTTCTGAACAATTGATCGTAGAAAGCGTAATAATTTTGCATATTAATCAGCATGCTGCATGCTACAAGAATATATCGATTTCACTAGTTGTTGGTTGAGAACCATATTGGCCCGCCCGCGAAAATCAACTTGAACTGCTTATAACTCCTGAACAATTAATCGTAGAGATCACAATTATTTGCATTTTATTGAAACATGTTGAATGCTACAAGAATATGTCGGTTTCACCAGTTGTTTTTAGAAAACCATATTGGCCCGTCCGAGAGTATTAACTTGAACTGTTTATAACTTCTGAACAAATGATCCTAGAGAGCGTAATAAATTTGCATATTAATCAGCATGTTGAATGCTACTAGAATATATCGATTTCACTAGTTGGTGGAGAACCATATTGGCCCGCCCCTGAAAATCAACTTGAACTGCTTATAACTCCTGAAAAATTGATCGTAGAGAACACAATTATTTGCATTTTAATGAAACATGTTGAATGCTTCAAGAATATGTCGGTTTCACTAGTTGTTGTTTGAGAACCATATTGGTCCGCCAGCGGGTATTAAATTGAAATGCTTATAACTTCTGAACAAATGATCTTAGAGAGCGTAATAAATTTGCATATTAATCAGCATGTTGCATGCTACAAGAATATATCGATTTCACTAGTTGTTGTTTGAGAAATATATTGGCCTGCCCGCGAAAATTAACTTGAACTGCTTATAACTTCTGAACAATTGATCGTAGAGCACACAATTATTTGCATTTCAATCAAACATGTTGTATGCTACAAGAATATGTCGGTTTCACTAGTTATTGTTTGAGAACCATTTTGGCCCGCCCGCCAAAACTAACTTCAACTCCTTATAAATTCTGAACAAATGATCGTAGAGAGCGTAATAATTTTGCATATTAATCAGCATGTTGCATGCTACAAGAATATATCGATTTCACTAGTTGTTGGTTGAGAACCATATTGGCCCGCCCGCGAAAATCAATTTGAACTGCTTATAACTTCTGAACAATTGATCGTAGAGAACACAATTATTTGCATTTTAATGAAAGATGTTGAAAGCTACAAGAATATGTCGGTTTCACTAGTTGTTATTTGAGAACAGTATTGGCCCGTCCGCGAGTATTAATTTGAACTGCTTATAACTTCTGAACAAATGATCGTAGAGAGCGTAAAAAATTTGCATATTAATCAGCATGTTGCATGCTACAACAATATATCGATTTCATTGGTTTTTGGTTGAGAACCATATTGGCCCGCCCGCGAAAATCAACTTGAACTGCTTATAACTCCTGAACAATTGAGACCACAATTAATAGCATTTTAATCAAACATGTTGTATGCAACAAGAATATGTCGGTTTCACTAGTTGTTTTTAGAAAACCATATTGGCCCGCCCGCGAGTATTAACTTGAACTGTTTATAACTTCTGAACAAATGATCCTAGAGAGCGTAATAAATTTGCATATTAATAAGCATGTTGCATGCTACAAGAATATATCGATTTCACTAGTTGTTGGTTGAGAACCATATTGGCCCGCCCGCGAAAATCAATTTGAACTGCTTATAACTTCTGAACAATTGATCGTAGAGATCACAATTATTATCATTTTAATCTAACATGTAGTATGCTACAAGAATATGTCATTTGCACTAGTTATTGTTTGAGAACCATATTGGCCCGCCCGCGAGTATTAAATTGAACTGCTTATAAGTTCTGAACAAATGATCGTAGAAAGCTCGATTGTTTTGCATATTAATAAACATGTAGCTAGCTACAATAATATATAGATTTCACTAGTTATTGTTTGAGAACCATGTTGGCCCACCCGCGAAAACTAATTCAACTGCTTACAATTTCTGAACAAATGATCGTAGAGAACCCAATTATTTGCATTTTAATGAAACATGTTGTATGCTACAAGTATATGTCGGTTTCACTAGTTATTGTTGGAGAACCATTTTGGCCCGCCCGCCAAAACTAACTTCAACTCCTTATAACTTCTGAACAAATGATCGTGGAGAACACAATTATTTGCATTTAAATCAAACATGTTGTATGTTACAAGTTATGTCGGTTTCACTAGTTATTGTTGGAGAACCATTTTGGCCCGCACTCCAAAACTAACTTCAACTCCTTATAACTTCTGAACAAATGATCGTGGAGAGCGTAATAATTTTGCATATTAATCAGCATGTTTCATGCTACAAGAATATATCGATTTCATTAGTTGTTGGTTGAGAACCATATTGGCCCGCCCGCGAAAATTAAATTGAACTGCTAATAACTTCTGAACAATTGATCGTAGCGAACACAATTATTTGCATTTTAATGAAACATGTTGAATGCTTCAAGAATATGTCGGTTTCACTAGTTGTTGTTTGAGAATCATATTGGCCCGCCCGCGAGTATTAAATTGAACTGTTTATAACTTCTGAACAAATTAACATAGAGAGCGTAATATATTTGCATATTAATCAGCATGTTGCATGCTACAAGAATATATCGATTTCACAAGTTGTTGGTTGAGAACCATATTGGCCCGCCCGCGAAAATCAACTTGAACTGCTTATAACTCCTGAACAATTGATCGTAGAAAACAATTATTTGCATTTTAATGAAACATGTTGAATGCTACAAAAATATGTCGGTTTCACTAGTTGTTTTTAGAAAACCATTTTGGCCCGCCCGCTAAAACTAACTTCAACTCAACTTCAACTCCTTATAACTTCTGAACATTTGATCGTAGAAAGCGTAATAATTTTGCATATTAATCAGCATGCTGCATGCTACAAGAATATATCGATTTCACTAGTTGTTGGTTGAGAACCATATTGGCCCGTAGTGAAAATCAACTTGAACTGCTTATAACTCCTGAACAATTGATCGTAGAGAACACAATTATTTGCATTTTAATTAAAGATGTTGAATGCTACAAGAATATGTCGGTTTCACTTGTTGTTGTTAGAAAACCATTTTGGCCCGCTCGCCAAAACTAATTTCAACTCCTTATAACTTCTGAACAATTGATCGTAGAAAGCGTAATAATTCTGCATATTAAACAGCATGTTGCATGCTACAAGAATATATCGATTTCATTAGTTGTTGGTTGAGAACCATATTGGCCCGTAGTGAAAATCAACTTGAACTGCTTATAACTCCTGAACAATTGATCGTAGAGCACACAATTATTTGCATTTTAATGAAACGTGTTGAATGCTACAAGAATATGTCGGTTTCACTAGTTGTTTTTAGAAAACCATTTTGGCCTGCCCGCTAAATCTAACTTCAACTCAACTTCAACTCCTTATAACTTCTGAACATTTGATCGTAGAAAGCGTAATAATTTTGCATTTTAATCAGCATGCTGCATGCTACAAGAATATATCGATTTCACTGGTTGTTGGTTGAGAACCATATTGGCCCGCCCGCGAAAATCAACTTGAACTGCTTATAACTCCTGAACAATTGATCGTAGAGAACACAATTATTTGCATTTTAATGAAAGATGTTGAATGCTACAAGAATATGTCGGTTTCACTAGTTGTTTTTAGAAAACCATTTTGGCCCGCCCGCCAAAACTAATTTCAACTCCTGATAACTTCTGAACAAATGATCGTAGAAAGCGTAATAATTCTGCATATTAAACAGCACGTTGCATGCTACAAGAATATATCGATTTCATTAGTTTTTGGTTGAGAACCATATTGGCCCGCCCGCGAAAATCAACTTGAACTGCTTATAACTCCTGAACAATTGATCGTAGAGCACACAATTATTTGCATTTTAATGAAACATGTTGAATGCTACAAGAATATGTCGGTTTCACTAGTTGTTTTTAGAAAACCATATTGGCCCGCCCGCGAGTATTAACTTGAACTCTTTATAACTTCTGAACAATTGATCGTAGAGAACACAATTATTTGCATTTCAATCAAACATGTTGTATGCTACAAGAATATGTCGCTTTCACTAGTTGTTGGTTGAGATCCATATTGGCCCGCCCGCGAAAATCAACTTGAACTGCTTATAACTCCTGAACAATTGATCGTAGCGAACACAATTATTTGCATTTTAATGAAACATGTTGAATGCTACAAGAATATGTCAGTTTCACTAGTTGTTATTTGAGAACCATATTGACCCGCCCGCGAAAATCAACTTGAACCGCTTTTAACTCCTGAACAATTGATCGTAGAGAACACAATTATTTGCATTTTAATGAAACATGTTGCATGCTACAAGAATATATCCATTTCACTAGTTTTTGGTTGAGAACCATATTATCCCGCCCGCGAAAATCAACTTGAACTGCTTATAACTCCTGAACAATTGATCGTAGAGAACACAATTATTTGCATTTTAATGAAACATGTTGAATGCTACAAGAATATGTCAGTTTCACTAGTTGTTATTTGAGAACCATATTGGCCCGCCCTTGAAAATCAACTTGAACTGCTTATAACTCCTGAACAATTGATCGTAGAGAACACAATTTTTTGCATTTTAATGAAACATGTTGAATGCTTCAAGAATATGTCGGTTTCACTAGTTGTCGTTTGAAAACCATATTGGCCGGCCCGCGAATATTAAATTGAACTTCTTATAACTTCTGAACAAATGATCTTAGAGAGCGTAATAAATTTGCATATTAATCAGCATGTTGCATGCTACAAGAATATATCGATTTCACTAGTTTTTGGTTGAGAACCATATTGGCCCGCCCGCGAAAATCAACTTGAACTGCTTATAACTCCTGAACAATTGATCGTAGAGAACACAATTATTTGCATTTTAATGAAACATGTTGAATGCTACAAGAATATGTCAGTTTCACTAGTTGTTATTTGAGAACCATATTGGCCCGCCCTTGAAAATCAACTTGAACTGCTTATAACTCCTGAACAATTGATCGTAGAGAACACAATTATTTGCATTTTAATGAAACATGTTGAATGCTTCAAGAATATGTCGGTTTCACTAGTTGTTGTTTGAAAACCATATTGGCCCGCCCGCGAATATTAAATTGAACTTCTTATAACTTCTGAACAAATGATCTTAGAGAGCGTAATAAATTTGCATATTAATCAGCATGTTTCATGCTACAAGAATATATCGATTTCACTAGTTGTTTGTTGAGAACCATATTGGCCCGCCCGCGAAAATTAATTTGAACTGCTTATAACTTCTGAACAAATAATCGTAGAAAGCGTAATAAATTTGCATATTAATCAGCATGTTGCATGCTACAAGAATATATCGATTTCACTAGTTGTTGGTTGAGAACCATATTGGCCCGCCCGCGAAAATCAACTTGAACTGCTTATAACTTCTGAACAATTGATGGTAGCGAACACAATTATTTGCATTTTAATGAAACATGTTGAATGCTTCAAGAATATGTCGGTTTCACTAGTTGTTGTTTGAGAACCATATTGGCCCGCCCGCGAGTATTAATTTGAAATGCTTATAACTTCTGAACAAATGATCCTAGAGAGCGTAATATATTTGCATATTAATCAGCATGTTGCATGCTACAAGAATATATCAATTTCACAATTTGTTGGTTGAGATCCATATTGGCCCGCCGGCGAAAATCAACTTGAACTGCTTATAACTCCTGAACAATTGATAGTAGAAAACAATTATTTGCATTTTAATGAAACATGTTGAATGCTACAAAAATATGTCGGTTTCACTAGTTGTTTTTAGAAAACCATTTTGGCGCACCCGCTAAAACTAACTTCAACTCCTTATTACTTCTGAACAATTGATCGTAGAAAGCGTAATAAATTTGCATATTAATCAGCATGTTGCATGCTACAAGAATATATCGATTTCACTAGTTGGTTGAGAATTATATTGGCCCGCCCCTGAAAATCAACTTGAACTGCTTATAACTCCTGAAAAATTGATCGTAGAGAACACAATTATTTGCATTTTAATGAAACATGTTGAGTGCTACAAGAATATATCGGTTTCACTAGTTGCTTTTAGAAAACCATATTGGCCCGTCCGCGAGTATTAACTTGAACTGTTTATAACTTCTGAACAATTGATCGTAGAGAACACAATTATTTGCATTTCAATCAAACATGTTGTATGCTACAAGAATATGTCGGTTTCACTAGTTATTGTTTGAGAACCATTTTGGCCCGCCCGCCAAAACTAACTTCAACTCCTTATAACTTCTGAACAAATGATCGTAGAGAGCGTTATAATTTGCACATTAATCAGCATGTTGCATGCTACAAGAATTTATCGATTTCATTGGTTGCTGGTTGAGAACCATATTGGAAAGCCCGCGAAAATTAAATTGAACTGCTTATAACTCCTGAACAATTGATCGTAGCGAACATAATTATTTGCATTTTAATGAAACATTTTAAATGCTTCAAGAATATGTCGGTTTCACTAGTTGTTGTTTGAGAACCATATTGGTCCGCCAGCGGGTATTAAATTGAAATGCTTATAACTTCTGAACAAATGATCTTAGAGAGCGTAATAAATTTTCATATTAATCAGCATGTTGAATGCTACAAGAATATATCGATTTCACTAGTTGTTGGATGAGAAACATATTGGCCCGCCCGCGAAAATGAATTGGAACTGCTTATAACTTCTGAACAAATGATCTTAGAGAGCGTAATAAATTTGCATATTAATCAGCATGATGCATGCTACAAGAATATATCGATTTCACTAGTTGTTGTTTGAGAAATATATTGGCCTGCCCGCGAAAATTATCTTGAACTGCTTATAACTTCTGAACAATTGATCGTAGAGCACACAATTATTTGCATTTCAATCAAACATGTTGTATGCTACAAGAATATGTCGGTTTCATTAGTTATTGTTTGAGAACCATTTTGGCCCGCCCGCCAAAACTAACTTCAACTCCTTATAAATTCTGAACAAATGATCGTAGAGAGCGTAATAATTTTGCATATTAATCAGCATGTTGCATGCTACAACAATATATCGATTTCATTGGTTGTTGGTTGAGAACCATATTGGCCCGCCCGCGAAAATCAACTTGAACTGCTTATAACGCCTGAACAATTGATCGTAGAGACCACAATTAATAGCATTTTTATCAAACATGTTGTATGCAACAAGAATATGTCGGTTTCACTACTTGTTTTTAGAAAACCATATTGGCTCGCCCGCGAGTATTAACTTGAACTGTTTATAACTTCTGAACAAATGATCCTAGAGAGCGTAATAAATTTGCATATTAATCAGCATGTTGCATGCTACAAGAATATATCGATTTCACTAGTTGTTGGTTGAGAACCATATAGGCCCGCCCGCGAAAATCAATTTGAACTGCTTATAACTTCTGAACAATTGATCGTAGAGAACACAATTATTTGCATTTTAATAAAAGATGTTGAATGCAACAAGAATATGTCGGTTTCACTAGTTGTTATTAGAGAACAGTATTGGCCCGTCCGCGAGTATTAATTTGAACTGCTTACATCTTCTGAACAAATGATCGTAGAGAGCGTAAAAAATTTGCATATTAATCAGCATGTTGCATGATACAAAAATATATCGATTTCATTGGTTTTTGGTTGAGAACCATATTGGCCCGCCCGCGAAAATCAACTTGAACTGCTTATAACTCCTGAACAATTGAGACCACAATTAATAGCATTTTAATCAAACATGTTGTATGCAACAAGAATATGTCGGTTTCACTAGTTGTTTTTAGAAAACCATATTGGCCCGCCCGCGAGTATTAACTTGAACTGTTTATAACTTCTGAACAAATGATCATAGAGAGCGTAATAAATTTGCATATTAATCAGCATGTTGCATGCTACATGAATATATCGATTTCACTAGTTGTTGGTTGAGAACCATATTGGCCCGCCCGCTAAAATCAACTTGAACTGCTTATAACTTCTGAACAATTGATCGTAGAGATCACAATTATTATCATTTTAATTTAACATGTTATATGCTACAAGAATATGTCATTTTCACTAGTTATTGTTTGAGAACCATATTGGCCCGCCCGCGAGTATTAAATTGAACTGCTTATAAGTTCTGAACAAATGATCGTAGAAAGCTCGATTGTTTTGCATATTAATAAACATGTAGCTAGCTACAAGAATATATAGATTTCACTAGTTATTGTTTCAGAACCATGTTGGCCCACCTGCGAAAACTAATTCAACTGCTTACAAATTCTGAACAAATGATCGTAGAGAACCCAAATATTTGCATTTTAATGAAACATGTTGTATGCTACAAGTATATGTCGGTTTTACTATTTGTTCTTTTAGAACCATATTGGCCCGCCCGCGAGTATTGACTTGTTCTGCTTATAACGTCTGAAAAAATGATCGTAGTGAGCGTAATAATTTTGCATATTAATCAGGATTTTGCATGCTACAAGAATATATCGATTTCACTAGTTGTTGGTTGAGAACCATATTGGTCCGCCCTCGAAAATTAACTTGAACTGCTTTAAACTTCTGAACAATTGATCGTAGAGAACACAATTATTTTCATTTAAATCAAACATGTTGTATGCTACAAGTTATGTCGGTTTCACTAGTTATTGTTTGAGAACCATTTTGGCCCGCCCGCCAAAACTAACTTCAACTCCTTATAACTTCTGAACAAATGATCGTGGAGAGCGTAATAATTTTGCATATTAATCAGCATGATTCATGCTACAAGAATATATCGATTTCATTAGTTGTTGGTTGAGAACCATATTGGCCCGCCCGCGAAAATTAACTTGAACTGCTAATAACTTCTGAACAATTGATCGTAGCGAACACAATTATTTGCATTTTAATGAAACATGTTGAATGCTTCAAGAATATGTCGGTTTCACTAGTTGTTGTTTGAGAACCATATTGGCCCGCCCGCGAGTATTAAATTGAACTGTTTATAACTTCTGAACAAATTATCATAGAGAGCGTAATAAATTTGCATACTAATCAGCATGTTGCATGCTACAAGAATATATCGATTTCACAAGTTGTTGGTTGAGATCCATATTGGCCAGCCAGCGAAAATCAACTTGAACTGCTTATAACTCCTGAACAAATGATAGTAGAAAACAATTATTTGCATTTTAATGAAACATGTTGAATGCTACAAGAATATGTCGGTTTCACCAGTTGTTTTTAGAAAACCATATTGGCCCGTCCGAGAGTATTAACTTGAACTGTTTATAACTTCTGAACAAATGATCCTAGAGAGCGTAATAAATTTGCATATTAATCAGCATGTTGAATGCTACTAGAATATATCGATTTCACTAGTTGGTGGAGAACCATATTGGCCCGCCCCTGAAAATCAACTTGAACTGCTTATAACTCCTGAAAAATTGATCGTAGAGAACACAATTATTTGCATTTTAATGAAACATGTTGAATGCTACAAGAATATGTCGGTTTCACTAGTTGTTTTTAGAAAACCATATTGGCCCCCCCACGAGTATTAACTTGAACTGCTTATAACTTCTGAACAATTGATCGTAGAGAACACAATTATTTGCATTTCAATCAAACATGTTGTATGCTACAAGAATATGTCGCTTTCACTAGTTATTGTTTGAGAACCATTTTGGCCCGCCCGCCAAAACTAACTTCAACTCCTTATAACTTCTGAACAAATGATCGTAGAGAGCGTTATAATTTTGCATATTAATCAGCATGTTGCATGCTACAAGAATATATCGATTTCATTGGTTGCTGGTTGAGAACCATATTGGCCAGCCCGCGAAAATTAAATTGAACTGCTTATAACTTCTGAACAATTGATCGTAGCGAACACAATTATTTGCATTTTAATGAAACATGTTGAATGCTTCAAGAATATGTCGGTTTCACTAGTTGTTGTTTGAGAACCATATTGGTCCGCCAGCGGGTATTAAATTGAAATGCTTATAACTTCTGAACAAATGATCTTAGAGAGCGTAATAAATTTGCATATTAATCAGCATGTTGCATGCTACAAGAATATATCGATTTCACTAGTTGTTGTTTGAGAAATATATTGGCCTGCCCGCGAAAATTAACTTGAACTGCTTATAACTTCTGAACAATTGATCGTAGAGCACACAATTATTTGCATTTCAATCAAACATGTTGTATGCTACAATAATATGTCGGTTTCACTAGTTATTGTTTGAGAACCATTTTGGCCCGCCCGCCAAAACTAACTTCAAATCCTTATAAATTCTGAACAAATGATCGTAGAGAGCGTAATAATTTTGCATATTAATCAGCATGTTGCATGCTACAAGAATATATCGATTTCACTAGTTGTTGGTTGAGAACCATATTGGCCCGCCCGCGAAAATCAATTTGAACTGCTTATAACTTCTGAACAATTGATCGTAGAGAACACAATTATTTGCATTTTAATGAAAGATGTTGAAAGCTACAAGAATATGTCGGTTTCACTAGTTGTTATTTGAGAACAGTATTGGCCCGTCCGCGAGTATTAATTTGAACTGCTTATAACTTCTGAACAAATGATCGTAGAGAGCGTAAAAAATTTGCATATTAATCAGCATGTTGCATGCTACAACAATATATCGATTTCATTGGTTTTTGGTTGAGAACCATATTGGCCCGCCCGCGAAAATCAACTTGAACTGCTTATAACTCCTGAACAATTGAGACCACAATTAATAGCATTTTAATCAAACATGTTGTATGCAACAAGAATATGTCGGTTTCACTAGTTGTTTTTAGAAAACCATATTGGCCCGCCCGCGAGTATTAACTTGAACTGTTTATAACTTCTGAACAAATGATCCTAGAGAGCGTAATAAATTTGCATATTAATCAGCATGTTGCATGCTACAAGAATATATCGATTTCACTAGTTGTTGGTTGAGAACCATATTGTCCCGCCCGCGAAAATCAATTTGAACTGCTTATAACTTCTGAACAATTGATCGTAGAGATCACAATTATTATCATTTTAATCTAACATGTAGTATGCTACAAGAATATGTCATTTACACTAGTTATTGTTTGAGAACCATATTGGCCCGCCCGCGAGTATTAAATTGAACTGCTTATAAGTTCTGAACAAATGATCGTAGAGAACCCAATTATTTGCATTTTAATGAAACATGTTGTATGCTACAAGTATATGTCGGTTTCACTAGTTATTGTTGGAGAACCATTTTGGCCCGCCCGCCAAAACTAACTTCAACTCCTTATAACTTCTGAACAAATGATCGTGTAGAACACAATTATTTGCATTTAAATCAAACATGTTGTATGTTACAAGTTATGTCGGTTTCACTAGTTATTGTTGGAGAACCATTTTGGCCCGCCCGCCAAAACTAACTTCAACTCCTTATAACTTCTGAACAAATGATCGTGGAGAGCGTAATAATTTTGCATATTAATCAGCATGATTCATGCTACAATAATATATCGATTTCATTAGTTGTTGGTTGAGAACCATATTGGCCCGCCCGCGAAAATCAACTTGAACTGCTTATAACTCCTGAACAATTGATCGTAGAGAACACAATTATTTGCATTTTAATAAAAGATGTTGAATGCTACAAGAATATGTCGGTTTCACTAGTTGTTATTTGAGAACAGTATTGGCCCGTCCGCGAGTAATTATTTGAACTGCTTATATCTTCTGAACAAATGATCGTAGAGAGCGTAAAAAATTTGCATATTAATCAGCATGTTGCATGCTACAAGAATATATCGATTTCACAAGTTGTTGGTTGAGAACCATATTGGCCCGCCCGCGAAAATCAACTTGAACTGCTTATAACTCCTGAACAATTGATCGTAGCGAACACAATTATTTGCATTTTAATGAAACATGTTGAATGCTTCAAGAATATGTCGGTTTCACTAGTTGTTGTTTGAGAACCATATTGGCCCGCCCGCGAGTATTAAATTGAACTGTTTATAACTTCTGAACAAATTATCATAGAGAGCGTAATATATTTGCATATTAATCAGCATGTTGCATGCTACAAGAATATATCGATTTCACAAGTTGTTGGTTGAGAACCATATTGGCCCGCCCGCGAAAATCAACTTGAACTGCTTATAACTCCTGAACAATTGATCGTAGAGAACACAATTATTTGCATTTTAATAAAAGATGTTGAATGCTACAAGAATATGTCGGTTTCACTAGTTGTTATTTGAGAACAGTATTGGCCCGTCCGCGAGTAATTATTTGAACTGCTTATATCTTCTGAACAAATGATCGTAGAGAGCGTAAAAAATTTGCATATTAATCAGCATGTTGCATGATACAAAAATATATCGATTTCATTGGTTTTTGGTTGAGAACCATATTGGCCCGCCCGCGAAAATCAACTTGAACTGCTTATAACTCCTGAACAATTGATCGTAGAGACCATAATTAATAGCATTTTAATCAAACATGTTGTATGCAACAAGAATATGTCGGTTTCACTAGTTGTTTTTAGAAAACGATATTGGCCCGCCCGCGAGTATTAACTTGAACTGTTTATAACTTCTGAACAAATGATCCTAGAGAGCGTAATAAATTTGCATATTAATCAGCATGTTGCATGCTACATGAATATATCGATTTCACTAGTTGTTGGTTGAGAACCATATTGGCCCGCCCGCTAAAATCAACTTGAACTGCTTATAACTTCTGAACAATTGATCGTAGAGATCACAATTATTATCATTTTAATTTAACATGTTATATGCTACAAGAATATGTCACTTTCACTAGTTATTGTTTGAGAACCATATTGGCCCGCCCGTGAGTATTAAATTGAACTGCTTATAAGTTCTGAACAAATGATCGTAGAAAGCTCGATTGTTTTGCATATTAATAAACATGTAGCTAGCTACAAGAATATATAGATTTCACTAGTTATTGTTTGAGAACCATGTTGGCCCACCCGCGAAAACTAATTCAACTGCTTACAAATTCTGAACAAATGATCGTAGAGAACCCAAATATTTGCATTTTAATGAAACATGTTGTATGCTACAAGTATTTGTCGGTTTCACTATTTGTTTTTTTAGAACCATATTGGCCCGCCCGCGAGTATTGACTTGTTCTGCTTATAACGTCTGAAAAAATGATCGTAGTGAGCGTAATAATTTTGCATATTAATCAGGATTTTGCATGCTACAAGAATATATCGATTTCACTAGTTGTTGGTTGAGAACCATATTGGTCCGCCCTCGAAAATTAACTTGAACTGCTTTAAACTTCTGAACAATTGATCGTAGTGAACACAATTATTTTCATTTAAATCAAACATGTTGTATGCTACAAGTTATGTCGGTTTCACTAGTTATTGTTTGAGAACCATTTTGGCCCGCCCGCCAAAACTAACTTCAACTCCTTATAACTTCTGAACAAATGATCGTGGAGAGCGTAATAATTTTGCATATTAATCAGCATGATTCATGCTACAAGAATATATCGATTTCATTAGTTGTTGGTTGAGAACCATATTGGCCCGCCCGCGAAAATTAACTTGAACTGCTAATAACTTCTGAACAATTGATCGTAGCGAACACAATTATTTGCATTTTAATGAAACATGTTGAATGCTTCAAGAATATGTCGGTTTCACTAGTTGTTGTTTGAGAACCATATTGGCCCGCCCGCGAGTATTAAATTGAACTGTTTATAACTTCTGAACAAATTATCATAGAGAGCGTAATAAATTTGCATACTAATCAGCATGTTGCATGCTACAAGAATATATCGATTTCACAAGTTGTTGGTTGAGATCCATATTGGCCCGCCCGCGAAAATCAACTTGAACTGCTTATAACTCCTGAACAATTGATAGTAGAAAACAATTATTTGCATTTTAATGAAACATGTTGAATGCTACAAAATTATGTCCGTTTCACTAGTTGTTTTTAGAAAACCATTTTGGCGCGCCCGCTAAAACTAACTTCAACTCCTTATTACTTCTGAACAATTGATCGTAGAAAGCGTAATAATTTTGCATATTAATCAGCATGCTGCATGCTACAAGAATATATCGATTTCACTAGTTGTTGGTTGAGAACCATATTGGCCCGCCCGCGAAAATCAACTTGAACTGCTTATAACTCCTGAACAATTAATCATAGAGATCACAATTATTTGCATTTTATTGAAACATGTTGAATGCTACAAGAATATGTCGGTTTCACTAGTTGTTTTTAGAAAACCATATTGGCCCGTCCGAGAGTATTAACTTGAACTGTTTATAACTTCTGAACAAATGATCCTAGAGAGCGTAATAAATTTGCATATTAATCAGCATGTTGCATGCTACAAGAATATATCGATTTCACTAGTTGTTGGTTGAGAACCATATTGTCCCGCCCGCGAAAATCAATTTGAACTGCTTATAACTTCTGAACAATTGATCGTAGAGATCACAATTATTATCATTTTAATCTAACATGTAGTATGCTACAAGAATATGTCATTTACACTAGTTATTGTTTGAGAACCATATTGGCCCGCCCGCGAGTATTAAATTGAACTGCTTATAAGTTCTGAACAAATGATCGTAGAGAACCCAATTATTTGCATTTTAATGAAACATGTTGTATGCTACAAGTATATGTCGGTTTCACTAGTTATTGTTGGAGAACCATTTTGGCCCGCCCGCCAAAACTAACTTCAACTCCTTATAACTTCTGAACAAATGATCGTGTAGAACACAATTATTTGCATTTAAATCAAACATGTTGTATGTTACAAGTTATGTCGGTTTCACTAGTTATTGTTGGAGAACCATTTTGGCCCGCCCGCCAAAACTAACTTCAACTCCTTATAACTTCTGAACAAATGATCGTGGAGAGCGTAATAATTTTGCATATTAATCAGCATGATTCATGCTACAATAATATATCGATTTCATTAGTTGTTGGTTGAGAACCATATTGGCCCGCCCGCGAAAATCAACTTGAACTGCTTATAACTCCTGAACAATTGATCGTAGAGAACACAATTATTTGCATTTTAATAAAAGATGTTGAATGCTACAAGAATATGTCGGTTTCACTAGTTGTTATTTGAGAACAGTATTGGCCCGTCCGCGAGTAATTATTTGAACTGCTTATATCTTCTGAACAAATGATCGTAGAGAGCGTAAAAAATTTGCATATTAATCAGCATGTTGCATGCTACAAGAATATATCGATTTCACAAGTTGTTGGTTGAGAACCATATTGGCCCGCCCGCGAAAATCAACTTGAACTGCTTATAACTCCTGAACAATTGATCGTAGCGAACACAATTATTTGCATTTTAATGAAACATGTTGAATGCTTCAAGAATATGTCGGTTTCACTAGTTGTTGTTTGAGAACCATATTGGCCCGCCCGCGAGTATTAAATTGAACTGTTTATAACTTCTGAACAAATTATCATAGAGAGCGTAATATATTTGCATATTAATCAGCATGTTGCATGCTACAAGAATATATCGATTTCACAAGTTGTTGGTTGAGAACCATATTGGCCCGCCCGCGAAAATCAACTTGAACTGCTTATAACTCCTGAACAATTGATCGTAGAAAACACAATTATTTGCATTTTAATAAAAGATGTTGAATGCTACAAGAATATGTCGGTTTCACTAGTTGTTATTTGAGAACAGTATTGGCCCGTCCGCGAGTAATTATTTGAACTGCTTATATCTTCTGAACAAATGATCGTAGAGAGCGTAAAAAATTTGCATATTAATCAGCATGTTGCATGATACAAAAATATATCGATTTCATTGGTTTTTGGTTGAGAACCATATTGGCCCGCCCGCGAAAATCAACTTGAACTGCTTATAACTCCTGAACAATTGATCGTAGAGACCATAATTAATAGCATTTTAATCAAACATGTTGTATGCAACAAGAATATGTCGGTTTCACTAGTTGTTTTTAGAAAACGATATTGGCCCGCCCGCGAGTATTAACTTGAACTGTTTATAACTTCTGAACAAATGATCCTAGAGAGCGTAATAAATTTGCATATTAATCAGCATGTTGCATGCTACATGAATATATCGATTTCACTAGTTGTTGGTTGAGAACCATATTGGCCCGCCCGCTAGAATCAACTTGAACTGCTTATAACTTCTGAACAATTGATCGTAGAGATCACAATTATTATCATTTTAATTTAACATGTTATATGCTACAAGAATATGTCACTTTCACTAGTTATTGTTTGAGAACCATATTGGCCCGCCCGTGAGTATTAAATTGAACTGCTTATAAGTTCTGAACAAATGATCGTAGAAAGCTCGATTGTTTTGCATATTAATAAACATGTAGCTAGCTACAAGAATATATAGATTTCACTAGTTATTGTTTGAGAACCATGTTGGCCCACCCGCGAAAACTAATTCAACTGCTTACAAATTCTGAACAAATGATCGTAGAGAACCCAAATATTTGCATTTTAATGAAACATGTTGTATGCTACAAGTATTTGTCGGTTTCACTATTTGTTTTTTTAGAACCATATTGGCCCGCCCGCGAGTATTGACTTGTTCTGCTTATAACGTCTGAAAAAATGATCGTAGTGAGCGTAATAATTTTGCATATTAATCAGGATTTTGCATGCTACAAGAATATATCGATTTCACTAGTTGTTGGTTGAGAACCATATTGGTCCGCCCTCGAAAATTAACTTGAACTGCTTTAAACTTCTGAACAATTGATCGTAGTGAACACAATTATTTTCATTTAAATCAAACATGTTGTATGCTACAAGTTATGTCGGTTTCACTAGTTATTGTTTGAGAACCATTTTGGCCCGCCCGCCAAAACTAACTTCAACTCCTTATAACTTCTGAACAAATGATCGTGGAGAGCGTAATAATTTTGCATATTAATCAGCATGATTCATGCTACAAGAATATATCGATTTCATTAGTTGTTGGTTGAGAACCATATTGGCCCGCCCGCGAAAATTAACTTGAACTGCTAATAACTTCTGAACAATTGATCGTAGCGAACACAATTATTTGCATTTTAATGAAACATGTTGAATGCTTCAAGAATATGTCGGTTTCACTAGTTGTTGTTTGAGAACCATATTGGCCCGCCCGCGAGTATTAAATTGAACTGTTTATAACTTCTGAACAAATTATCATAGAGAGCGTAATAAATTTGCATACTAATCAGCATGTTGCATGCTACAAGAATATATCGATTTCACAAGTTGTTGGTTGAGATCCATATTGGCCCGCCCGCGAAAATCAACTTGAACTGCTTATAACTCCTGAACAATTGATAGTAGAAAACAATTATTTGCATTTTAATGAAACATGTTGAATGCTACAAAATTATGTCCGTTTCACTAGTTGTTTTTAGAAAACCATTTTGGCGCGCCCGCTAAAACTAACTTCAACTCCTTATTACTTCTGAACAATTGATCGTAGAAAGCGTAATAATTTTGCATATTAATCAGCATGCTGCATGCTACAAGAATATATCGATTTCACTAGTTGTTGGTTGAGAACCATATTGGCCCGCCCGCGAAAATCAACTTGAACTGCTTATAACTCCTGAACAATTAATCATAGAGATCACAATTATTTGCATTTTATTGAAACATGTTGAATGCTACAAGAATATGTCGGTTTCACTAGTTGTTTTTAGAAAACCATATTGGCCCGTCCGAGAGTATTAACTTGAACTGTTTATAACTTCTGAACAAATGATCCTAGAGAGCGTAATAAATTTGCATATTAATCAGCATGTTGCATGCTACAAGAATATATCGATTTCACTAGTTGTTGGTTGAGAACCATATTGTCCCGCCCGCGAAAATCAATTTGAACTGCTTATAACTTCTGAACAATTGATCGTAGAGATCACAATTATTATCATTTTAATCTAACATGTAGTATGCTACAAGAATATGTCATTTACACTAGTTATTGTTTGAGAACCATATTGGCCCGCCCGCGAGTATTAAATTGAACTGCTTATAAGTTCTGAACAAATGATCGTAGAGAACCCAATTATTTGCATTTTAATGAAACATGTTGTATGCTACAAGTATATGTCGGTTTCACTAGTTATTGTTGGAGAACCATTTTGGCCCGCCCGCCAAAACTAACTTCAACTCCTTATAACTTCTGAACAAATGATCGTGTAGAACACAATTATTTGCATTTAAATCAAACATGTTGTATGTTACAAGTTATGTCGGTTTCACTAGTTATTGTTGGAGAACCATTTTGGCCCGCCCGCCAAAACTAACTTCAACTCCTTATAACTTCTGAACAAATGATCGTGGAGAGCGTAATAATTTTGCATATTAATCAGCATGATTCATGCTACAATAATATATCGATTTCATTAGTTGTTGGTTGAGAACCATATTGGCCCGCCCGCGAAAATCAACTTGAACTGCTTATAACTCCTGAACAATTGATCGTAGAGAACACAATTATTTGCATTTTAATAAAAGATGTTGAATGCTACAAGAATATGTCGGTTTCACTAGTTGTTATTTGAGAACAGTATTGGCCCGTCCGCGAGTAATTATTTGAACTGCTTATATCTTCTGAACAAATGATCGTAGAGAGCGTAAAAAATTTGCATATTAATCAGCATGTTGCATGCTACAAGAATATATCGATTTCACAAGTTGTTGGTTGAGAACCATATTGGCCCGCCCGCGAAAATCAACTTGAACTGCTTATAACTCCTGAACAATTGATCGTAGCGAACACAATTATTTGCATTTTAATGAAACATGTTGAATGCTTCAAGAATATGTCGGTTTCACTAGTTGTTGTTTGAGAACCATATTGGCCCGCCCGCGAGTATTAAATTGAACTGGTTATAACTTCTGAACAAATTATCATAGAGAGCGTAATATATTTGCATATTAATCAGCATGTTGCATGCTACAAGAATATATCGATTTCACAAGTTGTTGGTTGAGAACCATATTGGCCCGCCCGCGAAAATCAACTTGAACTGCTTATAACTCCTGAACAATTGATCGTAGAGAACACAATTATTTGCATTTTAATAAAAGATGTTGAATGCTACAAGAATATGTCGGTTTCACTAGTTGTTATTTGAGAACAGTATTGGCCCGTCCGCGAGTAATTATTTGAACTGCTTATATCTTCTGAACAAATGATCGTAGAGAGCGTAAAAAATTTGCATATTAATCAGCATGTTGCATGATACAAAAATATATCGATTTCATTGGTTTTTGGTTGAGAACCATATTGGCCCGCCCGCGAAAATCAACTTGAACTGCTTATAACTCCTGAACAATTGATCGTAGAGACCATAATTAATAGCATTTTAATCAAACATGTTGTATGCAACAAGAATATGTCGGTTTCACTAGTTGTTTTTAGAAAACGATATTGGCCCGCCCGCGAGTATTAACTTGAACTGTTTATAACTTCTGAACAAATGATCCTAGAGAGCGTAATAAATTTGCATATTAATCAGCATGTTGCATGCTACATGAATATATCGATTTCACTAGTTGTTGGTTGAGAACCATATTGGCCCGCCCGCTAAAATCAACTTGAACTGCTTATAACTTCTGAACAATTGATCGTAGAGATCACAATTATTATCATTTTAATTTAACATGTTATATGCTACAAGAATATGTCACTTTCACTAGTTATTGTTTGAGAACCATATTGGCCCGCCCGTGAGTATTAAATTGAACTGCTTATAAGTTCTGAACAAATGATCGTAGAAAGCTCGATTGTTTTGCATATTAATAAACATGTAGCTAGCTACAAGAATATATAGATTTCACTAGTTATTGTTTGAGAACCATGTTGGCCCACCCGCGAAAACTAATTCAACTGCTTACAAATTCTGAACAAATGATCGTAGAGAACCCAAATATTTGCATTTTAATGAAACATGTTGTATGCTACAAGTATTTGTCGGTTTCACTATTTGTTTTTTTAGAACCATATTGGCCCGCCCGCGAGTATTTTCTTGTTCTGCTTATAACGTCTGAAAAAATGATCGTAGTGAGCGTAATAATTTTGCATATTAATCAGGATTTTGCATGCTACAAGAATATATCGATTTCACTAGTTGTTGGTTGAGAACCATATTGGTCCGCCCTCGAAAATTAACTTGAACTGCTTTAAACTTCTGAACAATTGATCGTAGTGAACACAATTATTTTCATTTAAATCAAACATGTTGTATGCTACAAGCTATGTCGGTTTCACTAGTTATTGTTTGAGAACCATTTTGGCCCGCCCGCCAAAACTAACTTCAACTCCTTATAACTTCTGAACAAATGATCGTGGAGAGCGTAATAATTTTGCATATTAATCAGCATGATTCATGCTACAAGAATATATCGATTTCATTAGTTGTTGGTTGAGAACCATATTGGCCCGCCCGCGAAAATTAACTTGAACTGCTAATAACTTCTGAACAATTGATCGTAGCGAACACAATTATTTGCATTTTAATGAAACATGTTGAATGCTTCAAGAATATGTCGGTTTCACTAGTTGTTGTTTGAGAACCATATTGGCCCGCCCGCGAGTATTAAATTGAACTGTTTATAACTTCTGAACAAATTATCATAGAGAGCGTAATAAATTTGCATACTAATCAGCATGTTGCATGCTACAAGAATATATCGATTTCACAAGTTGTTGGTTGAGATCCATATTGGCCCGCCCGCGAAAATCAACTTGAACTGCTTATAACTCCTGAACAATTGATAGTAGAAAACAATTATTTGCATTTTAATGAAACATGTTGAATGCTACAAAATTATGTCCGTTTCACTAGTTGTTTTTAGAAAACCATTTTGGCGCGCCCGCTAAAACTAACTTCAACTCCTTATTACTTCTGAACAATTGATCGTAGAAAGCGTAATAATTTTGCATATTAATCAGCATGCTGCATGCTACAAGAATATATCGATTTCACTAGTTGTTGGTTGAGAACCATATTGGCCCGCCCGCGAAAATCAACTTGAACTGCTTATAACTCCTGAACAATTAATCATAGAGATCACAATTATTTGCATTTTATTGAAACATGTTGAATGCTACAAGAATATGTCGGTTTCACTAGTTGTTTTTAGAAAACCATATTGGCCCGTCCGAGAGTATTAACTTGAACTGTTTATAACTTCTGAACAAATGATCCTAGAGAGCGTAATAAATTTGCATATTAATCAGCATGTTGCATGCTACAAGAATATATCGATTTCACTAGTTGGTGGAGAACCATATTGACCCGCCCCTGAAAATCAACTTGAACTGCTTATAACTCCTGAACAATTGATCGTAGAGAACACAATTATTTGCATTTTAATGAAACATGTTGAATGCTACAAGAATATGTCGGTTTCACTAGTTGTTTTTAGAAAACCATATTGGCCCCCCCACGAGTATTAACTTGAACTGTTTATAACTTCTGAACAATTGATCGTAGAGAACACAATTATTTGCATTTCAATCAAACATGTTGTATGCTACAAGAATATGTCGCTTTCACTAGTTATTGTTTGAAAACCATTTTGGCCCGCCCGCCAAAACTAACTTCAACTCCTTATAACTTCTGAACAAATGATCGTAGAGAGCGTTATAATTTTGCATATTAATCAGCATGTTGCATGCTACAAGAATATATCGATTTCATTGGTTGCTGGTTGAGAACGATATTGGCCAGCCCGCGAAAATTAAATTGAACTGCTTATAACTTCTGAACAATTGATCGTAGCGAACAAAATTATTTGCATTTTAATGAAACATGTTGAATGCTTCAAGAATATGTCGGTTTCACTAGTTGTTGTTTGAGAACCATATTGGTCCGCCAGCGGGTATTAAATTGAAATGCTTATAACTTCTGAACAAATGAACTTAGAGAGCGTAATAAATTTGCATATTAATCAGCATGTTGCATGCTACAAGAATATATCGATTTCACTAGTTGTTGTTTGAGAAATATATTGGCCTGCCTGCGAAAATTAACTTGAACTGCTTATAACTTCTGAACAATTGATCGTAGAGCACACAATTATTTGCATTTCAATCAAACATGTTGTATGCTACAAGAATATGTCGGTTTCAATAGTTATTGTTTGAGAACCATTTTGGCCCGCCCGCCAAAACTAACTTCAACTCCTTATAAATTCTGAACAAATGATCGTAGAGAGCGTAATAATTTTGCATATTAATCAGCATGTTGCATGCTAAAAGAATATATCGATTTCACTATTTGTTGGTTGAGAACCATATTGGCCCGCCCGCGAAAATCAATTTGAACTGCTTATAACTTCTGAACAATTGATCGTAGAGAACACAATTATTTGCATTTTAATGAAAGATGTTGAATGCTACAAGAATATGTCGGTTTCACTAGTTGTTATTTGAGAAAAGTATTGGCCCGTCCGCGATTATTAATTTGAACTGCTTATAACTTCTGAACAAATGATCGTAGAGAGCGTAAAAAATTTGCATATTAATCAGCATGTTGCATGATACGACAATATATCGATTTCATTGGTTTTTGGTTGAGAACCATATTGGCCCGCCGGCGAAAATAAACTTGAACTGCTTATAACTCCTGAACAATTGAGACCACAATTAATAGCATTTTAATCAAACATTTTGTATGCAACAAGAATATGTCGGTTTCACTAGTTGTTTTAGAAAACCATATTGGCCCGCCCGCGAGTATTAACTTGAACTGTTTATAACTTCTGAACAAATTATCCTAGAGAGCGTAATAAATTTGCATATTAATCAGCATGTTGCATGCTACAAGAATATATCGATTTCACTAGTTGTTGGTTGAGAACCATATTGGCCCGCCCGCGAAAATCAATTTGAACTGCTTATAACTTCTGAACAATTGATCGTAGAGATCACAATTATTATCATTTTAATCTAACATGTAGTATGCTACAAGAATATGTCATTTACACTAGTTATTGTTTGAGAACCATATTGGCCCGCCCGCGAGTATTAAATTGAACTGCTTATAAGTTCTGAACAAATGATCGTAGAAAGCTCGATTGTTTTGCATATTAATAAACATGTAGCTAGCTACAAGAATATATAGATTTCACTAGTTATTGTTTGAGAACCATGTTGGCCCACCCGCGAAAACTAATTCAACTGCTTACAATTTCTGAACAAATGATCGTAGAGAACCCAATTATTTGCATTTTAATGAAACATGTTGTATGCTACAAGTATATGTCGGTTTCACTAGTTATTGTTGGAGAACCATTTTAGCCCGCCCGCCAAAACTAACTTCAACTCCTTATAACTTCTGAACAAATGATCGTGGAGAACACAATTATTTGCATTTAAATCAAACATGTTGTATGTTACAAGTTATGTCGGTTTCACTAGTTATTGTTGGAGAACCATTTTGGCCCGCCCGCCAAAACTAACTTCAACTCTTTATAACTTCTGAACAAATGATCGTGGAGAGCGTAATAATTTACATATTAATCAGCATGTTTCATGCTACAAGAATATATCGATTTCATTAGTTGTTGGTTGAGAACCATATTGGCCCGCCCGCGAAAATTAACTTGAACTGCTAATAACTTCTGAACAATTGATCGTAGCGAACACAATTATTTGCATTTTAATGAAACATGTTGAATGCTTTAAGAATATGTCGGTTTCACTAGTTGTTGTTTGAGAAACATATTGGCCCGCCCGCGAGTATTAAATTGAACTGTTTATAACTTCTGAACAAATTATCATAGAGAGCGTAATATATTTGCATATTAATCAGCATGTTGCATGCTACAAGAATATATCGATTTCACAAGTTGTTGGTTGAGAACCATATTGGCCCGCCCGCGAAAATCAACTTGAACTGCTTATAACTCCTGAACAATTGATTGTAGAAAACAATTATTTGCATTTTAATGAAACATGTTGAATGCTACAAAAATATGTCGGTTTCACTAGTTGTTTTTAGAAAACCATTTTGGCCCGCCCGCTAAAACTAACTTCAACTCAACTTCAACTCCTTATAACTTCTGAACATTTGATCGTAGAAAACGTAATAATTTTGCATATTAATCAGCATGCTGCATGCTACAAGAATATATCGATTTCACTAGTTGTTGGTTGAGAACCATATTGGCCCGT
Source organism: Lepisma saccharinum (assembly GCF_977018435.1). NCBI lineage: Eukaryota > Metazoa > Arthropoda > Insecta > Zygentoma > Lepismatidae > Lepisma > Lepisma saccharinum. The sequence continues at coordinate 2,049,194 of NW_028142885.1, forward strand.
AGTGAAAATCAACTTGAACTGCTTATAACTCCTGAACAATTGATCGTAGAGAACACAATTATTTGCATTTTAATTAAAGATGTTGAATGTTACAAGAATATGTCGGTTTCACTAGTTGTTTTTATAAAACCATTTTGGCCCGCCCGCCAAAACTAATTTCAACTCCTTATAACTTCTGAACAATTGATCGTAGAAAGCGTAATAATTCTGCATATTAAACAGCATGTTGCATGCTACAAGAATATATCGATTTCATTAGTTTTTGGTTGAGAACCATATTGGCCCGCCCGCGAAAATCAACTTGAACTGCTTATAACTCCTGAACAATTGATCGTAGAGCACACAATTATTTGCATTTTAATGAAACATGTTGAATGCTACAAGAATATGTCGGTTTCACTAGTTGTTTTTAGAAAACCATTTTGGCCTGCCCGCTAAATCTAACTTCAACTCAACTTCAACTCCTTATAACTTCTGAACATTTGATCGTAGAAAGCGTAATAATTTAGCATATTAATCAGCATGCTGCATGCTACAAGAATATATCGATTTCACTAGTTGTTGGTTGAGAACCATATTGGCCCGCCCGCGAAAATCAACTTGAACTGCTTATAACTCCTGAACAATTGATCGTAGAGAACACAATTATTTGCATTTTAATGAAAGATGTTGAATGCTACAAGAATATGTCGGTTTCACTAGTTGTTTTTAGAAAACCATTTTGGCCCGCCCGCCAAAACTAATTTCAACTCCTGATAACTTCTGAACAATTGATCGTAGAAAGCGTAATAATTCTGCATATTAAACAGCATGTTGCATGCTACAAGAATATATTGATTTCATTAGTTTTTGGTTGAGAACCATATTGGCCCGACCGCGAAAATCAACTTGAACTGCTTATAACTCCTGAACAATTGATCGTAGAGCACACAATTATTTGCATTTTAATGAAACATGTTGAATGCTACAAGAATATGTCGGTTTCACTAGTTGTTTTTAGAAAACCATATTGGCCCGCCCGCGAGTATTAACTTGAACTCTTTATAACTTCTGAACAATTGATCGTAGAGAACACAATTATTTGCATTTCAATCAAACATGTTGTATGTTACAAGAATATGTCGCTTCACTAGTTATTGTTTGAGTACCATTTTGGCCCGCCCGCCAAAACTAACTTCAACTCCTTATAACTTCTGAACAAATGATCGTAGAGAGCGTTATAATTTTGCATATTAATCAGCATGTTGCATGCTACAAGAATATATCGATTTCATTGGTTGCTGGTTGAGAACCATATTGGCCAGCCCGCGAAAATTAAATTGAACTGCTTATAACTCCTGAACAATTGATCGTAGAGAGCACAATTATTTGCATTTTAATGAAACATATTGAATGCTACAAGAATATATCGATTTCACTAGTTGTTGTTTGAGAACCATATTAAACCGCCCGCGAAAATCAACTTGAACTGCTTATAACTCCTGAACAATTGATCGTAGAGAACACAATTATTTGCATTTTAATGAAACATGTTGATTGCTACAAGAATATGTCGGTCTCACTAGTTTTTTTGAAAACCATTTTGGCCCGCCCGCGAGTATTAACTTGAACTTTTTATAACTTCTGAACAAATGATCGTAGTGAGCGTAATAATTTTGCATATTAATCAGCATATTGCATGCTCAAGAATATATCCATTTCACTAGTTGTTGGTTGAGAACCATGTTGGCCCGCCCTCGAAAATTAAATAGAACTGCTTATAACTTCTGAACAATTGATCTTAGAGAACACAATTATTTGCATTTCAATGAAACATGTTGTATACTACAAGAATATGTCGGTTTCACTAGTTATTGTTTGAGAACCTCTTTGTCCCGCCCGCCAAAACTAACTTCAAGTCCTTATAACTTCTGAACAAATGATCGTAGAGAGCTTAATAATTTTGCATATTAATCAGCATGTTGCATGCTATAAGAATATATCGATTTCATTAGTTGTTGGTTGAGAAGCATATTGGCCCGCCCGCGGAAATTAACTTGAACTGCTTATAACTCCTGAACAATTGATCGTAGCGAACACAATTATTTGCATTTTAATGAAACATGATGAATGCTTCAAGAATATGTCGGTTTCACTAGTTGTTGTTTGAGAACCATATTGGCCCGCCCGCGAATATTAAATTGAACTTCTTATAACTTCTGAACAAATGATCTTAGAGAGCGTAATAAATTTTCATATTAATCAGCATGTTGCATGCTACAAGAATATATCGATTTCACTAGTTGTTGGTTGAGAACCATATTGGCCCGCCCGCGAAAATTAATTTGAACTGCTTATAACTTCTGAACAAATAATCGTACAAAGCGTAATAATTTTGCATATTAATCAGCATATTGCATGCTACAAGAATATATCGATTTCACTAGTTGTTGGTTGAGAACCATATTGGCCCGCCCGCGAAAATCAATTTGAACTGCTTATAACTTCTGAACAATTGATCGTAGAGAACACAATTATTTGCATTTTAATGAAAGATGTTGAATGCTATAAGAATATGTCGGTTTCACTAGTTGTTATTTGAGAACAGTATTGGCCCGTCCGCGAGTATTAATTTGAACTGCTTATAACTTCTGAACAATTGATCGTAGAGCACACAATTATTTGCATTTTAATGAAACATTTTGAATGCTACACAATATGTCGGTTTCACTAGTTGTTTTTAGAAAACAATTTTGGCCCACCCGCCAAAACTAATTTCAACTCCTTATAACTTCTGAACAAATGATCGTAGAGAGCGTTATAATTTTGCATATTAATCAGCATGTTGCATGCTACAAGAATATATCGATTTCATTGGTTGCTGGTTGAGAAGCTAATTGGCCAGCCCGCGAAAATTAAATTGAACTGCTTATAACTTCTGAACAATTGATCGTAGCGAACACAATTATTTGCATTTTAATGAAACATGTTGAATGCTTCAAGAATATGTCGGTTTCACTAGTTGTTGTTTGAGAACCATATTGGTCCGCCAGCGGGTATTAAATTGAAATGCTTATAACTTCTGAACAAATGATCTTAGTGAGCGTAATAAATTTGCATATTAATCAGCATGTTGCATGCTACAAGAATATATCGATTTCACTAGTTGTTGTTTGAGAAATATATTGGCCTGCCTGCGAAAATTAACTTGAACTGCTTATAACTTCTGAACAATTGATCGTAGAGCACACAATTATTTGCATTTCAATCAAACATGTTGTATGCTACAAGAATATGTCGGTTTCACTAGTTATTGTTTGAGAACCATTTTGGCCCGCCCGCCAAAACTAACTTCAACTCCTTATAAATTCTGAACAAATGATCGTAGAGAGCGTAATAATTTTGCATATTAATCAGCATGTTGCATGCTACAAGAATATATCGATTTCACTAGTTGTTGGTTGAGAACCATATTGGCCCGCCCGCGAAAATCAATTTGAACTGCTTATAACTTCTGAACAATTGATCGTAGAGAACACAATTATTTGCATTTTAATGAAAGATGTTGAATGCTACAAGAATATGTCGGTTTCACTAGTTGTTATTTGAGAACAGTATTGGCCCGTCCGCGATTATTAATTTGAACTGCTTATAACTTCTGAACAAATGATCGTAGAGAGCGTAAAAAATTTGCATATTAATCAGCATGTTGCATGATACAACAATATATCGATTTCATTGGTTTTTGGTTGAGAACCATATTGGCCCGCCGGCGAAAATCAACTTGAACTGCTTATAACGCCTGAACAATTGAGACCACAATTAATAGCATTTTTATCAAACATGTTGTATGCAACAAGAATATGTCGGTTTCACTAGTTGTTTTTAGAAAACCATATTGGCCCGCCCGCGAGTATTAACTTGAACTGTTTATAACTTCTGAACAAATTATCCTAGAGAGCGTAATAAATTTGCATATTAATCAGCATGTTGCATGCTACAAGATTATATCGATTTCACTAGTTGTTGGTTGAGAACCATATTGGCCCGCCCGCGAAAATCAATTTGAACTGCTTATAACTTCTGAACAATTGATCGTAGAGATCACAATTATTATCATTTTAATCTAACATGTAGTATGCTACAAGAATATGTCATTTACACTAGTTATTGTTTGAGAACCATATTGGCCCGCCCGCGAGTATTAAATTGAACTGCTTATAAATTCTGAACAAATGATCGTAGAAAGCTCGATTGTTTTGCATATTAATAAACATGTAGCTAGCTACAAGAATATATAGATTTCACTAGTTATTGTTTGAGTACCATGTTGGCCCACCCGCGAAAACTAATTCAACTGCTTACAATTTCTGAACAAATGATCGTAGAGAACCCAATTATTTGCATTTTAATGAAACATGTTGTATGCTACAAGTATATGTCGGTTTCACTAGTTGTTTTTAGAAAACCATATTGGCCCGCCCGCCAAAACTAATTTCAACTCCTGATAACTTCTGAACAATTGATCGTAGAAAGCGTAATAATTCTGCATATTAAACAGCATGTTGCATGCTACAAGAATATATTGATTTCATTAGTTTTTGGTTGAGAACCATATTGGCCCGACCGCGAAAATCAACTTGAACTGCTTATAACTCCTGAACAATTGATCGTAGAGCACACAATTATTTGCATTTTAATGAAACATGTTGAATGCTACAAGAATATGTCGGTTTCACTAGTTGTTTTTAGAAAACCATATTGGCCCGCCCGCGAGTATTAACTTGAACTCTTTATAACTTCTGAACAATTGATCGTAGAGAACACAATTATTTGCATTTCAATCAAACATGTTGTATGTTACAAGAATATGTCGCTTCACTAGTTATTGTTTGAGTACCATTTTGGCCCGCCCGCCAAAACTAACTTCAACTCCTTATAACTTCTGAACAAATGATCGTAGAGAGCGTTATAATTTTGCATATTAATCAGCATGTTGCATGCTACAAGAATATATCGATTTCATTGGTTGCTGGTTGAGAACCATATTGGCCAGCCCGCGAAAATTAAATTGAACTGCTTATAACTCCTGAACAATTGATCGTAGAGAGCACAATTATTTGCATTTTAATGAAACATATTGAATGCTACAAGAATATATCGATTTCACTAGTTGTTGTTTGAGAACCATATTAAACCGCCCGCGAAAATCAACTTGAACTGCTTATAACTCCTGAACAATTGATCGTAGAGAACACAATTATTTGCATTTTAATGAAACATGTTGATTGCTACAAGAATATGTCGGTCTCACTAGTTTTTTTGAAAACCATTTTGGCCCGCCCGCGAGAATTAACTTGAACTTTTTATAACTTCTGAACAAATGATCGTAGTGAGCGTAATAATTTTGCATATTAATCAGCATATTGCATGCTCAAGAATATATCCATTTCACTAGTTGTTGGTTGAGAACCATGTTGGCCCGCCCTCGAAAATTAAATAGAACTGCTTATAACTTCTGAACAATTGATCTTAGAGAACACAATTATTTGCATTTCAATGAAACATGTTGTATACTACAAGAATATGTCGGTTTCACTAGTTATTGTTTGAGAACCTCTTTGTCCCGCCCGCCAAAACTAACTTCAAGTCCTTATAACTTCTGAACAAATGATCGTAGAGAGCTTAATAATTTTGCATATTAATCAGCATGTTGCATGCTATAAGAATATATCGATTTCATTAGTTGTTGGTTGAGAAGCATATTGGCCCGCCCGCGGAAATTAACTTGAACTGCTTATAACTCCTGAACAATTGATCGTAGCGAACACAATTATTTGCATTTTAATGAAACATGATGAATGCTTCAAGAATATGTCGGTTTCACTAGTTGTTGTTTGAGAACCATATTGGCCCGCCCGCGAATATTAAATTGAACTTCTTATAACTTCTGAACAAATGATCTTAGAGAGCGTAATAAATTTGCATATTAATCAGCATGTTGCATGCTACAAGAATATATCGATTTCACTAGTTGTTGGTTGAGAACCATATTGGCCCGCCCGCGAAAATTAATTTGAACTGCTTATAACTTCTGAACAAATAATCGTACAAAGCGTAATAATTTTGCATATTAATCAGCATATTGCATGCTACAAGAATATATCGATTTCACTAGTTGTTGGTTGAGAACCATATTGGCCCGCCCGCGAAAATCAATTTGAACTGCTTATAACTTCTGAACAATTGATCGTAGAGAACACAATTATTTGCATTTTAATGAAAGATGTTGAATGCTATAAGAATATGTCGGTTTCACTAGTTGTTATTTGAGAACAGTATTGGCCCGTCCGCGAGTATTAATTTGAACTGCTTATAACTTCTGAACAATTGATCGTAGAGCACACAATTATTTGCATTTTAATGAAACATTTTGAATGCTACACAATATGTCGGTTTCACTAGTTGTTTTTAGAAAACAATTTTGGCCCACCCGCCAAAACTAATTTCAACTCCTTATAACTTCTGAACAAATGATCGTAGAGAGCGTTATAATTTTGCATATTAATCAGCATGTTGCATGCTACAAGAATATATCGATTTCATTGGTTGCTGGTTGAGAAGCTAATTGGCCAGCCCGCAAAAATTAAATTGAACTGCTTATAACTTCTGAACAATTGATCGTAGCGAACACAATTATTTGCATTTTAATGAAACATGTTGAATGCTTCAAGAATATGTCGGTTTCACTAGTTGTTGTTTGAGAACCATATTGGTCCGCCAGCGGGTATTAAATTGAAATGCTTATAACTTCTGAACAAATGATCTTAGTGAGCGTAATAAATTTGCATATTAATCAGCATGTTGCATGCTACAAGAATATATCGATTTCACTAGTTGTTGTTTGAGAAATATATTGGCCTGCCTGCGAAAATTAACTTGAACTGCTTATAACTTCTGAACAATTGATCGTAGAGCACACAATTATTTGCATTTCAATCAAACATGTTGTATGCTACAAGAATATGTCGGTTTCACTAGTTATTGTTTGAGAACCATTTTGGCCCGCCCGCCAAAACTAACTTCAACTCCTTATAAATTCTGAACAAATGATCGTAGAGAGCGTAATAATTTTGCATATTAATCAGCATGTTGCATGCTACAAGAATATATCGATTTCACTAGTTGTTGGTTGAGAACCATATTGGCCCGCCCGCGAAAATCAATTTGAACTGCTTATAACTTCTGAACAATTGATCGTAGAGAACACAATTATTTGCATTTTAATGAAAGATGTTGAATGCTACAAGAATATGTCGGTTTCACTAGTTGTTATTTGAGAACAGTATTGGCCCGTCCGCGATTATTAATTTGAACTGCTTATAACTTCTGAACAAATGATCGTAGAGAGCGTAAAAAATTTGCATATTAATCAGCATGTTGCATGATACAACAATATATCGATTTCATTGGTTTTTGGTTGAGAACCATATTGGCCCGCCGGCGAAAATCAACTTGAACTGCTTATAACGCCTGAACAATTGAGACCACAATTAATAGCATTTTTATCAAACATGTTGTATGCAACAAGAATATGTCGGTTTCACTAGTTGTTTTTAGAAAACCATATTGGCCCGCCCGCGAGTATTAACTTGAACTGTTTATAACTTCTGAACAAATTATCCTAGAGAGCGTAATAAATTTGCATATTAATCAGCATGTTGCATGCTACAAGATTATATCGATTTCACTAGTTGTTGGTTGAGAACCATATTGGCCCGCCCGCGAAAATCAATTTGAACTGCTTATAACTTCTGAACAATTGATCGTAGAGATCACAATTATTATCATTTTAATCTAACATGTAGTATGCTACAAGAATATGTCATTTACACTAGTTATTGTTTGAGAACCATATTGGCCCGCCCGCGAGTATTAAATTGAACTGCTTATAAATTCTGAACAAATGATCGTAGAAAGCTCGATTGTTTTGCATATTAATAAACATGTAGCTAGCTACAAGAATATATAGATTTCACTAGTTATTGTTTGAGTACCATGTTGGCCCACCCGCGAAAACTAATTCAACTGCTTACAATTTCTGAACAAATGATCGTAGAGAACCCAATTATTTGCATTTTAATGAAACATGTTGTATGCTACAAGTATATGTCGGTTTCACTAGTTATTGTTGGAGAACCATTTTGGCCCGCCCGCCAAAACTAACTTCAACTCCTTATAACTTCTGAACAAATGATCGTGGAGAACACAATTATTTGCATTTAAATCAAACATGTTGTATGTTACAAGTTATGTCGGTTTCACTAGTTATTGTTGGAGAACCATTTTGGCCCGCCCGCCAAAACTAACTTCAACTCCTTATAACTTCTGAACAAATGATCGTGGAGAGCGTAATAATTTTGCATATTAATCAGCATGTTTCATGCTACAAGAATATATCGATTTCATTAGTTGTTGGTTGAGAACCATATTGGCCCGCCCGCGAAAATTAACTTGAACTGCTAATAACTTCTGAACAATTGATCGTAGCGAACACAATTATTTGCATTTTAATGAAACATGTTGAATGCTTCAAGAATATGTCGGTTTCACTAGTTGTTGTTTGAGAACCATATTGGCCCGCCCGCGAGTATTAAATTGAACTGTTTATAACTTCTGAACAAATTATCATAGAGAGCGTAATATATTTGCATATTAATCAGCATGTTGCATGCTACAAGAATATATCGATTTCACAAGTTGTTGGTTGAGAACCATATTGGCCCACCCGCGAAAATCAACTTGAACTGCTTATAACTCCTGAAAAATTGGTCGTAGAAAACAATTATTTGCATTTTAATGAAACATGTTGAATGCTACAAAAATATGTCGGTTTCACTAGTTGTTTTTAGAAAACCATTTTGGCCCGCCCGCTAAAACTAACTTCAACTCAACTTCAACTCCTTATAACTTCTGAACATTTGATCGTAGAAAACGTAATAATTTTGCATATTAATAAGCATGCTGCATGCTACAAGAATATATCGATTTCACTAGTGGTTGTTGAGAACCATATTGGCCCGTAGTGAAAATCAACTTGAACTGCTTATAACTCCTGAACAATTGATCGTAGAGAACACAATTATTTGCATTTTAATTAAAGATGTTGAATGCTACAAGAATATGTCGGTTTCACTAGTTGTTTTTATAAAACCATTTTGGCCCGCCCGCCAAAACTAATTTCAACTCCTTATAACTTCTGAACAATTGATCGTAGAAAGCGTAATAATTCTGCATATTAAACAGCATGTTGCATGCTACAAGAATATATCGATTTCATTAGTTTTTGGTTGAGAACCATATTGGCCCGCCCGCGAAAATCAACTTGAACTGCTTATAACTCCTGAACAATTGATCGTAGAGCACACAATTATTTGCATTTTAATGAAACATGTTGAATGCTACAAGAATATGTCGGTTTCACTAGTTGTTTTTAGAAAACCATTTTGGCCTGCCCGCTAAATCTAACTTCAACTCAACTTCAACTCCTTATAACTTCTGAACATTTGATCGTAGAAAGCGTAATAATTTTGCATATTAATCAGCATGCTGCATGCTACAAGAATATATCGATTTCACTAGTTGTTGGTTGAGAACCATATTGGCCCGCCCGCGAAAATCAACTTGAACTGCTTATAACTCCTGAACAATTGATCGTAGAGAACACAATTATTTGCATTTTAATGAAAGATGTTGAATGCTACAAGAATATGTCGGTTTCACTAGTTGTTTTTAGAAAACCATTTTGGCCCGCCCGCCAAAACTAATTTCAACTCCTGATAACTTCTGAACAATTGATCGTAGAAAGCGTAATAATTCTGCATATTAAACAGCATGTTGCATGCTACAAGAATATATCGATTTCATTGGTTGCTGGTTGAGAACCATATTGGCCAGCCCGCGAAAATTAAATTGAACTGCTTATAACTTCTGAACAATTGATCGTAGCGAACACAATTATTTGCATTTTAATGAAACATGTTGAATGCTTCAAGAATATGTCGGTTTCACTAGTTGTTGTTTGAGAACCATATTGGTCCGCCAGCGGGTATTAAATTGAAATGCTTATAACTTCTGAACAAATGATCTTAGAGAGCGTAATAAATTTGCATATTAATCAGCATGTTGCATGCTACAAGAATATATCGATTTCACTAGTTGTTGTTTGAGAAATATATTGGCCTGCCCGCGAAAATTAACTTGAACTGCTTATAACTTCTGAACAATTGATCGTAGAGCACACAATTATTTGCATTTCAATCAAACATGTTGTATGCTACAAGAATATGTCGGTTTCACTAGTTATTGTTTGAGAACCATTTTGGCCCGCCCGCCAAAACTAACTTCAACTCCTTATAAATTCTGAACAAATGATCGTAGAGAGCGTAATAATTTTGCATATTAATCAGCATGTTGCATGCTACAAGAATATATCGATTTCACTAGTTGTTGGTTGAGAACCATATTGGCCCGCCCGCGAAAATCAATTTGAACTGCTTATAACTTCTGAACAATTGATCGTAGAGAACACAATTATTTGCATTTTAATGAAAGATGTTGAAAGCTACAAGAATATGTCGGTTTCACTAGTTGTTATTTGAGAACAGTATTGGCCCGTCCGCGAGTATTAATTTGAACTGCTTATAACTTCTGAACAAATGATCGTAGAGAGCGTAAAAAATTTGCATATTAATCAGCATGTTGCATGCTACAACAATATATCGATTTCATTGGTTTTTGGTTGAGAACCATATTGGCCCGCCCGCGAAAATCAACTTGAACTGCTTATAACTCCTGAACAATTGAGACCACAATTAATAGCATTTTAATCAAACATGTTGTATGCAACAAGAATATGTCGGTTTCACTAGTTGTTTTTAGAAAACCATATTGGCCCGCCCGCGAGTATTAACTTGAACTGTTTATAACTTCTGAACAAATGATCCTAGAGAGCGTAATAAATTTGCATATTAATCAGCATGTTGCATGCTACAAGAATATATCGATTTCACTAGTTGTTGGTTGAGAACCATATTGTCCCGCCCGCGAAAATCAATTTGAACTGCTTATAACTTCTGAACAATTGATCGTAGAGATCACAATTATTATCATTTTAATCTAACATGTAGTATGCTACAAGAATATGTCATTTACACTAGTTATTGTTTGAGAACCATATTGGCCCGCCCGCGAGTATTAAATTGAACTGCTTATAAGTTCTGAACAAATGATCGTAGAGAACCCAATTATTTGCATTTTAATGAAACATGTTGTATGCTACAAGTATATGTCGGTTTCACTAGTTATTGTTGGAGAACCATTTTGGCCCGCCCGCCAAAACTAACTTCAACTCCTTATAACTTCTGAACAAATGATCGTGTAGAACACAATTATTTGCATTTAAATCAAACATGTTGTATGTTACAAGTTATGTCGGTTTCACTAGTTATTGTTGGAGAACCATTTTGGCCCGCCCGCCAAAACTAACTTCAACTCCTTATAACTTCTGAACAAATGATCGTGGAGAGCGTAATAATTTTGCATATTAATCAGCATGATTCATGCTACAATAATATATCGATTTCATTAGTTGTTGGTTGAGAACCATATTGGCCCGCCCGCGAAAATCAACTTGAACTGCTTATAACTCCTGAACAATTGATCGTAGAGAACACAATTATTTGCATTTTAATAAAAGATGTTGAATGCTACAAGAATATGTCGGTTTCACTAGTTGTTATTTGAGAACAGTATTGGCCCGTCCGCGAGTAATTATTTGAACTGCTTATATCTTCTGAACAAATGATCGTAGAGAGCGTAAAAAATTTGCATATTAATCAGCATGTTGCATGCTACAAGAATATATCGATTTCACAAGTTGTTGGTTGAGAACCATATTGGCCCGCCCGCGAAAATCAACTTGAACTGCTTATAACTCCTGAACAATTGATCGTAGCGAACACAATTATTTGCATTTTAATGAAACATGTTGAATGCTTCAAGAATATGTCGGTTTCACTAGTTGTTGTTTGAGAACCATATTGGCCCGCCCGCGAGTATTAAATTGAACTGTTTATAACTTCTGAACAAATTATCATAGAGAGCGTAATATATTTGCATATTAATCAGCATGTTGCATGCTACAAGAATATATTGATTTCACAAGTTGTTGGTTGAGAACCATATTGGCCCGCCCGCGAAAATCAACTTGAACTGCTTATAACTCCTGAACAATTGATCGTAGAGAACACAATTATTTGCATTTTAATAAAAGATGTTGAATGCTACAAGAATATGTCGGTTTCACTAGTTGTTATTTGAGAACAGTATTGGCCCGTCCGCGAGTAATTATTTGAACTGCTTATATCTTCTGAACAAATGATCGTAGAGAGCGTAAAAAATTTGCATATTAATCAGCATGTTGCATGATACAAAAATATATCGATTTCATTGGTTTTTGGTTGAGAACCATATTGGCCCGCCCGCGAAAATCAACTTGAACTGCTTATAACTCCTGAACAATTGATCGTAGAGACCATAATTAATAGCATTTTAATCAAACATGTTGTATGCAACAAGAATATGTCGGTTTCACTAGTTGTTTTTAGAAAACGATATTGGCCCGCCCGCGAGTATTAACTTGAACTGTTTATAACTTCTGAACAAATGATCCTAGAGAGCGTAATAAATTTGCATATTAATCAGCATGTTGCATGCTACATGAATATATCGATTTCACTAGTTGTTGGTTGAGAACCATATTGGCCCGCCCGCTAAAATCAACTTGAACTGCTTATAACTTCTGAACAATTGATCGTAGAGATCACAATTATTATCATTTTAATTTAACATGTTATATGCTACAAGAATATGTCACTTTCACTAGTTATTGTTTGAGAACCATATTGGCCCGCCCGTGAGTATTAAATTGAACTGCTTATAAGTTCTGAACAAATGATCGTAGTGAGCGTAATAATTTTGCATATTAATCAGGATTTTGCATGCTACAAGAATATATCGATTTCACTAGTTGTTGGTTGAGAACCATATTGGTCCGCCCTCGAAAATTAACTTGAACTGCTTTAAACTTCTGAACAATTGATCGTAGTGAACACAATTATTTTCTTTTAAATCAAACATGTTGTATGCTACAAGTTATGTCGGTTTCACTAGTTATTGTTTGAGAACCATTTTGGCCCGCCCGCCAAAACTAACTTCAACTCCTTATAACTTCTGAACAAATGATCGTGGAGAGCGTAATAATTTTGCATATTAATCAGCATGATTCATGCTACAAGAATATATCGATTTCATTAGTTGTTGGTTGAGAACCATATTGGCCCGCCCGCGAAAATTAACTTGAACTGCTAATAACTTCTGAACAATTGATCGTAGCGAACACAATTATTTGCATTTTAATGAAACATGTTGAATGCTTCAAGAATATGTCGGTTTCACTAGTTGTTGTTTGAGAACCATATTGGCCCGCCCGCGAGTATTAAATTGAACTGTTTATAACTTCTGAACAAATTATCATAGAGAGCGTAATAAATTTGCATACTAATCAGCATGTTGCATGCTACAAGAATATATCGATTTCACAAGTTGTTGGTTGAGATCCATATTGGCCCGCCCGCGAAAATCAACTTGAACTGCTTATAACTCCTGAACAATTGATAGTAGAAAACAATTATTTGCATTTTAATGAAACATGTTGAATGCTACAAAATTATGTCCGTTTCACTAGTTGTTTTTAGAAAACCATTTTGGCGCGCCCGCTAAAACTAACTTCAACTCCTTATTACTTCTGAACAATTGATCGTAGAAAGCGTAATAATTTTGCATATTAATCAGCATGCTGCATGCTACAAGAATATATCGATTTCACTAGTTGTTGGTTGAGAACCATATTGGCCCGCCCGCGAAAATCAACTTGAACTGCTTATAACTCCTGAACAATTAATCATAGAGATCACAATTATTTGCATTTTATTGAAACATGTTGAATGCTACAAGAATATGTCGGTTTCACTAGTTGTTTTTAGAAAACCATATTGGCCCGTCCGAGAGTATTAACTTGAACTGTTTATAACTTCTGAACAAATGATCCTAGAGAGCGTAATAAATTTGCATATTAATCAGCATGTTGCATGCTACAAGAATATATCGATTTCACTAGTTGTTGGTTGAGAACCATATTGTCCCGCCCGCGAAAATCAATTTGAACTGCTTATAACTTCTGAACAATTGATCGTAGAGATCACAATTATTATCATTTTAATCTAACATGTAGTATGCTACAAGAATATGTCATTTACACTAGTTATTGTTTGAGAACCATATTGGCCCGCCCGCGAGTATTAAATTGAACTGCTTATAAGTTCTGAACAAATGATCGTAGAGAACCCAATTATTTGCATTTTAATGAAACATGTTGTATGCTACAAGTATATGTCGGTTTCACTAGTTATTGTTGGAGAACCATTTTGGCCCGCCCGCCAAAACTAACTTCAACTCCTTATAACTTCTGAACAAATGATCGTGTAGAACACAATTATTTGCATTTAAATCAAACATGTTGTATGTTACAAGTTATGTCGGTTTCACTAGTTATTGTTGGAGAACCATTTTGGCCCGCCCGCCAAAACTAACTTCAACTCCTTATAACTTCTGAACAAATGATCGTGGAGAGCGTAATAATTTTGCATATTAATCAGCATGATTCATGCTACAATAATATATCGATTTCATTAGTTGTTGGTTGAGAACCATATTGGCCCGCCCGCGAAAATCAACTTGAACTGCTTATAACTCCTGAACAATTGATCGTAGAGAACACAATTATTTGCATTTTAATAAAAGATGTTGAATGCTACAAGAATATGTCGGTTTCACTAGTTGTTATTTGAGAACAGTATTGGCCCGTCCGCGAGTAATTATTTGAACTGCTTATATCTTCTGAACAAATGATCGTAGAGAGCGTAAAAAATTTGCATATTAATCAGCATGTTGCATGCTACAAGAATATATCGATTTCACAAGTTGTTGGTTGAGAACCATATTGGCCCGCCCGCGAAAATCAACTTGAACTGCTTATAACTCCTGAACAATTGATCGTAGCGAACACAATTATTTGCATTTTAATGAAACATGTTGAATGCTTCAAGAATATGTCGGTTTCACTAGTTGTTGTTTGAGAACCATATTGGCCCGCCCGCGAGTATTAAATTGAACTGTTTATAACTTCTGAACAAATTATCATAGAGAGCGTAATATATTTGCATATTAATCAGCATGTTGCATGCTACAAGAATATATCGATTTCACAAGTTGTTGGTTGAGAACCATATTGGCCCGCCCGCGAAAATCAACTTGAACTGCTTATAACTCCTGAACAATTGATCGTAGAGAACACAATTATTTGCATTTTAATAAAAGATGTTGAATGCTACAAGAATATGTCGGTTTCACTAGTTGTTATTTGAGAACAGTATTGGCCCGTCCGCGAGTAATTATTTGAACTGCTTATATCTTCTGAACAAATGATCGTAGAGAGCGTAAAAAATTTGCATATTAATCAGCATGTTGCATGATACAAAAATATATCGATTTCATTGGTTTTTGGTTGAGAACCATATTGGCCCGCCCGCGAAAATCAACTTGAACTGCTTATAACTCCTGAACAATTGATCGTAGAGACCATAATTAATAGCATTTTAATCAAACATGTTGTATGCAACAAGAATATGTCGGTTTCACTAGTTGTTTTTAGAAAACGATATTGGCCCGCCCGCGAGTATTAACTTGAACTGTTTATAACTTCTGAACAAATGATCCTAGAGAGCGTAATAAATTTGCATATTAATCAGCATGTTGCATGCTACATTAATATATCGATTTCACTAGTTGTTGGTTGAGAACCATATTGGCCCGCCCGCTAAAATCAACTTGAACTGCTTATAACTTCTGAACAATTGATCGTAGAGATCACAATTATTATCATTTTAATTTAACATGTTATATGCTACAAGAATATGTCACTTTCACTAGTTATTGTTTGAGAACCATATTGGCCCGCCCGTGAGTATTAAATTGAACTGCTTATAAGTTCTGAACAAATGATCGTAGAAAGCTCGATTGTTTTGCATATTAATAAACATGTAGCTAGCTACAAGAATATATAGATTTCACTAGTTATTGTTTGAGAACCATGTTGGCCCACCCGCGAAAACTAATTCAACTGCTTACAAATTCTGAACAAATGATCGTAGAGAACCCAAATATTTGCATTTTAATGAAACATGTTGTATGCTACAAGTATTTGTCGGTTTCACTATTTGTTTTTTTAGAACCATATTGGCCCGCCCGCGAGTATTGACTTGTTCTGCTTATAACGTCTGAAAAAATGATCGTAGTGAGCGTAATAATTTTGCATATTAATCAGGATTTTGCATGCTACAAGAATATATCGATTTCACTAGTTGTTGGTTGAGAACCATATTGGTCCGCCCTCGAAAATTAACTTGAACTGCTTTAAACTTCTGAACAATTGATCGTAGTGAACACAATTATTTTCTTTTAAATCAAACATGTTGTATGCTACAAGTTATGTCGGTTTCACTAGTTATTGTTTGAGAACCATTTTGGCCCGCCCGCCAAAACTAACTTCAACTCCTTATAACTTCTGAACAAATGATCGTGGAGAGCGTAATAATTTTGCATATTAATCAGCATGATTCATGCTACAAGAATATATCGATTTCATTAGTTGTTGGTTGAGAACCATATTGGCCCGCCCGCGAAAATTAACTTGAACTGCTAATAACTTCTGAACAATTGATCGTAGCGAACACAATTATTTGCATTTTAATGAAACATGTTGAATGCTTCAAGAATATGTCGGTTTCACTAGTTGTTGTTTGAGAACCATATTGGCCCGCCCGCGAGTATTAAATTGAACTGTTTATAACTTCTGAACAAATTATCATAGAGAGCGTAATAAATTTGCATACTAATCAGCATGTTGCATGCTACAAGAATATATCGATTTCACAAGTTGTTGGTTGAGATCCATATTGGCCCGCCCGCGAAAATCAACTTGAACTGCTTATAACTCCTGAACAATTGATAGTAGAAAACAATTATTTGCATTTTAATGAAACATGTTGAATGCTACAAAATTATGTCCGTTTCACTAGTTGTTTTTAGAAAACCATTTTGGCGCGCCCGCTAAAACTAACTTCAACTCCTTATTACTTCTGAACAATTGATCGTAGAAAGCGTAATAATTTTGCATATTAATCAGCATGCTGCATGCTACAAGAATATATCGATTTCACTAGTTGTTGGTTGAGAACCATATTGGACCGCCCGCGAAAATCATCTTGAACTGCTTATAACTCCTGAACAATTAATCATAGAGATCACAATTATTTGCATTTTATTGAAACATGTTGAATGCTACAAGAATATGTCGGTTTCACTAGTTGTTTTTAGAAAACCATATTGGCCCGTCCGAGAGTATTAACTTGAACTGTTTATAACTTCTGAACAAATGATCCTAGAGAGCGTAATAAATTTGCATATTAATCAGCATGTTGCATGCTACAAGAATATATCGATTTCACTAGTTGGTGGAGAACCATATTGACCCGCCCCTGAAAATCAACTTGAACTGCTTATAACTCCTGAACAATTGATCGTAGAGAACACAATTATTTGCATTTTAATGAAACATGTTGAATGCTACAAGAATATGTCGGTTTCACTAGTTGTTTTTAGAAAACCATATTGGCCCCCCCACGAGTATTAACTTGAACTGTTTATAACTTCTGAACAATTGATCGTAGAGAACACAATTATTTGCATTTCAATCAAACATGTTGTATGCTACAAGAATATGTCGCTTTCACTAGTTATTGTTTGAAAACCATTTTGGCCCGCCCGCCAAAACTAACTTCAACTCCTTATAACTTCTGAACAAATGATCGTAGAGAGCGTTATAATTTTGCATATTAATCAGCATGTTGCATGCTACAAGAATATATCGATTTCATTGGTTGCTGGTTGAGAACGATATTGGCCAGCCCGCGAAAATTAAATTGAACTGCTTATAACTTCTGAACAATTGATCGTAGCGAACAAAATTATTTGCATTTTAATGAAACATGTTGAATGCTTCAAGAATATGTCGGTTTCACTAGTTGTTGTTTGAGAACCATATTGGTCCGCCAGCGGGTATTAAATTGAAATGCTTATAACTTCTGAACAAATGAACTTAGAGAGCGTAATAAATTTGCATATTAATCAGCATGTTGCATGCTACAAGAATATATCGATTTCACTAGTTGTTGTTTGAGAAATATATTGGCCTGCCTGCGAAAATTAACTTGAACTGCTTATAACTTCTGAACAATTGATCGTAGAGCACACAATTATTTGCATTTCAATCAAACATGTTGTATGCTACAAGAATATGTCGGTTTCAATAGTTATTGTTTGAGAACCATTTTGGCCCGCCCGCCAAAACTAACTTCAACTCCTTATAAATTCTGAACAAATGATCGTAGAGAGCGTAATAATTTTGCATATTAATCAGCATGTTGCATGCTAAAAGAATATATCGATTTCACTATTTGTTGGTTGAGAACCATATTGGCCCGCCCGCGAAAATCAATTTGAACTGCTTATAACTTCTGAACAATTGATCGTAGAGAACACAATTATTTGCATTTTAACGAAAGATGTTGAATGCTACAAGAATATGTCGGTTTCACTAGTTGTTATTTGAGAACAGTATTGGCCCGTCCGCGATTATTAATTTGAACTGCTTATAACTTCTGAACAAATGATCGTAGAGAGCGTAAAAAATTTGCATATTAATCAGCATGTTGCATGATACGACAATATATCGATTTCATTGGTTTTTGGTTGAGAACCATATTGGCCCGCCGGCAAAAATCAACTTGAACTGCTTATAACTCCTGAACAATTGAGACCACAATTAATAGCATTTTAATCAAACATTTTGTATGCAACAAGAATATGTCGGTTTCACTAGTTGTTTTAGAAAACCATATTGGCCCGCCCGCGAGTATTAACTTGAACTGTTTATAACTTCTGAACAAATTATCCTAGAGAGCGTAATAAATTTGCATATTAATCAGCATGTTGCATGCTACAAGAATATATCGATTTCACTAGTTGTTGGTTGAGAACCATATTGGCCCGCCCGCGAAAATCAATTTGAACTGCTTATAACTTCTGAACAATTGATCGTAGAGATCACAATTATTATCATTTTAATCTAACATGTAGTATGCTACAAGAATATGTCATTTACACTAGTTATTGTTTGAGAACCATATTGGCCCGCCCGCGAGTATTAAATTGAACTGCTTATAAGTTCTGAACAAATGATCGTAGAAAGCTCGATTGTTTTGCATATTAATAAACATGTAGCTAGCTACAAGAATATATAGATTTCACTAGTTATTGTTTGAGAACCATGTTGGCCCACCCGCGAAAACTAATTCAACTGCTTACAATTTCTGAACAAATGATCGTAGAGAACCCAATTATTTGCATTTTAATGAAACATGTTGTATGCTACAAGTATATGTCGGTTTCACTAGTTATTGTTGGAGAACCATTTTAGCCCGCCCGCCAAAACTAACTTCAACTCCTTATAACTTCTGAACAAATGATCGTGGAGAACACAATTATTTGCATTTAAATCAAACATGTTGTATGTTACAAGTTATGTCGGTTTCACTAGTTATTGTTGGAGAACCATTTTGGCCCGCCCGCCAAAACTAACTTCAACTCTTTATAACTTCTGAACAAATGATCGTGGAGAGCGTAATAATTTACATATTAATCAGCATGTTTCATGCTACAAGAATATATCGATTTCATTAGTTGTTGGTTGAGAACCATATTGGCCCGCCCGCGAAAATTAACTTGAACTGCTAATAACTTCTGAACAATTGATCGTAGCGAACACAATTATTTGCATTTTAATGAAACATGTTGAATGCTTCAAGAATATGTCGGTTTCACTAGTTGTTGTTTGAGAAACATATTGGCCCGCCCGCGAGTATTAAATTGAACTGTTTATAACTTCTGAACAAATTATCATAGAGAGCGTAATATATTTGCATATTAATCAGCATGTTGCATGCTACAAGAATATATCGATTTCACAAGTTGTTGGTTGAGAACCATATTGGCCCGCCCGCGAAAATCAACTTGAACTGCTTATAACTCCTGAACAATTGATTGTAGAAAACAATTATTTGCATTTTAATGAAACATGTTGAATGCTACAAAAATATGTCGGTTTCACTAGTTGTTTTTAGAAAACCATTTTGGCCCGCCCGCTAAAACTAACTTCAACTCAACTTCAACTCCTTATAACTTCTGAACATTTGATCGTAGAAAACGTAATAATTTTGCATACTAATCAGCATGCTGCATGCTACAAGAATATATCGATTTCACTAGTTGTTGGTTGAGAACCATATTGGCCCGTAGTGAAAATCAACTTGAACTGCTTATAACTCCTGAACAATTGATCGTAGAGAACACAATTATTTGCATTTTAATTAAAGATGTTGAATGTTACAAGAATATGTCGGTTTCACTAGTTGTTTTTATAAAACCATTTTGGCCCGCCCGCCAAAACTAATTTCAACTCCTTATAACTTCTGAACAATTGATCGTAGAAAGCGTAATAATTCTGCATATTAAACAGCATGTTGCATGCTACAAGAATATATCGATTTCATTAGTTTTTGGTTGAGAACCATATTGGCCCGCCCGCGAAAATCAACTTGAACTGCTTATAACTCCTGAACAATTGATCGTAGAGCACACAATTATTTGCATTTTAATGAAACATGTTGAATGCTACAAGAATATGTCGGTTTCACTAGTTGTTTTTAGAAAACCATTTTGGTCTGCCCGCTAAATCTAACTTCAACTCAACTTCAACTCCTTATAACTTCTGAACATTTGATCGTAGAAAGCGTAATAATTTAGCATATTAATCAGCATGCTGCATGCTACAAGAATATATCGATTTCACTAGTTGTTGGTTGAGAACCATATTGGCCCGCCCGCGAAAATCAACTTGAACTGCTTATAACTCCTGAACAATTGATCGTAGAGAACACAATTATTTGCATTTTAATGAAAGATGTTGAATGCTACAAGAATATGTCGGTTTCACTAGTTGTTTTTAGAAAACCATTTTGGCCCGCCCGCCAAAACTAATTTCAACTCCTGATAACTTCTGAACAATTGATCGTAGAAAGCGTAATAATTCTGCATATTAAACAGCATGTTGCATGCTACAAGAATATATTGATTTCATTAGTTTTTGGTTGAGAACCATATTGGCCCGACCGCGAAAATCAACTTGAACTGCTTATAACTCCTGAACAATTGATCGTAGAGCACACAATTATTTGCATTTTAATGAAACATGTTGAATGCTACAAGAATATGTCGGTTTCACTAGTTGTTTTTAGAAAACCATATTGGCCCGCCCGCGAGTATTAACTTGAACTCTTTATAACTTCTGAACAATTGATCGTAGAGAACACAATTATTTGCATTTCAATCAAACATGTTGTATGCTACAAGAATATGTCGCTTCACTAGTTATTGTTTGAGTACCATTTTGGCCCGCCCGCCAAAACTAACTTCAACTCCTTATAACTTCTGAACAAATGATCGTAGAGAGCGTTATAATTTTGCATATTAATCAGCATGTTGCATGCTACAAGAATATATCGATTTCATTGGTTGCTGGTTGAGAACCATATTGGCCAGCCCGCGAAAATTAAATTGAACTGCTTATAACTCCTGAACAATTGATCGTAGAGAGCACAATTATTTGCATTTTAATGAAACATATTGAATGCTACAAGAATATATCGATTTCACTAGTTGTTGTTTGAGAACCATATTAAACCGCCCGCGAAAATCAACTTGAACTGCTTATAACTCCTGAACAATTGATCGTAGAGAACACAATTATTTGCATTTTAATGAAACATGTTGATTGCTACAAGAATATGTCGGTCTCACTAGTTTTTTTGAAAACCATTTTGGCCCGCCCGCGAGTATTAACTTGAACTTTTTATAACTTCTGAACAAATGATCGTAGTGAGCGTAATAATTTTGCATATTAATCAGCATATTGCATGCTACAAGAATATATCCATTTCACTAGTTGTTGGTTGAGAACCATGTTGGCCCGCCCTCGAAAATTAAATAGAACTGCTTATAACTTCTGAACAATTGATCTTAGAGAACACAATTATTTGCATTTCAATGAAACATGTTGTATACTACAAGAATATGTCGGTTTCACTAGTTATTGTTTGAGAACCTCTTTGTCCCGCCCGCCAAAACTAACTTCAAGTCCTTATAACTTCTGAACAAATGATCGTAGAGAGCTTAATAATTTTGCATATTAATCAGCATGTTGCATGCTATAAGAATATATCGATTTCATTAGTTGTTGGTTGAGAAGCATATTGGCCCGCCCGCGGAAATTAACTTGAACTGCTTATAACTCCTGAACAATTGATCGTAGCGAACACAATTATTTGCATTTTAATGAAACATGATGAATGCTTCAAGAATATGTCGGTTTCACTAGTTGTTGTTTGAGAACCATATTGGCCCGCCCGCGAATATTAAATTGAACTTCTTATAACTTCTGAACAAATGATCTTAGAGAGCGTAATAAATTTTCATATTAATCAGCATGTTGCATGCTACAAGAATATATCGATTTCACTAGTTGTTGGTTGAGAACCATATTGGCCCGCCCGCGAAAATTAATTTGAACTGCTTATAACTTCTGAACAAATAATCGTACAAAGCGTAATAATTTTGCATATTAATCAGCATGTTGCATGCTACAAGAATATATCGATTTCACTAGTTGTTGGTTGAGAACCATATTGGCCCGCCCGCGAAAATCAATTTGAACTGCTTATAACTTCTGAACAATTGATCGTAGAGAACACAATTATTTGCATTTTAATGAAAGATGTTGAATGCTATAAGAATATGTCGGTTTCACTAGTTGTTATTTGAGAACAGTATTGGCCCGTCCGCGAGTATTAATTTGAACTGCTTATAACTTCTGAACAATTGATCGTAGAGCACACAATTATTTGCATTTTAATGAAACATTTTGAATGCTACACAATATGTCGGTTTCACTAGTTGTTTTTAGAAAACAATTTTGGCCCACCCGCCAAAACTAATTTCAACTCCTTATAACTTCTGAACAAATGATCGTAGAGAGCGTTATAATTTTGCATATTAATCAGCATGTTGCATGCTACAAGAATATATCGATTTCATTGGTTGCTGGTTGAGAAGCTAATTGGCCAGCCCGCGAAAATTAAATTGAACTGCTTATAACTTCTGAACAATTGATCGTAGCGAACACAATTATTTGCATTTTAATGAAACATGTTGAATGCTTCAAGAATATGTCGGTTTCACTAGTTGTTGTTTGAGAACCATATTGGTCCGCCAGCGGGTATTAAATTGAAATGCTTATAACTTCTGAACAAATGATCTTAGTGAGCGTAATAAATTTGCATATTAATCAGCATGTTGCATGCTACAAGAATATATCGATTTCACTAGTTGTTGTTTGAGAAATATATTGGCCTGCCTGCGAAAATTAACTTGAACTGCTTATAACTTCTGAACAATTGATCGTAGAGCACACAATTATTTGCATTTCAATCAAACATGTTGTATGCTACAAGAATATGTCGGTTTCACTAGTTATTGTTTGAGAACCATTTTGGCCCGCCCGCCAAAGCTAACTTCAACTCCTTATAAATTCTGAACAAATGATCGTAGAGAGCGTAATACTTTTGCATATTAATCAGCATGTTGCATGCTACAAGAATATATCGATTTCACTAGTTGTTGGTTGAGAACCATATTGGCCCGCCCGCGAAAATCAATTTGAACTGCTTATAACTTCTGAACAATTGATCGTAGAGAACACAATTATTTGCATTTTAATGAAAGATGTTGAATGCTACAAGAATATGTCGGTTTCACTAGTTGTTATTTGAGAACAGTATTGGCCCGTCCGCGATTATTAATTTGAACTGCTTATAACTTCTGAACAAATGATCGTAGAGAGCGTAAAAAATTTGCATATTAATCAGCATGTTGCATGATACAACAATATATCGATTTCATTGGTTTTTGGTTGAGAACCATATTGGCCCGCCGGCGAAAATCAACTTGAACTGCTTATAACGCCTGAACAATTGAGACCACAATTAATAGCATTTTTATCAAACATGTTGTATGCAACAAGAATATGTCGGTTTCACTAGTTGTTTTTAGAAAACCATATTGGCCCGCCCGCGAGTATTAACTTGAACTGTTTATAACTTCTGAACAAATTATCCTAGAGAGCGTAATAAATTTGCATATTAATCAGCATGTTGCATGCTACAAGATTATATCGATTTCACTAGTTGTTGGTTGAGAACCATATTGGCCCGCCCGCGAAAATCAATTTGAACTGCTTATAACTTCTGAACAATTGATCGTAGAGATCACAATTATTATCATTTTAATCTAACATGTAGTATGCTACAAGAATATGTCATTTACACTAGTTATTGTTTGAGAACCATATTGGCCCGCCCGCGAGTATTAAATTGAACTGCTTATAAATTCTGAACAAATGATCGTAGAAAGCTCGATTGTTTTGCATATTAATAAACATGTAGCTAGCTACAAGAATATATAGATTTCACTAGTTATTGTTTGAGTACCATGTTGGCCCACCCGCGAAAACTAATTCAACTGCTTACAATTTCTGAACAAATGATCGTAGAGAACCCAATTATTTGCATTTTAATGAAACATGTTGTATGCTACAAGTATATGTCGGTTTCACTAGTTATTGTTGGAGAACCATTTTGGCCCGCCCGCCAAAACTAACTTCAACTCCTTATAACTTCTGAACAAATGATCGTGGAGAACACAATTATTTGCATTTAAATCAAACATGTTGTATGTTACAAGTTATGTCGGTTTCACTAGTTATTGTTGGAGAACCATTTTGGCCCGCCCGCCAAAACTAACTTCAACTCCTTATAACTTCTGAACAAATGATCGTGGAGAGCGTAATAATTTTGCATATTAATCAGCATGTTTCATGCTACAAGAATATATCGATTTCATTAGTTGTTGGTTGAGAACCATATTGGCCCGCCCGCGAAAATTAACTTGAACTGCTAATAACTTCTGAACAATTGATCGTAGCGAACACAATTATTTGCATTTTAATGAAACATGTTGAATGCTTCAAGAATATGTCGGTTTCACTAGTTGTTGTTTGAGAACCATATTGGCCCGCCCGCGAGTATTAAATTGAACTGTTTATAACTTCTGAACAAATTATCATAGAGAGCGTAATATATTTGCATATTAATCAGCATGTTGCATGCTACAAGAATATATCGATTTCACAAGTTGTTGGTTGAGAACCATATTGGCCCGCCCGCGAAAATCAACTTGAACTGCTTATAACTCCTGAAAAATTGGTCGTAGAAAACAATTATTTGCATTTTAATGAAACATGTTGAATGCTACAAAAATATGTCGGTTTCACTAGTTGTTTTTAGAAAACCATTTTGGCCCGCCCGCTAAAACTAACTTCAACTCAACTTCAACTCCTTATAACTTCTGAACATTTGATCGTAGAAAACGTAATAATTTTGCATATTAATAAACATGCTGCATGCTACAAGAATATATCGATTTCACTAGTTGTTGGTTGAGAACCATATTGGCCCGTAGTGAAAATCAACTTGAACTGCTTATAACTCCTGAACAATTGATCGTAGAGAACACAATTATTTGCATTTTAATTAAAGATGTTGAATGCTACAAGAATATGTCGGTTTCACTAGTTGTTTTTATAAAACCATTTTGGCCCGCCCGCCAAAACTAATTTCAACTCCTTATAACTTCTGAACAATTGATCGTAGAAAGCGTAATAATTCTGCATATTAAACAGCATGTTGCATGCTACAAGAATATATCGATTTCATTAGTTTTTGGTTGAGAACCATATTGGCCCGCCCGCGAAAATCAACTTGAACTGCTTATAACTCCTGAACAATTGATCGTAGAGCACACAATTATTTGCATTTTAATGAAACATGTTGAATGCTACAAGAATATGTCGGTTTCACTAGTTGTTTTTAGAAAACCATTTTGGCCTGCCCGCTAAATCTAACTTCAACTCAACTTCAACTCCTTATAACTTCTGAACATTTGATCGTAGAAAGCGTAATAATTTTGCATATTAATCAGCATGCTGCATGCTACAAGAATATATCGATTTCACTAGTTGTTGGTTGAGAACCATATTGGCCCGCCCGCGAAAATCAACTTGAACTGCTTATAACTCCTGAACAATTGATCGTAGAGAACACAATTATTTGCATTTTAATGAAAGATGTTGAATGCTACAAGAATATGTCGGTTTCACTAGTTGTTTTTAGAAAACCATTTTGGCCCGCCCGCCAAAACTAATTTCAACTCCTTATAACTTCTGAACAATTGATCGTAGAAAGCGTAATAATTCTGCATATTAAACAGCATGTTGCATGCTACAAGAATATATCGATTTCATTAGTTTTTGGTTGAGAACCATATTGGCCCGACCGCGAAAATCAACTTGAACTGCTTATAACTCCTGAAAAATTGATCGTAGAGCACACAATTATTTGCATTTTAATGAAACATGTTGAATGCTACAAGAATATGTCGGTTTCACTAGTTGTTTTTAGAAAACCATATTGGCCCGCCCGCGAGTATTAACTTGAACTCTTTATAACTTCTGAACAATTGATCGTAGAGAACACAATTATTTGCATTTCAATCAAACATGTTGTATGCTACAAGAATATGTCGCTTCACTAGTTATTGTTTGAGTACCATTTTGGCCCGCCCGCCAAAACTAACTTCAACTCCTTATAACTTCTGAACAAATGATCGTAGAGAGCGTTATAATTTTGCATATTAATCAGCATGTTGCATGCTACAAGAATATATCGATTTCATTGGTTGCTGGTTGAGAACCATATTGGCCAGCCCGCGAAAATTAAATTGAACTGCTTATAACTCCTGAACAATTGATCGTAGAGAGCACAATTATTTGCATTTTAATGAAACATATTGAATGCTACAAGAATATATCGATTTCACTAGTTGTTGTTTGAGAACCATATTAACCCGCCCGCGAAAATCAACTTGAACTGCTTATAACTCCTGAACAATTGATCGTAGAGAACACAATTATTTGCATTTTAATGAAACATGTTGATTGCTACAAGAATATGTCGGTCTCACTAGTTTTTTTGAAAACCATTTTGGCCCGCCCGCGAGTATTAACTTGAACTGTTTATAACTTCTGAACAAATGATCGTAGTGAGCGTAATAATTTTGCATATTAATCAGCATATTGCATGCTACAAGAATATATCCATTTCACTAGTTGTTGGTTGAGAACCATGTTGGCCCGCCCTCGAAAATTAAATAGAACTGCTTATAACTTCTGAACAATTGATCTTAGAGAACACAATTATTTGCATTTCAATGAAACATGTTGTATACTACAAGAATATGTCGGTTTCACTAGTTATTGTTTGAGAACCTCTTTGTCCCGCCCGCCAAAACTAACTTCAAATCCTTATAACTTCTGAACAAATGATCGTAGAGAGCTTAATAATTTTGCATATTAATCAGCATGTTGCATGCTACAAGAATATATCGATTTCATTAGTTTTGGTTGAGAAGCATATTGGCCCGCCCGCGGAAATTAACTTGAACTGCTTATAACTTCTGAACAATTGATCGTAGCGAACACAATTATTTGCATTTTAATGAAACATGATGAATGCTTCAAGAATATGTCGGTTTCACTAGTTGTTGTTTGAGAACCATATTGGCCCGCCCGCGAATATTAAATTGAACTTCTTATAACTTCTGAACAAATGATCTTAGAGAGCGTAATAAATTTGCATATTAATCAGCATGTTGCATGCTACAAGAATATATCGATTTCACTAGTTGTTGGTTGAGAACCATATTGGCCCGCCCGCGAAAATTAATTTGAACTGCTTATAACTTCTGAACAAATAATCGTAGAAAGCGTAATAATTTTGCATATTAAACAGCATGTTGCATGCTACAAGAATATATCGATTTCACTAGTTGTTGGTTGAGAACCATATTGGCCCGTAGTGAAAATCAACTTGAACTGCTTATAACTCCTGAACAATTGATCGTAGAGAACACAATTATTTGCATTTTAATTAAAGATGTTGAATGCTACAAGAATATGTCGGTTTCACTAGTTGTTTTTATAAAACCATTTTGGCCCGCCCGCCAAAACTAATTTCAACTCCTTATAACTTCTGAACAATTGATCGTAGAAAGCGTAATAATTCTGCATATTAAACAGCATGTTGCATGCTACAAGAATATATCGATTTCATTAGTTTTTGGTTGAGAACCATATTGGCCCGCCCGCGAAAATCAACTTGAACTGCTTATAACTCCTGAACAATTGATCGTAGAGCACACAATTATTTGCATTTTAATGAAACATGTTGAATGCTACAAGAATATGTCGGTTTCACTAGTTGTTTTTAGAAAACCATTTTGGCCTGCCCGCTAAATCTAACTTCAACTCAACTTCAACTCCTTATAACTTCTGAACATTTGATCGTAGAAAGCGTAATAATTTTGCATATTAATCAGCATGCTGCATGCTACAAGAATATATCGATTTCACTAGTTGTTGGTTGAGAACCATATTGGCCCGCCCGCGAAAATCAACTTGAACTGCTTATAACTCCTGAACAATTGATCGTAGAGAACACAATTATTTGCATTTTAATGAAACATGTTGAATGCTACAAGAATATGTCGGTTTCACTAGTTGTTTTTAGAAAACCATATTGGCCCGCCCGCGAGTATTAACTTGAACTCTTTATAACTTCTGAACTATTGATCGTAGAGAACACAATTATTTGCATTTCAATCAAACATGTTGTATGCTACAAGAATATGTCGCTTCACTAGTTATTGTTTGAGTACCATTTTGGCCCGCCCGCCAAAACTAACTTCAACTCCTTATAACTTCTGAACAAATGATCGTAGAGAGCGTTATAATTTTGCATATTAATCAGCATGTTGCATGCTACAAGAATATATCGATTTCATTGGTTGCTGGTTGAGAACCATATTGGCCAGCCCGCGAAAATTAAATTGAACTGCTTATAACTCCTGAACAATTGATCGTAGAGAGCACAATTATTTGCATTTTAATGAAACATATTGAATGCTACAAGAATATATCGATTTCACTAGTTGTTGTTTGAGAACCATATTAACCCGCCCGCGAAAATCAACTTGAACTGCTTATAACTCCTGAACAATTGATCGTAGAGAACACAATTATTTGCATTTTAATGAAACATGTTGATTGCTACAAGAATATGTCGGTCTCACTAGTTTTTTTGAAAACCATTTTGGCCCGCCCGCGAGTATTAACTTGAACTGTTTATAACTTCTGAACAAATGATCGTAGTGAGCGTAATAATTTTGCATATTAATCAGCATATTGCATGCTACAAGAATATATCCATTTCACTAGTTGTTGGTTGAGAACCATGTTGGCCCGCCCTCGAAAATTAAATAGAACTGCTTATAACTTCTGAACAATTGATCTTAGAGAACACAATTATTTGCATTTCAATGAAACATGTATACTACAAGAATATGTCGGTTTCACTAGTTATTGTTTGAGAACCTCTTTGTCCCGCCCGCCAAAACTAACTTCAAATCCTTATAACTTCTGAACAAATGATCGTAGAGAGCTTAATAATTTTGCATATTAATCAGCATGTTGCATGCTACAAGAATATATCGATTTCATTAGTTTTGGTTGAGAAGCATATTGGCCCGCCCGCGGAAATTAACTTGAACTGCTTATAACTTCTGAACAATTGATCGTAGCGAACACAATTATTTGCATTTTAATGAAACATGATGAATGCTTCAAGAATATGTCGGTTTCACTAGTTGTTGTTTGAGAACCATATTGGCCCGCCCGCGAATATTAAATTGAACTTCTTATAACTTCTGAACAAATGATCTTAGAGAGCGTAATAAATTTGCATATTAATCAGCATGTTGCATGCTACAAGAATATATCGATTTCACTAGTTGTTGGTTGAGAACCATATTGGCCCGCCCGCGAAAATTAATTTGAACTGCTTATAACTTCTGAACAAATAATCGTAGAAAGCGTAATAATTTTGCATATTAAACAGCATGTTGCATGCTACAAGTATATATCGATTTCACTAGTTGTTGGTTGAGAACCATATTGGCCCGTAGTGAAAATCAACTTGAACTGCTTATAACTCCTGAACAATTGATCGTAGAGAACACAATTATTTGCATTTTAATTAAAGATGTTGAATGCTACAAGAATATGTCGGTTTCACTAGTTGTTTTTATAAAACCATTTTGGCCCGCCCGCCAAAACTAATTTCAACTCCTTATAACTTCTGAACAATTGATCGTAGAAAGCGTAATAATTCTGCATATTAAACAGCATGTTGCATGCTACAAGAATATATCGATTTCATTAGTTTTTGGTTGAGAACCATATTGGCCCGCCCGCGAAAATCAACTTGAACTGCTTATAACTCCTGAACAATTGATCGTAGAGCACACAATTATTTGCATTTTAATGAAACATGTTGAATGCTACAAGAATATGTCGGTTTCACTAGTTGTTTTTAGAAAACCATTTTGGCCTGCCCGCTAAATCTAACTTCAACTCAACTTCAACTCCTTATAACTTCTGAACATTTGATCGTAGAAAGCGTAATAATTTTGCATATTAATCAGCATGCTGCATGCTACAAGAATATATCGATTTCACTAGTTGTTGGTTGAGAACCATATTGGCCCGCCCGCGAAAATCAACTTGAACTGCTTATAACTCCTGAACAATTGATCGTAGAGAACACAATTATTTGCATTTTAATGAAACATGTTGAATGCTACAAGAATATGTCGGTTTCACTAGTTGTTTTTAGAAAACCATATTGGCCCGCCCGCGAGTATTAACTTGAACTCTTTATAACTTCTGAACTATTGATCGTAGAGAACACAATTATTTGCATTTCAATCAAACATGTTGTATGCTACAAGAATATGTCGCTTCACTAGTTATTGTTTGAGTACCATTTTGGCCCGCCCGCCAAAACTAACTTCAACTCCTTATAACTTCTGAACAAATGATCGTAGAGAGCGTTATAATTTTGCATATTAATCAGCATGTTGCATGCTACAAGAATATATCGATTTCATTGGTTGCTGGTTGAGAACCATATTGGCCAGCCCGCGAAAATTAAATTGAACTGCTTATAACTCCTGAACAATTGATCGTAGAGAGCACAATTATTTGCATTTTAATGAAACATATTGAATGCTACAAGAATATATCGATTTCACTAGTTGTTGTTTGAGAACCATATTAACCCGCCCGCGAAAATCAACTTGAACTGCTTATAACTCCTGAACAATTGATCGTAGAGAACACAATTATTTGCATTTTAATGAAACATGTTGATTGCTACAAGAATATGTCGGTCTCACTAGTTTTTTTGAAAACCATTTTGGCCCGCCCGCGAGTATTAACTTGAACTGTTTATAACTTCTGAACAAATGATCGTAGTGAGCGTAATAATTTTGCATATTAATCAGCATATTGCATGCTACAAGAATATATCCATTTCACTAGTTGTTGGTTGAGAACCATGTTGGCCCGCCCTCGAAAATTAAATAGAACTGCTTATAACTTCTGAACAATTGATCTTAGAGAACACAATTATTTGCATTTCAATGAAACATGTATACTACAAGAATATGTCGGTTTCACTAGTTATTGTTTGAGAACCTCTTTGTCCCGCCCGCCAAAACTAACTTCAAATCCTTATAACTTCTGAACAAATGATCGTAGAGAGCTTAATAATTTTGCATATTAATCAGCATGTTGCATGCTACAAGAATATATCGATTTCATTAGTTGTTGGTTGAGAAGCATATTGGCCCGCCCGCGGAAATTAACTTGAACTGCTTATAACTTCTGAACAATTGATCGTAGCGAACACAATTATTTGCATTTTAATGAAACATAATGAATGCTTCAAGAATATGTCGGTTTCACTAGTTGTTGTTTGAGAACCATATTGGCCCGCCCGCGAATATTAAATTGAACTTCTTATAACTTCTGAACAAATGATCTTAGAGAGCGTAATAATTTTGCATATTAATCAGCATGTTGCATGCTACAAGAATATATCGATTTCATTAGTTGTTGGTTGAGAAGCATATTGGCCCGCCCGCGGAAATTAACTTGAACTGCTTATAACTTCTGAACAATTGATCGTAGAGAACACAATTATTTGCATTTTAATGAAAGATGTTGAATGCTATAAGAATATGTCGGTTTCACTAGTTGTTATTTGAGAACAGTATTGGCCCGTCCGCGAGTATTAATTTGAACTGCTTATAACTTCTGAACAATTGATCGTAGAGCAGACAATTATTTGCATTTTAATGAAACATTTTGAATGCTACACAATATGTCGGTTTCACTAGTTGTTTTTAGAAAACAATTTTGGCCCACCCGCCAAAACTAATTTCAACTCCTTATAACTTCTGAACAATTGATCGTAGAAAGCGTAATAATTTTGCATATTAAACAGCATGTTGCATGCTACAAGAATATATCGATTTCATTAGATTTTGGTTGAGAACCATATTGGCCCGCCCTCAAAAATCAACTTAAACTGGTTAAAACTCCTGAACAATTGATCGTAGAGCACACAATTATTTGCATTTTAATTAAACATGTTGTATGCAACAAGAATATGTCGGTTTCACTAGTTGTTTTTAGAAAACCATATTGGCCTGCCTGCGAGTATTAACTTGAACTGTTTATAACTTCTGAACAAATGATCCTAGAGAGCGTAATAATTTTGCATATTAATCAGCATGCTGCATGCTACAAGAATATATCGATTTCACTAGTTGTTGGTTGAGAACCATATTGGCCCGCCCTCAAAAATCAACTTAAACTGGTTAAAACTCCTGAACAATTGATCGTAGAGACCACCATTATTTGCATTTTAATCTAACATGTTGTATGCAACAAGAATATGTCAGTTTCATTAGTTATTGTTTGAGAACCATATTGGCCCGCCCACGAGTATTAAATTGAACTGCTTATAAGTTCTGAGCAATTGATCGTAGAAAACTCGATTGTTTTGCATATTAATAAACATGTAGCTAGCTACAAGAATATATAGATTTCACTAGTTATTGTTTGAGAACCATGTTGGCCCACCCGCGAAAACTAATTCAACTGCTTACAATTTCTGAACATATGATCGTAGAGAACCCAATTATTTGCATTTTAATGAAACATGTTGTATGCTACAAGTATATGTCGGTTTTACTATTTGTTTTTTGGAACCATATTGGCCCGCCCGCGAGTATTGACTTGTTCTGCTTATAACGTCTGAAAAAATGATCGTAGTGAGCGTAATAGTTTTGCATATTAATCAGCATTTTGCATGCTACAAGAATATATCGATTTCACTAGTTGTTGGTTGAGAACCATATTGGTGCGCCCTCGAAAATTAACTTGAACTGCTTTAAACTTCTGAACAATTGATCGTAGAGAACACAATTATTTGCATTTAAATCAAACATGTTGTATTCTACAAGTTATGTCGGTTTCACTAGTTATTGTTTGAGAACCATTTTGGCCCGCTCGCCAAAACTAACTTCAACTCCTTATAACTTCTGAACAAATGATCGTGGAGAGCGTAATAATTTTGCATATTAATCAGCATGTTTCATGCTACAAGAATATATCGATTTCATTAGTTGTTGGTTGAGAACCATATTGGCCCGCCCGCGAAAATTAACTTGAACTGCTAATAACTTCTGAACAATTGATCGTAGCGAACACAATTATTTGCATTTTAATGAAACATGTTGAATGCTTCAAGAATATGTCGGTTTCACTAGTTGTTGTTTGAGAACCATATTGGCCCGCCCGCGAGTATTAAATTGAACTGTTTATAACTTCTGAACAAATTATCATAGAGAGCTTAAAATATTTGCATATTAATCAGCATGTTGCATGCTACAAGAATATATCGATTTCACTAGTTATTGTTTGAGAACCATGTTGGCCCACCCGCGAAAACTAATTCATCTGCTTACAATTTCTGAACAAATGATCGTAAAGAACCCAATTATTTGCATTTTAATGAAACATGTTGTATGCTACAAGTATATGTCGGTTTTACTATTTGTTTTTTGGAACCATATTGGCCCGCCCGCGAGTATTGACTTGTTCTGCTTATAACGTCTGAAAAAATGATCGTAGTGAGCGTAATAGTTTTGCATATTAATTAGCATTTTGCATGCTACAAGAATATATCGATTTCACTAGTTGTTTGTTGAGAACCATATTGGTGCGCCCTCGAAAATTAACTTGAACTGCTTTAAACTTCTGAACAATTGATCGTAGAGAACACAATTATTTGCATTTAAATCAAACATGTTGTATGCTACAAGTTATGTCGGTTTCACTAGTTGTTTTTAGAAAACCATTTTGGCCCGCCCGCTAAATCTAACTTCAACTCAACTTCAACTCCTTATAACTTCTGAACATTTAATCGTAGAAAGAGTAATAATTTTGCATATTAATCAGCATGCTGCATGCTACAAGAATATATCGATTTCACTAGTTGTTGGTTGAGAACCATATTGGCCCGCCCGTGAAAATCAACTTGAACTGCTTATAACTCCTGAACGATTGATCGTAGAGCACACAATTATTTGCATTTTAATGAAACATGTTGAATGCTACAAGAATATGTCGGTTTCACTAGTTGTTTTTAGAAAACCATATTGGCCCGTCCGAGAGTATTAACTTGAACTGTTTATAACTCCTGAACAATTGATCGTAGAGCACACAATTATTTGCATTTTAATGAAACATGTTGAATGCTACAAGAATATGTCGGTTTCACTAGTTGTTTTTAGAAAACCATTTTGGCCTGCCCGCTAAATCTAACTTCAACTCAACTTCAACTCCTTATAACTTCTGAACATTTGATCGTAGAAAGCGTAATAATTTTGCATATTAATCAGCATGCTGCATGCTAAAAGAATATATCGATTTCACTAGTTGTTGGTTGAGAACCATATTGGCCCGCCCGCGAAAATCAACTTGAACTGCTTGTAACTCCTGAGCAATTGATCGTAGAGAACACAATTATTTGCATTTTAATGAAAGATGTTGAATGCTACAAGAATATGTCTGTTTCACTAGTTGTTTTTAGAAAACCATTTTGGCCCGCCCGCTAAAACTAATTTCAACTCCTGATAACTTCTGAACAATTGATCGTAGAAAGCGTAATAATTCTGCATATTAAACAGCATTTTGCATGCTACAAGAATATATCGATTTCATTAGTTTTTGGTTGAGAACCATATTGGCCCGCCCGCGAAAATCAACTTGAACTGCTTATAACTCCTGAACAATTGATCGTAGAGCACACAACTATTTGCATTTTAATGAAACATGTTGAATGCTACAAGAATATGTCGGTTTCACTAGTTGTTTTTAGAAAACCATATTGGCCCGCCCGCGAGTATTAACTTGAACTCTTTATAACTTCTGAACAATTGATCGTAGAGAACACAATTATTTGCATTTCAATCAAACATGTTGTATGCTACAAGAATATGTCGGTCTCACTAGTTTTTTTGAAAACCATTTTGGCCCGCCCGCGAGTATTAACTTGAACTGTTTATAACTTCTGAACATATGATCGTAGTGAGCGTAATAATTTTGCATATTAATCAGCATATTGCATGCTACAAGAATATATCCATTTCACTAGTTGTTGGTTGAGAACCATGTTGGCTCGCCCTCGAAAATTAAATAGAACTGCTTATAACTTCTGAACAATTGATCTTAGAGAACACAATTATTTGCATTTCAATGAAACATGTTGTATACTACAAGAATATGTCGGTTTCACTAGTTATTGTTTGAGAACCTCTTTGTCCCGCCCGCCAAAACTAACTTCAGTCCTTATAACTTCTGAACAAATGATCGTAGAGAGCTTAATAATTTTGCATATTAATCAGCATGTTGCATGCTACAAGAATATATCGATTTCATTAGATTTTGGTTGAGAACCATATTGGCCCGCCCTCAAAAATCAACTTAAACTGGTTAAAACTCCTGAACAATTGATCGTAGAGCACACAATTATTTGCATTTTAATTAAACATGTTGTATGCAACAAGAATATGTCGGTTTCACTAGTTGTTTTTAGAAAACCATATTGGCCTGCCTGCGAGTATTAACTTGAACTGTTTATAACTTCTGAACAAATGATCCTAGAGAGCGTAATAAATTTGCATATTAATCAGCATGTTTCATGCTACAAGAATATATCGATTTCATTAGTTGTTGGTTGAGAACCATATTGGCCCGCCCGCGAAAATTAACTTGAACTGCTAATAACTTCTGAACAATTGATCGTAGCGAACACAATTATTTGCATTTTAATGAAACATGTTGAATGCTTCAAGAATATGTCGGTTTCACTAGTTGTTGTTTGAGAACCATATTGGCCCGCCCGCGAGTATTAAATTGAACTGTTTATAACTTCTGAACAAATTATCATAGAGAGCGTAAAATATTTGCATATTAATCAGCATGTTGCATGCTACAAGAATATATAGATTTCACTAGTTATTGTTTGAGAACCATGTTGGCCCACCCGCGAAAACTAATTCATCTGCTTACAATTTCTGAACAAATGATCGTAGAGAACCCAATTATTTGCATTTTAATGAAACATGTTGTATGCTACAAGTATATGTCGGTTTTACTATTTGTTTTTTGGAACCATATTGGCCCGCCCGCGAGTATTGACTTGTTCTGCTTATAACGTCTGAAAAAATGATCGTAGTGAGCGTAATAGTTTTGCATATTAATCAACATTTTGCATGCTACAAGAATATATCGATTTCACTAGTTGTTGGTTGAGAACCATATTGGTGCGCCCTCGAAAATTAACTTGAACTGCTTTAAACTTCTGAACAATTGATCGTAGAGAACACAATTATTTGCATTTAAATCAAACATGTTGTATGCTACAAGTTATGTCGGTTTCACTAGTTGTTTTTAGAAAACCATTTTGGCCCGCCCGCTAAATCTAACTTCAACTCAACTTCAACTCCTTATAACTTCTGTACATTTGATCGTAGAAAGCGTAATAATTTTGCATATTAATCAGCATGCTGCATGCTACAAGAATATATCGATTTCACTAGTTGTTGGTTGAGAACCATATTGGCCCGCCCGTGAAAATCAACTTGAACTGCTTATAACTCCTGAACGATTGATCGTAGAGCACACAATTATTTGCATTTTAATGAAACATGTTGAATGCTACAAGAATATGTCGGATTCACTAGTTGTTTTTAGAAAACCATATTGGCCCGTCCGAGAGTATTAACTTGAACTGTTTATAACTTCTGAACAAATGATCCTAGAGAGCGTTATAAATTTGCATATTAATCAGCATGTTGCATGCTACAAGAATATATCGATTTCACTAGTTTGTTGGTTGAGAACCATATTGGCCCGCTCGCGAAAATCAACTTGAACTGCTTATAACTCCTGAACAATTGATCGTAGAGAGCACAATTATTTGCATTTTAATGAAACATGTTGAATGCTACAAGAATATGTCAGTTTCACTAGTTGTTATTTGAGAACCATATTGGCCCGCCCGCGAAAATCAACTTGAACTGCTTATAACTCCTGAACAATTGATCGTAGAGAGCACAATTATTTGCATTTTAATGAAACAGATTGAATGCTACAAGAATATATCGATTTCACTATTTGTTGTTTGAGAACCATATTGGCCCGCCCGCGAAAATCAACTTGAACTGCTTATAACTCCTGAACAATTGATCGTAGAGAACACAATTATTTGCATTTTAATGAAACATGTTGATTGCTACAAGAATATGTCGTTCTTACTAATTTTTTAGAAAACCATTTTGGCCCGCCCGCGAGTATTAACTTGAACTGTTTATAACTTCTGAACAAATGATCGTAGTGAGCGTAATAATTTTGCATATTAATCAGCATATTGCATGCTACAAGAATATATCCATTTCACTAGTTGTTGGTTGAGAACCATGTTGGCCCGCCCTCGAAAATTAAATAGAACTGCTTATAACTTCTGAACAATTGATCTTAGAGAACACAATTATTTGCATTTCAATGAAACATGTTGTATACTACAAGAATAT
The DNA here is from genome assembly GCF_977018435.1 of Lepisma saccharinum. NCBI lineage: Eukaryota > Metazoa > Arthropoda > Insecta > Zygentoma > Lepismatidae > Lepisma > Lepisma saccharinum. The sequence goes on from NW_028142885.1 coordinate 2,087,762, forward strand.
GTCGGTTTCACTAGTTATTGTTTGATAACCTCTTTGTCCCGCCCGCCAAAACTAACTTCAAGTCCTTATAACTTCTGAACAAATGATCGTAGAGAGCTTAATAATTTTGCATATTAATCAGCATGTTGCATGCTACAAGAATATATCGATTTCATTAGTTGTTGGTTGAGAACCATATTGGCCCGCCCGCGAAAATTAATTTGAACTTCTTATAACTTCTGAACAAATGATCTTAGAGAGCGTAATAAATTTGCATATTAATCAGCATGTTGCATGCTACAAGAATATATCGATTTCACTAGTTGTTGGTTGAGAACCATATTGGCCCGCCCGCGAAAATTAATTTGAACTGCTTATAACTTCTGAACAAATAATCGTAGAAAGCGTAATAATTTTGCATATTAATCTGAATGTTGCATGCTACAAGAATATATCGATTTCACTAGTTGTTGGTTGAGAACCATATTGGCCCGCCCGCGAAAATCAAATTGAACTGCTTATAACTCCTGAACAATTGATCGCAGAGACCACAATTATTTGCATTTTAATCTAACATGTTGTATGCAACAAGAATATGTCAGTTTCATTAGTTATTGTTTGAGAACCATATTGGCCCGCCCACGAGTATTAAATTGAACTGCTTATAAGTTCTGAGCAAATGATCGTAGAAAACTCGATTGTTTTGCATATTAATAAACATGTAGCTAGCTACAAGAATATATAGATTTCACTAGTTATTGTTTGAGAACCATGTTGGCCCACCCGCGAAAACTAATTCAACTGCTTACAATTTCTGAACATATGATCGTAGAGAACCCAATTATTTGCATTTTAATGAAACATGTTGTATGCTACAAGTATATGTCGGTTTTACTATTTGTTTATTGGAACCATATTGTCCCGCCCGCGAGTATTGACTTGTTCTGCTTATAACGTCTGAAAAGATGATCGTAGTGAGCGTAATAGTTTTGCATATTAATCAGCATTTTGCATGCTACAAGAATATATCGATTTCATTAGTTGTTGGTTGAGAACCATATTGGTGCGCCCTCGAAAATTAACTTGAACTGCTTTAAACTTCTGAACAATTGATCGTAGAGAACACAATTATTTGCATTTAAATCAAACATGTTGTATGCTACAAGTTATGTCGGTTTCACTAGTTATTGTTTGAGAACCATTTTGGCCCGCCCGCCAAAACTAACTTCAACTCCTTATAACTTCTGAACAAATGATCGTGGAGAGCGTAATAATTTTGCATATTAATCAGCATGTTTCATGCTACAAGAATATATCGATTTCATTAGTTGTTGGTTGAGAACCATATTGGCCCGCCCGCGAAAATTAACTTGAACTGCTAATAACTTCTGAACAATTGATCGTAGCGAACACAATTATTTGCATTTTAATGAAACATGTTGAATGCTTCAAGAATATGTCGGTTTCACTAGTTGTTGTTTGAGAACCATATTGGCCCGCCCGCGAGTATTAAATTGAACTGTTTATAACTTCTGAACAAATTATCATAGAGAGCGTAAAATATTTGCATATTAATCAGCATGTTGCATGCTACAAGAATATATAGATTTCACTAGTTATTGTTTGAGAACCATGTTGGCCCACCCGCGAAAACTAATTCATCTGCTTACAATTTCTGAACAAATGATCGTAGAGAACCCAATTATTTGCATTTTAATGAAATATGTTGTATGCTACTAGTATATGTCGGTTTTACTATTTGTTTTTTGGAACCATATTGGCCCGCCCGCGAGTATTGACTTGTTCTGCTTATAACGTCTGAAAAAATGATCGTAGTGAGCGTAATAGTTTTGCATATTAATCAGCATTTTGCATGCTACAAGAAAATATCGATTTCACTAGTTGTTGGTTGAGAACCATATTGGTGCGCCCTCGAAAATTAACTTGAACTGCTTTAAACTTCTGAACAATTGATCGTAGAGAACACAATTATTTGCATTTAAATCAAACATGTTGTATGCTACAAGTTATGTCGGTTTCACTAGTTGTTTTTAGAAAACCATTTTGGCCCGCCCGCTAAATCTAACTTCAACTCAACTTCAACTCCTTATAACTTCTGAACATTTGATCGTAGAAAGCGTAATAATTTTGCATATTAATCAGCATGCTGCATGCTACAAGAATATATCGATTTCACTTGTTGTTGGTTGAGAACCATATTGGCCCGCCCGTGAAAATCAACTTGAACTGCTTATAACTCCTGAACGATTGATCGTAGAGCACACAATTATTTGCATTTTAATGAAACATGTTGAATGCTACAAGAATATGTCGGATTCACTAGTTGTTTCTAGAAAACCATATTGGCCCGTCCGAGAGTATTAACTTGAACTGTTTATAACTTCTGAACAAATGATCCTAGAGAGCGTTATAAATTTGCATATTAATCAGCATGTTGCATGCTACAAGAATATATCGATTTCACTAGTTTGTTGGTTGAGAACCATATTGGCCCGCTCGCGAAAATCAACTTGAACTGCTTATAACTCCTGAACAATTGATCGTAGAGAGCACAATTATTTGCATTTTAATGAAACATGTTGAATGCTACAAGAATATGTCAGTTTCACTAGTTGTTATTTGAGAACCATATTGGCCCGCCCGCGAAAATCAACTTGAACTGCTTATAACTCCTGAACAATTGATCGTAGAGAGCACAATTATTTGCATTTTAATGAAACAGATTGAATGCTACAAGAATATATCGATTTCACTAGTTGTTGTTTGAGAACCATATTTTCCCGCTCGCGAAAATCAACTTGAACTGCTTATAACTCCTGAACAATTGATCGTAGAGAGCACAATTATTTGCATTTTAATGAAACATGTTGAATGCTACAAGAATATGTCTGTTTCACTAGTTTTTATTTGAGAACCATATTGGCCCGCCCGCGAAAATCAACTTGAACTGCTTATAACTCCTGAACAATTGATCGTAGAGAACACAATTATTTGCATTTTAATGAAACATGTTGATTGCTACAAGAATATGTCGGTCTCACTAATTTTTTAGAAAACCATTTTGGCCCGCCCGCGAGTATTAACTTGAACTGTTTATAACTTCTGAACAAATGATCGTAGTGAGCGTAATAATTTTGCATATTAATCAGCATATTGCATGCTACAAGAATATATCCATTTCACTAGTTGTTGGTTGAGAACCATGTTGGCCCGCCCTCGAAAATTAAATAGAACTGCTTATAACTTCTGAACAATTGATCTTAGAGAACACAATTATTTGCATTTCAATGAAACAGGTTGTATACTACAAGAATATGTCGGTTTCACTAGTTATTGTTTGAGAACCTCTTTGTCCCGCCCGCCAAAACTAACTTCAAGTCCTTATAACTTCTGAACAAATGATCGTAGAGAGCTTAATAATTTTGCATATTAATCAGCATGTTGCATGCTACAAGAATATATCGATTTCATTAGTTGTTGGTTGAGAAGCATATTGGCCCGCCCGCGGAAATTACCTTGAACTGCTTATAACTTCTGAACAATTGATCGTAGAGAACACAATTATTTGCATTTTAATGAAACATGATGAATGCTTCAAGAATATGTCGGTTTCACTAGTTGTTGTTTGAGAACCATATTGGCCCGCCCGCGAATATTAAATTGAACTTCTTATAACTTCTGAACAAATGATCTTAGAGAGCGTAATAAATTTGCATATTAATCAGCATGTTGCATGCTACAAGAATATATCGATTTCACTAGTTGTTGGTTGAGAACCATATTGGCCCGCCCGCGAAAATTAATTTGAACTGCTTATAACTTCTGAACAAATAATCGTAGAAAGCGTAATAATTTTGCATATTAATCAGAATGTTGCATGCTACAAGAATATATCGATTTCACTAGTTGTTGGTTGAGAACCATATAGGCCCGCCCGCGAAAATCAACTGGAACTGTTTATAACTTCTGAACAATTGATTGTAGCGAACACAATCATTTGCATTTTATTGAAACATGTTGAATGCTTCAAGAATATGTCGGTTTCACTAGTTGTTGTTTGAGAACCATATTGGCCCGCCCACGAGTATTAAATTGAAATGCTTATAACTTCTGAACAAATGATCCTAGAGAGCGTAAAATAAATTTGCATATTAATCAGCATGTTGCATGCTACAAGAATATATCGATTTCACAAGATGTTGGTTGAGATCCATATTGGCCCGCCCGCGAAAATCAATTTGAACTGCTTATAACTCCTGAACAATTGATAGTAGAAAACAATTATTTGCATTTTAATGAAACATGTTGAATGCTACAAAAATATGTCGGTTTCACTAGTTGTTTTTAGAAAACCATTTTGGCGCGCCCGCTAAAACTAACTTCAACTCCTTATAACTTCTGAACAATTGATCGTAGAAAGCGTAATAATTTTGCATATTAATCAGCATGCTGCATGCTACAAGAATATATCGATTTCACTAGTTGTTGGTTGAGAACCATATTGGCCCGCCCGCGAAAATCAACTTGAACTGCTTATAACTCCTGAACAATTAATCGTAGAGATCACAATTATTTCCATTTTAATGAAACATGTTGAATGCTACAAGAATATGTCGGTTTCACTTGTTGTTTTTAGAAAACCATATTGGCCCGTCCGAAAGTATTAACTTGAACTGTTTATAACTTGTGAACAAATGATCCTAGAGAGCGTAATAAATTTGGATATTAATCAGCATGTTGCATGCTACAAGAATATATCGATTTCATTAGTTGTTGGTTGAGAAGCATATTGGCCCGCCCGCAGAAATTAACTTGAACTGCTTATAACTTCTGAACAATTGATCGTAGCGAACACAATTATTTGCATTTTAATGAAACATGTTGAATGCTTCAAGAATATGTCGGTTTCACTAGTTGTTGTTTGAGAACCATATTGGCCCGCCCGCGAATATGAAATTGAACTTCTTATTACTTCTGAACAAATGATCTTAGAGAGCGTAATAAATTTGCATATTAATCAGCATGTTGCATGCTACAAGAATATATCGATTTCACTAGTTGTTGGTTGAGAAGCATATTGGCCCGCCCGCAGAAATTAACTTGAACTGCTTATAACTTCTGAACAATTGATCGTAGCGAACACAATTATTTGCATTTTAATGAAACATGTTGAATGCTTCAAGAATATGTCAGTTTCATTAGTTATTGTTTGAGAACCATATTGGCCCGCCCACGAGTATTAAATTGAACTGCTTATAAGTTCTGAGCAAATGATCGTAGAAAACTCGATTGCTTTGCATATTAATAAACATGTAGCTAGCTACAAGAATATATAGATTTCACTAGTTATTGTTTGAGAACCATGTTGGCCCACCCGCGAAAACTAATTCAACTGCTTACAATTTCTGAACATATGATCGTAGAGAACCCAATTATTTGCATTTTAATGAAACATGTTGTATGCTACAAGTATATGTCGGTTTTACTATTTGTTTTTTGGAACCATATTGTCCCGCCCGCGAGTATTGACTTGTTCTGCTTATAACGTCTGAAAAGATGATCGTAGTGAGCGTAATAGTTTTGCATATTAATCAGCATTTTGCATGCTACAAGAATATATCGATTTCACTAGTTGTTGGTTGAGAACCATATTGGTGCGCCCTCGAAAATTAACTTGAACTGCTTTAAACTTCTGAACAATTGATCGTAGAGAACAATTATTTGCATTTAAATCAAACATGTTGTATGCTACAAGTTATGTCGGTTTCACTAGTTATTGTTTGAGAACCATTTTGGCCCGCCCGCCAAAACTAACTTCAACTTCTTATAACTTCTGAACAAATGATCGTGGAGAGCGTAATAATTTTGCATATTAATCATCATGTTTCATGCTACAAGAATATATCGATTTCATTAGTTGTTGGTTGAGAACCATATTGGCCCGCCCGCGAAAATTAACTTGAACTGCTAATAACTTCTGAACAATTGATCGTAGCGAACAATTATTTGCATTTTAATGAAACATGTTGAATGCTTCAAGAATATGTCGGTTTCACTAGTTGTTGTTTGAGAACCATATTGGCCCGCCCGCGAGTATTAAATTGAACTGTTTATAACTTCTGAACAAATTATCATAGAGAGCGTAAAATATTTGAATATTAATCAGCATGTTGCATGCTACAAGAATATATAGATTTCACTAGTTATTGTTTGAGAACCATGTTGGCCCACCCGCGAAAACTAATTCATCTGCTTACAATTTCTGAACAAATGATCGTAGAGAACCCAATTATTTGCATTTTAATGAAACATGTTGTATGCTACAAGTATATGTCGGTTTTACTATTTGTTTTTTGGAACCATATTGGCCCGCCCGCGAGTATTGACTTGTTCTGCTTATAACGTCTGAAAAAATGATCGTAGTGAGCGTAATAGTTTTGCATATTAATCAGCATTTTGCATGCTACAAGAATATATCGATTTCACTAGTTGTTGGTTGAGAACCATATTGGTGCGCCCTCGAAAATTAACTTGAACTGCTTTAAACTTCTGAACAATTGATCGTAGAGAACACAATTATTTGCATTTAAATCAAACATGTTGTATGCTACAAGTTATGTCGGTTTCACTAGTTGTTTTTAGAAAACCATTTTGGCCCGCCCGCTAAATCTAACTTCAACTCAACTTCAACTCCTTATAACTTCTGAACATTTGATCGTAGAAAGCGTAATAATTTTGCATATTAATCAGCATGCTGCATGCTACAAGAATATATCGATTTCACTAGTTGTTGGTTGAGAACCATATTGGCCCGCCCGTGAAAATCAACTTGAACTGCTTATAACTCCTGAACGATTGATCGTAGAGCACACAATTATTTGCATTTTAATGAAACATGTTGAATGCTACAAGAATATGTCGGATTCACTAGTTGTTTTTAGAAAACCATATTGGCCCGTCCGAGAGTATTAACTTGAACTGTTTATAACTTCTGAACAAATGATCCTAGAGAGCGTTATAAATTTGCATATTAATCAGCATGTTGCATGCTACAAGAATATATCGATTTCACTAGTTTGTTGGTTGAGAACCATATTGGCCCGCTCGCGAAAATCAACTTGAACTGCTTATAACTCCTGAACAATTGATCGTAGAGAGCACAATTATTTGCATTTTAATGGAACATGTTGAATGCTACAAGAATATGTCAGTTTCACTAGTTGTTATTTGAGAACCATATTGGCCCGCCCGCGAAAATCAACTTGAACTGCTTATAACTCCTGAACAATTGATCGTAGAGAGCACAATTATTTGCATTTTAATGAAACAGATTGAATGCTACAAGAATATTTCGATTTCACTAGTTGTTGTTTGAGAACCATATTGGCCCGCCCGCGAAAATCAACTTGAACTGCTTATAACTCCTGAACAATTGATCGTAGAGAACACAATTATTTGCATTTTAATGAAACATGTTGATTGCTACAAGAATATGTCGGTCTCACTAATTTTTTAGAAAACCATATTGGCCCGTCCGAGAGTATTAACTTGAACTGTTTATAACTTCTGAACAAATGATCGTAGTGAGCGTAATAATTTTGCATATTAATCAGCATATTGCATGCTACAAGAATATATCCATTTCACTAGTTGTTGGTTGAGAACCATGTTGGTCCGCCCTCGAAAATTAAATAGAACTGCTTATAACTTCTGAACAATTGATCTTAGAGAACACAATTATTTGCATTTCAATGAAACATGTTGTATACTACAAGAATATGTCGGTTTCACTAGTTATTGTTTGAGAACCTCTTTGTCCCGCCCGCCAAAACTAACTTCAAGTCCTTATAACTTCTGAACAAATGATCGTAGAGAGCTTAATAATTTTGCATATTAATCAGCATATTGCATGCTACAAGAATATATCGATTTCACTAGTTGTTGGTTGAGAACCATATTGGCCCGCCCGCGAAAATTAATTTGAACTGCTTATAACTTCTGAACAAATAATCGTAGAAAGCGTAATAATTTTGCATATTAATCAGAATGTTGCATGCTACAAGAATATATCGATTTCACTAGTTGTTGGTTGAGAACCATATTGGCCCGCCCGCGAAAATCAAATTGAACTGCTTATAACTCCTGAACAATTGATCGTAGAGACCACAATTATTTGCATTTTAATCTAACATGTTGTATGCAACAAGAATATGTCAGTTTCATTAGTTATTGTTTGAGAACCATATTGGCCCGCCCACGAGTATTAAATTGAACTGCTTATAAGTTCTTAGCAAATGATCGTAGAAAACTCGATTGTTTTGCATATTAATAAACATGTAGCTAGCTACAAGAATATATAGATTTCACTAGTTATTGTTTGAGAACCATGTTGGCCCACCCGCGAAAACTAATTCAACTGCTTACAATTTCTGAACATATGATCGTAGAGAACCCAATTATTTGCATTTTAATGAAACATGTTGTATGCTACAAGTATATGTCGGTTTTACTATTTGTTTTTTGGAACCATATTGTCCCGCCCGCGAGTATTGACTTGTTCTGCTTATAACGTCTGAAAAGATGATCGTAGTGAGCGTAATAGTTTTGCATATTAATCAGCATTTTGCATGCTACAAGAATATATCGATTACACTAGTTGTTGGTTGAGAACCATATTGGTGCGCCCTCGAAAATTAACTTGAACTGCTTTAAACTTCTGAACAATTGATCGTAGAGAACACAATTATTTGCATTTAAATCAAACATGTTGTATGCTACAAGTTATGTCGGTTTCACTAGTTATTGTTTGAGAACCATTTTGGCCCGCCCGCCAAAACTAACTTCAACTCCTTATAACTTCTGAACAAATGATCGTGGAGAGCGTAATAATTTTGCATATTAATCAGCATGTTTCATGCTACAAGAATATATCGATTTCATTAGTTGTTGGTTGAGAACCATATTGGCCCGCCCGCGAAAATTAACTTGAACTGCTAATAACTTCTGAACAATTGATCGTAGCGAACACAATTATTTGCATTTTAATGAAACATGTTGAATGCTTCAAGAATATGTCGGTTTCACTAGTTGTTGTTTGAGAACCATATTGGCCCGCCCGCGAGTATTAAATTGAACTGTTTATAACTTCTGAACAAATTATCATAGAGAGCGTAAAATATTTGCATATTAATCAGCATGTTGCATGCTACAAGAATATATAGATTTCACTAGTTATTGTTTGAGAACCATGTTGGCCCACCCGCGAAAACTAATTCATCTGCATACAATTTCTGAACAAATGATCGTAGAGAACCCTATTATTTGCATTTTAATGAAACATGTTGTATGCTACAAGTATATGTCGGTTTTACTATTTGTTTTTTGGAACCATATTGGCCCGCCCGAGAGTATTGACTTGTTCTGCTTATAACGTATGAAAAAATGATCGTAGTGAGCGTAATAGTTTTGCATATTAATCAGCATTTTGCATGCTACAAGAATATATCGATTTCACTAGTTGTTGGTTGAGAACCATATTGGTGCGCCCTCGAAAATTAACTTGAACTGCTTTAAACTTCTGAACAATTGATCGTAGAGAACACAATTATTTGCATTTAAATCAAACATGTTGTATGCTACAAGTTATGTCGGTTTCACTAGTTTTTTTTAGAAAACCATTTTGGCCCGCCCGTTAAATCTAACTTCAACTCAACTTCAACTCCTTATAACTTCTGAACAATTGATCGTAGAAAGCGTAATAATTTTGCATATTAATCAGCATGCTGCATGCTACAAGAATATATCGATTTCACTAGTTGTTGGTTGAGAACCATATTGGCCCGCCCGTGAAAATCAACTTGAACTGCTTATAACTCCTGAACGATTGATCGTAGAGCTCACAATTATTTGCATTTTAATGAAACATGTTGAATGCTACAAGAATATGTCGGATTCACTAGTTGTTTTTAGAAAACCATATTGGCCCGTCCGAGAGTATTAACTTGAACTGTTTATAACTTCTGAACAAATGATCCTAGAGAGCGTTATAAATTTGCATATTAATCAGCATGTTGCATGCTACAAGAATAAATCGATTTCACTAGTTTGTTGGTTGAGAACCATATTGGCCCGCTCGCGAAAATCAACTTGAACTGCTTATAACTCCTGAACAATTGATCGTAGAGAGCACAATTATTTGCATTTTAATGAAACATGTTGAATGCTACAAGAATATGTCAGTTTCACTAGTTGTTATTTGAGAACCATATTGGCCCGCCCGCGAAAATCAACTTGAACTGCTTATAACTCCTGAACAATTGATCGTAGAGAACACAATTATTTGCATTTTAATGAAACATGTTGATTGCTACAAGAATATGTCGGTCTCACTAATTTTTTAGAAAACCATTTTGGCCCGCCCGCGAGTATTAACTTGAACTGTTTATAACTTCTGAACAAATGATCGTAGTGAGCGTAATAATTTTGCATATTAATCAGCATATTGCGTGCTACAAGAATATATCCATTTCACTAGTTGTTGGTTGAGAACCATGTTGGCCCGCCCTCGAAAATTAAATAGAACTGCTTATAACTTCTGAACAATTGATCTTAGAGAACACAATTATTTGCATTTCAATGAAACATGTTGTATACTACAAGAATATGTCGGTTTCACTAGTTATTGTTTGAGAACCTCTTTGTCCCGCCCGCCAAAACTAACTTCAAGTCCTTATAACTTCTGAACAAATGATCGTAGAGAGCTTAATAATTTTGCATATTAATCAGCATGTTGCATGCTACAAGAATATATCGATTTCATTAGTTGTTGGTTGAGAAGCATATTGGCCCGCCCGCGGAAATTAACTTGAACTCCTTATAACTTCTGAACAATTGATCGTAGAGAACACAATTATTTGCATTTTAATGAAACATGATGAATGCTTCAAGAATATGTCGATTTCACTAGTTGTTGTTTGAGAACCATATTGGCCCGCCCGCGAATATTAAATTGAACTTCTTATAACTTCTGAACAAATGATCTTAGAGAGCATAATAAATTTGCATATTAATCAGCATGTTGCATGCTACAAGAATATATGGATTTCATTAGTTGTTGGTTGAGAACCATATTGGCCCGCCCGCGAAAATTAATTTGAACTGCTTATAACTTCTGAACAAATAATCGTAGAAAGCGTAATAATTTTGCATATTAATCAGAATCTTGCATGCTACAAGAATATATCGATTTCACTAGTTGTTGGTTGAGAACCATATTGGCCCGCCCGCGAAAATCAACTTGAACTGTTTATAACTTCTGAACAATTGATTGTAGCGAACACAATCATTTGCATTTTAATGAAACATGTTGAATGCTTCAAGAATATGTCGGTTTCACTAGTTGTTGTTTGAGAACCATATTGGCCCGCCCGCGAGTATTAAATTGAAATGCTTATAACTTCTGAACAAATGATCCTAGAGAGCGTAAAATAAATTTGCATATTAATCAGCATGTTGCATGCTACAAGAATATATCGATTTCACAAGATGTTGGTTGAGATCCATATTGGCCCGCCCGCGAAAATCAACTTGAACTGCTTATAACTCCTGAACAATTGATAGTAGAAAACAATTATTTGCATTTTAATGAAAAATGTTGAATGTTACAAAAATATGTCGGATTCACTAGTTTTTTTAGAAAACCATTTTGGCGCGCCCGCTAAAACTAACTTAAACTCCTTATAACTTCTGAACAATTGATCGTAGAAAGCGTAATAATTTTGCATATTAATCAGCATGCTGCATGCTACAAGAATATATCGATTTCACTAGTTGTTGGTTGAGAACCATATTGGCCCGCCCGCGAAAATCAACTTGAACTGCTTATAACTCCTGAACAATTAATCGTAGAGATCACAATTATTTCCATTTTAATGAAACATGTTGAATGCTACAAGAATATGTCGGTTTCACTAGTTGTTTTTAGAAAACCATATTGGCCCGTCCGAGAGTATTAACTTGAATTGTTTATAACTTCTGAACAAATGATCCTAGAGAGCGTAATAAATTTGCATATTAATCAGCATGTTGCATGCTACAAGAATATATCGATTTCATTAGTTGTTGGTTGAGAAGCATATTGGCCCGCCCGCAGAAATTAACTTGAACTGCTTATAACTTCTGAACAATTGATCGTAGCGAACACAATTATTTGCATTTTAATGAAACATGTTGAATGCTTCAAGAATATGTCGGTTTCACTAGTTGTTGTTAGAGAACCATATTGGCCCGCCCGCGAATATGAAATTGAACTTCTTATTACTTCTGAACAAATGATCTTAGAGAGCGTAATAAATTTGCATATTAATCAGCATGTTGCATGCTACAAGAATATATCGATTTCACTAGTTGTTGGTTGAGAACCTTATTGGCCCGCCCGCAAAAATTAATTTGAACTGCTTATAACTTCTGAACAAATAATCGTAGAAAGCGTAATAATTTTGCATATTAATCAGCATGTTGCATGCTACAAGAATATATCGATTTCACTAGTTGTTGGTTGAGAACCATATTGGCCCGCCCGCGAAAATCAACTTGAACTGTTTATAACTTCTGAACAATTGATGGTAGCGAACACAATTATTTGCATTTTAATGAAACATGTTGAATGCTTCAAGAATACGTCGGTTTCACTAGTTGTTGTTTGAGAACCATATTGGCCCGCCCGCGAAAATTAATTTGAATTGCTTATAACTTCTGAACAATTGATCGTAGAGCACACAATTATTTGCATTTTAATGAAACATTTTGAATGCTACAAGAATATGTCGGTTTCACTAGTTGTTTATAGAAAACCATATTAGCCCGCGAGTATTAACTTGAACTATTTATAACTTCTGAACAAATGATCCTAGAGAGCGTAATAAATTTGCATATTAATCAGCATGTTGCATGCTACAAGAATATATCCATTTCACTAGTTGTTGGTTGAGAACCATATTGGCCCGCCCGCGAAAATCAATTTGAACTGCTTATAACTCCTGAAAAATTGATCGTAGAGAACACAATTATTTGCATTTTAATGAAACATGTTGAAGGCTACAAGAATATGTCGGTTTCACTAGTTGTTTTAGAAAACCATTTTGGCCCGCCCGCCAAAACTAATTTCAACTCCTTATAACTTCTGAACAATTGATCGTAGAAAGCGTAATAATTTTGCATGTTAATCAGCATGTTACATGCTACAAGAATATATCGATTTCACTAGTTGTTGGTTGAGAACCATATTGGCCCGCCCGCGAAAATCAATTTGAACTGCTTGTAACTCCTCAACAATTGATCGTAGAGAGCACAATTATTTGCATTTTAATGAAACATGTTGAATGCTACAAGAATATGTCGGTTTCACTAGTTGTTTTTAGAAAACCATTTTGGCCCGCCAGCGAGTATTAATTTGAACTGTTTATAACTTCTGAAAAAATAATCGTAGAACGCGTAATAATTTTCATATTAATCAGCATGTTGCATGCTACAAGAATATATCGATTTCACTAGTTGTTGCTTGAGAAATATATTGGCCTCGCCGCGAAAATTAACTTGAACTGCTTATAACTTCTGAACAATTGATCGTAGCGAACACAATTATTTGCATTTTAATGAAACATGTTGAATGCTTCAAGAATATGTCGGTTTCACTAGTTGTTGTTTGAGAACCATATTGGCCCGCCCGCGAGTATTAAATTGAACTGCTTAAAACTTCTGAACAAATGATCTTATAGAGCGTAATAAATTTGCATATTAATCAGCATGCTGCATGCTACAAGAATATATCGAGTTCACTAGTTGTTGGTTGAGACCATATTGGCCCGCCCGCGAAAATTAATTTGAACTGCTTATAACTTCTGAACAATTGATCGTAGAGCACACAATTATTTGCATTTTAATGAAACATTTTGAATGCTACAAGAATATGTCGGTTTCTCTAGTTGTTTATAGAAAACCATATTAGCCCGCGAGTATTAACTTGAACTATTTATAACTTCTGAACAAATGATCCTAGAGAGCGTAATAAATTTGCATATCAATCAGAATGTTGCATCCTACAAGAATATATCGATTTCACTAGTTGTTGGTTGAGAACCATATTGGCCCGCCCGCGAAAATCAATTTGAACTGCTTATAACTCCTGAAAAATTGATCGTAGAGAACACAATTATTTGCATTTTAATGAAACATGTTGAAGGCTACAAGAATATGTCGGATTCACTAGTTGTTTTTAGAAAACCATTTTGGCCCGCCCGCCAAAACTAATTTCAACTCCTTATAACTTCTGAACAATTGATCGTAGAAAGCGTAATAATTTTGCATGTTAATCAGCATGTTACATGCTACAAGAATATATCGATTTCACTAGCTGTTGGTTGAGAACCATATTGGCCCGCCCGCGAAAATCAACTTGAACTGCTTATAACTCCTGAACAATTGATCGTAGAGAGCACAATTATTTGCATTTTAATGAAACATGTTGAATGCTACAAGAATATGTCGGTTTCACTAGTTGTTTTTAGAAAACCATATTGGCCCGCCCGCGAGTATTAAATTGAACTGCTTATAACTTCTGAACAAATAATCGTAGAACGCGTAATAATTTTCATATTAATCAGCATGTTGCATGCTACAAGAATATATCGATTTCACTAGTTGTTGCTTGAGAAATATATTGGCCTCGCCGCGAAAATTAACTTGAACTGCTTATAACTTCTGAACAATTGATTGTTTGTGACCAGAACTGCTGTTTGTAGAATGTATGTTTGCTATGCTGCTTCTTCTCTCTGGATTGCTTGTCGTCTTGACTGCATGGGCAATGTAAAAAATGTAGTAAATTACCCGTAGAACTTGGGAGATGGGGGAAAAGTTGTTGTTCGAACTGCAGTGTGGAGGGAAATTGTATCTAGCTCCATCACTAGGTGTTGTTGATAATGTGTAGTCCGCTATACTGGGAAATGTATGGTTGACTACATCCTTCCTGTAGTCTCCGTGAAATAATACTTAAAATGTCTGCATGTCTCCCTCAAATTGGTGGTGACGAGTCTCTTCTTGAAATAGTGCTTAAAATGTCTGCATGTCTCCCTCGTAGAATGGTAATCAGTCTTTCTGCCTGGTAATAGTAGACTGCCTGCGGATGTCCGTCACGAAAAATGCCCATGGATGGTGTAGGCATTGCTTGTCCCTGGTGCTCCGTATAGACAGGTTAGGTTAAAAGGAAAAATTATGACAAAGAAAGGAAATTGCAATAGGATGGGTATATATAATTCAAGTATGCATGTACACAAAACCAACTAATTTCCACTGCCTTTTCTTTAAAATTAACTTAAATTGTCTCATCAAAAATAAAATATAATTAAAATAAATAAATAAAATAATTGCCATAACTCTTTGAAAATAAATAAGGAAAATTTAAATAAAATATCCAACCGTAATTAAAATATTAGTGTCCATGATTAATGTGTTGCCTTAACCTATTAATTATTACTGCGCTGCTCGAAATTAACCTGTTTAGAAAGCTGATGATGCTTATACAAATAATATCCTAATGCTGATGTTAGTAATAAATTCCAAATAATAAATACTAATATAGACATGGGCAAAGGGTTTAGAATTAATTCTTGAAATGAAATGCCCTTGCTAATTGATTGATTAAGTTGCTTTAAAGCAAGTTCAAGCGAAGTCCATTGGGGAATAGTGAAATCAGATAAATTCTTTGGAATATTAAGTAATAACTCAATTTCCTGCATTTTGACTTGTTCGAAAGCTAAAATTCTTGTGTGTAAAATTTGTTGATCCACAATAATTTGCGAAAAATCCTGATAATTAAAAAATAGAGATTCCCCTTCGTTAAGCTGAATTGATCTGTGCGTGTTCAAATTATTATTCAAATTCTGAATAACAATAAATTGACCTGAGCCTGATATTAAAATACCATTGCGTGTCCTGATAAACTGAAATAATTTATTGTCAGTAATAGATTTCACTTCAAAGTTACAAGAAACTGACCTATTGTGTAAAAGTAAATCTTCCAAACACTGTACATCTCTATCGATGGTAACTTCACTATGCGAGCAGAGATAAAAAAAATTTTTAAGCTCGCATGCACTCTCAACAATTTGCACTAATCGTGGACTTCCCTTATGTTGCATACTGTAAGTTAACTCTGGGATTCTAATGCGAGACCATGAATTGTTATGCAAAATGCCTAAGTTAACTGCTCGAAAAATAGGAGCGATGTCATTCATCTGTACTAAAGGTGTCTCTAGAAGTAAATGAAATGATCTACTACTGGGTTCATAATTAATCAAATATACTTTGGTCAATGAATAAAATAATCCTATGTCTGTTTTATAAAGTGAATCTTTAAAATCGGGATGATGCTGAATGAATGTACGAAGCCAATTAGGAGTTAAAATGTGATAAGATAATTTTCCCGAGGCTATTTCCATAATTATAAAATCTAAACGCTCAATCATCTCAGAGGCGTGCAATAAGGCAACTATATGTCTCTCTTCATTATAATCATAACAAAATTTAGCTAATAATTCTTCCTTTAAATGCAAAACTGATTGCTTTAAAACTACCAAAATCCCATTAACAATGTTCACCATTTTAACTTGACTCTGTTTCATATTCTGTACTTCCTGAATAATATGATGTTGATTGTCTGCTAAAGTTTTAACTGATTGGGATAAATGATGGACTGACATAGTATTGAAAACAGAAAGTCCTGCACTGAACAAATTTATTAAATTAAGAAAAATCTGCCTCTTTTCCCTGTTATGAATATTAGTAACATTCTGATATAAATTTTGGCAATTAGGCCTTACGTCTCCTACTGTAAATTTACATGGGAAATACTGAGAAATTTCGGTAAGATAATCATTAATTTTGGTGCTGGTATCATTATGAATGACTTTCCATTGCGCACATGCGGAGTCATTGTCAGCCTGAATATGTGCATCGATGAATATGTTCACAGTTGTAAAAATATTCTTACTACTATGAATGGTTAACCCTTGTCTCTCATAATATAAGCCTAATGATTTAAAAAATATGTCTTGCGACTGTTCATTGTTGGGTAAAGATCCAATAAAATGAATCAGGGATAGGAGTAGGATTAAAATCCAAAATAGGAAAGTAATTCTGCTAGTAGCCATGCTTCTGTAATAAAACAAAATTTCCTGCATCAGTACAGCTTGAAGTTGGGATATATACCTTAGTAAGGCTAAAATTATGCTGATGTAATAACTAAGTATGGGATCAGATAAGTAACTAGATCGATGTTAGGGAAGGGGTGGGAAATAACACATCAGCAATATCATGCGAAAGATGTTAGAGAGATACCGTAACTCTTCAGTTAGTGAGAATCATGGGGCATATTGGCGTTGATCCCTGTGACTTCTGGATTAGCGAATTGGAGAGAGTGCCCGAAATAACAGAAAACATCACCAACTACATCCCCCTAGTATTAGAAGGTCCTTCGTGGGATTTGAGGATCAAATATATGGTAAATTACGTAATTAAAGATAGGCTGTCGTGGAATATAGAAACCCTTTCTCAACTTGAAGATCTGGTGCAAGTTTATTGGGAGAAGGTAAAACAACTAAAACATTTTATAGTGACCTGCCCCAAAAACTTGCAGAGGCGCTTAAGCGCCCTCCAACAAGAGCTGGCGACAGTCGAAGACGACTTCCTGTGGGTAGGGAACTTGTTCCACAGCTGCCGGAGCTGGGGCGTCTTTGACATTGACTTGGAGTAGGGTAAGTGAACAAAATTTTCCTAAAACTAACTAATAATAATAATTTCGCAAATTATAACATATCAGCATGTTGCATCCTACAAGAATATATCGATTTCACTAGTTGTTGGTAGAGAACCATATTGGCCCACCTGCGAAAATCAACTTGAACTACTTATAACTCCTGAACAATTGATCGTAGAGACCACAATTATTTGCATTTTAATGAAACATGTTGAATGCTTCAAGAATATGTCGGTTTCACTAGTTGTTGTTAGAGAACCATATTGGCCCGCCCGCGAATATGAAATTGAACTTCTTATTACTTCTGAACAAATGATCTTAGAGAGCGTAATAAATTTGCATATTAATCAGCATGTTGCATGCTACAAGAATATATCGATTTCACTAGTTGTTGGTTGAGACCATATTGGCCCGCCCGCGAAAATTAATTTGAACTGCTTATAACTTCTGAACAATTGATCGTAGAGCACACAATTATTTGCATTTTAATGAAACATTTTGAATGCTACAAGAATATGTCGGTTTCACTAGTTGTTTATAGAAAACCATATTAGCCCGCGAGTATTAACTTGAACTATTTATAACTTCTGAACAAATGATAGTAGAGAGCGTAATAAATTTGCATATCAAACAGAATGTTGCATGCTAAAAGAATATATCGATTTCACTAGTTGTTGGTTGAGAACCATATTGGCCCGCCCGCGAAAATCAATTTGAACTGCTTATAACTCCTGAAAAATTGATCGTAAAGAGCACAATTATTTGCATTTTAATGAAACATGTTGAATGCTACAAGAATATGTCGGTTTCACTAGTTGTTTTTAGAAAACCATATTGGCCCGCCCGCGAGTATTAAATTGAACTGCTTATAACTTCTGAACAAATAATCGTAGAAAGCGTAATAATTTTCATATTAATCAGCATGTCGCATGCTACAAGAATATATCGATTTCACTAGTTGTTGCTTGAGAAATATATTGGCCTGCCCGCGAAAATTAACTTGAACTGCTCATAACTTCTGAACAATTGATTGTAGAGCACACAATTATTTGCATTTCAATCAAACATGTTGAATGCTTCAAGAATATGTCGGTTTCACTAGTTGTTGTTTGAGAACCATATTGGCCCGCCCGCGAAAATTAATTTGAATTGCTTATAACTTCTGAACAATTGATCGTAGAGCACACAATTATTTGCATTTTAATGAAACATTTTGAATGCTACAAGAATATGTCGGTTTCACTAGTTGTTTATAGAAAACCATATTAGCCCGCGAGTATTAACTTGAACTATTTATAACTTCTGAACAAATGATCCTAGAGAGCGTAATAAATTTGCATATTAATCAGCATGTTGCATGCTACAAGAATATATCCATTTCACTAGTTGTTGGTTGAGAACCATATTGGCCCGCCCGCGAAAATCAATTTGAACTGCTTATAACTCCTGAAAAATTGATCGTAGAGAACACAATTATTTGCATTTTAATGAAACATGTTGAAGGCTACAAGAATATGTCGGTTTCACTAGTTGTTTTTAGAAAACCATTTTGGCCCGCCCGCCAAAACTAATTTCAACTCCTTATAACTTCTGAACAATTGATCGTAGAAAGCGTAATAATTTTGCATGTTAATCAGCATGTTACATGCTACAAGAATATATCGATTTCACTAGTTGTTGGTTGAGAACCATATTGGCCCGCCCGCGAAAATCAATTTGAACTGCTTGTAACTCCTCAACAATTGATCGTAGAGAGCACAATTATTTGCATTTTAATGAAACATGTTGAATGCTACAAGAATATGTCGGTTTCACTAGTTGTTTTTAGAAAACCATTTTGGCCCGCCAGCGAGTATTAATTTGAACTGTTTATAACTTCTGAAAAAAATATCGTAGAACGCGTAATAATTTTCATATTAATCAGCATGTTGCATGCTACAAGAATATATCGATTTCACTAGTTGTTGCTTGAGAAATATATTGGCCTCGCCGCGAAAATTAACTTGAACTGCTTATAACTTCTGAACAATTGATCGTAGCGAACACAATTATTTGCATTTTAATGAAACATGTTGAATGCTTCAAGAATATGTCGGTTTCACTAGTTGTTGTTTGAGAACCATATTGGCCCGCCCGCGAGTATTAAATTGAACTGCTTAAAACTTCTGAACAAATGATCTTATAGAGCGTAATAAATTTGCATATTAATCAGCATGCTGCATGCTACAAGAATATATCGAGTTCACTAGTTGTTGGTTGAGACCATATTGGCCCGCCCGCGAAAATTAATTTGAACTGCTTATAACTTCTGAACAATTGATCGTAGAGCACACAATTATTTGCATTTTAATGAAACATTTTGAATGCTACAAGAATATGTCGGTTTCTCTAGTTGTTTATAGAAAACCATATTAGCCCGCGAGTATTAACTTGAACAATTTATAACTTCTGAACAAATGATCCTAGAGAGCGTAATAAATTTGCATATCAATCAGAATGTTGCATCCTACAAGAATATATCGATTTCACTAGTTGTTGGTTGAGAACCATATTGGCCCGCCCGCGAAAATCAATTTGAACTGCTTATAACTCCTGAAAAATTGATCGTAGAGAACACAATTATTTGCATTTTAATGAAACATGTTGAAGGCTACAAGAATATGTCGGATTCATTAGTTGTTTTTAGAAAACCATTTTGGCCCGCCCGCCAAAACTAATTTCAACTCCTTATAACTTCTGAACAATTGATCGTAGAAAGCGTAATAATTTTGCATGTTAATCAGCATGTTACATGCTACAAGAATATATCGATTTCACTAGCTGTTGGTTGAGAACCATATTGGCCCGCCCGCGAAAATCAACTTGAACTGCTTATAACTCCTGAACAATTGATCGTAGAGAGCACAATTATTTGCATTTTAATGAAACATGTTGAATGCTACAAGAATATGTCGGTTTCACTAGTTGTTTTTAGAAAACCATATTGGCCCGCCCGCGAGTATTAAATTGAACTGCTTATAACTTCTGAACAAATAATCGTAGAACGCGTAATAATTTTCATATTAATCAGCATGTTGCATGCTACAAGAATATATCGATTTCACTAGTTGTTGCTTGAGAAATATATTGGCCTCGCCGCGAAAATTAACTTGAACTGCTTATAACTTCTGAACAATTGATTGTAGAGCACACAATTATTTGCATTTCAATCAAACATGTTGTATGCTACAAGAATATGTCGGTTTCACTAGTTATTGTTTGAGAACCATTTTGGCCCGCCCGCCAAAACTAACTTCAACTCCTTATAACTTCTGAACAAATGATCGTAGAGAGCGTAATAATTTTGCATATCAATCAGCATGTTGTATGCTACAAGAATATGTCGGTTTCACTAGTTATTGTTTGAGAACCATTTTGGCCCGCCCGCGAAAATCAACTTGAACTGCTTATAACTCCTGAACAATTGATCGTAGATTCCACAATTAATAGCATTTTAATCAAACATGTTGAATGCTTCAAGAATATGTCGGTTTCACTAGTTGTTGTTAGATAACCATATTGGCCCGCCCGCGAATATGAAATTGAACTTCTTATTACTTCTGAACAAATGATCTTAGAGAGCGTAATAAATTTGCATATTAATCAGCATGTTGCATGCTACAAGAATATATCGATTTCACTAGTTGTTGGTTGAGACCATATTGGCCCGCCCGCGAAAATTAATTTGAACTGCTTATAACTTCTGAACAATTGATCGTAGAGCACACAATTATTTGCATTTTAATGAAACATTTTGAATGCTACAAGAATATGTCGGTTTCACTAGTTGTTTATAGAAAACCATATTAGCCCGCGAGTATTAACTTGAACTATTTATAACTTCTGAACAAATGATAGTAGAGAGCGTAATAAATTTGCATATCAAACAGAATGTTGCATGCTACAAGAATATATCGATTTCACTAGTTGTTGGTTGAGAACCATATTGGCCCGCCCGCGAAAATCAATTTGAACTGCTTATAACTCCTGAAAAATTGATCGTAAAGAGCACAATTATTTGCATTTTAATGAAACATGTTGAATGCTACAAGAATATGTCGGTTTCACTAGTTGTTTTTAGAAAACCATATTGGCCCGCCCGCGAGTATTAAATTGAACTGCTTATAACTTCTGAACAAATAATCGTAGAAAGCGTAATAATTTTCATATTAATCAGCATGTCGCATGCTACAAGAATATATCGATTTCACTAGTTGTTGCTTGAGAAATATATTGGCCTGCCCGCGAAAATTAACTTGAACTGCTCATAACTTCTGAACAATTGATTGTAGAGCACACAATTATTTGCATTTCAATCAAACATGTTGTATGCTACAAGAATATGTCGGTTTCACTAGTTATTGTTTGGGAACCATTTTGGCCCGCCCGCCAAAACTAACTTCAACTCCTTATAACTTCTGAACAAATGATCGTAGAGAGCGTAATAATTTTGCATATCAATCAGCATGTTGCATGCTACAAGAATATATCGATTTCATTAGTTGTTGGTTGAGAACCATATTGGCCCGCCCGCGAATATCATCTTGAACTGCTTATAACTCCTGAACAATTGATCGGAGAGTGCACAATTATTTGCATTTTAATGAAACATATTGAAGGCTACAAGAATATGTCGGTTTCACTAGTTGTTTTTAGAAAACCATTTTGGCCCGCCCGCCAAAACTAACTTCAACTCCTTCTAACTTCTGAACAATTGATCGTAGAGAGCGTTATAATTTTGCATATTAATCAACATGTTGCATGCTACAAGAATATATCGATTTCACTAGTTGTTGGTTGAGACCATATTGGCCCGCCCGCGAAAATTAATTTGAACTGCTTATAACTTCTGAACAATTGATCGTAGAGCACACAATTATTTGCATTTTAATGAAACATTTTGAATGCTACAAGAATATGTCGGTTTCACTAGTTGTTTATAGAAAACCATATTAGCCCGCGAGTATTAACTTGAACTATTTATAACTTCTGAACAAATGATCCTAGAGAGCGTAATAAATTTGCATATTAATCAGCATGTTGCATGCTACAAGAATATATCGATTTCACTAGTTGTTGCTTGACAAATATATTGGCCTCGCCGCGAAAATTAACTTGAACTGCTTACAACTTCTGAACAATTGATTGTAGAGCACACAATTATTTGCATTTCAATCAAACATGTTGTATGCTACAAGAATATGTCGGTTTCACTAGTTATTGTTTGAGAACCATTTTGACCCGCCCGCCAAAACTAACTTCAACTCCTTATAACTTCTGAACAAATGATCGTAGAGAGCGTAATAATTTTGCATATCAATCAGCATGTTGTATGCTACAAGAATATGTCGGTTTCACTAGTTATTGTTTGAGAACCATTTTGGCCCGCCCGCGAAAATCAACTTGAACTGCTTATAACTCCTGAACAATTGATCGTAGATACCACAATTAATAGCATTTTAATCAAACATGTTGTATGCAACAAGAATATGTCAGTTTCACTAGTTGTTTTTAGAAATCCATATTGGCCCGCCCACGAGTATTAACTTGAACTGTTTATAACTTCTGAACAAATGATCCAAGAGAGCGTAATAAATTTGCATATTAATCAGCATGTTGCATGCTACAAGAATATATCGATTTCACTAGTTGTTGGTAGAGAACCATATTGGCCCGCCCGCGAAAATCAACTTGAACTACTTATAACTCCTGAACAATTGATCGTAGAGAACACAATTATTTGCATTTTAATGAAACATGTTGAAGGCTACAAGAATATGTCGGATTCACTAGTTGTTTTTAGAAAACCATTTTGGCCCGCCCGCCAAAACTAATTTCAACTCCTTATAACTTCTGATCAATTGATCGTAGAAAGCGTAATAATTTTGCATGTTAATCAGCATGTTACATGCTACAAGAATATATCGATTTCACTAGCGGTTGGTTGAGAACCATATTGGCCCGCCCGCGAAAATCAACTTGAAATGCTTATAACTCCTGAACAATTGATCGTAGAGAGCACAATTATTTGCATTTTAATGAAACATGTTGAATGCTACAAGATTATGTCGGTTTCACTAGTTGTTTTTAGAAAACCATATTGGCCCGCCCGCGAGTATTAAATTGAACTGCTTATAACTTCTGAACAAATAATCGTAGAAAGCGTAATAATTTTCATATTAATCAGCATGTTGCATGCTACAAGAATATATCGATTTCACTAGTTGTTGCTTGAGAAATATATTGGCCTGCCCGCGAAAATTAACTTGAACTGCTTATAACTTCTGAACAATTGATTGTAGAGCACACAATTATTTGCATTTCAATCAAACATGTTGTATGCTACAAGAATATGTCGGTTTCACTAGTTATTGTTTGAGAACCATTTTGGCCCGCCCGCCAAAACTAACTTCAACTCCTTATAACTTCTGAACAAATGATCGTAGAGAGCGTAATAATTTTGCATATCAGTCAGCATGTTGAATGCTACAAGAATATATCGATTTCATTAGTTGTTGGTTGAGAACCATATTGGCCAGCCCGCGAATATCATCTTGAACTGCTTATAACTCCTGAACAATTGATCGGAGAGTGCACAATTATTTGCATTTTAATGAAACATATTGAATGCTGCAAGAATATGTCGGTTTCACTAGTTGTTTTTAGAAAACCATTTTGGCCCGCCCGCCAAAACTAACTTCAACTCCTTCTAACTTCTGAACAATTGATCGTAGATTCCACAATTAATAGCATTTTAATCAAACATGTTGTATGCAACAAGAATATGTCAGTTTCACTAGTTGTTTTTAGAAATTTATATTGGCCCGCCCACGAGTATTAACTTGAACTGTTTATAACTTCTGAACAAATGATCCTACAGAGCGTAATAAATTTGCATATTAATCAGCATGTTGCATGCTACAAGAATATATCGATTTCACTAGTTGTTGGTAGAGAACCATATTGGCCCACCTGCGAAAATCAACTTGAACTACTTATAACTCCTGAACAATTGATCGTAGAGACCACAATTATTTGCATTTTAATGAAACATGTTGAATGCAACAAGAATATGTCGGTTTCACTAGTTGTTTTTAGAAAACCATATTGGCCCGCCCGCGTGTATTAATTAGAACCGTTTATAACTTCTGAACAAATGATCCTAGAGAGCGTATTAAATTTGCATATTAACTAGCATGTTGTATGCTACAAGAATATATCGATTTCACTAGTTGTTGGTTGAGAACCATATTGGCTCGCCCCTGAAAATCAACTTGAACTGCTTATAACTCCTGAAAAATTGATCGTAGAGAACACAATTATTTGCATTTTAATGAAACATATTGAAAGCTACAAGAATATGTCGGTTTCACTAGTTGTTTTTAGAAAACCATTTTGGCCCGCCCGCCAAAACTAACTTCAACTCCTTCTAACTTCTGAACAATTGATCGTAGAGAGCGTTATAATTTTGCATATTAATCAGCATGTTGCATGCTACAAGAATATATCGATTTCATTAGTTGTTGGTTGAGAAGCATATTGGCCCGCCCGCAGAAATTAACTTGAACTGCTTATAACTTCTGAACAATTGATCGTAGCGAACACAATTATTTGCATTTTAATGAAACATGTTGAATGCTTCAAGAATATGTCGGTTTCACTAGTTGTTGTTAGAGAACCATATTGGCCCGCCCGCGAATATGAAATTGAACTTCTTATTACTTCTGAACAAATGATCTTAGAGAGCGTAATAAATTTGCATATTAATCAGCATGTTGCATGCTACAAGAATATATCGATTTCACTAGTTGTTGGTTGAGACCATATTGGCCCGCCCGCGAAAATTAATTTGAACTGCTTATAACTTCTGAACAATTGATCGTAGAGCACACAATTATTTGCATTTTAATGAAACATTTTGAATGCTACAAGAATATGTCGGTTTCACTAGTTGTTTATAGAAAACCATATTAGCCCGCGAGTATTAATTTGAACTATTTATAACTTCTGAACAAATGATAGTAGAGAGCGTAATAAATTTGCATATCAAACAGAATGTTGCATGCTACAAGAATATATCGATTTCACTAGTTGTTGGTTGAGAACCATATTGGCCCGCCCGCGAAAATCAATTTGAACTGCTTATAACTCCTGAAAAATTGATCGTAAAGAGCACAATTATTTGCATTTTAATGAAACATTTTGAATGCTACAAGAATATGTCGGTTTCACTAGTTGTTTTTAGAAAACCATATTGGCCCGCCCGCGAGTATTAAATTGAACTGCTTATAACTTCTGAACAAATAATCGTAGAAAGCGTAATAATTTTCATATTAATCAGCATGTCGCATGCTACAAGAATATATCGATTTCACTAGTTGTTGCTTGAGAAATATATTGGCCTGCCCGCGAAAATTATCTTGAACTGCTCATAACTTCTGAACAATTGATTGTAGAGCACACAATTATTTGCATTTCAATCAAACATGTTGTATGCTACAAGAATATGTCGGTTTCACTAGTTATTGTTTGGGAACCATTTTGGCCCGCCCGCCAAAACTAACTTCAACTCCTTATAACTTCTGAACAAATGATCGTAGAGAGCGTAATAATTTTGCATATCAATCAGCATGTTGCATGCTACAAGAATATATCGATTTCATTAGTTGTTGGTTGAGAACCATATTGGCCCGCCCGCGAATATCATCTTGAAATGCTTATAACTCCTGAACAATTGATCGGAGAGTGCACAATTATTTGCATTTTAATGAAACATATTGAAGGCTACAAGAATATGTCGGTTTCACTAGTTGTTTTTAGAAAACCATTTTGGCCCGCCCGCCAAAACTAACTTCAACTCCTTCTAACTTCTGAACAATTGATCGTAGAGAGCGTTATAATTTTGCATATTAATCAACATGTTGCATGCTACAAGAATATATCGATTTCACTAGTTGTTGGTTGAGACCATATTGGCCCGCCCGCGAAAATTAATTTGAACTGCTTATAACTTCTGAACAATTGATCGTAGAGCACACAATTATTTGCATTTTAATGAAACATTTTGAATGCTACAAGAATATGTCGGTTTCACTAGTTGTTTATAGAAAACCATATTAGCCCGCGAGTATTAACTTGAACTATTTATAACTTTTGAACAAATGATCGTAGAGAGCGTAATAAATTTGCATATTAATCAGCATGTTGCATGCTACAAGAATATATCGATTTCACTAGTTGTTGCTTGACAAATATATTGGCCTCGCCGCGAAAATTAACTTGAACTGCTTATAACTTCTGAACAATTGATTGTAGAGCACACAATTATTTGCATTTCAATCAAACATGTTGTATGCTACAAGAATATGTCGGTTTCACTAGTTATTGTTTGAGAACCATTTTGACCCGCCCGCCAAAACTAACTTCAACTCCTTATAACTTCTGAACAAATGATCGTAGAGAGCGTAATAATTTTGCATATCAATCAGCATGTTGTATGCTACAAGAATATGTCGGTTTCACTAGTTATTGTCTGAGAACCATTTTGGCCCGCCCGCGAAAATCAACTTGAACTGCTTATAACTCCTGAACAATTGATCGTAGATACCACAATTAATAGCATTTTAATCAAACATGTTGTATGCAACAAGAATATGTCAGTTTCACTAGTTGTTTTTAGAAATCCATATTGGCCCGCCCACGAGTATTAACTTGAACTGTTTATAACTTCTGAACAAATGATCCAAGAGAGCGTAATAAATTTGCATATTAATCAGCATGTTGCATGCTACAAGAATATATCGATTTCACTAGTTGTTGGTAGAGAACCATATTGGCCCGCCCGCGAAAATCAACTTGAACTACTTATAACTCCTGAACAATTGATCGTAGAGAACACAATTATTTGCATTTTAATGAAACATGTTGAAGGCTACAAGAATATGTCGGATTCACTAGTTGTTTTTAGAAAACCATTTTGGCCCGCCCGCCAAAACTAATTTCAACTCCTTATAACTTCTGAACAATTGATCGTAGAAAGCGTAATAATTTTGCATGTTAATCAGCATGTTACATGCTACAAGAATATATCGATTTCACTAGCTGTTGGTTGAGAACCATATTGGCCCGCCCGCGAAAATCAACTTGAAATGCTTATAACTCCTGAACAATTGATCGTAGAGAGCACAATTATTTGCATTTTAATGAAACATGTTGAATGCTACAAGATTATGTCGGTTTCACTAGTTGTTTTTAGAAAACCATATTGGCCCGCCCGCGAGTATTAAATTGAACTGCTTATAACGTCTGAACAAATAATCGTAGAAAGCGTAATAATTTTCATATTAATCAGCATGTTGCATGCTACAAGAATATATCGATTTCACTAGTTGTTGCTTGAGAAATATATTGGCCTGCCCGCGAAAATTAACTTGAACTGCTTATAACTTCTGAACAATTGATTGTAGAGCACACAATTATTTGCATTTCAATCAAACATGTTGTATGCTACAAGAATATGTCGGTTTCACTAGTTATTGTTTGAGAACCATTTTGGCCCGCCCGCCAAAACTAACTTCAACTCCTTATAACTTCTGAACAAATGATCGTAGAGAGCGTAATAATTTTGCATATCAATCAGCATGTTGAATGCTACAAGAATATATCGGTTTCATTAGTTGTTGGTTGAGAACCATATTGGCCAGCCCGCGAATATCATCTTGAACTGCTTATAACTCCTGAACAATTGATCGGAGAGTGCACAATTATTTGCATTTTAATGAAACATATTGAATGCTACAAGAATATGTCGGTTTCACTAGTTGTTTTTAGAAAACCATTTTGGCCCGCCCGCCAAAACTAACTTCAACTCCTTCTAACTTCTGAACAATTGATCGTAGAGAGCGTTATAATTTTGCATATTAATCTACATGTTGCATGCTACAAGAATATATCGATTTCACTAGTTTTTGGTTGAGACCATATTGGCCCGCCCGCGAAAATTAATTTGAACTGCTTATAACTTCTGAACAATTGATCGTAGAGCACACAATTATTTGCATTTTAATGAAACATTTTGAATGCTACAAGAATATGTCGGTTTCACTAGTTGTTTATAGAAAACCATATTAGCCCGCGAGTATTAACTTGAACTATTTATAACTTCTGAACAAATGATCCTAGAGATCGTAATAAATTTGCATATTAATCAGCATGTTTCATGCTACAAGAATATATCGATTTCACTTGTTGTTGGTTGAGAACCATATTGGCCCGCCCGCGAAAATCAATTTGAACTGCTTATAACTCCTGAAAAATTGATCGTAGAGAACACAATTATTTGCATTTTAATGAAACATGTTGAAGGCTACAAGAATATGTCGGATTCACTAGTTGTTTTTAGAAAACCATTTTGGCCCGCCCGCCAAAACTAATTTCAACTCCTTATAACTTCTGAACAATTGATCGTAGAAAGCGTAATAATTTTGCATGTTAATCAGCATGTTACATGCTACAAGAATATATCGATTTCACTAGCTGTTGGTTGAGAACCATATTGGCCCGCCCGCTAAAATCAACTTGAACTGCTTATAACTCCTGAACAATAGATCGTAGAGAGCACAATTATTTGCATTTTAATGAAAAATGTTGAATGCTACAAGAATATGTCGGTTTCACTAGTTGTTTTTAGAAAACCATATTGGCCCGCCCGCGAGTATTAAATTGAACTGCTTATAACTTCTGAACAAATAATCGTAGAAAGCGTAATAATTTTCATATTAATCAGCATGTAGCATGCTACAAGAATATATCGATTTCATTAGTTGTTGGTTGAGAACCATATTGGCCCGCCCGCGAATATCATCTTGAACTGCTTATAACTCCTGAACAATTGATCGGAGAGTGCACAATTATTTGCATTTTAATGAAACTTGTTGAATGCTACAAGAATATGTCGGTTGCACTAGTTGTTTTTAGAAAACCATATTGGCCCGCCCGCCAGTATTAACTTGAACTGTTTATAACTTCTGAACAAATGATCGTAGAGAGCGTAATAATTTTGCATATCAATCAGCATGTTGCATGCTACAAAAATATATCGATTTCATTAGTTGTTGGTTGAGAACCATATTGGCCAACCCGCGAATATCATCTTGAACTGCTTATAACTATTGAACAATTGATCGGAGAGTGCACAATTATTTGCATTTTAATGAAACATATTGAATGCTACAAGAATATGTCGGTTTCACTAGTTGTTTTTAGAAAACCATTTTGGCCCGCCCGCCAAAACTAACTTCAACTCCTTCTAACTTCTGAACAATTGATCGTAGAGAGCGTTATAATTTTGCATATTAATCAACATGTTGCATGCTACAAGAATATATCGATTTCACTAGTTTTTGGTTGAGACCATATTGGCCCGCCCGCGAAAATTAATTTGAACTGCTTATAACTTCTGAACAATTGATCGTAGAGCACACAATTATTTGCATTTTAATGAAACATTTTGAATGCTCCAAGAATATGTCGGTTTCACTAGTTGTTTATAGAAAACCATATTAGCCCGCGAGTATTAACTTGAACTATTTATAACTTCTGAACAAATGATCGTAGAGAGCGTAATAAATTTGCATATTAATCAGCATGTTGCATGCTACAAGAATATATCGATTTCACTAGTTGTTGGTTGAGAACCATATTGGCCCGCCCGCGAAAATCAATTTGAACTGCTTATAACTCCTGAAAAATTGATCGTA
This sequence comes from Lepisma saccharinum, assembly GCF_977018435.1. Lineage (NCBI taxonomy): Eukaryota > Metazoa > Arthropoda > Insecta > Zygentoma > Lepismatidae > Lepisma > Lepisma saccharinum. The sequence goes on from NW_028142885.1 coordinate 2,118,368, forward strand.
GAGAACACAATTATTTGCATTTTAATGAAACATGTTGAAGGCTACAAGAATATGTCGGATTCACTAGTTGTTTTTAGAAAACCATTTTGGCCGGCCCGCCAAAACTAATTTCAACTCCTTATAACTTCTGAACAATTGATCGTAGAAAGCGTAATAATTTTGCATGTTAATCAGCATGTTACAGGCTACAAGAATATATCGATTTCACTAGCTGTTGGTTGAGAACCATATTGGCCCGCCCGCGAAAATCAACTTGAACTGCTTATAACTCCTGAACAATAGATCGTAGAGAGCACAATTATTTGCATTTTAATGAAACATGTTGAATGCTACAAGAATATGTCGGTTTCACTAGTTGTTTTTAGAAAACCATATTGGCCCGCCCGCGAGTATTAAATTGAACTGCTTATAACTTCTGAACAAATAATCGTAGAAAGCGTAATAATTTTCAAATTAATCAGCATGTTGCATGCTACAAGAATATATCGATTTCATTAGTTGTTGGTTTAGAACCATATTGGCCCGCCCGCGAATATCATCTTGAACTGCTTATAACTCCTGAACAATTGATCGGAGAGTGCACAATTATTTGCACTTTAATGAAACTTGTTGAATGCTACAAGAATATGTCGGTTTCACTAGTTTATTTTTAGAAAACCATATTGGCCCCCCCGCCAGTATTAACTTGAACTGTTTATAACTTCTGAACAAATGATCGTAGAGAGCGTAATAAATTTGCATATTAATCAGCATGTTGCATGCTACAAGAATATATCGATTTCACTTGTTGTTGGTTGAGAACCATATTGGCCGGCCGCGAAAATCAACTTTAACTGCTTATGACTCCTGAACAATTGATCGTAAACAAAAAAATTATTTGCATTTTAATGAGACATGTTGAATGCTACAAGAATATGTCAGTTTCACTAGTTGTTATTTGAGAACCATATTGGCCCGCCCGCGGGTATTAACTTGAATTGCTTATAACTTCTGAACAAATGATCGTAGGGAACTTAAAAAAATTGCATATTAATCAGCATGTTGCATGCTACAGGAATATATCGATTTCACTAGTTGTTGGTTGAAAAACACATTGGCCCGCCCGCGAAAATCAACTTGAACTGTTTATAACTTCTGAACAATTGATCGTAGAGATCACAATTATTATCATATTAATCTAACATGTTGTATGCTACAAGAATATGTCGTTTCACTAGTTATTGTTTGAGGACCATTTTGGCCCACCCGCCAAAACTAATTTCAACTCCTTATAACTTCTGAACAAATGATCGTAGAGAGCATTATAAATTTGCATATTAATCAGCATGTTGCATGCTACAAGAATATATCGATTTCACTAATTGTTGGTTGAGAACCATATTGGCTCGCCACTGAAAATCAACTTGAACTGCTTATAACTTCTGAACAAATGATCGTAGAGAGCGTAATAATTTTGCATATCAATCAGCATGTTGTATGCTACAAGAATATGTCGGTTTCACTAGTTATTGTTTGAGAACCATTTTGGCCCGCCCGCGAAAATCAACTTGAACTGCTTATAACTCCTGAAAAATTGATCGTAGATACCACAATTAATAGCATTTTAATCAAACATGTTGTATGCAACAAGAATATGTCAGTTTCACTAGTTGTTTTTAGAAATCCATATTGGCCCGCCCACGAGTATTAACTTGAACTGTTTATAACTTCTGAACAAATGATCCAAGAGAGCGTAATAAATTTGCATATTAATCAGCATGTTGCATGCTACAAGAATATATCGATTTCACTAGTTGTTGGTAGAGAACCATATTGGCCCGCCCGCGAAAATCAACTTGAACTACTTATAACTCCTGAACAATTGATCGTAGAGAACACAATTATTTGCATTTTAATGAAACATGTTGAAGGCTACAAGAATATGTCGGATTCACTAGTTGTTTTTAGAAAACCATTTTGGCCCGCCCGCCAAAACTAATTTCAACTCCTTATAACTTCTGAACAATTGATCGTAGAAAGCGTAATAATTTTGCATGTTAATCAGCATGTTACATGCTACAAGAATATATCGATTTCACTAGCTGTTGGTTGAGAACCATATTGGCCCGCCCGCGAAAATCAACTTGAAATGCTTATAACTCCTGAACAATTGATCGTAGAGAGCACAATTATTTGCATTTTAATGAAACATGTTGAATGCTACAAGATTATGTCGGTTTCACTAGTTGTTTTTAGAAAACCATATTGGCCCGCCCGCGAGTATTAAATTGAACTGCTTATAACTTCTGAACAAATAATCGTAGAAAGCGTAATAATTTTCATATTAATCAGCATGTTGCATGCTACAAGAATATATCGATTTCACTAGTTGTTGCTTGAGAAATATATTGGCCTGCCCGCGAAAATTAACTTGAACTGCTTATAACTCCTAAACAATTGATCGGAGAGTGCACAATTATTTGCATTTTAATGAAACATATTGAATGTTACAAGAATATGTCGGTTTCACTAGTTGTTTTTAGAAAACCATTTTGGCCCGCCCGCCAAAACTAACTTCAACTCCTTCTAACTTCTGAACAATTGATCGTAGAGAGCGTTATAATTTTGCATATTAATCAACATGTTGCATGCTACAAGAATATATCGATTTCACTAGTTTTTGGTTGAGACCATATTGGCCCGCCCGCGAAAATTAATTTGAACTGCTTATAACTTCTGAACAATTGATCGTAGAGCACACAATTATTTGCATTTTAATGAAACATTTTGAATGCTACAAGAATATGTCGGTTTCACTAGATGTTTATAGAAAACCATATTAGCCCGCGAGTATTAACTTGAACTATTTATAACTTCTGAACAAATGATCCTAGAGAGCGTAATAAATTTGCATATTAATCAGCATGTTTCATGCTACAAGAATATATCGATTTCACTTGTTGTTGGTTGAGAACCATATTGGCCCGCCCGCGAAAATCAATTTGAACTGCTTATAACTCCTGAAAAATTGATCGTAGAGAACACAATTATTTGCATTTTAATGAAACATGTTGAAGGCTACAAGAATATGTCGGATTCACTAGTTGTTTTTAGAAAACCATTTTGGCCCGCCCGCCAAAACTAATTTCAACTCCTTATAACTTCTGAACAATTGATCGTAGAAAGCGTAATAATTTTGCATGTTAATCAGCATGTTACATGCTACAAGAATATATCGATTTCACTAGCTGTTGGTTGAGAACCATATTGGCCCGCCCGCTAAAATCAACTTGAACTGCTTATAACTCCTGAACAATAGATCGTAGAGAGCACAATTATTTGCATTTTAATGAAAAATGTTGAATGCTACAAGAATATGTCGGTTTCACTAGTTGTTTTTAGAAAACCATATTGGCCCGCCCGCGAGTATTAAATTGAACTGCTTATAACTTCTGAACAAATAATCGTAGAAAGCGTAATAATTTTCATATTAATCAGCATGTAGCATGCTACAGGAATATATCGATTTCATTAGTTGTTGGTTGAGAACCATATTGGCCCGCCCGCGAATATCATCTTGAACTGCTTATAACTCCTGAACAATTGATCGGAGAGTGCACAATTATTTGCACTTTAATGAAACTTGTTGAATGCTACAAGAATATGTCGGTTTCACTAGTTGTTTTTAGAAAACCATATTGGCCCCCCCGCCAGTATTAACTTGAACTGTTTATAACTTCTGAACAAATGATCGTAGAGAGCGTAATAAATTTGCATATTAATCAGCATGTTGCATGCTACAAGAATATATCGATTTCACTTGTTGTTGGTTGAGAACCATATTGGCCGGCCGCGAAAATCAACTTTAACTGCTTATGACTCCTGAACAATTGATCGTAAACAAAAAAATTATTTGCATTTTAATGAGACATGTTGAATGCTACAAGAATATGTCAGTTTCACTAGTTGTTATTTGAGAACCATATTGGCCCGCCCGCGGGTATTAACTTGAATTGCTTATAACTTCTGAACAAATGATCGTAGGGAACTTAAAAAAATTGCATATTAATCAGCATGTTGCATGCTACAGGAATATATCGATTTCACTAGTTGTTGGTTGAAAAACACATTGGCCCGCCCGCGAAAATCAACTTGAACTGTTTATAACTTCTGAACAATTGATCGTAGAGATCACAATTATTATCATATTAATCTAACATGTTGTATGCTACAAGAATATGTCGTTTCACTAGTTATTGTTTGAGGACCATTTTGGCCCACCCGCCAAAACTAATTTCAACTCCTTATAACTTCTGAACAAATGATCGTAGAGAGCATTATAAATTTGCATATTAATCAGCATGTTGCATGCTACAAGAATATATCGATTTCACTAATTGTTGGTTGAGAACCATATTGGCTCGCCACTGAAAATCAACTTGAACTGCTTATAACTTCTGAACAAATGATCGTAGAGAGCGTAATAATTTTGCATATCAATCAGCATGTTGTATGCTACAAGAATATGTCGGTTTCACTAGTTATTGTTTGAGAACCATTTTGGCCCGCCCGCGAAAATCAACTTGAACTGCTTATAACTCCTGAAAAATTGATCGTAGATACCACAATTAATAGCATTTTAATCAAACATGTTGTATGCAACAAGAATATGTCAGTTTCACTAGTTGTTTTTAGAAATCCATATTGGCCCGCCCACGAGTATTAACTTGAACTGTTTATAACTTCTGAACAAATGATCCAAGAGAGCGTAATAAATTTGCATATTAATCAGCATGTTGCATGCTACAAGAATATATCGATTTCACTAGTTGTTGGTAGAGAACCATATTGGCCCGCCCGCGAAAATCAACTTGAACTACTTATAACTCCTGAACAATTGATCGTAGAGAACACAATTATTTGCATTTTAATGAAACATGTTGAAGGCTACAAGAATATGTCGGATTCACTAGTTGTTTTTAGAAAACCATTTTGGCCCGCCCGCCAAAACTAATTTCAACTCCTTATAACTTCTGAACAATTGATCGTAGAAAGCGTAATAATTTTGCATGTTAATCAGCATGTTACATGCTACAAGAATATATCGATTTCACTAGCTGTTGGTTGAGAACCATATTGGCCCGCCCGCGAAAATCAACTTGAAATGCTTATAACTCCTGAACAATTGATCGTAGAGAGCACAATTATTTGCATTTTAATGAAACATGTTGAATGCTACAAGATTATGTCGGTTTCACTAGTTGTTTTTAGAAAACCATATTGGCCCGCCCGCGAGTATTAAATTGAACTGCTTATAACTTCTGAACAAATAATCGTAGAAAGCGTAATAATTTTCATATTAATCAGCATGTTGCATGCTACAAGAATATATCGATTTCACTAGTTGTTGCTTGAGAAATATATTGGCCTGCCCGCGAAAATTAACTTGAACTGCTTATAACTCCTGAACAATTGATCGGAGAGTGCACAATTATTTGCATTTTAATGAAACATATTGAATGTTACAAGAATATGTCGGTTTCACTAGTTGTTTTTAGAAAACCATTTTGGCCCGCCCGCCAAAACTAACTTCAACTCCTTCTAACTTCTGAACAATTGATCGTAGAGAGCGTTATAATTTTGCATATTAATCAACATGTTGCATGCTACAAGAATATATCGATTTCACTAGTTTTTGGTTGAGACCATATTGGCCCGCCCGCGAAAATTAATTTGAACTGCTTATAACTTCTGAACAATTGATCGTAGAGCACACAATTATTTGCATTTTAATGAAACATTTTGAATGCTACAAGAATATGTCGGTTTCACTAGATGTTTATAGAAAACCATATTAGCCCGCGAGTATTAACTTGAACTATTTATAACTTCTGAACAAATGATCCTAGAGAGCGTAATAAATTTGCATATTAATCAGCATGTTTCATGCTACAAGAATATATCGATTTCACTTGTTGTTGGTTGAGAACCATATTGGCCGGCCGCGAAAATCAACTTTAACTGCTTATAACTCCTGAAAAATTGATCGTAGAGAACACAATTATTTGCATTTTAATGAAACATGTTGAAGGCTACAAGAATATGTCGGATTCACTAGTTGTTTTTAGAAAACCATTTTGGCCCGCCCGCCAAAACTAATTTCAACTCCTTATAACTTCTGAACAATTGATCGTAGAAAGCGTAATAATTTTGCATGTTAATCAGCATGTTACATGCTACAAGAATATATCGATTTCACTAGCTGTTGGTTGAGAACCATATTGGCCCGCCCGCTAAAATCAACTTGAACTGCTTATAACTCCTGAACAATAGATCGTAGAGAGCACAATTATTTGCATTTTAATGAAAAATGTTGAATGCTACAAGAATATGTCGGTTTCACTAGTTGTTTTTAGAAAACCATATTGGCCCGCCCGCGAGTATTAAATTGAACTGCTTATAACTTCTGAACAAATAATCGTAGAAAGCGTAATAATTTTCATATTAATCAGCATGTAGCATGCTACAGGAATATATCGATTTCATTAGTTGTTGGTTGAGAACCATATTGGCCCGCCCGCGAATATCATCTTGAACTGCTTATAACTCCTGAACAATTGATCGGAGAGTGCACAATTATTTGCATTTTAATGAAACTTGTTGAATGCTACAAGAATATGTCGGTTGCACTAGTTGTTTTTAGAAAACCATATTGGCCCGCCCGCCAGTATTAACTTGAACTGTTTATAACTTCTGAACAAATGATCGTAGAGAGCGTAATAATTTTGCATATCAATCAGCATGTTGCATGCTACAAGAATATATCGATTTCATTAGTTCTTGGTTGAGAACCATATTGGAAAACCCGCGAATATCATCTTGAACTGCTTATAACTATTGAACAATTGATCGGAGAGTGCACAATTATTTGCATTTTAATGAAACATATTGAATGCTACAAGAATATGTCGGTTTCACTAGTTGTTTTTAGAAAACCATTTTGGCCCGCCCGCCAAAACTAACTTCAACTCCTTCTAACTTCTGAACAATTGATCGTAGAGAGCGTTATAATTTTGCATATTAATCAACATGTTGCATGCTACAAGAATATATCGATTTCACTAGTTTTTGGTTGAGACCATATTGGCCCGCCCGCGAAAATTAATTTGAACTGCTTATAACTTGTGAACAATTGATCGTAGAGCACACAATTATTTGCATTTTAATGAAACATTTTGAATGCTCCAAGAATATGTCGGTTTCACTAGTTGTTTATAGAAAACCATATTAGCCCGCGAGTATTAACTTGAACTATTTATAACTTCTGAACAAATGATCGTAGAGAGCGTAATAAATTTGCATATTAATCAGCATGTTGCATGCTACAAGAATATATCGATTTCACTAGTTGTTGGTTGATAACCATATTGGCCCGCCCGCGAAAATCAATTTGAACTGCTTATAACTCCTGAAAAATTGATCGTAGAGAACACAATTATTTGCATTTTAATGAAACATGTTGAAGGCTACAAGAATATGTCGGATTCACTAGTTGTTTTTAGAAAACCATTTTGGCCGGCCCGCCAAAACTAATTTCAACTCCTTATAACTTCTGAACAATTGATCGTAGAAAGCGTAATAATTTTGCATGTTAATCAGCATGTTACATGCTACAAGAATATATCGATTTCACTAGCTGTTGGTTGAGAACCATATTGGCCCGCCCGCGAAAATCAACTTGAACTGCTTATAACTCCTGAACAATAGATCGTAGAGAGCACAATTATTTGCATTTTAATGAAACATGTTGAATGCTACAAGAATATGTCGGTTTCACTAGTTGTTTTTAGAAAACCATATTGGCCCGCCCGCGAGTATTAAATTGAACTCCTTATAAATTCTGAACAAATGATCGTAGAGAGCGTTATAATTTTGTATATTAATCAGCATGTTGCATGCTACAAGAATATATCGATTTCATTGGTTGTTGGTTGAGAACCATATTGGCCCGCCCGCGAAAATTAACTTGAACTGCTTATAACTTCTGAACAATTGATTGTAGAGCACACAATTATTTGCATTTCAATCAAACATGTTGTATGCTACAAGAATATGTCGGTTTCACTAGTTATTGTTTGAGAACCATTTTGGCCCGCCCGCCAGAACTAACTTCAACTCTTTATAACTTCTGAACAAATGATCGTAGAGAGCGTTATAATTTTGCATATTAATCAGCATGTTGCATGCTACAAGAATATATCGATTTCAATGGTTGTTGGTTGAGAACCATATTGGCACGCCCGCGAAAATTAACTTGAACTGCTTATAACTTCTGAACAATTGATCGTAGCGAACACAATTATTTGCATTTTAATGAAACATATTGAATGCTTCAAGAATATGTCGGTTTCACTAATTGTTGTTTGAGAACCATATTGGATCGCCCGCGAATATTAAATTGAACTGCTTATAACTTCTGAACAAATGATCTTAGAGAGCGTAATAAATTTGCATATTAATCAGCATGTTGCATGCTACAAGAATATATCGATTTCACTAGTTGTTGGTTGAGAACCATATTGGCCCGCCCGCGAAAATTATTTGAACTGCTTATAACTACTGAACAAATAATCGTAGAAAGCGTAATAATCTTTCATATTAATCAGCATGTTGCATGCTACAAGAATATATCGATTTCACTAGTTGTTGTTTGAGAAATATATTGGCCTGCCCGCGAAAATTAACTTGAACTGCTTATAACTTCTGAACAATTGATCCTAGAGAGCGTAATAAATTTGCATATTAATCAGCATGTTGCATGCTACAAGAAAATATCGATTTCACTAGTTGTTGGTTGAGAACCATATTGGCCCGCCCGCGAAAACAACTTGAACTACTTATAACTCCTGAACAATTGATCGTAGAGACCACAATTATTTGCATTTTAATGAAACATGTTGAATGCAACAAGAATATGTCGGTTTCACTAGTTGTTTTTAGAAAACCATATTGGCCCGCCCGCGTGTATTAATTTGAACTGTTTATAACTTCTGAACAAATGATTGTAGAGCACACAATTATTTGCATTTCAATCAAACATGTTGTATGCTACAAGAATATGTCGGTTTCACTAGTTATTGTTTGAGAACCATTTTGGCCCGCCCGCCAGAACTAACTTTAACTCCTTATAACTTTTGAACAAATGATCTTAGAGAGCGTAATAAATTTGCAAATTAATCAGCATGTTGCATGCTACAAGAATATATCGATTTCACTAGTTGTTGGTTGAGAACCATATTGGCCCGCCCGCGAATATCATCTTGAACTGCTTATAACTCCTGAACAATTGATCGGAGAGTGCACAATTATTTGCATTTTAATGAAACTTGTTGAATGCTACAAGAATATGTCGGTTTCACTAGTTGTTTTTAGAAAACCATATTGGCCCGCCCGCCTGTATTAACTTGAACTGTTTATAACTTCTGAACAAATGATCGTAGAGAGCGTAATAAATTTGCATATTAATCAGCATGTTGCATGCTACAAGAATATATCGATTTCACTTGTTGTTGGTTGAGAACCATATTGGCCGGCCGCGAAAATCAACTTTAACTGCTTATGACTCCTGAACAATTGATCGTAAACAAAAAAATTATTTGCATTTTAATGAGATATGTTGAATGCTACAAGAATATGTAAGTTTCACTAGTTGTTATTTGAGAACCATATTGGCCCGCCCGCGAGTATTAACTTGAATTGCTTATAACTTCTGAACAAATGATCGTAGGGAACTTAAAAAAATTGCATATTAATAAGCATGTTGCATGCTACAAGAATATATCGATTTCACTAGTTGTTGGTTGAAAAACACATTGGCCCGCCCGCGAAAATCAACTTGAACTGTTTATAACTTCTGAACAATTGATCGTAGAGATCACAATTATTATGATATTAATCTAACATGTTGTATGCTACAAGAATATGTCGTTTCACTAGTTATTGTTTGAGGACCATTTTGGCCCGCCCGCCAAAACTAATTTCAACTCCTTATAACTTCTGAACAAATGATTGTAGAGAGCATTATAATTTTGCATATTAATCAGCATGTTGCATGCTACAAGAATATATCGATTTCATTGGTTGTTGGTTGAGAACCATATTGGCCCGCCCGCGAAAATTAACTTGAACTGCTGATAACTTCTGAACAATTTATCGTAGAGATCACAATTATTATCATTTTAATCTAACATGTTGTATGCTACAAGAATATGTCGGTTTCACTAGTTATTGTTTGAGAACCATTTTGGCCTGCCCGCCAAAACTAACTTCAACTCCTTATAACTTCTGAACAAATGATCGTAGAGAGCGTAATAATTTTGCATATCAATCAGCATGTTGCATTATACAAGAATATATCGATTTCACTTGTTGTTGGTTGAGAACCATATTGGCCCGCCCGCGAATATCAACTTTAACTGCTTATAACTCCTGAACAATTGATCGTAAACAACAAAATTATTTGCATTTTAATGAAACATGTTGAATGCTACAAGAATATGTCAGTTTCACTAGTTGTTATTTGAGAACCATATTGGCCCGCCCGCGAGTATTAACTTGAATTGCTTATAACTTCTGAACAAATGATCGTAGGGAACATAAAAAATTTGCATATTAATCAGCATGTTGCATGCTACAAGAATATATCGATTTCACTAGTTTTTGGTTGAAAAACATATTGGCCCGCCCGCGAAAATCAACTTGAAGTGCTGATAACTTCTGAACAATTGATAGTAGAGATCACAATTATTATCATTTTAATCTAACATGTTGAATGCTACAAGAATATGTCGGTTTCACTAGTTATTGTTTGAGAACCATTTTGGCCCGCCCGCCAGAACTAACTTCAACTCCTTATAACTTCTGAACAAATGATCGTAGAGAGCGTTATAATTTTGCATATTAATCAGCATGTTGCATGCTACAAGAATATATCGATTTCAATGGTTGTTGGTTGAGAACCATATTGGCACGCCCGCGAAAATTAACTTGAACTGCTTATAACTTCTGAACAATTGATCGTAGCGAACACAATTATTTGCATTTTAATGAAACATATTGAATGCTTCAAGAATATGTCGGTTTCACTAATTGTTGTGTGAGAACCATATTGGATCGCCCGCGAATATTAAATTGAACTGCTTATAACTTCTGAACAAATGATCTTAGAGAGCGTAATAAATTTGCATATTAATCAGCATGTTGCATGCTACAAGAATATATCGATTTCACTAGTTGTTGGTTGAGAACCATATTGGCCCGCCCGCGAAAATTATTTGAACTGCTTATAACTACTGAACAAATAATCGTAGAAAGCGTAATAATCTTTCATATTAATCAGCATGTTGCATGCTACAAGAATATATCGATTTCACTAGTTGTTGTTTGAGAAATATATTGGCCTGCCCGCGAAAATTAACTTGAACTGCTTATAACTTCTGAACAATTGATCGTAGAGACCACAATTAATAGCATTTTAATCAAACATGTTGTATGCAACAAGAATATGTCGGTTTCACTAGTTGTTTTTAGAAATCCATATTGGCCCGCCCACGAGTATTAACTTGAACTGTTTATAACTTCTGAACAAATGATCCTAGAGAGCGTAATAAATTTGCATATTAATCAGCATGTTGCATGCTACAAGAAAATATCGATTTCACTAGTTGTTGGTTGAGAACCATATTGGCACGCCCGCGAAAACAACTTGAACTACTTATAACTCCTGAACAATTGATCGTAGAAAGCGTAATAATTTTGCATGTTAATCAGCATGTTACATGCTACAAGATTATATCGATTTCACTAGTTGTTGGTTGAGAACCATATTGGCCCGCCCGCGAAAATCAACTTGAACTGCTTATAACTCCTGAACAATTGATCGTAGAGAGCACAATTATTTGCATTTTAATGAAACATGTTGAATGCTACAAGAATATGTCGGTTTCACTAGTTGTTTTTAGAAAACCATATTGGCCCGCCCGCGAGTATTAACTTGAACTGTTTATAACTTCTGAACAATTGATCGCAGAGAACACAATTATTTGCATTTCAATCAAACATGTTGTATGCTACAAGAATATGTCGGTTTCACTAGTTATTGTTTGAGAACCATTTTGGCCCGCCTGCCAAAACTAACTTCAACTCCTTCTAACTTCTGAAAAATTGATCGTAGAGAGCATTATAATTTTGCATATTAATCAGCATGTTGCATGCTACAAGAATATATCGATTTCATTGGTTGTTCGTTGAGAACCATATTGGCCCGCCCGCGGAAATTAACTTGAACTGCTTATAACTTCTGAACAATTGATCGTAGCGTACACAATTATTTGCATTTTAATGAAACATGTTGAATGCTTCAAGAATATGTCGGTTTCACTAGTTGTTGTTTGAGAACAATATTGGCCTGCCCACGAGTATTAAATTGATCTGCTTATAACTTCTGAACAAATGATCGTAGAGAACACAATTATTTGCATTTTAATGAAACATGTTGGAGGCTACAAGAATATGTCGGTTTCACTAGTTGTTTTTAGAAAACCATTTTGGCCCGCCCGCCAAAACTAATTTCAACCCTTATAACTTCTGAACAATTGATCGTAGAAAGCGTAATAATTTTGCATGTTAATCAGCATGTTACATGCTACAAGATTATATCGATTTCACTAGTTGTTGGTTGAGAACCATATTGGCCCGCCCGCGAAAATCAACTTGAACTGCTTATAACTCCTGAACAATTGATCGTAGAGAGCACAATTATTTGCATTTTAATGAAACATGTTGAATGCTACAAGAATATGTCGGTTTCACTAGTTGTTTTTAGAAAACCATATTGGCCCGCCCGCGAGTATTAATTTTAACTGTTTATAACTTCTGAACAAATGATCGTAGAGAGCGTTATAAATTTGCATATTAATCAGCATGTTGCATGCTACAAGAATATATCGATTTCACTTGTTGTTGGTTGAGAAACATATTGGCCGTCCGCAAAAATCAACTTTAACTGCTTATAACTCCTTAAAAATTGATCGTAGACAACACAATTATTTGCATTTTAATGAAACATGTTGAATGCTACAAGAATATGTCAGTTTCACTAGTTGTTATTTGAGAACCATAATGGCCGTGGGCGAGTATTAAATTGAACTGCTTATAGCTTCTGAACAAATGATCGTAAAGAGCATAAAAAATGTGCATATTAATCAGCATGTTGCATGCTACAAGAATATATCGATTTCTCTAGTTGTTGGTTGAAAAACATACTTTCCCGCCCGCGAAAATCAACTTGAACTGCTTATAACTTCATAGAATTGATCGTAGAGATCACAATTATTACCATTTTAATCTAACATGTTGTATGCTACAAGAATATGTCGGTTTCACTAGTTATTGTATGAGAACCATTTTGGCCCGCCCGCCAAAACTAACTTCAACTCCTTATAACTTCTGAACAATTGATCGTAGAAAGCGTAATAATTATGCATATTAAACAGCTTGTTACATGCTACAAGAATATATCGATTTCATTAGTTGTTGGTTGAGAACCATATTAGCCCGCCGCGAAAAGTAATTTGAACTGCTTATAACTTCTGAACAAGTAATCGTAGAAAGCGTAATAATTTTGCATATTAATCAGCATGTTGCATGCTACAAGAATATATCGATTTCACTAGTTGCTGTTTGAGAAATATATTGGCCTGCCCGCGAAAATTAACTTGAACTGCTTATAACTTCTGAACAATTGATCGTAGAGCACACAACTATTTGCATTTTAATGAAACATTTTGAATGCTACAAGAATATGTCGGTTTCACTAGTTGTTTATAGAAAATCATATTGGCCCGCCCGCGAGAATTAACTTGAACTGTTTATAACTTCTGAACAAATGATCCTAGAGACCGTAATACATTTGCATATTAATCAGCATGTTGCATGCTACAAGAATATATCGATTTCAGTAGTTGTTGGTTAAGAACCATATTGGTCCGCCCGCGAAAATCAACTTGAACTGCTTATAACTCCTGAACAATTGATCGTAGAGAACACAATTATTTGCATTTTAATGAAACATGTTGAATGATACAAGAATATGTAGGTTTCACTAGATGTTTTTAGAAAACCATTTTGGACCGCCCGCCAAAAATAATTTCAACTCCTTATAACTTCTGAACAAATGATCGTAGAGAGCGTAATTATTCTGCATATCAATCAGCATGTTGCATGCTACAAGAATATATCGATTTCATTGGTTGTTGGTTGAGAACCATATTGGCCCGCCCGCGAAAATCAACTTGAACTGCTTATAACTCCTGAACAATTGATCGTAGAGACCACAATTAATAGCATTTTAATCAAACATGTTGTATGCAACAAGAATATGTCGGTTTCACTAGTTGTTTTTAGAAATCCATATTGGCCCACCCACGAGTATTAACTTGAACTGTTTATAACTTCTGAACAAATGATCCTAGAGACCGTAATAAATTTGCATATTAATCAGCATGTTGCGTGCTGCAAGAATATATCGATTTCACTAGTTGTTGTTTTTAGAAAACCATATTGGCCCGCCCGCGTGTATTAATTTGAACTGTTTATAACTTCTGAACAAATGATCCTAGAGAGCTTATTAAATTTGCATATTAATTAGCATGTTGCATGCTACATGAATATATCGATTTCACTAGTTGTTGGTTGAGAACCATATTGGCTCGCCCCTGAAAATCAACTTGAACTGCTTATAATTCCTGAAAAATTGATCGTAGAGAACACAATTATTTGCATTTTAATTAAACATATTGAATGCTACAAGAATATGTCGGTTTCACTAGTTGTTTTTAGAAAACCATATTGCCCCGCCCGTGAATATTAACTTGAACTGTTTATAACTTCTGAACAATTGATCACAGAGAACACAATTATTTGCATTTCAATCAAACATGTTGTATGCTACAAGAATATGTCGGTTTCACTAGTTATTGTTTGAGAACCATTTTGGCCCGCCCGCGTGTATTAATTTGAACCGTTTATAACTTCTGAACAAATGATCCTAGAGAGCGTATTAAATTTGCATATTAATTAGCATGTTGCATGCTACAAGAATATATCGATTTCACTAGTTGTTGGTTGAGAACCATATTGGCTCGCCCCTGAAAATCAACTTGAACTGCTTATAACTCCTGAAAAATTGATCGTAGAGAACACAATTATTTGCATTTTAATGAAACATATTGAATGCTACAAGAATATGTCGGTTTCACTAGTTGTTTTTAGAAAACCATTTTGCCCCGCCCGCCAAAACTAACTTCAACTCCTTCTAACTTCTGAACAATTGATCGTAGTGAGCGTTATAATTTTGCATATTAATCAGCATGTTGCATGCTACAAGAATATACCGATTTCATTAGTTGTTGGTTGAGAACCTTATTGGCCCGCCCGCGGAAATTAACTTGAACTGCTTATAACTTCTGAACAATTGATCGTAGCGAACACAATTATTTGCATTTTAATGAAACATGTTGAATGCTTCAAGAATATGTCGGTTTCACTAGTTGTTGTTTGAGAAACATATTGGCCCGCCCGCGAGTATTAAATTGAACTGCTTAAAACTTCTGAACAAATGATCTTAAAGAGCGTAATAAATTTGCATATTAATCAGCATGTTGCATGCTACAAGAATATATCGATTTCACTAGTTGTTGGTTGAGAACCATATTGGCCCGCCCGCGAAAATCAATTTGAACTGCTTATAACTCCTGAAAAATTGATCGTAGAGAACACAATTATTTGCATTTTAATGAAACATGTTGAAGGCTACAAGAATATGTCGGTTTCACTAGTTGTTTTTAGAAAACCATATTGGCCCGCCCGCGAGTATTAAATTGAACTGCTTATAACTTCTGAACAAATGATCTTAGAGAGCGTAATAAATTTGCATATTAATCAGCATGTTGCATGCTACAAGAATATATCGATTTCACTAGTTGTTGGTTGAGAACCATATTGGCCCGCCCGCGAAAATTAATTTGAACTGCTTATAACTTCTGAACAAATAATCGTAGAAAGCGTAATAATTTTCATATTAATCAGCATGTTGCATGCTACAAGAATATATCGATTTCACTAGTTGTTGCTTGAGAAATATATTGGCCTGCCCGCGAAAATTAACTTGAACTGCTTATAACTTCTGAACAATTTATTGTAGAGCACACAATTATTTGCATTTCAATCAAACATGTTGTATGCTACAAGAATATGTCGGTTTCACTAGTTATTGTTTGAGAACCATTTTGGCCCGCCCGCCAAAACTAACTTCAACTCCGTATAACTTCTGAACAAATGATCGTAGAGGGCGTAATAATTTTGCATATCAATCAGCATGTTGCATGCTACAAGAATATATCGATTTCACTAGTTGTTGGTTGAGAACCATATTGGCCCGCCCGCGCATATCATCTTGAACTGCTTATAACTCCTGAACAATTGATCGTAGAGTGCACAATTATTTGCATTTTAAATGAA
The DNA here is from genome assembly GCF_977018435.1 of Lepisma saccharinum. Classification (NCBI taxonomy): domain Eukaryota; kingdom Metazoa; phylum Arthropoda; class Insecta; order Zygentoma; family Lepismatidae; genus Lepisma; species Lepisma saccharinum. The sequence continues at coordinate 2,134,925 of NW_028142885.1, forward strand.
ACTTGTTGAATGCTACAAGAATATGTCGGTTTCACTAGTTGTTTTTAGAAAACCATATTGGCCCGCCCGCCAGTATTAACTTGAACTGTTTATAAATTCTGAACAAATGATCGTAGAGAGTGTAATAAATTTGCAAATTAATCAGCATGTTGCATGCTACAAGAATATATCGATTTCACTTGTTGTTGGTTGAGAACCATATTGGCCGGCCGCGAAAATCAACTTTAACTGCTTATAACTCCTGAACAATTGATCGTAAACAACAAAATTATTTGCATTTTAATGAAACATGTTGAATGCTACAAGAATATGTCAGTTTCACTAGTTGTTATTTGAGAACCATATTGGCCCGCCCGCGAGTATTAACTTGAATTGCTTATAACTTCTGAACAAATGATCGTAGGGAACTTAAAAAATTGCATATTAATCACCATGTTGCATGCTACAAGAATATATCGATTTCACTAGTTGTTGGTTGAAAAACACATTGGCCCGCCCGCGAAAATCAACTTGAACTGTTTATAACTTCTGAACAATTGATCGTAGAGATCACAATTATTATCATTTTAATCTAACATGTTGTATGCTACAAGAATATGTCGTTTCAATAGTTATTGTTTGAGAACCATTTTGGCCCGCCCGCCAAAACTAACTTCAACTCCTTATAACTTCTGAACAAATGATCGTAGAGAGCGTTATAATTTTGCATATTAATCAGCATGTTGCATGCTACAAGAATATATCGATTTCATTGGTTGTTGGTTGAGAACCATATTGGCCCGACCGCGAAAATTAACTTGAACTGCTGATAACTTCTGAACAATTTATCGTAGAGATCACAATTATTATCATTTTAATCTAACATGTTGTATGCTACAAGAATATGTCGGTTTCACTAGTTATTGTTTGAGAAACATTTTGGCCCGCCCGCCAAAACTAACTGCAACTCCTTATAACTTCTGAACAAATGATCGTAGAGAGCGTTATAATATTGTATATTAATCAGCATGTTGCATGCTACAAGAATATATGGATTTCATTGGTTGTTGGTTGAGAACCATATTGGCCCGCCCGCGAAAATTAACTTGAACTGCTGATAACTTCTGAACAATTTATCGTAGAGATCACAATTATTATCATTTTAATCTAACATGTTGAATGCTTCAAGAATGTGTCGGTTTCACTAGTTGTTGCTTGAGAACTATATTGGCCCGCCCGCGAATATTAAATTGAACTGCTTATAACTTCTGAACAATTGATCTTAGAGAGCGTAATAAATTTGCATATTAATCAGCATGTTGCATGCTACAAGAATATATCGATTTCACTAGTTGTTGGTTGAGAACCATATTGGAACGCCCGCGAAAATTAATTTGAACTGCTTATAACTTCTGAACAAATAATCGAAGAAAGCGTAATAATTTTTCATGTTAATCAGCATGTTGCATGCTACAAGAATATATCGATTTCACTAGTTGTTGCTTGAGAAATATATTGGCCTGCCCGCGAAAATTAACTTGAACTGCTTATAACTTCTGAACAATTGATTGTTGAGCACACAATTATTTGCATTTCAATCAAACATGTTGTATGCTACAAGAATATGTCGGTGTCACTAGTTATTGTTTGAGAACCATTTTGGCCCGCCCGCCAAAACTAATTTCAACTCCTTATAACTTCTGAACAAATGATCGTAGAGAGCGTAATAATTTTGCATATCAATCAGCATGTTGCATGCTACAAGAATATATCGATTTCACTAGTTGTTGGTTGAGAACCATATTGGCCCGCCCGCGAATATCAACTTGAACTGCTTATAACTCCTGAACAATTGATCGTAGAGAGCACAATTATTTGCATTTTAATTAAACTTGTTGAATGCTACAAGAATATGTCGGTTTCACTAGTTGTATTTAGAAAACCATATTGGCCCGCCCGTCAGTATTAACTTGAACTGTTTATAACTTCTGAACAAATGATCGTAGAGAGCGTAATAAATTTGCATATTAATCAGCATGTTACATGCTAAAAGAACATATCGATTTTACTTGTTGTTGGTTGAGAACCATATTGGCCTGCCGCGAAAATCAACTTTAACTGCTTATAACTCCTGAACAATTGATCGTAAACAACAAAATTATTTGCATTTTAATGAAACATGTTGAATGCTACAAGAATATGTCAGTTTCACTAGTTGTTATTTGAGAACCATATTGGCCCGCCCGCGAGTATTAACTTGAATTGCTTATAACTTCTGAACAAATGATCGTAGGGAACATAAAAAATTTGCATATTAATCAGCATGTTGCATGCTACAAGAATATATCGATTTCACTAGTTGTTGGTTGAAAAACATATTGGCCCGCCCGCGAAAATCAACTTGAAGTGCTTATAACTTCTGAACAATTGATCGTAGAGATCACAATTATTATCATTTTAATCTAACATGTTGTATGCTACAAGAATATGTCGGTTTCACTAGTTATTGTTTGAGAACCATTTTGGCCCGCCCGCCAGAACTAACTTCAACTCCTTATAACTTCTGAACAAATGATCGTAGAGAGCGTTATAATTTTGCATATTAATCAGCATGTTGCATGCTACAAGAATATATCGATTTCAATGGTTGTTGGTTGAGAACCATATTGGCCCGCCCGCGAAAATTAACTTGAACTGCTTATAACTTCTGAATAATTGATCGTAGCGAACACAATTATTTGCATTTTAATGAAACATATTGAATGCTTCAAGAATATGTCGGTTTCACTAATTGTTGTTTGAGAACCATGTTGGATCGCCCGCGAATATTAAATTGAACTGCTTATAACTTGTGAACAAATGATCTTAGAGAGCGTAATAAATTTGCATGTTAATCAGCATGTTGCATGCTACTAGAATATATCGATTTCACTAGTTGTTGGTTGAGAACCATATTGGCCCGCCCGCGAAAATTATTTGAACTGCTTATAACTTCTGAACAAATTATCGTAGAGAGCGTAATTATTTTCCATATCAATCAGCATGTTGCATGCTACAAGAATATGTCGTTTCACTAGTTATTGTTTGAGAACCATTTTGGCCCGCCCGCCAAAACTAACTTCAACTCCTTATAACTTCTGAACAAATGATCGTAGAGAGCGTTATAATAATGTATATTAATCAGCATGTTGCATGCTACAAGAATATATCGATTTCATTGGTTGTTGGTTGAGAACCATATTGGCCCGACCGCGAAAATTAACTTGAACTGCTGATAACTTCTGAACAATTTATCGTAGAGATCACAATTATTATCATTTTAATCTAACATGTTGTATGCTACAAGAATATGTCGGTTTCACTAGTTATTGTTTGAGAAACATTTTGGCCCGCCCGCCAAAACTAACTGCAACTCCTTATAACTTCTGAACAAATGATCGTAGAGAGCGTTATAATAATGTATATTAATCAGCATGTTGCATGCTACAAGAATATATGGATTTCATTGGTTGTTGGTTGAGAACCATATTGGCCCGCCCGCGAAAATTAATTTGAACTGCTTATAAATTCTGAACAAATAATCGAAGAAAACGTAATAATTTTTCATGTTAATCAGCATGTTGCATGCTACAAGAATATATCGATTTCACTAGTTGTTGCTTGAGAAATATATTGGCCTGCCCGCGAAAATTAACTTGAACTGCTTATAACTTCTGAACAATTGATTGTAGAGCACACAATTATTTGCATTTCAATCAAACATGTTGTATGCTACAAGAATATGTCGGTTTCACTAGTTATTGTTTGAGAACCATTTTGGCCCGCCCGCCAAAACTAACTTCAACTCCTTATAACTTCTGAACAAATGATCGTAGAGAGCGTAATAATTTTGCATATCAATCAGCATGTTGCATGCTACAAGAATATATCGATTTCACTAGTTGTTGGTTGAGAACCATATTGGCCCGCCCGCGAATATCAACTTGAACTGCTTTTAACTCCTGAACAATTGATCGTAGAGAGCACAATTATTTGCATTTTAATTAAACTTGTTGAATGCTACAAGAATATGTCGGTTTCACTAGTTGTATTTAGAAAACCATATTGGCCCGCCCGTCAGTATTAACTTGAACTGTTTATAACTTCTGAACAAATGATCGTAGAGAGCGTAATAAATTTGCATATTAATCAGCATGTTGCATGCTAAAAGAACATATCGATTTCACTAGTTGTTGGTTGAGAACCATATTGGCTCGCCCCTGAAAATCAATTTGAACTGCTTATAACTCCTGAAAAATTGATCGTAGAGAACACAATTATTTGCATTTTAATGAAACATATTGAATGCTACAAGAATATGTCGGTTTCACTAGTTGTTTTTAGAAAACCATATTGGCCCGCCCGCGAGTATTAACTTGAACTGTTTATAACTTCTGAACAAATGATCGCAGAGAACACAATTATTTGCATTTCAATCAAACATGTTGTATGCTACAAGAATATGTCGGTTTCACTAGTTATTGTTTGAGAACCATTTTGGCCCGCCTGCCAAAACTAACTTCAACTCCTTCTAACTTCTGAACAATTGATCGTAGAGAGCGTTATAATTTTGCATATTAATCAGCATGTTGCATGCTACAAGAATATATCGATTTCATTGGTTGTTGGTTGAGAACCATATTGGCCCGACCAAGAAAATTAACTTGAACTGCTTATAACTTCTGAACAATTGATCGTAGCGAACACAATTATTTTCATTTCAATCAAACATGTTGTATAATACAAGAATATGTCGGTTTCACTAGTTGTGGTTTGAGAACCTTTTTGTCCCGCCCGCCAAAACTAACTTCAACTCCTTATAACTTCTGAACAAATTATCGTAGAGAGCTTAATAATTTTGCATATTAATCAGCATGTTGCATGCTACAAGAATATATCGATTTCATTAGTTGTTGGTTGAGAACCATATTGGCCCGCCCGCGGAAATTAACTTGAACTGCTTATAACTTCTGAACAATTGATCGTAGCGAACACAATTATTTGCATTTTAATGAAACATGTTGAATGCATCAAGAATATGTCGGTTTCACTAGTTGTTGTTTGAGAACCATATTGGCCCGCCCGCGAGTATTAAATTGAACTGCTTATAACTTCTGAACAAATGATCGTAGAGAACACAATTATTTGCATTTTAATGAAACATGTTGAAGGCTACAAGAATATGTCGGTTTCACTAGTTGCTTTTAGAAAACCATTTTGGCCCGCCCGCCAAAACTAATTTCAACTCCTGATAACTTCTGAACAATTGATCGTAGAAAGCGTAATAATTTTGCATGTTAATCAGCATGTTACATGCTACAAGAATATATCGATTTCACTAGTTGTTGGTTGAGAACCATATTGGCCCGCCCGCGAAAATCAACTTGAACTGCTTATAACTCCTGACAAATTGATCGTAGAGAGCACAATTATTTGCATTTTAATGAAACATGTTGAATGCTACAAGAATATGTCGGTTTCACTAGTTGTTTTTAGAAAACCATTTTGGCCCGCCCGCGAGTATTAATTTTAACTGTTTATAACTTCTGAACAAATGATCGTAGAGAGCGTTAAAAATTTTGCATATTAATCAGCATGTTGCATGCTACAAGAATATATCGATTTCCCTTGTTGTTGGTTGAGAACCATATTGGCCGGCCGCAAAAATCAACTTTAACTGCTTATAACTCCTTAAAAATTGATCGTAGACAACACAATTATTTGCATTTTAATGAAACATGTTGAATGCTACAAGAATATGTCAGTTTCACTAGTTGTTATTTGAGAACCATAATGGCCTTCGGCGAGTATTAAATTGAACTGCTTATAGCTTCTGAACAAATGATCGTAGAGAGCGTTATAATTTTGCATATTAATCAGCATGTTGCATTCTACAAGAATATATCGATTTCAATGGTTGTTGGTTGAGAACCATATTGGCCCGCCGCGAAAATTAACTTGAACTGCTTATAACTTCTGAACAATTGATCGTAGCGAACACAATTATTTACATTTTAATGAAACATATTGAATGCTTCAAGAATATGTCGGTTTCACTAATTGTTGTTTGAGAACCATATTGGATCGCCCGCGAATATTAAATTGAACTGCTTATAACTTCTGAACAAATGATCTTAGAGAGCGTAATAAATTTGCATATTTTCAGCATGTTGCATGCTACAAGAATATATCGATTTCACTAGTTGTTGGTTGAAAACCATATTGGCCCGCCCGCGAAAATTATTTGAACTGCTTATAACTACTGAACAAATAATCGTAGAAAGCGTAATAATCTTTCATATTAATCAGCATGTTGCATGCTACAAGAATATATCGATTTCACAAGTTGTTGTTTGAGAAATATATTGGCCTGCCCGCGAAAATTAACTTGAACTGCTTATAACTTCTGAACAATTGATTGTAGAGCACACAATTATATGCATTTCAATCAAACATGTTGTATGCTACAAGAATATGTCGGTTTCACTAGTTGTTGTTTGAGAACCATTTTGGCCCGCCCGCCAAAATTAACTTCAACTCCTTATAACTTCTGAACAAATTATCGTAGAGAGCGTAATTATTTTGCATATCAATCAGCATGTTGCATGCTACAAGAATATATCGATTTCATTGGTTGTTGGTTGAGAACCATATTGGCCCGCCCGCGAAAATCAACTTGAACTGCTTATAACTCCTGAACAATTGATCGTAGAGACCACAATTATTAGCATTTTAATCAAACATGTTGTATGCAACAAGAATATGTCGGTTTCACTAGTTGTTTTTAGAAATCCATATTGGCCCGCCCACGAGTACTAGCTTGAACTGTTTATAACTTCTGAACAAATGATCCTAGAGAGCGTAATAAATTTGCATATTAATCAGCATGTTGCATGCTACAAGAATATATCGATTTCACTAATTGTTGGTTGAGAACCATATTGGCTCGCCACTGAAAATCAACTTGAACTGCTTATAACTTCTGAAAAATTGATCGTAGAGAACACAATTATTTGCATTTTAATGAAACATATTGAATGCTACAAGAATATGTCGGTTTCACTAGTTGTTTTTAGAAAACCATATTGGCCCGCCCGCGAGTATTAAATTGAACTGCTTATAACTTCTGAACAAATGATCTTAAAGAGCGTAATAAATTTGCATATTAATCAGCATGTTGCATGCTACAAGAATTTATCGATTTCACTAGTTGTTGGTTGAGAACCATATTGGCCCGCCCGCGAAAATTAATTTGAACTGCTTATAACTTCTGAACAATTGATCGTAGAGCACACAATTATTTGCATTTTAATGAAACATTTTGAATGCTACAAGTATATGTCGGTTTCACTAGTTGTTTGTAGAAAACCATATTCTCCCGCGAGTATTAACTTGAATTATTTATAACTTCTGAACAAATGTACCTAGAGAGCGTAATAAATTTGCATATTAATCAGCATGTTGCATGCTACAAGAATATATCGATTTCACTAGTTGTTGGTTGAGAACCATATTGGCCCGCCCGCGAAAATCAACTTTAACTGCTTACAACTCCTTAACAATTTATCGTAGACAACACAATTATTTCCATGTTAATGAAACATGTTGAATGCTACAAGAATATGTCGGTTTCACTAGTTGTTTTTAGAAAACCATATTGGCCCGCCCGCGAGTATTAATTTTAACTGTTTATAACTTCTGAACAAATGATCGTAGAGAGCGTTATAAATTTGCATATTAATCAGCATGTTGAATGCTACAAGAATATATCGATTTCACTTGTTGTTGGTTGAGAACCATATTGGCCGGCCGCAAAAATCAAATTTAACTGCTTACAACTCCTTAACAATTTATCGTAGACAACACAATTATTTCCATGTTAATGAAACATGTTGAATGCTACAAGAATATGTCAGTTTCACTAGTTGTTATTTCAGAACCATAATGGCCGTCGGCGAGTATTAAATTGAACTGCTTATAGCTTCTGAACAAATGATCGTAGAGAGCGTAAAAAATGTGCATATTAATCAGCATGTTGCATGCTACAAGAATATATCGATTTCACTAGTTGTTGGTTGAAAAACATATTTTCCCGACCGTAGAGATCACAATTATTTTCATTTTAATCTAACATGTTGTATGCTACAAGAATATGTCGGTTTCACTAGTTATTGTTTGAGAACCATTTTGGCCCGCCCGCCAAAACTAACTTCAACTCCTTATAACTTATGAAAAATTGATCGTAGAAAGCGTAATAATTATGCATATTAAACAGCTTGTTACATGCTACAAGAATATATCGATTTCATTAGTAGTTGGTTGAGAACCATATTAGCCCGCCGCGAAAATTAACTTCAACTGCTTATAACTTCTGAACAAGTAATCGTAGAAAGCGTAATAATTTTGCATATTAATCAGCATGTTGCATGCTACAAGAATATATCGATTTCACTAGTTGTTGTTTGAGAAATATATTGGCCTGCCCGCGAAAATTAACTTGAACTGCTTATAACTTCTGAACAATTGATTGTAGAGCACACAATTATTTGCATTTCAATCAAACATGTTGTATGCTACAAGAATATGTCGGTTTCACTAGTTATTGTTTGAGAACCATTTTGGCCCGCCCGCCAAAACTAACTTCAACTCCTTATAACTTCTGAACAAATGATCGTAGATATCACAATTATTATCATTTTAATCTAACATGTTGTATGCTACAAGAATATGTCGATTTCATTAGTTGTTGGTTGAGAACCATATTGGCCCGCCCGCGGAAATTAACTTGAACTGCTTATAACTTCTGAACAAATGATCGTAGAGAACACAATTATTTGCATTTTAATGAAACATGTTGAAGGCTACAAGAATATGTCGGTTTCACTAGTTGCTTTTAGAAAACCATTTTGGCCCGCCCGCCAAAACTAATTTCAACTCCTGATAACTTCTGAACAATTGATCGTAGAAAGCGTAATAATTTTGCATGTTAATCAGCATGTTACATGCTACAAGAATATATCGATTTCACTAGTTGTTGGTTGAGAACCATATTGGCCCGCCCGCGAAAATTATTTGAACTGCTTATAACTACTGAACAAATTATCGTAGAAAGCGTAATAATTTTTCATATTAATCAGCATGTTGCATGCTACAAGAATATAACGATTTCACTAGTTGTTGTTTGAGAAATATATTGGCCTGCCCGCGAAAATTAACTTGAACTGCTTATAACTTCTGAACAATTGATTGCAGAGCACACAATTATTTGCATTTCAATCAAACATGTTGAATGCTACAAGAATATGTCGGTTTCACTGGTTATTGATTGAGAACCATTTTGGCCCGCCCGCCAAAACTAACTTCAACTCCTTATAACTTCTGAACAAATGATAGTAGAGATCACAATTATTATCATTTTAATCTAACATGTTGTATGCTACAAGAATATGTCGATTTCATTAGTTGTTGGTTGAGAACCATATTGGCCCGACCGCGAAAATCAACTTGAACTGCTTATAACTCCTGAACAATTGATCGTAGAGACCACAATTATTAGCATTTTAATCAAACATGTTGTATGCAACAAGAATATGTCGGTTTCACTAGTTTTTTTTAGAAATCCATATTGGCCAGCCCACGAGTATTAACTTGAACTGTTTATAACTTCTGAACAAATGATCCTAGAGAGCGTAATAAATTTGCATATTAATCAGCATGTTGCATGCTACAAGAATTTATCGATTTCACTAGTTGTTGGTTGAGAACCATATTGGCCCGCCCGCGAAAATTAATTTGAACTGCTTATAACTTCTGAACAATTGATCGTAGAGCACACAATTATTTGCATTTTAATGAAACATTTTGAATGCTACAAGTATATGTCGGTTTCACTAGTTGTTTGTAGAAACCCATATTCTCCCGCGAGTATTAACTTGAATTATTTATAACTTCTGAACAAATGTACCTAGAGAGCGTAATAAATATGCATATTAATCAGCATGTTGCATGCTACAAGAATATATCGATTTCACTAGTTGTTGGTTGAGAACCATATTGGCCCGCCCGCGAAAATCAACTTTAACTGCTTACAACTCCTTAACAATTTATCGTAGACAACACAATTATTTCCATGTTAATGAAACATGTTGAATGCTACAAGAATATGTCGGTTTCACTAGTTGTTTTTAGAAAACCATATTGGCCCGCCCGCGAGTATTAATTTTAACTGTTTATAACTTCTGATCAAATGATCGTAGAGAGCGTTATAAATTTGCATATTAATCAGCATGTTGTATGCTACAAGAATATATCGATTTCACTTGTTGTTGGTTGAGAACCATATTGGCCGGCCGCAAAAATCAACTTTAACTGCTTACAACTCCTTAACAATTTATCGTAGACAACACAATTATTTCCATGTTAATGAAACATGTTGAATGCTACAAGAATATGTCAGTTTCACTAGTTGTTATTTGAGAACCATAATGGCCGTCGGCGAGTATTAAATTGAACTGCTTATAGCTTCTGAACAAATGATCGTAGAGAGCGTAAAAAATGTGCATATTAATCAGCATGTTGCATGCTACAAGAATATATCGATTTCACTAGTTGTTGGTTGAAAAACATATTTTCCCGCCCGTAGAGATCACAATTATTTTCATTTTAATCTAACATGTTGTATGCTACAAGAATATGTCGGTTTCACTAGTTATTGTTTGAGAACCATTTTGGCCCGCCCGCCAAAACTAACTTCAACTCCTTATAACTTATGAAAAATTGATCGTAGAAAGCGTAATAATTATGCATATTAAACAGCTTGTTACATGCTACAAGAATATATCGATTTCATTAGTAGTTGGTTGAGAACCATATTAGCCCGCCGCGAAAATTAATTTCGACTGCTTATAACTTCTGAAAAATAATCGTAGAAAGCGTAATAATTTTGCATATTAATCAGCATGTTGCATGCTACAAGAATATATCGATTTCACTAGTTTTTGTTTGAGAAATATATTGGCCTGCCCGCGAAAATTAACTTGAACTGCTTATAACTTCTGAACAATTGATTGTAGAGCACACAATTATTTGCATTTCAATCAAACATGTTGTATGCTACAAGAATATGTCGGTTTCACTAGTTATTGTTTGAGAACCATTTTGGTCCGCCCGCCAAAACTGACTTCAACTCCTTATAACTTCTGAACAAATGATCGTAGAGATCACAATTATTATCATTTTAATCTAACATGTTGTATGCTACAAGAATATGTCGATTTCATTAGTTGTTGGTTGAGAACCATATTGGCCCGCCGGCGGAAATTAACTTGAACTGCTTATAACTTCTGAACAATTGATCGTAGCGAACACAATTATTTGCATTTTAATGAAACATGTTGAATGCTTCAAGAATATGTCGGTTTCACTAGTTGTTGTTTGAGAACCATATTGGCCCGCCCGCGAGTATTAAATTGAACTGCTTATAACTTCTGAACAAATGATCTTAAAGAGCGTAATAAATTTGCATATTAATCAGCATGTTGCATGCTACAAGAATATATCGATTTCACTAGTTGTTGGTTGAGAACCATATTGGCCCGCCCGCGAAAATTAATTTGAACTGCTTATAACTTCTGAACAATTGATCGTAGAGCACACAATTATTTGCATTTTAAAGAAACATTTTGAATGCTACAAGAATATGTCGGTTTCACTAGTTGTTTGTAGAAAACCATATTCTCCCGCGAGTATTAACTTGAATTATTTATAACTTCTGAACAAATGATCCTAGAGAGCGTAATAAATTTGCATATTAATCAGCATGTTGCATGCTACAAGAATATATCGATTTCACTAGTTGTTGGTTGAGAACCATATTGGCCCGCCCGCGAAAATCAACTTGAACTGCTTATAACTCCTGAACAATTGATTGTAGAGAGCACAATTATTTGCATTTTAATGAAACATGTTGAATGCTACAAGAAATTGTCGGTTTCACTAGTTGTTTTTAGAAAACCATATTGGCCCGCCCGCGAGTATTAATTTTAACTGTTTATAACTTCTGAACAAATGATCGTAGAGAGCGTTATAAATTTGCATATTAATCAGCATGTTGCATGCTACAAGATTATATCGATTTCACTTGTTGTTGGTTGAGAACCATATTGGCCGGCCGCAAAAATCAACTTTAACTGATTATAACTCCTTAACAATTGATCGTAGACAACACAATTATTTCCATGTTAATGAAACATGTTGAATGCTACAAGAATATGTCAGTTTCACTAGTTGTTATTTGAGAACCATAATGGCCGTCGGCGAGTATTAAATTGAACTGCTTATAGCTTCTGAACAAATGATCGTAGAGAGCGTAAAAAATGTGCATATTAATCAGCATGTTGCATGCTACAAGAATATATCGATTTCACTAGTTGTTGGTTGAAAAACATATTTTCCCGCCCGCGAAAATCAACTTGAACTGCTTATAACTTCTGAAGAATTGATCGTAGAGATCACAATTATTTTCATTTTAATCTAACATGTTGTATGCTACAAGAATATGTCGGTTTCACTAGTTATTGTTTGAGAACCATTTTGGCCCGCCCGCCAAAACTAACTTCAACTCCTTATAACTTCTGAACAATTGATCGTAGAAAGCGTAATAATTATGCATATTAAACAGCTTATTACATGCTACAAGAATATATCGATTTCATTAGTAGTTGGTTGAGAACCATATTAGCCCGCCGCGAAAATTAATTTCAACTGCTTATAACTTCTGAACAAGTAATCGTAGAAAGCGTAATAATTTTGCATATTAATCAGCATGTTGCATGCTACAAGAATATATCGATTTCACTAGTTGTTGTTTGAGAATTATATTGGCCTGCCCGCGAAAATTAACTTGAACTGCTTATAACTTCTGAACAATTGATCGTAGAGCACACAATTATTTGCATTTTAATGAAACATTTTGAATGCTACAAGAATATGTCTTTTTCACTAGTTGTTTATAGAAAACCATATTGGCCCGCCCGCGAGTATTAACTTGAACTGTTTATAACTTCTGATCAAATGATCCTAGAGAGCGTAATACATTTGCATATTAATCAGCATGTTGCATGCTACAAGAATATATCGATTTCAGTAGTTGTTGGTTGAGAACCATATTGGTCCGCTCGCGAAAATCAACTTGAACTGCTTATAACTCCTGAACAATTGATCGTAGAGAACACAATTATTTGCATTTTAATGAAACATGTTGAATGATACAAGAATATGTCGGTTTCACTAGTTGTTTTTAGAAAACCATTTTGGCCCGCCCGCCAAAACTAATTTCAACTCCTTATAACTTCTGAACAATTGATCGTAGAAAGCGTAATAATTTTGCATGTTAATCAGCATGTTCCATGCTACAAGAATATATTGATTTCACTAGTTGTTGGTTGAGAACCATATTGGCCCGCCCGCGAAAATCAACTTGAACTGCTTATAACTCCTGAACAATTGATTGTAGAGAGCACAATTATTTGCATTTTAATGAAACATGTTGAATGCTACAAGAATATGTCGGTTTCACTAGTTGTTTATAGAAAACCATATTGGCCCGCCCGCGAGTATTAATTTTAACTGTTTATAACTTCTGAACAAATGATCGTAGAGAGCGTTATAAATTTGCATATTAATCAGCATGTTGCATGCTACAAGAATATATCGATTTCACTTGTTGTTGGTTGAGAACCATATTGGCCCGCCCGCGAAAATCAACTTGAACTGCTTATAACTCCTGAACAATTGATTGTAGAGAGCACAATTATTTCCATGTTAATGAAACATGTTGAATGCTACAAGAATATGTCAGTTTCACTAGTTGTTATTTGAGAACCATAATGGCCGTCGGCGAGTATTAAATTGAACTGCTTATAGCTTCTGAACAAATGATCGTAGAGAGCGTAAAAATGTGCATATTAATCAGCATGTTGCATGCTACAAGAATATATCGATTTCACTAGTTGTTGGTTGAAAAACATATTTTCCCGCCCGCGAAAATCAACTTGAACTGCTTATAACTTCTGAAGAATTGATCGTAGAGATCACAATTATTTTCATTTTAATCTAACATGTTGTATGCTACAAGAATATGTCGGTTTCACTAGTTATTGTTTGAGAACCATTTTGGCCCGCCCGCCAAAACTAACTTCAACTCCTTATAACTTCTGAACAATTGATCGTAGAAAGCGTAATAATTATGCATATTAAACAGCTTATTACATGCTACAAGAATATATCGATTTCATTAGTAGTTGGTTGAGAACCATATTAGCCCGCCGCGAAAATTAATTTCAACTGCTTATAACTTCTGAACAAGTAATCGTAGAAAGCGTAATAATTTTGCATATTAATCAGCATGTTGCATGCTACAAGAATATATCGATTTCACTAGTTGTTGTTTGAGAATTATATTGGCCTGCCCGCGAAAATTAACTTGAACTGCTTATAACTTCTGAACAATTGATCGTAGAGCACACAATTATTTGCATTTTAATGAAACATTTTGAATGCTACAAGAATATGTCTTTTTCACTAGTTGTTTATAGAAAACCATATTGGCCCGCCCGCGAGAATTAACTTGAACTGTTTATAACTTCTGATCAAATGATCCTAGAGAGCGTAATACATTTGCATATTAATCAGCATGTTGCATGCTACAAGAATATATCGATTTCAGTAGTTGTTGGTTGAGAACCATATTGGTCCGCTCGCGAAAATCAACTTGAACTGCTTATAACTCCTGAACAATTGATCGTAGAGAACACAATTATTTGCATTTTAATGAAACATGTTGAATGATACAAGAATATGTCGGTTTCACTAGTTGTTTTTAGAAAACCATTTTGGCCCGCCCGCCAAAACTAATTTCAACTCCTTATAACTTCTGAACAATTGATCGTAGAAAGCGTAATAATTTTGCATGTTAATCAGCATGTTCCATGCTACAAGAATATATTGATTTCACTAGTTGTTGGTTGAGAACCATATTGGCCCGCCCGCGAAAATCAACTTGAACTGCTTATAACTCCTGAACAATTGATTGTAGAGAGCACAATTATTTGCATTTTAATGAAACATGTTGAATGCTACAAGAATATGTCGGTTTCACTAGTTGTTTATAGAAAACCATATTGGCCCGCCCGCGAGTATTAATTTTAACTGTTTATAACTTCTGAACAAATGATCGTAGAGAGCGTTATAAATTTGCATATTAATCAGCATGTTGCATGCTACAAGAATATATCGATTTCACTTGTTGTTGGTTGAGAACCATATTGGCCCGCCCGCGAAAATCAACTTGAACTGCTTATAACTCCTGAACAATTGATTGTAGAGAGCACAATTATTTCCATGTTAATGAAACATGTTGAATGCTACAAGAATATGTCAGTTTCACTAGTTGTTATTTGAGAACCATAATGGCCGTCGGCGAGTATTAAATTGAACTGCTTATAGCTTCTGAACAAATGATCGTAGAGAGCGTAAAAAATGTGCATATTAATCAGCATGTTGCATGCTACAAGAATATATCGATTTCACTAGTTGTTGGTTGAAAAACATATTTTCCCGCCCGCGAAAATCAACTTGAACTGCTTATAACTTCTGAAGAATTGATCGTAGAGATCACAATTATTTTCATTTTAATCTAACATGTTGTATGCTACAAGAATATGTCGGTTTCACTAGTTATTGTTTGAGAACCATTTTGGCCCGCCCGCCAAAACTAACTTCAACTCCTTATAACTTCTGAACAATTGATCGTAGAAAGCGTAATAATTATGCATATTAAACAGCTTATTACATGCTACAAGAATATATCGATTTCATTAGTAGTTGGTTGAGAACCATATTAGCCCGCCGCGAAAATTAATTTCAACTGCTTATAACTTCTGAACAAGTAATCGTAGAAAGCGTAATAATTTTGCATATTAATCAGCATGTTGCATGCTACAAGAATATATCGATTTCACTAGTTGTTGTTTGAGAATTATATTGGCCTGCCCGCGAAAATTAACTTGAACTTTTTATAACTTCTGAACAATTGATCGTAGAGCACACAATTATTTGCATTTTAATGAAACATTTTGAATGCTACAAGAATATGTCTTTTTCACTAGTTGTTTATAGAAAACCATATTGGCCCGCCCGCGAGAATTAACTTGAACTGTTTATAACTTCTGATCAAATGATCCTAGAGAGCGTAATACATTTGCATATTAATCAGCATGTTGCATGCTACAAGAATATATCGATTTCAGTAGTTGTTGGTTGAGAACCATATTGGTCCGCTCGCGAAAATCAACTTGAACTGCTTATAACTCCTGAACAATTGATCGTAGAGAACACAATTATTTGCATTTTAATGAAACATGTTGAATGATACAAGAATATGTCGGTTTCACTAGTTGTTTTTAGAAAACCATTTTGGCCCGCCCGCCAAAACTAATTTCAACTCCTTATAACTTCTGAACAATTGATCGTAGAAAGCGTAATAATTTTGCATGTTAATCAGCATGTTCCATGCTACAAGAATATATTGATTTCACTAGTTGTTGGTTGAGAACCATATTGGCCCGCCCGCGAAAATCAACTTGAACTGCTTATAACTCCTGAACAATTGATTGTAGAGAGCACATTTATTTGCATTTTAATGAAACATGTTGAATGCTACAAGAATATGTCGGTTTCACTAGTTGTTTTTAGAAAACCATATTGGCCCGCCCGCGAGTATTAATTTTAACTGTTTATAACTTCTGAACAAATGATCGTAGAGAGCGTTATAAATTTGCATATTAATCAGCATGTTGCATGCTACAAGAATATATCGATTTCACTTGTTGTTGGTTGAGAACCATATTGGCCGGCCGCAAAAATCAACTTTAACTGCTTATAACTCCTTAACAATTGATCGTAGACAACACAATTATTTCCATGTTAATGAAACATGTTGAATGCTACAAGAATATGTCAGTTTCACTAGTTGTTATTTGAGAACCATAATGGCCGTCGGCGAGTATTAAATTGAACTGCTTATAGCTTCTGAACAAATGATCGTAGAAAGCGTAAAAAATGTGCATATTATTCAGCATGTTGCATGCTACAAGAATATATCGATTTCACTAGTTGTTGGTTGAAAATCATATTTTCCCGCCCGCGAAAATCAACTTGAACTGCTTATAACTTCTGAAGAATTGATCGTAGAGATCACAATTATTTTCATTTTAATCTAACATGTTGTATGCTACAAGAATATGTCGGTTTCACTAGTTATTGTTTGAGAACCATTTTGGCCCGCCGCCAAAACTAACTTCAACTCCTTATAACTTCCGAACAATTGATCGTAGAAAGCGTAATAATTATGCATATTAAACAGCTTGTTACATGCTACAAGAATATATCGATTTCATTAGTAGTTGGTTGAGAACCATATTAGCCCGCCGCGAAAATTAATTTCAACTGCTTATAACTTCTGAACAAGTAATCGTAGAAAGCGTAATAATTTTGCATATTAATCAGCATGTTGCATGCTACAAGAATATATCGATTTCACTAGTTGTTGTTTGAGAAATATATTGGCCTGCCCGCGAAAATTAACTTGAACTGCTTATAACTTCTGAACAATTGATTGTAGAGCACACAATTATTTGCATTTCAATCAAACATGTTGTATGCTACAAGAATATGTCGGTTTCACTAGTTATTGTTTGAGAACCATTTTGGCCCGCCCGCCAAAACTAACTTCAACTCCTTATAACTTCTGAACAAATGATCGTAGAGATCACAATTATTATCATTTTAATCTAACATGTTGTATGCTACAAGAATATGTCGATTTCATTAGTTGTTGGTTGAGAACCATATTGGCCCGCCCGCGGAAATTAACTTGAACTGCTTATAACTTCTGAACAATTGATCGTAGCGAACACAATTATTTGCATTTTAATGAAACATGTTGAATGCTTCAAGAATATGTCGGTTTCACTAGTTGTTGTTTGAGAACCATATTGGCCCGCCCGCGAGTATTAAATTGAACTGCTTATAACTTCTGAACAAATGATCTTAAAGAGCGTAATAAATTTGCATATTAATCAGCATGTTGCATGCTACAAGAATATATCGATTTCACTAGTTGTTGGTTGAGAACCATATTGGCCCGCCCGCGAAAATTAATTTGAACTGCTTATAACTTCTGAACAATTGATCGTAGAGCACACAATTATTTGCATTTTAAAGAAACATTTTGAATGCTACAAGAATATGTCGGTTTCACTAGTTGTTTGTAGAAAACCATATTCTCCCGCGAGTATTAACTTGAATTATTTATAACTTCTGAACAAATGATCCTAGAGAGCGTAATAAATTTGCATATTAATCAGCATGTTGCATGCTACAAGAATATATCGATTTCACTAGTTGTTGGTTGAGAACAATATTGGCCCGCTCGCGAAAATCAATTTGAACTGCTTATAACTCCTGAAAAATTGATCGTAGAGAACACAATTATTTGCATTTTAATGAAACATGTTGAAGGCTACAAGAATATGTCGGTTTCACTAGTTGTTTTTAGAAAACCATTTTGGCCCGCCCGCAAAACTAATTTCAACTCCTTATAACTTCTGAACAATTGATCGTAGAAAGCGTAATAATTTTGCATGTTAATCAGCATGTTACATGCTACAAGAATATATCGATTTCACTAGTTGTTGGTTGAGAACCATATTGGCCCGCCCGCGAAAATCAACTTGAACTGCTTATAACTCCTGAACAATTGATTGTAGAGAGCACAATTATTTGCATTTTAATGAAACATGTTGAATGCTACAAGAAATTGTCGGTTTCACTAGTTGTTTTTAGAAAACCATATTGGCCCGCCCGCGAGTATAAATTTTAACTGTTTATAACTTCTGAACAAATGATCGTAGAGAGCGTTAAAAATTTGCATATTAATCAGCATGTTGCATGCTACAAGATTATATCGATTTCACTTGTTGTTGGTTGAGAACCATATTGGCCGGCCGCAAAAATCAACTTTAACTGCTTATAACTCCTTAACAATTGATCGTAGAAAACACAATTATTTCCATGTTAATGAAACATGTTGAATGCTACAAGAATATGTCAGTTTCACTAGTTGTTATTTGAGAACCATAATGGCCGTCGGCGAGTATTAAATTGAACTGCTTATAGCTTCTGAACAAATGATCGTAGAGAGCGTAAAAAATGTGCATATTAATCAGCATGTTGCATGCTACAAGAATATATCGATTTCACTAGTTGTTGTTTGAGAAATATATTGGCCTGCCCGCGAAAATTAACTTGAACTGCTTATAACTTCTGAACAATTGATTGTAGAGCACACAATTATTTGCATTTCAATCAAACATGTTGTATGCTACAAGAATATGTCGGTTTCACTAGTTATTGTTTGAGAACCATTTTGGCCCGCCCGCCAAAACTAACTTCAACTCCTTATAACTTCTGAACAAATGATCGTAGAGATCACAATTATTATCATTTTAATCTAACATGTTGTATGCTACAAGAATATGTCGATTTCATTAGTTGTTGGTTGAGAACCATATTGGCCCGCCCGCGAAAATCAACTTGAACTGCTTATAACTCCTGAACAATTGATCGTAGAGACCAAAATTATTAGCATTTTAATCAAACATTTGTATGCAACAAGAATATGTCGGTTTCACTAGTTTTTTTTAGAAATCCATATTGGCCCGCCCACGAGTATTAACTTGAACTGTTTATAACTTCTGAACAAATGATCCTAGAGAGCGTAATAAATTTGCATATTAATCAGCATGTTGCATGCTACAAGAATTTATCGATTTCACTAGTTGTTGGTTGAGAACCATATTGGCCCGCCCGCGAAAATTAATTTGAACTGCTTATAACGTCTGAACAATTGATCGTAGAGCACACAATTATTTGCATTTTAATGAAACATTTTGAATGCTACAAGTATATGTCGGTTTCACTAGTTGTTTGTAGAAAACCATATTCTCCCGCGAGTATTAACTTGAATTATTTATAACTTCTGAACAAATGTACCTAGAGAGCGTAATAAATTTGAATATTAATCAGCATGTTGCATGCTACAAGAATATATCGATTTCACTAGTTGTTGGTTGAGAACCATATTGGCCCGCCCGCGAAAATCAATTTGAACTGCTTATAACTCCTGAAAAATTGATCGTAGAGAACACAATTATTTGCATTTTAATGAAACATGTTGAAGGCTACAAGAATATGTCGGTTTCACTAGTTGTTTTTAGAAAACCATTTTGTCCCGCCCGCCAAAACTAATTTCAACTCCTTATAACATCTGAACAATTGATCGTAGAAAGCGTAATAATTTTGCATGTTAATCAGCATGTTACATGCTACAAGAATATATCGATTTCACTAGTTGTTGGTTGAGAACCATATTGGCCCGCCCGCGAAAATCAACTTGAACTGCTTATAACTCCTGAACAATTGATTGTAGAAAGCACAATTATTTGCATTTTAATGAAACATGTTGAATGCTACAAGAATATGTCGGTTTCACTAGTTGTTTTTAGAAAACCATATTGGCCCGCCCGCGAGTATTAATTTTAATTGTTTATAACTTCTGAAAAAATGATCGTAGAGAGCGTTATAAATTTGCATATTAATCAGCATGTTGCATGCTACAAGAATATATCGATTTCACTTGTTGTTAGTTGAGAACCATATTGGCCGGCCGCAAAAATCAACTTTAACTGCTTATAACTCCTTAACAATTGATCGTAGTCAACACAATTATTTCCATGTTAATGAAACATGTTGAATGCTACAAGAATATGTCAGTTTCACTAGTTGTTATTTGAGAACCATAATGGCCGTCGGCGAGTATTAAATTGAACTGCTTATAGCTTCTGAACAAATGATCGTAGAGAGCGTAAAAAATGTGCATATTAATCAGCATGTTGCATGCTACAAGAATATATCGATTTCACTAGTTGTTGGTTGAAAAACATATTTTCCCGCCCGCGAAAATCAACTTGAACTGCTTATAACTTCTGAAGAATTGATCGTAGAGATCACAATTATTTTCATTTTAATCTAACATGTTGTATGCTACAAGAATATGTCGGTTTCACTAGTTATTGTTTGAGAACCATTTTGGCCCGCCCGCCAAAACTAACTTCAACTCCTTATAACTTCTGAACAATTGATCGTAGAAAGCGTAATAATTATGCATATTAAACAGCTTGTTACATGCTACAAGAATATATCGATTTCAATAGTAGTTGGTTGAGAACCATATTAGCCCGCCGCCAAATTAATTTCAACTGCTTATAACTTCTGAACAAGTAATCGTAGAAAGCGTAATAATTTTGCATATTAATCAGCATGTTGCATGCTTCAAGAATATATCGATTTCACTAGTTTTTGTTTGAGAAATATATTGGCCTGCCCGCGAAAATTAACTTGAACTGCTTATAACTTCTGAACAATTGATTGTAGAGCACACAATTATTTGCATTTCAATCAAACATGTTGTATGCTACAAGAATATGTCGGTTTCACTAGTTATTGTTTGAGAACCATTTTGGCCCGCCCGCCAAAACTAACTTCAACTCCTTATAACTTCTGAACAAATGATCGTATTGATCACAATTATTATCATTTTAATCTAACATGTTGTATGCTTCAAGAATATGTCGGTTTCACTAGTTGTTGTTTGAGAACCATATTGGCCCGCCCGCGAGTATTAAATTGAACTGCTTATAACTTCTGAACAAATGATCTTAAAGAGCGTAATAAATTTGCATATTAATCAGCATGTTGCATGCTACAAGAATATATCGATTTCACTAGTTGTTGGTTGAGAGCCATATTGGCCCGCCCGCGAAAATTAATTTGAACTGCTTATAACTTCTGAACAATTGATCGTAGAGCACACAATTATTTGCATTTTAAAGAAACATTTTGAATGCTACAAGAATATGTCGTTTCACTAGTTATTGTTTGAGAACCATTTTGGCCCGCCCGCCAAAACTAACTTCAACTCCTTATAACTTCTGAACAAATGATCGTAGAGAGCGTTATAATTTTGCATATTAATCAGCATGTTGCATGCTACAAGAATATATTGATTTCATTGGTTGTTGGTTGAGAACCATATTGGCTCGCCCGCGAAAATTAACTTGAACTGCTTATAACTTCTGAACAATTGATCGTAGCGAACACAATTATTTGCATTTTAATGAAACATGTTGAATGCTTCAAGAATATGTCGGTATCACTAGTTGTTGTTTGAGAACCATATTGGCCCGCCCGCGAATATTAAATTGAACTGCTTATAACTTCTGAACAATTGATCTTAGAGAGCGTAATAATTTTTCATGTTAATCAGCATGTTGCATGCTACAAGAATATATCGATTTCACTAGTTGTTGGTTGAGAACCATATTGGCCTGCCCGCGAAAATTAACTTGAACTGCTTATAACTTCTGAACAATTGATTGTAGAGCACACAATTATTTGCATTTCAATCAAACATGTTGTATGCTACAAGAATATGTCGGTTTCACTAGTTATTGTTTGAGAACCATTTTGGCCCGCCCGCCAAAACTAACTTCAACTCCTTATAACTTCTGAACAAATGATCGTAGGGAGCGTAATAATTTTGCATATCAATCAGCATGTTGCATGCTACAAGAATATATCAATTTCACTAGTTGTTGGTTGAGAACCATATTGGCCCGCCCGCGAATATCAACTTGAACTGCATATAACTCCTGAACAATTGATCGTAGAGAGCACAATTATTTGCATTTTAATTAAACTTGTTGAATGCTACAAGAATATGTCGGTTTCACTAGTTGTATTTAGAAAACCATATTGGCCCGCCCGTCAGTTTTAACTTGAACTGTTTATAACTTCTGAACAAATGATCGTAGAGAGCGTAATAAATTTGCATATTAATCAGCATGTTGCATGCTAAAAGAACATATCGATTTTACTTGTTGTTGGTTGAGAACCATATTGGCCTGCCGCGAAAATCAACTTTAACTGCTTATAACTCCTGAACAATTGATCGTAAACAACAAAATTATTTGCATTTTAATGAAACATGTTGAATGCTACAAGAATATGTCAGTTTCACTAGTTGTTATTTGAGAACCATATTGGCCCGCCCGCGAGTATTAACTTGAATTGCTTATAACTTCTGAACAAATGATCGTAGGGAACATAAAAAATTTGCATATTAATCAGCATGTTGCATGCTACAAGAATATATCGATTTCACAAGTTGTTGGTTGAAAAACATATTGGCCCGCCCGCGAAAATCAACTTGAAGTGCTTATAACTTCTGAACAATTGATCGTAGAGATCACAATTAATATCATTTTAATCTAACATGTTGTATGCTACAAGAATATGTCGGTTTCACTAGTTATTGTTTGAGAACCATTTTGGCCCGCCCGCCAAAACTAACTTCAACTCCTTATAACTTCTGAACAATTGATCGTAGAAAGCGTAATAATTATGCATATTAAACAGCTTGTTACATGCTACAAGAATATATCGATTTCAATAGTAGTTGGTTGAGAACCATATTAGCCCGCCGCGAAAATTAATTTCAACTGCTTATAACTTCTGAACAAGTAATCGTAGAAAGCGTAATAATTTTGCATATTAATCAGCATGTTGCATGCTTCAAGAATATATCGATTTCACTAGTTGTTGTTTGAGAAATATATTGGCCTGCCCGCGAAAATTAACTTGAACTGCTTATAACTTCTGAACAATTGATTGTAGAGCACACAATTATTTGCATTTCAATCAAACATGTTGTATGCTACAAGAATATGTCGGTTTCACTAGTTATTGTTTGAGAACCATTTTGGCCCGCCCGCCAAAACTAACTTCAACTCCTTATAACTTCTGAACAAATGATCGTATTGATCACAATTATTATCATTTTAATCTAACATGTTGTATGCTTCAAGAATATGTCGGTTTCACTAGTTGTTGTTTGAGAACCATATTGGCCCGCCCGCGAGTATTAAATTGAACTGCTTATAACTTCTGAACAAATGATCTTAAAGAGCGTAATAAATTTGCATATTAATCAGCATGTTGCATGCTACAAGAATATATCGATTTCACTAGTTGTTGGTTGAGAGCCATATTGGCCCGCCCGCGAAAATTAATTTGAACTGCTTATAACTTCTGAACAATTGATCGTAGAGCACACAATTATTTGCATTTTAAAGAAACATTTTGAATGCTACAAGAATATGTCGTTTCACTAGTTATTGTTTGAGAACCATTTTGGCCCGCCCGCCAAAACTAACTTCAACTCCTTATAACTTCTGAACAAATGATCGTAGAGAGCGTTATAATTTTGCATATTAATCAGCATGTTGCATGCTACAAGAATATATGGATTTCATTGGTTGTTGGTTGAGAACCATATTGGCTCGCCCGCGAAAATTAACTTGAACTGCTTATAACTTCTGAACAATTGATCGTAGCGAACACAATTATTTGCATTTTAATGAAACATGTTGAATGCTTCAAGAATATGTCGGTATCACTAGTTGTTGTTTGAGAACCATATTGGCCCGCCCGCGAATATTAAATTGAACTGCTTATAACTTCTGAACAATTGATCTTAGAGAGCGTAATAATTTTTCATGTTAATCAGCATGTTGCATGCTACAAGAATATATCGATTTCACTAGTTGTTGGTTGAGAACCATATTGGCCTGCCCGCGAAAATTAACTTGAACTGCTTATAACTTCTGAACAATTGATTGTAGAGCACACAATTATTTGCATTTCAATCAAACATGTTGTATGCTACAAGAATATGTCGGTTTCACTAGTTATTGTTTGAGAACCCTTTTGGCCCGCCCGCCAAAACTAACTTCAACTCCTTATAACTTCTGAACAAATGATCGTAGGGAGCGTAATAATTTTGCATATCAATCAGCATGTTGCATGCTACAAGAATATATCAATTTCACTAGTTGTTGGTTGAGAACCATATTGGCCCGCCCGCGAATATCAACTTGAACTGCATATAACTCCTGAACAATTGATCGTAGAGAGCACAATTATTTGCATTTTAATTAAACTTGTTGAATGCTACAAGAATATGTCGGTTTCACTAGTTGTATTTAGAAAACCATATTGGCCCGCCCGTCAGTTTTAACTTGAACTGTTTATAACTTCTGAACAAATGATCGTAGAGAGCGTAATAAATTTGCATATTAATCAGCATGTTGCATGCTAAAAGAACATATCGATTTTACTTGTTGTTGTTTGAGAACCATATTGGCCTGCCGCGAAAATCAACTTTAACTGCTTATAACTCCTGAACAATTGATCGTAAACAACAAAATTATTTGCATTTTAATGAAACATGTTGAATGCTACAAGAATATGTCAGTTTCACTAGTTGTTATTTGAGAACCATATTGGCCCGCCCGCGAGTATTAACTTGAATTGCTTATAACTTCTGAACAAATGATCGTAGGGAACATAAAAAATTTGCATATTAATCAGCATGTTGCATGCTACAAGAATATATCGATTTCACAAGTTGTTGGTTGAAAAACATATTGGCCCGCCCGCGAAAATCAACTTGAAGTGCTTATAACTTCTGAACAATTGATCGTAGAGATCACAATTAATATCATTTTAATCTAACATGTTGTATGCTACAAGAATATGTCGGTTTCACTAGTTATTGTTTGAGAACCATTTTGGCCCGCCCGCCAGAACTAACTTCAACTCCTTATAACTTCTGAACAAATGATCGTAGAGAGCGTTATAATTTTGCATATTAATCAGCATGTTGCATGCTACAAGAATATATCGATTTCAATGGTTGTTGGTTGAGAACCATATTGGCCCGCCCGCGAAAATTAACTTGAACTGCTTATAACTTCTGAATAATTGATCGTAGCGAACACAATTATTTGCATTTTAATGAAACATATTGAATGCTTCAAGAATATGTCGGTTTCATTAATTTTTGTTTGAGAACCATGTTGGATCGCCCGCGAATATTAAATTGAACTGCTTATAACTTGTGAACAAATGATCTTAGAGAGCGTAATAAATTTGCATGTTAATCAGCATGTTGCATGCTACAAGAATATTACGATTTCATTGGTTGTTGGTTGAGAACCATATTGGCCCGACCGCGAAAATTAACTTGAACTGTTGATAACTTCTTAACAATTTATCGTAGAGATCACAATTATTATCATTTTAAACTAACATGTTGTATGCTACAAGAATATGTCGGTTTCACTAGTTATTGTTTGAGAAACATTTTGGCCGCCCGCGAAAATTAATTTGAACTGCTTATAACTTCTTAACAAATAATCGAAGAAAGCGTAATAATTTTTCATGTTAATCAGCATGTTGCATGCTACAAGAATATATCGATTTCACTAGTTGTTGCTTGAGAAATATATTGGCCTGCCCGCGAAAATTAACTTGAACTGCTTATAACTTCTGAACAATTGATTGTAGAGCACACAATTATTTGCATTTCAATCAAACATGATGTATGCTACAAGAATATGTCGGTTTCACTAGTTATTGTTTGAGAACCATTTTGGCCCGCCCGCCAAAACTAACTTCAACTCCTTATAACTTCTGAACAAATGATCGTAGAGATCACAATTATTATCATTTTAATCTAACATGTTGTATGCTACAAGAATATGTCGATTTCATTAGTTGTTGGTTGAGAACCATATTGGCCCGCCCGCGAAAATCAACTTGAACTGCTTATAACTCCTGAACAATTGATCGTAGAGACCACAATTATTAGCATTTTAATCAAACATGTTGTATGCAACAAGAATATGTCGGTTTCACTAGTTTTTTTAGAAATCCATATTGGCCCGCCCACGAGTATTAACTTGAACTGTTTATACCTTCTGAACAAATGATCCTAGAGAGCGTAATAAATTTGCATATTAATCAGCATGTTGCATGCTACAAGAATTTATCGATTTCACTAGTTGTTGGTTGAGAACCATATTGGCCCGCCCGCGAAAATTAATTTGAACTGCTTATAACTTCTGAACAATTGATCGTAGAGCACACAATTATTTGCATTTTAATGAAACATTTTGAATGCTACAAGTATATGTCGGTTTCACTAGTTGTTTGTAGAAAACCATATTCTCCCGCGAGTATTAACTTGAATTATTTATAACTTCTGAACAAATGTACCTAGAGAGCGTAATAAATTTGCATATTAATCAGCATGTTGCATGCTACAAGAATATATCGATTTCACTAGTTGTTGGTTGAGAACCATATTGGCCCGCCCGCGAAAATCAACTTTAACTGCTTACAACTCCTTAACAATTTATCGTAGACAACACAATTATTTCCATGTTAATGAAACATGTTGAATGCTACAAGAATATGTCGGTTTCACTAGTTGTTTTTAGAAAACCATATTGGCCCGCCCGCGAGTATTAATTTCAACTCCTTATAACTTCTGAACAAATGATCGTAGAGAGCGTTATAAATTTGCATATTAATCAGCATGTTGTATGCTACAAGAATATATCGATTTCACTTGTTGTTGGTTGAGAACCATATTGGCCGGCCGCAAAAATCAAATTTAACTGCTTACAACTCCTTAACAATTTATCGTAGACAACACAATTATTTCCATGTTAATGAAACATGTTGAATGCTACAAGAATATGTCAGTTTCACTAGTTGTTATTTCAGAACCATAATGGCCGTCGGCGAGTATTAAATTGAACTGCTTATAGCTTCTGAACAAATGATCGTAGAGAGCGTAAAAAATGTGCATATTAATCAGCATGTTGCATGCTACAAGAATATATCGATTTCACTAGTTGTTGGTTGAAAAACATATTTTCCCGACCGTAGAGATCACAATTATTTTCATTTTAATCTAACATGTTGTATGCTACAAGAATATGTCGGTTTCACTAGTTATTGTTTGAGAACCATTTTGGCCCGCCCGCCAAAACTAACTTCAACTCCTTATAACTTATGAAAAATTGATCGTAGAAAGCGTAATAATTATGCATATTAAACAGCTTGTTACATGCTACAAGAATATATCGATTTCATTAGTAGTTGGTTGAGAACCATATTAGCCCGCCGCGAAAATTAATTTCAACTGCTTATAACTTCTGAACAAGTAATCGTAGAAAGCGTAATAATTTTGCATATTAATCAGCATGTTGCATGCTACAAGAATATATCGATTTCACTAGTTGTTGTTTGAGAAATATATTGGCCTGCCCGCTAAAATTAACTTGAACTGCTTATAACTTCTGAACAATTGATTGTAGAGCACACAATTATTTGCATTTCAATCAAACATGTTGTATGCTACAAGAATATGTCGGTTTCACTAGTTATTGTTTGAGAACCATTTTGGCCCGCCCGCCAAAACTAACTTCAACTCCTTATAACTTCTGAACAAATGATCGTAGAGATCACAATTATTATCATTTTAATCTAACATGTTGTATGCTACAAGAATATGTCGATTTCATTAGTTGTTGGTTGAGAACCATATTGGCCCGCCCGCGGAAATTAACTTGAACTGCTTATAACTTCTGAACAATTGATCGTAGTGAAAACAATTATTTGCATTTTAATGAAACATGTTGAATGCTTCAAGAATATGTCGGTTTCACTAGTTGTTGTTTGAGAACCATATTGGCCCGCCCGCGAGTATTAAATTGAACTGCTTATAACTTCTGAACAAATGATCTTAAAGAGCGTAATAAATTTGCATATTAATCAGCATGTTGCATGCTACAAGAATATATCGATTTCACTAGTTGTTGGTTGAGAACCATATTGGCCCGCCCGCGAAAATTAATTTGAACTGCTTATAACTTCTGAACAATTGATCGTAGAGCACACAATTATTTGCATTTTAAAGAAACATTTTGAATGCTACAAGAATATGTCGGTTTCACTAGTTGTTTGTTGAAAACCATATTCTCCCGCGAGTATTAACTTGAATTATTTATAACTTCTGAACAAATGATCCTAGAGAGCGTAATAAATTTGCATATTAATCAGCATGTTGCATGCTACAAGAATATATCGATTTCACTAGTTGTTGGTTGAGAACAATATTGGCCCGCCCGCGAAAATCAATTTGAACTGCTTATAACTCCTGAAAAATTGATCGTAGAGAACACAATTATTTGCATTTTAATGAAACATGTTGAAGGCTACAAGAATATGTCGGTTTCACTAGTTGTTTTTAGAAGACCATTTTGGCCCGCCCGCAAAACTAATTTCAACTCCTTATAACTTCTGAACAATTGATCGTAGAAAGCGTAATAATTTTGCATGTTAATCAGCATGTTACATGCTACAAGAATATATCGATTTCACTAGTTGTTGGTTGAGAACCATATTGGCCCGCCCGCGAAAATCAACTTGAACTGCTTATAACTCCTGAACAATTGATTGTAGAGAGCACAATTATTTGCATTTTAATGAAACATGTTGAATGCTACAAGAAATTGTCGGTTTCACTAGTTGTTTTTAGAAAACCATATTGGCCCGCCCGCGAGTATTAATTTTAACTGTTTATAACTTCTGAACAAATGATCGTAGAGAGCGTTAAAAATTTGCATATTAATCAGCATGTTGCATGCTACAAGATTATATCGATTTCACTTGTTGTTGGTTGAGAACCATATTGGCCGGCCGCAAAAATCAACTTTAACTGCTTATAACTCCTTAACAATTGATCGTAGAAAACACAATTATTTCCATGTTAATGAAACATGTTGAATGCTACAAGAATATGTCAGTTTCACTAGTTGTTATTTGAGAACCATAATGGCCGTCGGCGAGTATTAAATTGAACTGCTTATAGCTTCTGAACAAATGATCGTAGAGAGCGTAAAAAATGTGCATATTAATCAGCATGTTGCGTGCTACAAGAATATATCGATTTCACTAGTTGTTGGTTGAAAAACATATTTTCCTGCCCGCGAAAATCAACTTGAACTGCTTATAACTTCTGAAGAATTGATCGTAGAGATCACAATTATTTTCATTTTAATCTAACATGTTGTATGCTACAAGAATATATCGATTTCACTAGTTGTTGGTTGAGAACCATATTGGCCCGCCCGCGAAAATCAACTTTAACTGCTTACAACTCCTTAACAATTTATCGTAGACAACACAATTATTTCCATGTTAATGAAACATGTTGAATGCTACAAGAATATATCGGTTTCACTAGTTGTTTTTAGAAAACCATATTGGCCCGCCCGCGAGTATTAATTTTAACTGTTTATAACTTCTGAACAAATGATCGTAGAGAGCGTTATAAATTTGCATATTAATCAGCATGTTGTATGCTACAAGAATATATCGATTTCACTTGTTGTTGGTTGAGAACCATATTGGCCGGCCGCAAAAATCAAATTTAACTGCTTACAACTCCTTAACAATTTATCGTAGACAACACAATTATTTCCATGTTAATGAAACATGTTGAATGCTACAAGAATATGTCAGTTTCACTAGTTGTTATTTCAGAACCATAATGGCCGTCGGCGAGTATTAAATTGAACTGCTTATAGCTTCTGAACAAATGATCGTAGAGAGCGTAAAAAATGTGCATATTAATCAGCATGTTGCATGCTACAAGAATATATCGATTTCACTAGTTGTTGGTTGAAAAACATATTTTCCCGACCGTAGAGATCACAATTATTTTCATTTTAATCTAACATGTTGTATGCTACAAGAATATGTCGGTTTCACTAGTTATTGTTTGAGAACCATTTTGGCCCGCCCGCCAAAACTAACTTCAACTCCTTATAACTTATGAAAAATTGATCGTAGAAAGCGTAATAATTATGCATATTAAACAGCTTGTTACATGCTACAAGAATATATCGATTTCATTAGTAGTTGGTTGAGAACCATATTAGCCCGCCGCGAAAATTAATTTCAACTGCTTATAACTTCTGAACAAGTAATCGTAGAAAGCGTAATAATTTTGCATATTAATCAGCATGTTGCATGCTACAAGAATATATCGATTTCACTAGTTGTTGTTTGAGAAATATATTGGCCTGCCCGCGAAAATTAACTTGAACTGCTTATAACTTCTGAACAATTGATTGTAGAGCACACAATTATTTGCATTTCAATCAAACATGTTGTATGCTACAAGAATATGTCGGTTTCACTAGTTATTGTTTGAGAACCATTTTGGCCCGCCCGCCAAAACTAACTTCAACTCCTTATAACTTCTGAACAAATGATCGTAGAGATCACAATTATTATCATTTTAATCTAACATGTTGTATGCTACAAGAATATGTCGATTTCATTAGTTGTTGGTTGAGAACCATATTGGCCCGCCCGCGGAAATTAACTTGAACTGCTTATAACTTCTGAACAATTGATCGTAGCGAACACAATTATTTGCATTTTAATGAAACATGTTGAATGCTTCAAGAATATGTCGGTTTCACTAGTTGTTGTTTGAGAACCATATTGGCCCGCCCGCGAGTATTAAATTGAACTGCTTATAACTTCTGAACAAATGATCTTAAAGAGCGTAATAAATTTGCATATTAATCAGCATGTTGCATGCTACAAGAATATATCGATTTCACTAGTTGTTGGTTGAGAACCATATTGGCCCGCCCGCGAAAATTAATTTGAACTGCTTATAACTTCTGAACAATTGATCGTAGAGCACACAATTATTTGCATTTTAAAGAAACATTTTGAATGCTACAAGAATATGTCGGTTTCACTAGTTGTTTGTAGAAAACCATATTCTCCCGCGAGTATTAACTTGAATTATTTATAACTTCTGAACAAATGATCCTAGAGAGCGTAATAAATTTGCATATTAATCAGCATGTTGCATGCTACAAGAATATATCGATTTCACTAGTTGTTGGTTGAGAACAATATTGGCCCGCTCGCGAAAATCAATTTGAACTGCTTATAACTCCTGAAAAATTGATCGTAGAGAACACAATTATTTGCATTTTAATGAAACATGTTGAAGGCTACAAGAATATGTCGGTTTCACTAGTTGTTTTTAGAAAACCATTTTGGCCCGCCCGCCAAAACTAATTTCAACTCCTTATAACTTCTGAACAATTGATCGTAGAAAGCGTAATAATTTTGCATGTTAATCAGCATGTTACATGCTACAAGAATATATCGATTTCACTAGTTGTTGGTTGAGAACCATATTGGCCCGCCCGCGAAAATCAACTTGAACTGCTTATAACTCCTGAACAATTGATTGTAGAGAGCACAATTATTTGCATTTTAATGAAACATGTTGAATGCTACAAGAAATTGTCGGTTTCACTAGTTGTTTTTAGAAAACCATATTGGCCCGCCCGCGAGTATTAATTTTAACTGTTTATAACTTCTGAACAAATGATCGTAGAGAGCGTTATAAATTTGCATATTAATCAGCATGTTGCATGCTACAAGATTATATCGATTTCACTTGTTGTTGGTTGAGAACCATATTGGCCGGCCGCAAAAATCAACTTTAACTGCTTATAACTCCTTAACAATTGATCGTAGACAACACAATTATTTCCATGTTAATGAAACATGTTGAATGCTACAAGAATATGTCAGTTTCACTAGTTGTTATTTGAGAACCATAATGGCCGTCGGCGAGTATTAAATTGAACTGCTTATAGCTTCTGAACAAATGATCGTAGAGAGCGTAAAAAATGTGCATATTAATCAGCATGTTGCATGCTACAAGAATATATCGATTTCACTAGTTGTTGGTTGAAAAACATATTTTCCCGCCCGCGAAAATCAACTTGAACTGCCTATAACTTCTGAAGAATTGATCGTAGAGATCACAATTATTTTCATTTTAATCTAACATGTTGTATGCTACAAGAATATGTCGGTTTCACTAGTTATTGTTTGAGAACCATTTTGGCCCGCCCGCCAAAACTAACTTCAACTCCTTATAACTTCTGAACAATTGATCGTAGAAAGCGTAATAATTATGCATATTAAACAGCTTGTTACATGCTACAAGAATATATCGATTTCAATAGTAGTTGGTTGAGAACCATATTAGCCCGCCGCGAAAATTAATTTCAACTGCTTATAACTTCTGAACAAGTAATCGTAGAAAGCGTAATAATTTTGCATATTAATCAGCATGTTGCATGCTTCAAGAATATATCGATTTCACTAGTTGTTGTTTGAGAAATATATTGGCCTGCCCGCGAAAATTAACTTGAACTGCTTATAACTTCTGAACAATTGATTGTAGAGCACACAATTATTTGCATTTCAATCAAACATGTTGTATGCTACAAGAATATGTCGGTTTCACTAGTTATTGTTTGAGAACCATTTTGGCCCGCCCGCCAAAACTAACTTCAACTCCTTATAACTTCTGAACAAATGATCGTATTGATCACAATTATTATCATTTTAATCTAACATGTTGTATGCTTCAAGAATATGTCGGTTTCACTAGTTGTTGGTTGAGAACCATATTGGCCCGCCCGCGAATATCAACTTGAACTGCATATAACTCCTGAACAATTGATCGTAGAGAGCACAATTATTTGCATTTTAATTAAACTTGTTGAATGCTACAAGAATATGTCGGTTTCACTAGTTGTATTTAGAAAACCATATTGGCCCGCCCGTCAGTTTTAACTTGAACTGTTTATAACTTCTGAACAAATGATCGTAGAGAGCGTAATAAATTTGCATATTAATCAGCATGTTGCATGCTAAAAGAACATATCGATTTTACTTGTTGTTGGTTGAGAACCATATTGGCCTGCCGCGAAAATCAACTTTAACTGCTTATAACTCCTGAACAATTGATCGTAAACAACAAAATTATTTGCATTTTAATGAAACATGTTGAATGCTACAAGAATATGTCAGTTTCACTAGTTGTTATTTGAGAACCATATTGGCCCGCCCGCGAGTATTAACTTGAATTGCTTATAACTTCTGAACAAATGATCGTAGGGAACATAAAAAATTTGCATATTAATCAGCATGTTGCATGCTACAAGAATATATCGATTTCACAAGTTGTTGGTTGAAAAACATATTGGCCCGCCCGCGAAAATCAACTTGAAGTGCTTATAACTTCTGAACAATTGATCGTAGAGATCACAATTAATATCATTTTAATCTAACATGTTGTATGCTACAAGAATATGTCGGTTTCACTAGTTATTGTTTGAGAACCATTTTGGCCCGCCCGCCAGAACTAACTTCAACTCCTTATAACTTCTGAACAAATGATCGTAGAGAGCGTTATAATTTTGCATATTAATCAGCATGTTGCATGCTACAAGAATATATCGATTTCAATGGTTGTTGGTTGAGAACCATATTGGCCCGCCCGCGAAAATTAACTTGAACTGCTTATAACTTCTGAATAATTGATCGTAGCGAACACAATTATTTGCGTTTTAATGAAACATATTGAATGCTTCAAGAATATGTCGGTTTCATTAATTTTTGTTTGAGAACCATGTTGGATCGCCCGCGAATATTAAATTGAACTGCTTATAACTTGTGAACAAATGATCTTAGAGAGCGTAATAAATTTGCATGTTAATCAGCATGTTGCATGCTACAAGAATATTACGATTTCATTGGTTGTTGGTTGAGAACCATATTGGCCCGACCGCGAAAATTAACTTGAACTGCTGATAACTTCTTAACAATTTATCGTAGAGATCACAATTATTATCATTTTAAACTAACATGTTGTATGCTACAAGAATATGTCGGTTTCACTAGTTATTGTTTGAGAAACATTTTGGCCGCCCGCGAAAATTAATTTGAACTGCTTATAACTTCTTAACAAATAATCGAAGAAAGCGTAATAATTTTTCATGTTAATCAGCATGTTGCATGCTACAAGAATATATCGATTTCACTAGTTGTTGCTTGAGAAATATATTGGCCTGCCCGCGAAAATTACCTTGAACTGCTTATAACTTCTGAACAATTGATTGTAGAGCACACAATTATTTGCATTTCAATCAAACATGATGTATGCTACAAGAATATGTCGGTTTCACTAGTTATTGTTTGAGAACCATTTTGGCCCGCCCGCCAAAACTAACTTCAACTCCTTATAACTTCTGAACAAATGATCGTAGAGATCACAATTATTATCATTTTAATCTAACATGTTGTATGCTACAAGAATATGTCGATTTCATTAGTTGTTGGTTGAGAACCATATTGGCCCGCCGCGAAAATTAACTTGAACTGCTTATAACTTCTGAACAATTGATCGTAGCGAACACAATTATTTACATTTTAATGAAACATATTGAATGCTTCAAGAATATGTCGGTTTCACTAATTGTTGTTTGAGAACCATATTGGATCGCCCGCGAATATTAAATTGAACTGCTTATAACTTCTGAACAAATGATCTTAGAGAGCGTAATAAATTTGCATATTTTCAGCATGTTGCATGCTACAAGAATATATCGATTTCACTAGTTGTTGGTTGAAAACCATATTGGCCCGCCCGCGAAAATTATTTGAACTGCTTATAACTACTGAACAAATAATCGTAGAAAGCGTAATAATCTTTCATATTAATCAGCATGTTGCATGCTACAAGAATATATCGATTTCACAAGTTGTTGTTTGAGAAATATATTGGCCTGCCCGCGAAAATTAACTTGAACTGCTTATAACTTCTGAACAATTGATTGTAGAGCACACAATTATATGCATTTCAATCAAACATGTTGTATGCTACAAGAATATGTCGGTTTCACTAGTTGTTGTTTGAGAACCATTTTGGCCCGCCCGCCAAAATTAACTTCAACTCCTTATAACTTCTGAACAAATGATCCTAGAGAGCGTAATAAATTTGCATATTAATCAGCATGTTGCATGCTACAAGAATATATCGATTTCACTAATTGTTGGTTGAGAACCATATTGGCTCGCCACTGAAAATCAACTTGAACTGCTTATAACTTCTGAAAAATTGATCGTAGAGAACACAATTATTTGCATTTTAATGAAACATATTGAATGCTACAAGAATATGTCGGTTTCACTAGTTGTTTTTAGAAAACCATATTGGCCCGCCCGCGAGTATTAAATTGAACTGCTTATAACTTCTGAACAAATGATCTTAAAGAGCGTAATAAATTTGCATATTAATCAGCATGTTGCATGCTACAAGAATATATCGATTTCACTAGTTGTTGGTTGAGAACCATATTGGCCCGCCCGCGAAAATTAATTTGAACTGCTTATAACTTCTGAACAATTGATCGTAGAGCACACAATTATTTGCATTTTAATGAAACATTTTGAATGCTACAAGTATATGTCGGTTTCACTAGTTGTTTGTAGAAAACCATATTCTCCCGCGAGTATTAACTTGAATTATTTATAACTTCTGAACAAATGTACCTAGAGAGCGTAATAAATTTGCATATTAATCAGCATGTTGCATGCTACAAGAATATATCGATTTCACTAGTTGTTGGTTGAGAACCATATTGGCCCGCCCGCGAAAATCAACTTTAACTGCTTACAACTCCTTAACAATTTATCGTAGACAACACAATTATTTCCATGTTAATGAAACATGTTGAATGCTACAAGAATATGTCGGTTTCACTAGTTGTTTTTAGAAAACCATATTGGCCCGCCCGCGAGTATTAATTTTAACTGTTTATAACTTCTGAACAAATGATCGTAGAGAGCGTTATAAATTTGCATATTAATCAGCATGTTGTATGCTACAAGAATATATCGATTTCACTTGTTGTTGGTTGAGAACCATATTGGCCGGCCGCAAAAATCAAATTTAACTGCTTACAACTCCTTAACAATTTATCGTAGACAACACAATTATTTCCATGTTAATGAAACATGTTGAATGCTACAAGAATATGTCAGTTTCACTAGTTGTTATTTCAGAACCATAATGGCCGTCGGCGAGTATTAAATTGAACTGCTTATAGCTTCTGAACAAATGATCGTAGAGAGCGTAAAAAATGTGCATATTAATCAGCATGTTGCATGCTACAAGAATATATCGATTTCACTAGTTGTTGGTTGAAAAACATATTTTCCCGACCGTAGAGATCACAATTATTTTATTTTTAATCTAACATGTTGTATGCTACAAGAATATGTCGGTTTCACTAGTTATTGTTTGAGAACCATTTTGGCCCGCCCGCCAAAACTAACTTCAACTCCTTATAACTTATGAAAAATTGATCGTAGAAAGCGTAATAATTATGCATATTAAACAGCTTGTTACATGCTACAAGAATATATCGATTTCATTAGTAGTTGGTTGAGAACCATATTAGCCCGCCGCGAAAATTAATTTCAACTGCTTATAACTTCTGAACAAGTAATCGTAGAAAGCGTAATAATTTTGCATATTAATCAGCATGTTGCATGCTACAAGAATATATCGATTTCACTAGTTGTTGTTTGAGAAATATATTGGCCTGCCCGCGAAAATTAACTTGAACTGCTTATAACTTCTGAACAATTGATTGTAGAGCACACAATTATTTGCATTTCAATCAAACATGTTGTATGCTACAAGAATATGTCGGTTTCACTAGTTATTGTTTGAGAACCATTTTGGCCCGCCCGCCAAAACTAACTTCAACTCCTTATAACTTCTGAACAAATGATCGTAGATATCACAATTATTATCATTTTAATCTAACATGTTGTATGCTACAATAATATGTCGATTTCATTAGTTGTTGGTTGAGAACCATATTGGCCCGCCCGCGGAAATTAACTTGAACTGCTTATAACTTCTGAACAAATGATCGTAGAGAACACAATTATTTGCATTTTAATGAAACATGTTGAAGGCTACAAGAATATGTCGGTTTCACTAGTTGCTTTTAGAAAACCATTTTGGCCCGCCCGCCAAAACTAATTTCAACTCCTGATAACTTCTGAACAATTGATCGTAGAAAGCGTAATAATTTTGCATGTTAATCAGCATGTTACATGCTACAAGAATATATCGATTTCACTAGTTGTTGGTTGAGAACCATATTGGCCCGCCCGCGAAAATTATTTGAACTGCTTATAACTACTGAACAAATAATCGTAGAAAGCGTAATAATTTTTCATATTAATCAGCATGTTGCATGCTACAAGAATATAACGATTTCACTAGTTGTTGTTTGAGAAATATATTGGCCTGCCCGCGAAAATTAACTTGAACTGCTTATAACTTCTGAACAATTGATTGCAGAGCACACAATTATTTGCATTTCAATCAAACATGTTGAATGCTACAAGAATATGTCGGTTTCACTAGTTGTTGGTTGAGAACCATATTGGCCCGCCCGCGAAAATTATTTGAACTGCTTATAACTACTGAACAAATAATCGTAGAAAGCGTAATAAATTTGCATATTAATCTAACATGTTGTATGCTACAAGAATATGTCGATTTCATTAGTTGTTGGTTGAGAACCATATTGGCCCGACCGCGAAAATCAACTTGAACTGCTTATAACTCCTGAACAATTGATCGTAGAGACCACAATTATTAGCATTTTAATCAAACATGTTGTATGCAACAAGAATATGTCGGTTTCACTAGTTTTTTTTAGAAATCCATATTGGCCAGCCCACGAGTATTAACTTGAACTGTTTATAACTTCTGAACAAATGATCCTAGAGAGCGTAATAAATTTGCATATTAATCAGCATGTTGCATGCTACAAGAATTTATCGATTTCACTAGTTGTTGGTTGAGAACCATATTGGCCCGCCCGCGAAAATTAATTTGAACTGCTTATAACTTCTGAACAATTGATCGTAGAGCACACAATTATTTGCATTTTAATGAAACATTTTGAATGCTACAAGTATATGTCGGTTTCACTAGTTGTTTGTAGAAACCCATATTCTCCCGCGAGTATTAACTTGAATTATTTATAACTTCTGAACAAATGTACCTAGAGAGCGTAATAAATATGCATATTAATCAGCATGTTGCATGCTACAAGAATATATCGATTTCACTAGTTGTTGGTTGAGAACCATATTGGCCCGCCCGCGAAAATCAACTTTAACTGCTTACAACTCCTTAACAATTTATCGTAGACAACACAATTATTTCCATGTTAATGAAACATGTTGAATGCTACAAGAATATGTCGGTTTCACTAGTTGTTTTTAGAAAACCATATTGGCCCGCCCGCGAGTATTAATTTTAACTGTTTATAACTTCTGATCAAATGATCGTAGAGAGCGTTATAAATTTGCATATTAATCAGCATGTTGTATGCTACAAGAATATATCGATTTCACTTGTTGTTGGTTGAGAACCATATTGGCCGGCCGCAAAAATCAACTTTAACTGCTTACAACTCCTTAACAATTTATCGTAGACAACACAATTATTTCCATGTTAATGAAACATGTTGAATGCTACAAGAATATGTCAGTTTCACTAGTTGTTATTTGAGAACCATAATGGCCGTCGGCGAGTATTAAATTGAACTGCTTATAGCTTCTGAACAAATGATCGTAGAGAGCGTAAAAAATGTGCATATTAATCAGCATGTTGCATGCTACAAGAATATATCGATTTCACTAGTTGTTGGTTGAAAAACATATTTTCCCGCCCGTAGAGATCACAATTATTTTCATTTTAATCTAACATGTTGTATGCTACAAGAATATGTCGGTTTCACTAGTTATTGTTTGAGAACCATTTTGGCCCGCCCGCCAAAACTAACTTCAACTCCTTATAACTTATGAAAAATTGATCGTAGAAAGCGTAATAATTATGCATATTAAACAGCTTGTTACATGCTACAAGAATATATCGATTTCATTAGTAGTTGGTTGAGAACCATATTAGCCCGCCGCGAAAATTAATTTCAACTGCTTATAACTTCTGAACAAGTAATCGTAGAAAGCGTAATAATTTTGCATATTAATCAGCATGTTGCATGCTACAAGAATATATCGATTTCACTAGTTTTTGTTTGAGAAATATATTGGCCTGCCCGCGAAAATTAACTTGAACTGCTTATAACTTCTGAACAATTGATTGTAGAGCACACAATTATTTGCATTTCAATCAAACATGTTGTATGCTACAAGAATATGTCGGTTTCACTAGTTATTGTTTGAGAACCATTTTGGTCCGCCCGCCAAAACTGACTTCAACTCCTTATAACTTCTGAACAAATGATCGTAGAGATCACAATTATTATCATTTTAATCTAACATGTTGTATGCTACAAGAATATGTCGATTTCATTAGTTGTTGGTTGAGAACCATATTGGCCCGCCGGCGGAAATTAACTTGAACTGCTTATAACTTCTGAACAATTGATCGTAGCGAACACAATTATTTGCATTTTAATGAAACATGTTGAATGCTTCAAGAATATGTCGGTTTCACTAGTTGTTGTTTGAGAACCATATTGGCCCGCCCGCGAGTATTAAATTGAACTGCTTATAACTTCTGAACAAATGATCTTAAAGAGCGTAATAAATTTGCATATTAATCAGCATGTTGCATGCTACAAGAATATATCGATTTCACTAGTTGTTGGTTGAGAACCATATTGGCCCGCCCGCGAAAATTAATTTGAACTGCTTATAACTTCTGAACAATTGATCGTAGAGCACACAAATATTTGCATTTTAAAGAAACATTTTGAATGCTACAAGAATATGTCGGTTTCACTAGTTGTTTGTAGAAAACCATATTCTCCCGCGAGTATTAACTTGAATTATTTATAACTTCTGAACAAATGATCCTAGAGAGCGTAATAAATTTGCATATTAATCAGCATGTTGCATGCTACAAGAATATATCGATTTCACTAGTTGTTGGTTGAGAACAATATTGGCCCGTCCGCGAAAATCAATTTGAACTGCTTATAACTCCTGAAAAATTGATCGTAGAGAACACAATTATTTGCATTTTAATGAAACATGTTGAAGGCTACAAGAATATGTCGGTTTTACTAGTTGTTTTTAGAAAACCATTTTGGCCCGCCCGCCAAAACTAATTTCAACTCCTTATAACTTCTGAACAATTGATCGTAGAAAGCGTAATAATTTTGCATGTTAATCAGCATGTTACATGCTACAAGAATATATCGATTTCACTAGTTGTTGGTTGAGAACCATATTGGCCCGCCCGCGAAAATCAACTTGAACTGCTTATAACTCCTGAACAATTGATTGTAGAGAGCACAATTATTTGCATTTTAATGAAACATGTTGAATGCTACAAGAAATTGTCGGTTTCACTAGTTGTTTTTAGAAAACCATATTGGCCCGCCCGCGAGTATTAATTTTAACTGTTTATAACTTCTGAACAAATGATCGTAGAGAGCGTTATAAATTTGCATATTAATCAGCATGTTGCATGCTACAAGATTATATCGATTTCACTTGTTGTTGGTTGAGAACCATATTGGCCGGCCGCAAAAATCAACTTTAACTGCTTATAACTCCTTAACAATTGATCGTAGACAACACAATTATTTCCATGTTAATGAAACATGTTGAATGCTACAAGAATATGTCAGTTTCACTAGTTGTTATTTGAGAACCATAATGGCCGTCGGCGAGTATTAAATTGAACTGCTTATAGCTTCTGAACAAATGATCGTAGAGAGCGTAAAAAATGTGCATTTT
The DNA here is from genome assembly GCF_977018435.1 of Lepisma saccharinum. Taxonomy (NCBI): domain Eukaryota; kingdom Metazoa; phylum Arthropoda; class Insecta; order Zygentoma; family Lepismatidae; genus Lepisma; species Lepisma saccharinum. The sequence continues at coordinate 2,176,733 of NW_028142885.1, forward strand.
AATCAGCATGTTGCATGCTACAAGAATATATCGATTTCACTAGTTGTTGGTTGAAAAACATATTTTCCCGCCCGCGAAAATCAACTTGAACTGCTTATAACTTCTGAAGAATTGATCGTAGAGATCACAATTATTTTCATTTTAATCTAACATGTTGTATGCTACAAGAATATGTCGGTTTCACTAGTTATTGTTTGAGAACCATTTTGGCCCGCCCGCCAAAACTAACTTCAACTCCTTATAACTTCTGAACAATTGATCGTAGAAAGCGTAATAATTATGCATATTAAACAGCTTATTACATGCTACAAGAATATATCGATTTCATTAGTAGTTGGTTGAGAACCATATTAGCCCGCCGCGAAAATTAATTTCAACTGCTTATAACTTCTGAACAAGTAATCGTAGAAAGCGTAATAATTTTGCATATTAATCAGCATGTTGCATGCTACAAGAATATATCGATTTCACTAGTTGTTGTTTGAGAATTATATTGGCCTGCCCGCGAAAATTAACTTGAACTGCTTATAACTTCTGAACAATTGATCGTAGAGCACACAATTATTTGCATTTTAATGAAACATTTTGAATGCTACAAGAATATGTCTTTTTCACTAGTTGTTTATAGAAAACCATATTGGCCCGCCCGCGAGAATTAACTTGAACTGTTTATAACTTCTGATCAAATGATCCTAGAGAGCGTAATACATTTGCATATTAATCAGCATGTTGCATGCTACAAGAATATATCGATTTCAGTAGTTGTTGGTTGAGAACCATATTGGTCCGCTCGCGAAAATCAACTTGAACTGCTTATAACTCCTGAACAATTGATCGTAGAGAACACAATTATTTGCATTTTAATGAAACATGTTGAATGATACAAGAATATGTCGGTTTCACTAGTTGTTTTTAGAAAACCATTTTGGCCCGCCCGCCAAAACTAATTTCAACTCCTTATAACTTCTGAACAATTGATCGTAGAAAGCGTAATAATTTTGCATGTTAATCAGCATGTTCCATGCTACAAGAATATATTGATTTCACTAGTTGTTGGTTGAGAACCATATTGGCCCGCCCGCGAAAATCAACTTGAACTGCTCATAACTCCTGAACAATTGATTGTAGAGAGCACAATTATTTGCATTTTAATGAAACATGTTGAATGCTACAAGAATATGTCGGTTTCACTAGTTGTTTATAGAAAACCATATTGGCCCGCCCGCGAGTATTAATTTTAACTGTTTATAACTTCTGAACAAATGATCGTAGAGAGCGTTATAAATTTGCATATTAATCAGCATGTTGCATGCTACAAGAATATATCGATTTCACTTGTTGTTGGTTGAGAACCATATTGGCCCGCCCGCGAAAATCAACTTGAACTGCTTATAACTCCTGAACAATTGATTGTAGAGAGCACAATTATTTCCATGTTAATGAAACATGTTGAATGCTACAAGAATATGTCAGTTTCACTAGTTGTTATTTGAGAACCATAATGGCCGTCGGCGAGTATTAAATTGAACTGCTTATAGCTTCTGAACAAATGATCGTAGAGAGCGTAAAAAATGTGCATATTAATCAGCATGTTGCATGCTACAAGAATATATCGATTTCACTAGTTGTTGGTTGAAAAACATATTTTCCCGCCCGCGAAAATCAACTTGAACTGCTTATAACTTCTGAAGAATTGATCGTAGAGATCACAATTATTTTCATTTTAATCTAACATGTTGTATGCTACAAGAATATGTCGGTTTCACTAGTTATTGTTTGAGAACCATTTTGGCCCGCCCGCCAAAACTAACTTCAACTCCTTATAACTTCTGAACAATTGATCGTAGAAAGCGTAATAATTATGCATATTAAACAGCTTATTACATGCTACAAGAATATATCGATTTCATTAGTAGTTGGTTGAGAACCATATTAGCCCGCCGCGAAAATTAATTTCAACTGCTTATAACTTCTGAACAAGTAATCGTAGAAAGCGTAATAATTTTGCATATTAATCAGCATGTTGCATGCTACAAGAATATATCGATTTCACTAGTTGTTGTTTGAGAATTATATTGGCCTGCCCGCGAAAATTAACTTGAACTGCTTATAACTTCTGAACAATTGATCGTAGAGCACACAATTATTTGCATTTTAATGAAACATTTTGAATGCTACAAGAATATGTCTTTTTCACTAGTTGTTTATAGAAAACCATATTGGCCCGCCCGCGAGAATTAACTTGAACTGTTTATAACTTCTGATCAAATGATCCTAGAGAGCGTAATACATTTGCATATTAATCAGCATGTTGCATGCTACAAGAATATATCGATTTCAGTAGTTGTTGGTTGAGAACCATATTGGTCCGCTCGCGAAAATCAACTTGAACTGCTTATAACTCCTGAACAATTGATCGTAGAGAACACAATTATTTGCATTTTAATGAAACATGTTGAATGATACAAGAATATGTCGGTTTCACTAGTTGTTTTTAGAAAACCATTTTGGCCCGCCCGCCAAAACTAATTTCAACTCCTTATAACTTCTGAACAATTGATCGTAGAAAGCGTAATAATTTTGCATGTTAATCAGCATGTTCCATGCTACAAGAATATATTGATTTCACTAGTTGTTGGTTGAGAACCATATTGGCCCGCCCGCGAAAATCAACTTGAACTGCTTATAACTCCTGAACAATTGATTGTAGAGAGCACAATTATTTGCATTTTAATGAAACATGTTGAATGCTACAAGAATATGTCGGTTTCACTAGTTGTTTATAGAAAACCATATTGGCCCGCCCGCGAGTATTAATTTTAACTGTTTATAACTTCTGAACAAATGATCGTAGAGAGCGTTATAAATTTGCATATTAATCAGCATGTTGCATGCTACAAGAATATATCGATTTCACTTGTTGTTGGTTGAGAACCATATTGGCCCGCCCGCGAAAATCAACTTGAACTGCTTATAACTCCTGAACAATTGATTGTAGAGAGCACAATTATTTCCATGTTAATGAAACATGTTGAATGCTACAAGAATATGTCAGTTTCACTAGTTGTTATTTGAGAACCATAATGGCCGTCGGCGAGTATTAAATTGAACTGCTTATAGCTTCTGAACAAATGATCGTAGAGAGCGTAAAAAATGTGCATATTAATCAGCATGTTGCATGCTACAAGAATATATCGATTTCACTAGTTGTTGGTTGAAAAACATATTTTCCCGCCCGCGAAAATCAACTTGAACTGCTTATAACTTCTGAAGAATTGATCGTAGAGATCACAATTATTTTCATTTTAATCTAACATGTTGTATGCTACAAGAATATGTCGGTTTCACTAGTTATTGTTTGAGAACCATTTTGGCCCGCCCGCCAAAACTAACTTCAACTCCTTATAACTTCTGAACAATTGATCGTAGAAAGCGTAATAATTATGCATATTAAACAGCTTATTACATGCTACAAGAATATATCGATTTCATTAGTAGTTGGTTGAGAACCATATTAGCCCGCCGCGAAAATTAATTTCAACTGCTTATAACTTCTGAACAAGTAATCGTAGAAAGCGTAATAATTTTGCATATTAATCAGCATGTTGCATGCTACAAGAATATATCGATTTCACTAGTTGTTGTTTGAGAATTATATTGGCCTGCCCGCGAAAATTAACTTGAACTGCTTATAACTTCTGAACAATTGATCGTAGAGCACACAATTATTTGCATTTTAATGAAACATTTTGAATGCTACAAGAATATGTCTTTTTCACTAGTTGTTTATAGAAAACCATATTGGCCCGCCCGCGAGAATTAACTTGAACTGTTTATAACTTCTGATCAAATGATCCTAGAGAGCGTAATACATTTGCATATTAATCAGCATGTTGCATGCTACAAGAATATATCGATTTCAGTAGTTGTTGGTTGAGAACCATATTGGTCCGCTCGCGAAAATCAACTTGAACTGCTTATAACTCCTGAACAATTGATCGTAGAGAACACAATTATTTGCATTTTAATGAAACATGTTGAATGATACAAGAATATGTCGGTTTCACTAGTTGTTTTTAGAAAACCATTTTGGCCCGCCCGCCAAAACTAATTTCAACTCCTTATAACTTCTGAACAATTGATCGTAGAAAGCGTAATAATTTTGCATGTTAATCAACATGTTCCATGCTACAAGAATATATTGATTTCACTAGTTGTTGGTTGAGAACCATATTGGCCCGCCCGCGAAAATCAACTTGAACTGCTTATAACTCCTGAACAATTGATTGTAGAGAGCACAATTATTTGCATTTTAATGAAACATGTTGAATGCTACAAGAATATGTCGGTTTCACTAGTTGTTTTTAGAAAACCATATTGGCCCGCCCGCGAGTATTAATTTTAACTGTTTATAACTTCTGAACAAATGATCGTAGAGAGCGTTATAAATTTGCATATTAATCAGCATGTTGCATGCTACAAGAATATATCGATTTCACTTGTTGTTGGTTGAGAACCATATTGGCCGGCCGCAAAAATCAACTTTAACTGCTTATAACTCCTTAACAATTGATCGTAGACAACACAATTATTTCCATGTTAATGAAACATGTTGAATGCTACAAGAATATGTCAGTTTCACTAGTTGTTATTTGAGAACCATAATGGCCGTCGGCGAGTATTAAATTGAACTGCTTATAGCTTCTGAACAAATGATCGTAGAGAGCGTAAAAAATGTGCATATTAATCAGCATGTTGCATGCTACAAGAATATATCGATTTCACTAGTTGTTGGTTGAAAAACATATTTTCCCGCCCGCGAAAATCAACTTGAACTGCTTATAACTTCTGAAGAATTGATCGTAGAGATCACAATTATTTTCATTTTAATCTAACATGTTGTATGCTACAAGAATATGTCGGTTTCACTAGTTATTGTTTGAGAACCATTTTGGCCCGCCCGCCAAAACTAACTTCAACTCCTTATAACTTCTGAACAATTGATCGTAGAAAGCGTAATAATTATGCATATTAAACAGCTTATTACATGCTACAAGAATATATCGATTTCATTAGTAGTTGGTTGAGAACCATATTAGCCCGCCGCGAAAATTAATTTCAACTGCTTATAACTTCTGAACAAGTAATCGTAGAAAGCGTAATAATTTTGCATATTAATCAGCATGTTGCATGCTACAAGAATATATCGATTTCACTAGTTGTTGTTTGAGAATTATATTGGCCTGCCCGCGAAAATTAACTTGAACTGCTTATAACTTCTGAACAATTGATCGTAGAGCACACAATTATTTGCATTTTAATGAAACATTTTGAATGCTACAAGAATATGTCTTTTTCACTAGTTGTTTATAGAAAACCATATTGGCCCGCCCGCGAGAATTAACTTGAACTGTTTATAACTTCTGATCAAATGATCCTAGAGAGCGTAATACATTTGCATATTAATCAGCATGTTGCATGCTACAAGAATATATCGATTTCAGTAGTTGTTGGTTGAGAACCATTTTGGCCCGCCCGCCAAAACTAACTTCAACTCCTTATAACTTCTGAACAAATGATCGTAGAGATCACAATTATTATCATTTTAATCTAACATGTTGTATGCTACAAGAATATGTCGATTTCATTAGTTGTTGGTTGAGAACCATATTGGCCCGCCCGCGGAAATTAACTTGAACTGCTTATAACTTCTGAACAATTGATCGTAGCGAACACAATTATTTGCATTTTAATGAAACATGTTGAATGCTTCAAGAATATGTCGGTTTCACTAGTTGTTGTTTGAGAACCATATTGGCCCGCCCGCGAGTATTAAATTGAACTGCTTATAACTTCTGAACAAATGATCTTAAAGAGCGTAATAAATTTGCATATTAATCAGCATGTTGCATGCTACAAGAATATATCGATTTCACTAGTTGTTGGTTGAGAACCATATTGGCCCGCCCGCGAAAATTAATTTGAACTGCTTATAACTTCTGAACAATTGATCGTAGAGCACACAATTATTTGCATTTTAAAGAAACATTTTGAATGCTACAAGAATATGTCGGTTTCACTAGTTGTTTGTAGAAAACCATATTCTCCCGCGAGTATTAACTTGAATTATTTATAACTTCTGAACAAATGATCCTAGAGAGCGTAATAAATTTGCATATTAATCAGCATGTTGCATGCTACAAGAATATATCGATTTCACTAGTTGTTGGTTGAGAACAATATTGGCCCGCCCGCGAAAATCAATTTGAACTGCTTATAACTCCTGAAAAATTGATCGTAGAGAACACAATTATTTGCATTTTAATGAAACATGTTGAAGGCTACAAGAATATGTCGGTTTCACTAGTTGTTTTTAGAAAACCATTTTGGCCCGCCCGCAAAACTAATTTCAACTCCTTATAACTTCTGAACAATTGATCGTAGAAAGCGTAATAATTTTGCATGTTAATCAGCATGTTACATGCTACAAGAATATATCGATTTCACTAGTTGTTGGTTGAGAACCATATTGGCCCGCCCGCGAAAATCAACTTGAACTGCTTATAACTCCTGAACAATTGATTGTAGAGAGCACAATTATTTGCATTTTAATGAAACATGTTGAATGCTACAAGAAATTGTCGGTTTCACTAGTTGTTTTTAGAAAACCATATTGGCCCGCCCGCGAGTATAAATTTTAACTGTTTATAACTTCTGAACAAATGATCGTAGAGAGCGTTAAAAATTTGCATATTAATCAGCATGTTGCATGCTACAAGATTATATGGATTTCACTTGTTGTTGGTTGAGAACCATATTGGCCGGCCGCAAAAATCAACTTTAACTGCTTATAACTCCTTAACAATTGATCGTAGAAAACACAATTATTTCCATGTTAATGAAACATGTTGAATGCTACAAGAATATGTCAGTTTCACTAGTTGTTATTTGAGAACCATAATGGCCGTCGGCGAGTATTAAATTGAACTGCTTATAGCTTCTGAACAAATGATCGTAGAGAGCGTAAAAAATGTGCATATTAATCAGCATGTTGCATGCTACAAGAATATATCAATTTCACTAGTTGTTGTTTGAGAAATATATTGGCCTGCCCGCGAAAATTAACTTGAACTGCTTATAACTTCTGAACAATTGATTGTAGAGCACACAATTATTTGCATTTCAATCAAACATGTTGTATGCTACAAGAATATGTCGGTTTCACTAGTTATTGTTTGAGAACCATTTTGGCCCGCCCGCCAAAACTAACTTCAACTCCTTATAACTTCTGAAAAAATGATCGTAGAGATCACAATTATTATCATTTTAATCTAACATGTTGTATGCTACAAGAATATGTCGATTTCATTACTTGTTGGTTGAGAACCATATTGGCCCGCCCGCGAAAATCAACTTGAACTGCTTATAACTCCTGAACAATTGATCGTAGAGACCAAAATTATTAGCATTTTAATCAAACATTTGTATGCAACAAGAATATGTCGGTTTCACTAGTTTTTTTTAGAAATCCATATTGGCCCGCCCACGAGTATTAACTTGAACTGTTTATAACTTCTGAACAAATGATCCTAGAGAGCGTAATAAATTTGCATATTAATCAGCATGTTGCATGCTACAAGAATTTATCGATTTCACTAGTTGTTGGTTGAGAACCATATTGGCCCGCCCGCGAAAATTAATTTGAACTGCTTATAACGTCTGAACAATTGATCGTAGAGCACACAATTATTTGCATTTTAATGAAACATTTTGAATGCTACAAGTATATGTCGGTTTCACTAGTTGTTTGTAGAAAACCATATTCTCCCGCGAGTATTAACTTGAATTATTTATAACTTCTGAACAAATGTACCTAGAGAGCGTAATAAATTTGAATATTAATCAGCATGTTGCATGCTACAAGAATATATCGATTTCACTAGTTGTTGGTTGAGAACCATATTGGCCCGCCCGCGAAAATCAATTTGAACTGCTTATAACTCCTGAAAAAATGATCGTAGAGAACACAATTATTTGCATTTTAATGAAACATGTTGAAGGCTACAAGAATATGTCGGTTTCACTAGTTGTTTTTAGAAAACCATTTTGTCCCGCCCGCCAAAACTAATTTCAACTCCTTGTAACATCTGAACAATTGATCGTAGAAAGCGTAATAATTTTGCATGTTAATCAGCATGTTACATGCTACAAGAATATATCGATTTCACTAGTTGTTGGTTGAGAACCATATTGGCCCGCCCGCGAAAATCAACTTGAACTGCTTATAAGTCCTGAACAATTGATTGTAGAAAGCACAATTATTTGCATTTTAATGAAACATGTTGAATGCTACAAGAATATGTCGGTTTCACTAGTTGTTTTTAGAAAACCATATTGGCCCGCCCGCGAGTATTAATTTTAATTGTTTATAACTTCTGAAAAAATGATCGTAGAGAGCGTTATAAATTTGCATATTAATCAGCATGTTGCATGCTACAAGAATATATCGATTTCACTTGTTGTTAGTTGAGAACCATATTGGCCGGCCGCAAAAATCAACTTTAACTGCTTATAACTCCTTAACAATTGATCGTAGACAACACAATTATTTCCATGTTAATGAAACATGTTGAATGCTACAAGAATATGTCAGTTTCACTAGTTGTTATTTGAGAACCATAATGGCCGTCGGCGAGTATTAAATTGAACTGCTTATAGCTTCTGAACAAATGATCGTAGAGAGCGTAAAAAATGTGCATATTAATCAGCATGTTGCATGCTACAAGAATATATCGATTTCACTAGTTGTTGGTTGAAAAACATATTTTCCCGCCCGCGAAAATCAACTTGAACTGCTTATAACTTCTGAAGAATTGATCGTAGAGATCACAATTATTTTCATTTTAATCTAACATGTTGTATGCTACAAGAATATGTCGGTTTCACTAGTTATTGTTTGAGAACCATTTTGGCCCGCCCGCCAAAACTAACTTCAACTCCTTATAACTTCTGAACAATTGATCGTAGAAAGCGTAATAATTATGCATATTAAACAGCTTGTTACATGCTACAAGAATATATCGATTTCAATAGTAGTTGGTTGAGAACCATATTAGCCCGCCGCGAAAATTAATTTCAACTGCTTATAACTTCTGAACAAGTAATCGTAGAAAGCGTAATAATTTTGCATATTAATCAGCATGTTGCATGCTTCAAGAATATATCGATTTCACTAGTTGTTGTTTGAGAAATATATTGGCCTGCCCGCGAAAATTAACTTGAAATGCTTATAACTTCTGAACAATTGATTGTAGAGCACACAATTATTTGCATTTCAATCAAACATGTTGTATGCTACAAGAATATGTCGGTTTCACTAGTTATTGTTTGAGAACCATTTTGGACCGCCCGCCAAAACTAACTTCAACTCCTTATAACTTCTGAACAAATGATCGTATTGATCACAATTATTATCATTTTAATCTAACATGTTGTATGCTTCAAGAATATGTCGGTTTCACTAGTTGTTGTTTGAGAACCATATTGGCCCGCCCGCGAGTATTAAATTGAACTGCTTATAACTTCTGAACAAATGATCTTAAAGAGCGTAATAAATTTGCATATTAATCAGCATGTTGCATGCTACAAGAATATATCGATTTCACTAGTTGTTGGTTGAGAGCCATATTGGCCCGCCCGCGAAAATTAATTTGAACTGCTTATAACTTCTGAACAATTGATCGTAGAGCACACAATTATTTGCATTTTAAAGAAACATTTTGAATGCTACAAGAATATGTCGTTTCACTAGTTATTGTTTGAGAACCATTTTGGCCCGCCCGCCAAAACTAACTTCAACTCCTTATAACTTCTGAACAAATGATCGTAGAGAGCGTTATAATTTTGCATATTAATCAGCATGTTGCATGCTACAAGAATATATGGATTTCATTGGTTGTTGGTTGAGAACCATATTGGCTCGCCCGCGAAAATTAACTTGAACTGCTTATAACTTCTGAACAATTGATCGTAGCGAACACAATTATTTGCATTTTAATGAAACATGTTGAATGCTTCAAGAATATGTCGGTATCACTAGTTGTTGTTTGAGAACCATATTGGCCCGCCCGCGAATATTAAATTGAACTGCTTATAACTTCTGAACAATTGATCTTAGAGAGCGTAATAATTTTTCATGTTAATCAGCATGTTGCATGCTACAAGAATATATCGATTTCACTAGTTGTTGCTTGAGAAATATATTGGCCTGCCCGCGAAAATTAACTTGAACTGCTTATAACTTCTGAACAATTGATTGTAGAGCACACAATTATTTGCATTTCAATCAAACATGTTGTATGCTACAAGAATATGTCGGTTTCACTAGTTATTGTTTGAGAACCATTTTGGCCCGCCCGCCAAAACTAACTTCAACTCCTTATAACTTCTGAACAAATGATCGTAGGGAGCGTAATAATTTTGCATATCAATCAGCATGTTGCATGCTACAAGAATATATCAATTTCACTAGTTGTTGGTTGAGAACCATATTGGCCCGCCCGCGAATATCAACTTGAACTGCATATAACTCCTGAACAATTGATCGTAGAGAGCACAATTATTTGCATTTTAATTAAACTTGTTGAATGCTACAAGAATATGTCGGTTTCACTAGTTGTATTTAGAAAACCATATTGGCCCGCCCGTCAGTTTTAACTTGAACTGTTTATAACTTCTGAACAAATGATCGTAGAGAGCGTAATAAATTTGCATATTAATCAGCATGTTGCATGCTAAAAGAACATATCGATTTTACTTGTTGTTGGTTGAGAACCATATTGGCCAGCCGCGAAAATCAACTTTAACTGCTTATAACTCCTGAACAATTGATCGTAAACAACAAAATTATTTGCATTTTAATGAAACATGTTGAATGCTACAAGAATATGTCAGTTTCACTAGTTGTTATTTGAGAACCATATTGGCCCGCCCGCGAGTATTAACTTGAATTGCTTATAACTTCTGAACAAATGATCGTAGGGAACATAAAAAATTTGCATATTAATCAGCATGTTGCATGCTACAAGAATATATCGATTTCACAAGTTGTTGGTTGAAAAACATATTGGCCCGCCCGCGAAAATCAACTTGAAGTGCTTATAACTTCTGAACAATTGATCGTAGAGATCACAATTAATATCATTTTAATCTAACATGTTGTATGCTACAAGAATATGTCGGTTTCACTAGTTATTGTTTGAGAACCATTTTGGCCCGCCCGCCAGAACTAACTTCAACTCCTTATAACTTCTGAACAAATGATCGTAGAGAGCGTTATAATTTTGCATATTAATCAGCATGTTGCATGCTACAAGAATATATCGATTTCAATGGTTGTTGGTTGAGAACCATATTGGCCCGCCCGCGAAAATTAACTTGAACTGCTTATAACTTCTGAATAATTGATCGTAGCGAACACAATTATTTGCATTTTAATGAAACATATTGAATGCTTCAAGAATATGTCGGTTTCATTAATTTTTGTTTGAGAACCATGTTGGATCGCCCGCGAATATTAAATTGAACTGCTTATAACTTGTGAACAAATGATCTTAGAGAGCGTAATAAATTTGCATGTTAATCAGCATGTTGCATGCTACAAGAATATTACGATTTCATTGGTTGTTGGTTGAGACCCATATTGGCCCGACCGCGAAAATTAACTTGAACTGCTGATAACTTCTTAACAATTTATCGTAGAGATCACAATTATTATCATTTTAAACTAACATGTTGTATGCTACAAGAATATGTCGGTTTCACTAGTTATTGTTTGAGAAACATTTTGGCCGCCCGCGAAAATTAATTTGAACTGCTTATAACTTCTTAACAAATAATCGAAGAAAGCGTAATAATTTTTCATGTTAATCAGCATGTTGCATGCTACAAGAATATATCGATTTCACTAGTTGTTGCTTGAGAAATATATTGGCCTGCCCGCGAAAATTAACTTGAACTGCTTATAACTTCTGAACAATTGATTGTTGAGCACACAATTATTTGCATTTCAATCAAACATGATGTATGCTACAAGAATATGTCGGTTTCACTAGTTATTGTTTGAGAACCATTTTGGCCCGCCCGCCAAAACTAACTTCAACTCCTTATAACTTCTGAACAAATGATCGTAGAGATCACAATTATTATCATTTTAATCTAACATGTTGTATGCTACAAGAATATGTCGATTTCATTAGTTGTTGGTTGAGAACCCTATTGGCCCGCCCGCGAAAATCAACTTGAACTGCTTATAACTCCTGAACAATTGATCGTAGAGACCACAATTATTAGCATTTTAATCAAACATGTTGTATGCAACAAGAATATGTCGGTTTCACTAGTTTTTTTAGAAATCCATATTGGCCCGCCCACGAGTATTAACTTGAACTGTTTATACCTTCTGAACAAATGATCCTAGAGAGCGTAATAAATTTGCATATTAATCAGCATGTTGCATGCTACAAGAATTTATCGATTTCACTAGTTGTTGGTTGAGAACCATATTGGCCCGCCCGCGAAAATTAATTTGAACTGCTTATAACTTCTGAACAATTGATCGTAGAGCACACAATTATTTGCATTTTAATGAAACATTTTGAAAGCTACAAGTATATGTCGGTTTCACTAGTTGTTTGTAGAAAACCATATTCTCCCGCGAGTATTAACTTGAATTATTTATAACTTCTGAACAAATGTACCTAGAGAGCGTAATAAATTTGCATATTAATCAGCATGTTGCATGCTACAAGAATATATCGATTTCACTAGTTGTTGGTTGAGAACCATATTGGCCCGCCCGCGAAAATCAACTTTAACTGCTTACAACTCCTTAACAATTTATCGTAGACAACACAATTATTTCCATGTTAATGAAACATGTTGAATGCTACAAGAATATGTCGGTTTCACTAGTTGTTTTTAGAAAACCATATTGGCCCGCCCGCGAGTATTAATTTCAACTCCTTATAACTTCTGAACAAATGATCGTAGAGAGCGTTATAAATTTGCATATTAATCAGCATGTTGTATGCTACAAGAATATATCGATTTCACTTGTTGTTGGTTGAGAACCATATTGGCCGGCCGCAAAAATCAAATTTAACTGCTTACAACTCCTTAACAATTTATCGTAGACAACACAATTATTTCCATGTTAATGAAACATGTTGAATGCTACAAGAATATGTCAGTTTCACTAGTTGTTATTTCGGAACCATAATGGCCGTCGGCGAGTATTAAATTGAACTGCTTATAGCTTCTGAACAAATGATCGTAGAGAGCGTAAAAAATGTGCATATTAATCAGCATGTTGCATGCTACAAGAATATGTCGGTTTCACTAGTTATTGTTTGAGAACCATTTTGGCCCGCCCGCCAAAACTAACTTCAACTCCTTATAACTTCTGAACAAATGATCGTAGAGATCACAATTATTATCATTTTAATCTAACATGTTGTATGCTACAAGAATATGTCGATTTCATTAGTTGTTGGTTGAGAACCATATTGGCCCGCCCGCGGAAATTAACTTGAACTGCTTATAACTTCTGAACAATTGATCGTAGCGAACACAATTTTTTGCATTTTAATGAAACATGTTGAATGCTTCAAGAATATGTCGGTTTCACTAGTTGTTGTTTGAGAACCATATTGGCCCGCCCGCGAGTATTAAATTGAACTGCTTATAACTTCTGAACAAATGATCTTAAAGAGCGTAATAAATTTGCATATTAATCAGCATGTTGCATGCTACAAGAATATATCGATTTCACTAGTTGTTGGTTGAGAACCATATTGGCCCGCCCGCGAAAATTAATTTGAACTGCTTATAACTTCTGAACAATTGATCGTAGAGCACACAATTATTTGCATTTTAAAGAAACATTTTGAATGCTACAAGAATATGTCGGTTTCACTAGTTGTTTGTTGAAAACCATATTCTCCCGCGAGTATTAACTTGAATTATTTATAACTTCTGAACAAATGATCCTAGAGAGCGTAATAAATTTGCATATTAATCAGCATGTTGCATGCTACAAGAATATATCGATTTCACTAGTTGTTGGTTGAGAACAATATTGGCCCGCCCGCGAAAATCAATTTGAACTGCTTATAACTCCTGAAAAATTGATCGTAGAGAACACAATTATTTGCATTTTAATGAAACATGTTGAAGGCTACAAGAATATGTCGGTTTCACTAGTTGTTTTTAGAAAACCATTTTGGCCCGCCCGCAAAACTAATTTCAACTCCTTATAACTTCTGAACAATTGATCGTAGAAAGCGTAATAATTTTGCATGTTAATCAGCATGTTACATGCTACAAGAATATATCGATTTCACTAGTTGTTGGTTGAGAACCATATTGGCCCGCCCGCGAAAATCAACTTGAACTGCTTATAACTCCTGAACAATTGATTGTAGAGAGCACAATTATTTGCATTTTAATGAAACATGTTGAATGCTACAAGAAATTGTCGGTTTCACTAGTTGTTTTTAGAAAACCATATTGGCCCGCCCGCGAGTATTAATTTTAACTGTTTATAACTTCTGAACAAATGATCGTAGAGAGCGTTAAAAATTTGCATATTAATCAGCATGTTGCATGCTACAAGATTATATCGATTTCACTTGTTGTTGGTTGAGAACCATATTGGCCGGCCGCAAAAATCAACTTTAACTGCTTATAACTCCTTAACAATTGATCGTAGAAAACACAATTATTTCCATGTTAATGAAACATGTTGAATGCTACAAGAATATGTCAGTTTCACTAGTTGTTATTTGAGAACCATAATGGCCGTCGGCGAGTATTAAATTGAACTGCTTATAGCTTCTGAACAAATGATCGTAGAGAGCGTAAAAAATGTGCATATTAATCAGCATGTTGCATGCTACAAGAATATATCGATTTCACTAGTTGTTGGTTGAAAAACATATTTTCCCGCAAGCGAAAATCAACTTGAACTGCTTATAACTTCTGAAGAATTGATCGTAGAGATCACAATTATTTTCATTTTAATCTAACATGTTGTATGCTACAAGAATATATCGATTTCACTAGTTGTTGGTTGAGAACCATATTGGCCCGCCCGCGAAAATCAACTTTAACTGCTTACAACTCCTTAACAATTTATCGTAGACAACACAATTATTTCCATGTTAATGAAACATGTTGAATGCTACAAGAATATATCGGTTTCACTAGTTGTTTTTAGAAAACCATATTGGCCCGCCCGCGAGTATTAATTTTAACTGTTTATAACTTCTGAACAAATGATCGTAGAGAGCGTTATAAATTTGCATATTAATCAGCATGTTGTATGCTACAAGAATATATCGATTTCACTTGTTGTTGGTTGAGAACCATATTGGCCGGCCGCAAAAATCAAATTTAACTGCTTACAACTCCTTAACAATTTATCGTAGACAACACAATTATTTCCATGTTAATGAAACATGTTGAATGCTACAAGAATATGTCAGTTTCACTAGTTGTTATTTCAGAACCATAATGGCCGTCGGCGAGTATTAAATTGAACTGCTTATAGCTTCTGAACAAATGATCGTAGAGAGCGTAAAAAATGTGCATATTAAACAGCATGTTGCATGCTACAAGAATATATCGATTTCACTAGTTGTTGGTTGAAAAACATATTTTCCCGACCGTAGAGATCACAATTATTTTCATTTTAATCTAACATGTTGTATGCTACAAGAATATGTCGGTTTCACTAGTTATTGTTTGAGAACCATTTTGGCCCGCCCGCCAAAACTAACTTCAACTCCTTATAACTTATGAAAAATTGATCGTAGAAAGCGTAATAATTATGCATATTAAACAGCTTGTTACATGCTACAAGAATATATCGATTTCATTAGTAGTTGGTTGAGAACCATATTAGCCCGCCGCGAAAATTAATTTCAACTGCTTATAACTTCTGAACAAGTAATCGTAGAAAGCGTAATAATTTTGCATATTAATCAGCATGTTGCATGCTACAAGAATATATCGATTTCACTAGTTGTTGTTTGAGAAATATATTGGCCTGCCCGCGAAAATTAACTTGAACTGCTTATAACTTCTGAACAATTGATTGTAGAGCACACAATTATTTGCATTTCAATCAAACATGTTGTATGCTACAAGAATATGTCGGTTTCACTAGTTATTGTTTGAGAACCATTTTGGCCCGCCCGCCAAAACTAACTTCAACTCCTTATAACTTCTGAACAAATGATCGTAGAGATCACAATTATTATCATTTTAATCTAACATGTTGTATGCTACAAGAATATGTCGATTTCATTAGTTGTTGGTTGAGAACCATATTGGCCCGCCCGCGGAAATTAACTTGAACTGCTTATAACTTCTGAACAATTGATCGTAGCGAACACAATTATTTGCATTTTAATGAAACATGTTGAATGCTTCAAGAATATGTCGGTTTCACTAGTTGTTGTTTGAGAACCATATTGGCCCGCCCGCGAGTATTAAATTGAACTGCTTATAACTTCTGAACAAATGATCTTAAAGAGCGTAATAAATTTGCATATTAATCAGCATGTTGCATGCTACAAGAATATATCGATTTCACTAGTTGTTGGTTGAGAACCATATTGGCCCGCCCGCGAAAATTAATTTGAACTGCTTATAACTTCTGAACAATTGATCGTAGAGCACACAATTATTTGCATTTTAAAGAAACATTTTGAATGCTACAAGAATATGTCGGTTTCACTAGTTGTTTGTAGAAAACCATATTCTCCCGCGAGTATTAACTTGAATTATTTATAACTTCTGAACAAATGATCCTAGAGAGCGTAATAAATTTGCCTATTAATCAGCATGTTGCATGCTACAAGAATATATCGATTTCACTAGTTGTTGGTTGAGAACAATATTGGCCCGCCCGCGAAAATCAATTTGAACTGCTTATAACTCCTGAAAAATTGATCGTAGAGAACACAATTATTTGCATTTTAATGAAACATGTTGAAGGCTACAAGAATATGTCGGTTTCACTAGTTGTTTTTAGAAAACCATTTTGGCCCGCCCGCCAAAACTAATTTCAACTCCTTATAACTTCTGAACAATTGATCGTAGAAAGCGTAATAATTTTGCATGTTAATCAGCATGTTACATGCTACAAGAATATATCGATTTCACTAGTTGTTGGTTGAGAACCATATTGGCCCGCCCGCGAAAATCAACTTGAACTGCTTATAACTCCTGAACAATTGATTGTAGAGAGCACAATTATTTGCATTTTAATGAAACATGTTGAATGCTACAAGAAATTGTCGGTTTCACTAGTTGTTTTTAGAAAACCATATTGGCCCGCCCGCGAGTATTAATTTTAACTGTTTATAACTTCTGAACAAATGATCGTAGAGAGCGTTATAAATTTGCATATTAATCAGCATGTTGCATGCTACAAGATTATATCGATTTCACTTGTTGTTGGTTGAGAACCATATTGGCCGGCCGCAAAAATCAACTTTAACTGCTTATAACTCCTTAACAATTGATCGTAGACAACACAATTATTTCCATGTTAATGAAACATGTTGAATGCTACAAGAATATGTCAGTTTCACTAGTTGTTATTTGAGAACCATAATGGCCGTCGGCGAGTATTAAATTGAACTGCTTATAGCTTCTGAACAAATGATCGTAGAGAGCGTAAAAAATGTGCATATTAATCAGCATGTTGCATGCTACAAGAATATATCGATTTCACTAGTTGTTGGTTGAAAAACATATTTTCCCGCCCGCGAAAATCAACTTGAACTGCCTATAACTTCTGAAGAATTGATCGTAGAGATCACAATTATTTTCATTTTAATCTAACATGTTGTATGCTACAAGAATATGTCGGTTTCACTAGTTATTGTTTGAGAACCATTTTGGCCCGCCCGCCAAAACTAACTTCAACTCCTTATAACTTCTGAACAATTGATCGTAGAAAGCGTAATAATTATGCATATTAAACAGCTTGTTACATGCTACAAGAATATATCGATTTCAATAGTAGTTGGTTGAGAACCATATTAGCCCGCCGCGAAAATTAATTTCAACTGCTTATAACTTCTGAACAAGTAATCGTAGAAAGCGTAATAATTTTGCATATTAATCAGCATGTTGCATGCTTCAAGAATATATCGATTTCACTAGTTGTTGTTTGAGAAATATATTGGCCTGCCCGCGAAAATTAACTTGAACTGCTTATAACTTCTGAACAATTGATTGTAGAGCACACAATTATTTGCATTTCAATCAAACATGTTGTATGCTACAAGAATATGTCGGTTTCACTAGTTATTGTTTGAGAACCATTTTGGCCCGCCCGCCAAAACTAACTTCAACTCCTTATAACTTCTGAACAAATGATCGTATTGATCACAATTATTATCATTTTAATCTAACATGTTGTATGCTTCAAGAATATGTCGGTTTCACTAGTTGTTGTTTGAGAACCATATTGGCCCGCCCGCGAGTATTAAATTGAACTGCTTATAACTTCTGAACAAATGATCTTAAAGAGCGTAATAAATTTGCATATTAATCAGCATGTTGCATGCTACAAGAATATATCGATTTCACTAGTTGTTGGTTGAGAACCATATTGGCCCGCCCGCGAAAATTAATTTGAACTGCTTATAACTTCTGAACAATTGATCGTAGAGCACACAATTATTTGCATTTTAAAGAAACATTTTGAATGCTACAAGAATATGTCGTTTCACTAGTTATTGTTTGAGAACCATTTTGGCCCGCCCGCCAAAACTAACTTCAACTCCTTATAACTTCTGAACAAATGATCGTAGAGAGCGTTATAATTTTGCATATTAATCAGCATGTTGCATGCTACAAGAATATATGGATTTCATTGGTTGTTGGTTGAGAACCATATTGGCTCGCCCGCGAAAATTAACTTGAACTGCTTATAACTTCTGAACAATTGATCGTAGCGAACACAATTATTTGCATTTTAATGAAACATGTTGAATGCTTCAAGAATATGTCGGTATCACTAGTTGTTGTTTGAGAACCATATTGGCCCGCCCGCGAATATTAAATTGAACTGCTTATAACTTCTGAACAATTGATCTTAGAGAGCGTAATAATTTTTCATGTTAATCAGCATGTTGCATGCTACAAGAATATATCGATTTCACTAGTTGTTGCTTGAGAAATATATTGGCCTGCCCGCGAAAATTAACTTGAACTGCTTATAACTTCTGAACAATTGATTGTAGAGCACACAATTATTTGCATTTCAATCAAACATGTTGTATGCTACAAGAATATGTCGGTTTCACTAGTTATTGTTTGAGAACCATTTTGGCCCGCCCGCCAAAACTAACTTCAACTCCTTATAACTTCTGAACAAATGATCGTAGGGAGCGTAATAATTTTGCATATCAATCAGCATGTTGCATGCTACAAGAATATATCAATTTCACTAGTTGTTGGTTGAGAACCATATTGGCCCGCCCGCGAATATCAACTTGAACTGCATATAACTCCTGAACAATTGATCGTAGAGAGCACAATTATTTGCATTTTAATTAAACTTGTTGAATGCTACAAGAATATGTCGGTTTCACTAGTTGTATTTAGAAAACCATATTGGCCCGCCCGTCAGTTTTAACTTGAACTGTTTATAACTTCTGAACAAATGATCGTAGAGAGCGTAATAAATTTGCATATTAATCAGCATGTTGCATGCTAAAAGAACATATCGATTTTACTTGTTGTTGGTTGAGAACCATATTGGCCTGCCGCGAAAATCAACTTTAACTGCTTATAACTCCTGAACAATTGATCGTAAACAACAAAATTATTTGCATTTTAATGAAACATGTTGAATGCTACAAGAATATGTCAGTTTCACTAGTTGTTATTTGAGAACCATATTGGCCCGCCCGCGAGTATTAACTTGAATTGCTTATAACTTCTGAACAAATGATCGTAGGGAACATAAAAAATTTGCATATTAATCAGCATGTTGCATGCTACAAGAATATATCGATTTCACAAGTTGTTGGTTGAAAAACATATTGGCCCGCCCGCGAAAATCAACTTGAAGTGCTTATAACTTCTGAACAATTGATCGTAGAGATCACAATTAATATCATTTTAATCTAACATGTTGTATGCTACAAGAATATGTCGGTTTCACTAGTTATTGTTTGAGAACCATTTTGGCCCGCCCGCCAGAACTAACTTCAACTCCTTATAACTTCTGAACAAATGATCGTAGAGAGCGTTATAATTTTGCATATTAATCAGCATGTTGCATGCTACAAGAATATATCGATTTCAATGGTTGTTGGTTGAGAACCATATTAGCCCGCCCGCGAAAATTAACTTGAACTGCTTATAACTTCTGAATAATTGATCGTAGCGAACACAATTATTTGCATTTTAATGAAACATATTGAATGCTTCAAGAATATGTCGGTTTCATTAATTTTTGTTTGAGAACCATGTTGGATCGCCCGCGAATATTAAATTGAACTGCTTATAACTTGTGAACAAATGATCTTAGAGAGCGTAATAAATTTGCATGTTAATCAGCATGTTGCATGCTACAAGAATATTACGATTTCATTGGTTGTTGGTTGAGAACCATATTGGCCCGACCGCGAAAATTAACTTGAACTGCTGATAACTTCTTAACAATTTATCGTAGAGATCACAATTATTATCATTTTAAACTAACATGTTGTATGCTACAAGAATATGTCGGTTTCACTAGTTATTGTTTGAGAAACATTTTGGCCGCCCGCGAAAATTAATTTGAACTGCTTATAACTTCTTAACAAATAATCGAAGAAAGCGTAATAATTTTTCATGTTAATCAGCATGTTGCATGCTACAAGAATATATCGATTTCACTAGTTGTTGCTTGAGAAATATATTGGCCTGCCCGCGAAAATTAACTTGAACTGCTTATAACTTCTGAACAATTGATTGTAGAGCACACAATTATTTGCATTTCAATCAAACATGATGTATGCTACAAGAATATGTCGGTTTCACTAGTTATTGTTTGAGAACCATTTTGGCCCGCCCGCCAAAACTAACTTCAACTCCTTATAACTTCTGAACAAATGATCGTAGAGATCACAATTATTATCATTTTAATCTAACATGTTGTATGCTACAAGAATATGTCGATTTCATTAGTTGTTGGTTGAGAACCATATTGGCCCGCCCGCGAAAATCAACTTGAACTGCTTATAACTCCTGAACAATTGATCGTAGAGACCACAATTATTAGCATTTTAATCAAACATGTTGTATGCAACAAGAATATGTCGGTTTCACTAGTTTTTTTAGAAATCCATATTGGCCCGCCCACGAGTATTAACTTGAACTGTTTATACCTTCTGAACAAATGATCCTAGAGAGCGTAATAAATTTGCATATTAATCAGCATGTTGCATGCTACAAGAATTTATCGATTTCACTAGTTGTTGGTTGAGAACCATATTGGCCCGCCCGCGAAAATTAATTTGAACTGCTTATAACTTCTGAACAATTGATCGTAGAGCACACAATTATTTGCATTTTAATGAAACATTTTGAATGCTACAAGTATATGTCGGTTTCACTAGTTGTTTGTAGAAAACCATATTCTCCCGCGAGTATTAACTTGAATTATTTATAACTTCTGAACAAATGTACCTAGAGAGCGTAATAAATTTGCATATTAATCAGCATGTTGCATGCTACAAGAATATATCGATTTCACTAGTTGTTGGTTGAGAACCATATTGGCCCGCCCGCGAAAATCAACTTTAACTGCTTACAACTCCTTAACAATTTATCGTAGACAACACAATTATTTCCATGTTAATGAAACATGTTGAATGCTACAAGAATATGTCGGTTTCACTAGTTGTTTTTAGAAAACCATATTGGCCCGCCCGCGAGTATTAATTTCAACTCCTTATAACTTCTGAACAAATGATCGTAGAGAGCGTTATAAATTTGCATATTAATCAGCATGTTGTATGCTACAAGAATATATCGATTTCACTTGTTGTTGGTTGAGAACCATATTGGCCGGCCGCAAAAATCAAATTTAACTGCTTACAACTCCTTAACAATTTATCGTAGACAACACAATTATTTCCATGTTAATGAAACATGTTGAATGCTACAAGAATATGTCAGTTTCACTAGTTGTTATTTCAGAACCATAATGGCCGTCGGCGAGTATTAAATTGAACTGCTTATAGCTTCTGAACAAATGATCGTAGAGAGCGTAAAAAATGTGCATATTAATCAGCATGTTGCATGCTACAAGAATATATCGATTTCACTAGTTGTTGGTTGAAAAACATATTTTCCCGACCGTAGAGATCACAATTATTTTCATTTTAATCTAACATGTTGTATGCTACAAGAATATGTCGGTTTCACTAGTTATTGTTTGAGAACCATTTTGGCCCGCCCGCCAAAACTAACTTCAACTCCTTATAACTTATGAAAAATTGATCGTAGAAAGCGTAATAATTATGCATATTAAACAGCTTGTTACATGCTACAAGAATATATCGATTTCATTAGTAGTTGGTTGAGAACCATATTAGCCCGCCGCGAAAATTAATTTCAACTGCTTATAACTTCTGAACAAGTAATCGTAGAAAGCGTAATAATTTTGCATATTAATCAGCATGTTGCATGCTACAAGAATATATCGATTTCACTAGTTGTTGTTTGAGAAATATATTGGCCTGCCCGCGAAAATTAACTTGAACTGCTTATAACTTCTGAACAATTGATTGTAGAGCACACAATTATTTGCATTTCAATCAAACATGTTGTATGCTACAAGAATATGTCGGTTTCACTAGTTATTGTTTGAGAACCATTTTGGCCCGCCCGCCAAAACTAACTTCAACTCCTTATAACTTCTGAACAAATGATCGTAGAGATCACAATTATTATCATTTTAATCTAACATGTTGTATGCTACAAGAATATGTCGATTTCATTAGTTGTTGGTTGAGAACCATATTGGCCCGCCCGCGGAAATTAACTTGAACTGCTTATAACTTCTGAACAATTGATCGTAGCGAACACAATTATTTGCATTTTAATGAAACATGTTGAATGCTTCAAGAATATGTCGGTTTCACTAGTTGTTGTTTGAGAACCATATTGGCCCGCCCGCGAGTATTAAATTGAACTGCTTATAACTTCTGAACAAATGATCTTAAAGAGCGTAATAAATTTGCATATTAATCAGCATGTTGCATGCTACAAGAATATATCGATTTCACTAGTTGTTGGTTGAGAACCATATTGGCCCGCCCGCGAAAATTAATTTGAACTGCTTATAACTTCTGAACAATTGATCGTAGAGCACACAATTATTTGCATTTTAAAGAAACATTTTGAATGCTACAAGAATATGTCGGTTTCACTAGTTGTTTGTTGAAAACCATATTCTCCCGCGAGTATTAACTTGAATTATTTATAACTTCTGAACAAATGATCCTAGAGAGCGTAATAAATTTGCATATTAATCAGCATGTTGCATGCTACAAGAATATATCGATTTCACTAGTTGTTGGTTGAGAACAATATTGGCCCGCCCGCGAAAATCAATTTGAACTGCTTATAACTCCTGAAAAATTGATCGTAGAGAACACAATTATTTGCATTTTAATGAAACATGTTGAAGGCTACAAGAATATGTCGGTTTCACTAGTTGTTTTTAGAAAACCATTTTGGCCCGCCCGCAAAACTAATTTCAACTCCTTATAACTTCTGAACAATTGATCGTAGAAAGCGTAATAATTTTGCATGTTAATCAGCATGTTACATGCTACAAGAATATATCGATTTCACTAGTTGTTGGTTGAGAACCATATTGGCCCGCCCGCGAAAATCAACTTGAACTGCTTATAACTCCTGAACAATTGATTGTAGAGAGCACAATTATTTGCATTTTAATGAAACATGTTGAATGCTACAAGAAATTGTCGGTTTCACTAGTTGTTTTTAGAAAACCATATTGGCCCGCCCGCGAGTATTAATTTTAACTGTTTATAACTTCTGAACAAATGATCGTAGAGAGCGTTAAAAATTTGCATATTAATCAGCATGTTGCATGCTACAAAATTATATCGATTTCACTTGTTGTTGGTTGAGAACCATATTGGCCGGCCGCAAAAATCAACTTTAACTGCTTATAACTCCTTAACAATTGATCGTAGAAAACACAATTATTTCCATGTTAATGAAACATGTTGAATGCTACAAGAATATGTCAGTTTCACTAGTTGTTATTTGAGAACCATAATGGCCGTCGGCGAGTATTAAATTGAACTGCTTATAGCTTCTGAACAAATGATCGTAGAGAGCGTAAAAAATGTGCATATTAATCAGCATGTTGCATGCTACAAGAATATATCGATTTCACTAGTTGTTGGTTGAAAAACATATTTTCCCGCCCGCGAAAATCAACTTGAACTGCTTATAACTTCTGAAGAATTGATCGTAGAGATCACAATTATTTTCATTTTAATCTAACATGTTGTATGCTACAAGAATATATCGATTTCACTAGTTGTTGGTTGAGAACCATATTGGCCCGCCCGCGAAAATCAACTTTAACTGCTTACAACTCCTTAACAATTTATCGTAGACAACACAATTATTTCCATGTTAATGAAACATGTTGAATGCTACAAGAATATATCGGTTTCACTAGTTGTTTTTAGAAAACCATATTGGCCCGCCCGCGAGTATTAATTTTAACTGTTTATAACTTCTGAACAAATGATCGTAGAGAGCGTTATAAATTTGCATATTAATCAGCATGTTGTATGCTACAAGAATATATCGATTTCACTTGTTGTTGGTTGAGAACCATATTGGCCGGCCGCAAAAATCAAATTTAACTGCTTACAACTCCTTAACAATTTATCGTAGACAACACAATTATTTCCATGTTAATGAAACATGTTGAATGCTACAAGAATATGTCAGTTTCACTAGTTGTTATTTCAGAACCATAATGGCCGTCGGCGAGTATTAAATTGAACTGCTTATAGCTTCTGAACAAATGATCGTAGAGAGCGTAAAAAATGTGCATATTAATCAGCATGTTGCATGCTACAAGAATATATCGATTTCACTAGTTGTTGGTTGAAAAACATATTTTCCCGACCGTAGAGATCACAATTATTTTCATTTTAATCTAACATGTTGTATGCTACAAGAATATGTCGGTTTCACTAGTTATTGTTTGAGAACCATTTTGGCCCGCCCGCCAAAACTAACTTCAACTCCTTATAACTTATGAAAAATTGATCGTAGAAAGCGTAATAATTATGCATATTAAACAGCTTGTTACATGCTACAAGAATATATCGATTTCATTAGTAGTTGGTTGAGAACCATATTAGCCCGCCGCGAAAATTAATTTCAACTGCTTATAACTTCTGAACAAGTAATCGTAGAAAGCGTAATAATTTTGCATATTAATCAGCATGTTGCATGCTACAAGAATATATCGATTTCACTAGTTGTTGTTTGAGAAATATATTGGCCTGCCCGCGAAAATTAACTTGAACTGCTTATAACTTCTGAACAATTGATTGTAGAGCACACAATTATTTGCATTTCAATCAAACATGTTGTATGCTACAAGAATATGTCGGTTTCACTAGTTATTGTTTGAGAACCATTTTGGCCCGCCCGCCAAAACTAACTTCAACTCCTTATAACTTCTGAACAAATGATCGTAGAGATCACAATTATTATCATTTTAATCTAACATGTTGTATGCTACAAGAATATGTCGATTTCATTAGTTGTTGGTTGAGAACCATATTGGCCCGCCCGCGGAAATTAACTTGAACTGCTTATAACTTCTGAACAATTGATCGTAGCGAACACAATTATTTGCATTTTAATGAAACATGTTGAATGCTTCAAGAATATGTCGGTTTCACTAGTTGTTGTTTGAGAACCATATTGGCCCGCCCGCGAGTATTAAATTGAACTGCTTATAACTTCTGAACAAATGATCTTAAAGAGCGTAATAAATTTGCATATTAATCAGCATGTTGCATGCTACAAGAATATATCGATTTCACTAGTTGTTGGTTGAGAACCATATTGGCCCGCCCGCGAAAATTAATTTGAACTGCTTATAACTTCTGAACAATTGATCGTAGAGCACACAATTATTTGCATTTTAAAGAAACATTTTGAATGCTACAAGAATATGTCGGTTTCACTAGTTGTTTGTAGAAAACCATATTCTCCCGCGAGTATTAACTTGAATTATTTATAACTTCTGAACAAATGATCCTAGAGAGCGTAATAAATTTGCATATTAATCAGCATGTTGCATGCTACAAGAATATATCGATTTCACTAGTTGTTGGTTGAGAACAATATTGGCCCGCCCGCGAAAATCAATTTGAACTGCTTATAACTCCTGAAAAATTGATCGTAGAGAACACAATTATTTGCATTTTAATGAAACATGTTGAAGGCTACAAGAATATGTCGGTTTCACTAGTTGTTTTTAGAAAACCATTTTGGCCCGCCCGCCAAAACTAATTTCAACTCCTTATAACTTCTGAACAATTGATCGTAGAAAGCGTAATAATTTTGCATGTTAATCAGCATGTTACATGCTACAAGAATATATCGATTTCACTAGTTGTTGGTTGAGAACCATATTGGCCCGCCCGCGAAAATCAACTTGAACTGCTTATAACTCCTGAACAATTGATTGTAGAGAGCACAATTATTTGCATTTTAATGAAACATGTTGAATGCTACAAGAAATTGTCGGTTTCACTAGTTGTTTTTAGAAAACCATATTGGCCCGCCCGCGAGTATTAATTTTAACTGTTTATAACTTCTGAACAAATGATCGTAGAGAGCGTTATAAATTTGCATATTAATCAGCATGTTGCATGCTACAAGATTATATCGATTTCACTTGTTGGTTGAGAACCATATTGGCCGGCCGCAAAAATCAACTTTAACTGCTTATAACTCCTTAACAATTGATCGTAGACAACACAATTATTTCCATGTTAATGAAACATGTTGAATGCTACAAGAATATGTCAGTTTCACTAGTTGTTATTTGAGAACCATAATGGCCGTCGGCGAGTATTAAATTGAACTGCTTATAGCTTCTGAACAAATGATCGTAGAGAGCGTA
Organism: Lepisma saccharinum; assembly: GCF_977018435.1. Classification (NCBI taxonomy): domain Eukaryota; kingdom Metazoa; phylum Arthropoda; class Insecta; order Zygentoma; family Lepismatidae; genus Lepisma; species Lepisma saccharinum. The sequence continues at coordinate 2,204,010 of NW_028142885.1, forward strand.
AAAAATGTGCATATTAATCAGCATGTTGCATGCTACAAGAATATATCGATTTCACTAGTTGTTGGTTGAAAAACATATTTTCCCGCCCGCGAAAATCAACTTGAACTGCCTATAACTTCTGAAGAATTGATCGTAGAGATCACAATTATTTTCATTTTAATCTAACATGTTGTATGCTACAAGAATATGTCGGTTTCACTAGTTATTGTTTGAGAACCATTTTGGCCCGCCCGCCAAAACTAACTTCAACTCCTTATAACTTCTGAACAATTGATCGTAGAAAGCGTAATAATTATGCATATTAAACAGCTTATTACATGCTACAAGAATATATCGATTTCATTAGTAGTTGGTTGAGAACCATATTAGCCCGCCGCGAAAATTAATTTCAACTGCTTATAACTTCTGAACAAGTAATCGTAGAAAGCGTAATAATTTTGCATATTAATCAGCATGTTGCATGCTACAAGAATATATCGATTTCACTAGTTGTTGTTTGAGAAATATATTGGCCTGCCCGCGAAAATTAACTTGAACTGCTTATAACTTCTGAACAATTGATCGTAGAGCACACAATTATTTGCATTTTAATGAAACATTTTGAATGCTACAAGGATATGTCTTTTTCACTAGTTGTTTATAGTAAACCATATTGGCCCGCCCGCGAGAATTAACTTGAACTGTTTATAACTTCTGATCAAATGATCCTAGAGAGCGTAATACATTTGCATATTAATCAGCATGTTGCATGCTACAAGAATATATCGATTTCAGTAGTTGTTGGTTGAGAACCATATTGGTCCGCTCGCGAAAATCAACTTGAACTGCTTATAACTCCTGAACAATTGATCGTAGAGAACACAATTATTTGCATTTTAATGAAACATTTTGAATGATACAAGAATATGTCGGTTTCACTAGTTGTTTTTAGAAAACCATTTTGGCCCGCCCGCCAAAACTAATTTCAACTCCTTATAACTTCTGAACAATTGATCGTAGAAAGCGTAATAATTTTGCATGTTAATCAGCATGTTCCATGCTACAAGAATATATTGATTTCACTAGTTGTTGGTTGAGAACCATATTGGCCCGCCCGCGAAAATCAACTTGAACTGCTTATAACTCCTGAACAATTGATTGTAGAGAGCACAATTATTTGCATTTTAATGAAACATTTTGAATGCTACAAGAATATGTCGGTTTCACTAGTTGTTTTTAGAAAACCATATTGGCCCGCCCGCGAGTATTAATTTTTAACTGTTTATAACTTCTGAACAAATGATCGTAGAGAGCGTTATAAATTTGCATATTAATCAGCATGTTGCATGCTACAAGAATATATCGATTTCACTTGTTGTTGGTTGAGAACCTTATTGGCCGGCCGCAAAAATCAACTTTAACTGCTTATAACTCCTTAACAATTGATCGTAGACAACACAATTATTTCCATGTTAATGAAACATGTTGAATGCTACAAGAATATGTCAGTTTCACTAGTTGTTATTTGAGAACCATAATGGCCGTCGGCGAGTATTAAATTGAACTGCTTATAGCTTCTGAACAAATGATCGTAGAGAGCGTAAAAAATGTGCATATTAATCAGCATGTTGCATGCTACAAGAATATATCGATTTCACTAGTTGTTGGTTGAAAAACATATTTTCCCTCCCGCGAAAATCAACTTGAACTGCTTATAACTTCTGAAGAATTGATCGTAGAGATCACAATTATTTTCATTTTAATCTAACATGTTGTATGCTACAAGAATATGTCGGTTTCACTAGTTATTGTTTGAGAACCATTTTGGCCCGCCCGCCAAAACTAACTTCAACTCCTTATAACTTCTGAACAATTGATCGTAGAAAGCGTAATAATTATGCATATTAAACAGCTTGTTACATGCTACAAGAATATATCGATTTCATTAGTAGTTGGTTGAGAACCATATTAGCCCGCCGCGAAAATTAATTTCAACTGCTTATAACTTCTGAACAAGTAATCGTAGAATGCGTAATAATTTTGCATATTAATCAGCATGTTGCATGCTACAAGAATATATCGATTTCAATAGTTGTTGTTTGAGAAATATATTGGCCTGCCCGCGAAAATTAACTTGAACTGCTTATAACTTCTGAACAATTGATTGTAGAGCACACAATTATTTGCATTTCAATCAAACATGTTGTATGCTACAAGAATATGTCGGTTTCACTAGTTATTGTTTGAGAACCATTTTGGCCCGCCCGCCAAAAGTAACTTGAACTGCTTATAACTTCTGAACAATTGATCGTAGCGAACACAATTATTTGCATTTTAATGAAACATGATGAATGCTTCAAGAATATGTCGGTTTCACTAGTTGTTGTTTGAGAACCATATTGGCCCGCCCGCGAGTATTAAATTGAACTGCTTATAACTTCTGAACAAATGATCTTAAAGAGCGTAATAAATTTGCATATTAATCAGCATGTTGCATGCTACAAGAATATATCGATTTCACTAGTTGTTGGATGAGAACCATATTGGCCCGCCCGCGAAAATTAATTTGAACTGCTTATAACTTCTGAACAATTGATCGTAGAGCACACAATTATTTGCATTTTAATGAAACATTTTGAATGCTACAAGTATATGTCGGTTTCACTAGTTGTTTGTAGAAAACCATATTCTCCCGCGAGTATTAACTTGAATTATTTATAACTTCTGAACAAATGTACCTAGAGAGCGTAATAAATTTGCATATTAATCAGCATGTTGCATGCTACAAGAATATATCGATTTCACTAGTTGTTGGTTGAGAACCATATTGGCCCGCCCGCGAAAATCAACTTTAACTGCTTACAACTCCTTAACAATTTATCGTAGACAACACAATTATTTCCATGTTAATGAAACATGTTGAATGCTACAAGAATATGTCGGTTTCACTAGTTGTTTTTAGAAAACCATATTGGCCCGACCGCGAGTATTAATTTTAACTGTTTATAACTTCTGAACAAATGATCGTAGAGAGCGTTATAAATTTGCATATTAATCAGCATGTTGTATGCTACAAGAATATATCGATTTCACTTGTTGTTGGTTGAGAACCATATTGGCCGGCCGCAAAAATCAAATTTAACTGCTTACAACTCCTTAACAATTTATCGTAGACAACACAATTATTTCCATGTTAATGAAACATGTTGAATGCTACAAGAATATGTCAGTTTCACTAGTTGTTATTTGAGAACCATAATGGCCGTCGGCGAGTATTAAATTGAACTGCTTATAGCTTCTGAACAAATGATCGTAGAGAGCGTAAAAAATGTGCATATTAATCAGCATGTTGCATGCTACAAGAATATATCGATTTCACTAGTTGTTGGTTGAAAAACATATTTTCCCGCCCGTAGAGATCACAATTATTTTCATTTTAATCTAACATGTTGTATGCTACAAGAATATGTCGGTTTCACTAGATATTGTTTGAGAACCATTTTGGCCCGCCCGCCAAAACTAACTTCAACTCCTTATAACTTATGAAAAATTGATCGTAGAAAGCGTAATAATTATGCATATTAAACAGCTTGTTACATGCTACAAGAATATATCGATTTCATTAGTAGTTGGTTGAGAACCATATTAGCCCGCCGCGAAAATTAATTTCAACTGCTTATAACTTCTGAACAAGTAATCGTAGAAAGCGTAATAATTTTGCATATTAATCAGCATGTTGCATGCTACAAGAATATATTGATTTCACTAGTTGTTGTTTGAGAAATATATTGGCCTGCCCGCGAAAATTAACTTGAACTGCTTATAACTTCTGAACAATTGATTGTAGAGCACACAATTATTTGCATTTCAATCAAACATGTTGTATGCTACAAGAATATGTCGGTTTCACTAGTTATTGTTTGAGAACCATTTTGGCCCGCCCGCCAAAACTAACTTCAACTCCTTATAACTTCTGAACAAATGATCGTAGAGATCACAATTATTATCATTTTAATCTAACATGTTGTATGCTACAAGAATATGTCGATTTCATTAGTTGTTGGTTGAGAACCATATTGGCCCGCCCGCGGAAATTAACTTGAACTGCTTATAACTTCTGAACAATTGATCGTAGCGAACACAATTATTTGCATTTTAATGAAACATGTTGAATGCTTCAAGAATATGTCGGTTTCACTAGTTGTTGTTTGAGAACCATATTGGCCCGCCCGCGAGTATTAAATTGAACTGCTTATAACTTCTGAACAAATGATCTTAAAGAGCGTAATAAATTTGCATATTAATCAGCATGTTGCATGCTACAAGAATATATCGATTTCACTAGTTGTTGGTTGAGAACCATATTGGCCCGCCCGCGAAAATTAATTTGAACTGCTTATAACTTCTGAACAATTGATCGTAGAGCACACAATTATTTGCATTTTAAAGAAACATTTTGAATGCTACAAGAATATGTCGGTTTCACTAGTTGCTTGTAGAAAACCATATTCTCCCGCGAGTATTAACATGAATTATTTATAACTTCTGAACAAATGATCCTAGAGAGCGTAATAAATTTGCATATTAATCAGCATGTTGCATGCTACAAGAATATATCGATTTCACTAGTTGTTGGTTGAGAACAATATTGGCCCGCCCGCGAAAATCAATTTGAACTGCTTATAACTCCTGAAAAATTGATCGTAGAGAACACAGTTATTTGCATTTTAATGAAACATGTTGAAGGCTACAAGAATATGTCGGTTTCACTAGTAATTTTTAGAAAACCATTTTGGCCCGCCCGCCAAAACTAATTTCAACTCCTTATAACTTCTGAACAATTGATCGTAGAAAGCGTAATAATTTTGCATGTTAATCAGCATGTTACATGCTACAAGAATATATCGATTTCACTAGTTGTTGGTTGAGAACCATATTGGCCCGCCCGCGAAAATCAACTTGAACTGCTTATAACTCCTGAACAATTGATTGTAGAGAGCACAATTATTTGCATTTTAATGAAACATGTTGAATGCTACAAGAAATTGTCGGTTTCACTAGTTGTTTTTAGAAAACCATATTGGCCCGCCCGCGAGTATTAATTTTAACTGTTTATAACTTCTGAACAAATGATCGTAGAGAGCGTTATAAATTTGCATATTAATCAGCATGTTGCATGCTACAAGATTATATCGATTTCACTTGTTGTTTTTTGAGAACCATATTGGCCGGCCGCAAAAATCAACTTTAACCGCTTATAACTCCTTAACAATTGATCGTAGAAAACACAATTATTTCCATGTTAATGAAACATGTTGAATGCTACAAGAATATGTCAGTTTCACTAGTTGTTATTTGAGAACCATAATGGCCGTCGGCGAGTATTAAATTGAACTGCTTATAGCTTCTGAACAAATGATCGTAGAGAGCGTAAAAAATGTGCATATTAATCAGCATGTTGCATGCTACAAGAATATATCGATTTCACTAGTTGTTGGTTGAAAAACATATTTTCCCGCCCGCGAAAATCAACTTGAACTGCTTATAACTTCTGAAGAATTGATCGTAGAGATCACAATTATATTCATTTTAATCTAACATGTTGTATGCTACAAGAATATGTCGGTCTCACTAGTTATTGTTTGAGAACCATTTTGGCCCGCCCGCCAAAACTAACTTCAACTCCTTATAACTTCTGAACAATTGATCGTAGAAAGCGTAATAATTATGCATATTAAACAGCTTATTACATGCTACAAGAATATATCGATTTCATTAGTAGTTGGTTGAGAACCATATTAGCCCGCCGCGAAAATTAATTTCAACTGCTTATAACTTCTGAACAAGTAATCGTAGAAAGCGTAATAATTTTGCATATTAATCAGCATGTTGCATGCTACAAGAATATATCGATTTCACTAGTTGTTGTTTGAGAAATATATTGGCCTGCCCGCGAAAATTAACTTGAACTGCTTATAACTTCTGAACAATTGATCGTAGAGCACACAATTATTTGCATTTTAATGAAACATTTTGAATGCTACAAGAATATGTCTTTTTCACTAGTTGTTTATAGAAAACCATATTGGCCCGCCCGCGAGAATTAACTTGAACTGTTTATAACTTCTGATCAAATGATCTTAGAGAGCGTAATACATTTGCATATTAATCAGCATGTTGCATGCTACAAGAATATATCGATTTCAGTAGTTGTTGGTTGAGAACCATATTGGTCCGCTCGCGAAAATCAACTTGAACTGCTCATAACTCCTGAACAATTGATCGTAGAGAACACAATTATTTGCATTTTAATGAAACATGTTGAATGATACAAGAATATGTCGGTTTCACTAGTTGTTTTTAGAAAACCATTTTGGCCCGCCCGCCAAAACTAATTTCAACTCCTTATAACTTCTGAACAATTGATCGTAGAAAGCGTAATAATTTTGCATGTTAATCAGCATGTTCCATGCTACAAGAATATATTGATTTCACTAGTTGTTGGTTGAGAACCATATTGGCCCGCCCGCGAAAATCAACTTGAACTGCTTATAACTCCTGAACAATTGATTGTAGAGAGCACAATTATTTGCATTTTAATGAAACATGTTGAATGCTACAAGAATATGTCGGTTTCACTAGTTGTTTTTAGAAAACCTTATTGGCCCGCCCGCGAGTATTAATTTTAACTGTTTATAACTTCTGAACAAATGATCGTAGAGAGCGTTATAAATTTGCATATTAATCAGCATGTTGCATGCTACAAGAATATATCGATTTCACTTGTTGTTGGTTGAGAACCTTATTGGCCGGCCGCAAAAATCAACTTTAACTGCTTATAACTCCTTAACAATTGATCGTAGACAACACAATTATTTCCATGTTAATGAAACATGTTGAATGCTACAAGAATATGTCAGTTTCACTAGTTGTTATTTGAGAACCATAATGGCCGTCGGCGAGTATTAAATTGAACTGCTTATAGCTTCTGAACAAATGATCGTAGAGAGCGTAAAAAATGTGCATATTAATCAGCATGTTGCATGCTACAAGAATATATCGATTTCACTAGTTGTTGGTTGAAAAACATATTTTCCCGCCCGCGAAAATCAACTTGAACTGCTTATAACTTCTGAAGAATTGATCGTAGAGATCACAATTATTTTCATTTTAATCTAACATGTTGTATGCTACAAGAATATGTCGGTTTCACTAGTTATTGTTTGAGAACCATTTTGGCCCGCCCGCCAAAACTAACTTCAACTCCTTATAACTTCTGAACAATTGATCGTAGAAAGCGTAATAATTATGCATATTAAACAGCTTGTTACATGCTACAAGAATATATCGATTTCATTAGTAGTTGGTTGAGAACCATATTAGCCCGCCGCGAAAATTAATTTCAACTGCTTATAACTTCTGAACAAGTAATCGTAGAAAGCGTAATAATTTTGCATATTAATCAGCATGTTGCATGCTACAAGAATATATCGATTTCACTAGTTGTTGTTTGAGAAATATATTGGCCTGCCCGCGAAAATTAACTTGAACTGCTTATAACTTCTGAACAATTGATTGTAGAGCACACAATTATTTGCATTTCAATCAAACATGTTGTATGCTACAAGAATATGTCGGTTTCACTAGTTATTGTTTGAGAACCATTTTGGCCGCCCGCCAAAACTAACTTCAACTCCTTATAACTTCTGAACAAATGATCGTAGAGATCACAATTATTATCATTTTAATCTAACATGTTGTATGCTACAAGAATATGTCGATTTCATTAGTTGTTGGTTGAGAACCATATTGGCCCGCCCGCGAAAATCAACTTGAACTGCTTATAACTCCTGAACAATTGATCGTAGAGACCAAAATTATTAGCATTTTAATCAAACATGTTGTATGCAACAAGAATATGTCGGTTTCACTAGTTTTTTTTAGAAATCCATATTGGCCCGCCCACGAGTATTAACTTGAACTGTTTATAACTTCTGAACAAATGATCCTAGAGAGCGTAATAAATTTGCATATTAATCAGCATGTTGCATGCTACAAGAATTTATCGATTTCACTAGTTGTTGGTTGAGAACCATATTGGCCCGCCCGCGAAAATTAATTTAAACTGCTTATAACGTCTGAACAATTGATCGTAGAGCACACAATTATTTGCATTTCAATCAAACATGTTGTATGCTACAAGAATATGTCGGTTTCACTAGTTATTGTTTGAGAACCATTTTGGCCCGCCCGCCAAAACTAACTTGAACTGCTTATAACTTCTGAACAATTGATCGTAGCGAACACAATTATTTGCATTTTAATGAAACATGTTGAATGCTTCAAGAATATGTCGGTTTCACTAGTTGTTGTTTGAGAACCATATTGGCCCGCCCGCGAGTATTAAATTGAACTGCTTATAACTTCTGAACAAATGATCTTAAAGAGCGTAATAAATTTGCATATTAATCAGCATGTTGCATGCTACAAGAATATATCGATTTCACTAGTTGTTGGATGAGAACCATATTGGCCCGCCCGCGAAAATTAATTTGAACTGCTTATAACTTCTGAACAATTGATCGTAGAGCACACAATTATTTGCATTTTAATGAAACATTTTGAATGCTACAAGTATATGTCGGTTTCACTAGTTGTTTGTAGAAATCCATATTCTCCCGCGAGTATTAACTTGAATTATTTATAACTTCTGAACAAATGTACCTAGAGAGCGTAATAAATTTGCATATAAATCAGCATGTTGCATGCTACAAGAATATATCGATTTCACTAGTTGTTGGTTGAGAACCATATTGGCCCGCCCGCGAAAATCAACTTTAACTGCTTACAACTCCTTAACAATTTATCGTAGACAACACAATTATTTCCATGTTAATGAAACATGTTGAATGCTACAAGAATATGTCGGTTTCACTAGTTGTTTTTAGAAAACCATATTGGCCCGCCCGCGAGTATTAATTTTAACTGTTTATAACTTCTGAACAAATGATCGTAGAGAGCGTTATAAATTTGCATATTAATCAGCATGTTGTATGCTACAAGAATATATCGATTTCACTTGTTGTTGGTTGAGAACCATATTGGCCGGCCGCAAAAATCAAATTTAACTGCTTACAACTCCTTAACAATTTATCGTAGACAACACAATTATTTCCATGTTAATGAAACATGTTGAATGCTACAAGAATATGTCAGTTTCACTAGTTGTTATTTGAGAACCATAATGGCCGTCGGCGAGTATTAAATTGAACTGCTTATAGCTTCTGAACAAATGATCGTAGAGAACGTAAAAAATGTGCATATTAATCAGCATGTTGCATGCTACAAGAATATATCGATTTCACTAGTTGTTGGTTGAAAAACATATTTTCCCGCCCGTAGAGATCACAATTATTTTCATTTTAGTCTAACATGTTGTATGCTACAAGAATATGTCGGTTTCACTAGATATTGTTTGAGAACCATTTTGGCCCGCCCGCCAAAACTAACTTCAACTCCTTATAACTTATGAAAAATTGATCGTAGAAAGCGTAATAATTATGCATATTAAACAGCTTGTTACATGCTACAAGAATATATCGATTTCATTAGTAGTTGGTTGAGAACCATATTAGCCCGCCGCGAAAATTAATTACAACTGCTTATAACTTCTGAACAAGTAATCGTAGAAAGCGTAATAATTTTGCATATTAATCAGCATGTTGCATGCTACAAGAATATATCGATTTCACTAGTTGTTGTTTGAGAAATATATTGGCCTGCCCGCGAAAATTAACTTGAACTGCTTATAACTTCTGAACAATTGATTGTAGAGCACACAATTATTTGCATTTCAATCAAACATGTTGTATGCTACAAGAATATGTCGGTTTCACTAGTTATTGTTTGAGAACCATTTTGGCCCGCCCGCCAAAACTAACTTCAACTCCTTATAACTTCTGAACAAATGATCGTAGAGATCACAATTATTATCATTTTAATCTAACATGTTGTATGCTACAAGAATATGTCGATTTCATTAGTTGTTGGTTGAGAACCATATTGGCCCGCCCGCGGAAATTAACTTGAACTTCTTATAACTTCTGAACAATTGATCGTAGCGAACACAATTATTTGCATTTTAATGAAACATGTTGAATGCTTCAAGAATATGTCGGTTTCACTAGTTGTTGTTTGAGAACCATATTGGCCCGCCCGCGAGTATTAAATTGAACTGCTTATAACTTCTGAACAAATGATCTTAAAGAGCGTAATAAATTTGCATATTAATCAGCATGTTGCATGCTACAAGAATATATCGATTTCACTAGTTGTTGGTTGAGAACCATATTGGCCCGCCCGCGAAAATTAATTTGAACTGCTTATAACTTCTGAACAATTGATCGTAGAGCACACAATTATTTGCATTTTAAAGAAACATTTTGAATGCTACAAGAATATGTCGGTTTCACTAGTTGTTTGTAGAAAACCATATTCTCCCGCGAGTATTAACTTGAATTATTTATAATTTCTGAACAAATGATCCTAGAGAGCGTAATAAATTTGCATATTAATCAGCATGTTGCATGCTACAAGAATATATCGATTTCACTAGTTGTTGGTTGAGAACAAAATTGGCCCGCCCGCGAAAATCAATTTGAACTGCTTATAACTCCTGAAAAATTGATCGTAGAGAACACAATTATTTGCATTTTAATGAAACATGTTGAAGGCTACAAGAATATGTCGGTTTCACTAGTTGTTTTTAGAAAACCATTTTGGCCCGCCCGCCAAAACTAATTTCAACTCCTTATAACTTCTGAACAATTGATCGTAGAAAGCGTAATAATTTTGCATGTTAATCAGCATGTTACATGCTACAAGAATATATCGATTTCACTAGTTGTTGGTTGAGAACCATATTGGCCCGCCCGCGAAAATCAACTTGAACTGCTTATAACTCCTGAACAATTGATTGTAGAGAGCACAATTATTTGCATTTTAATGAAACATTTTGAATGCTACAAGAAATTGTCGGTTTCACTAGTTGTTTTTAGAAAACCATATTGGCCCGCCCGCGAGTATTAATTTTAACTGTTTATAACTTCTGAACAAATGATCGTAGAGAGCGTTATAAATTTGCATATTAATCAGCATGTTGCATGCTACAAGATTATATCGATTTCACTTGTTGTTTTTTGAGAACCATATTGGCCGGCCGCAAAAATCAACTTTAACTGCTTATAACTCCTTAACAATTGATCGTAGACAACACAATTATTTCCATGTTAATGAAACATGTTTAATGCTACAAGAATATGTCAGTTTCACTAGTTGTTATTTGAGAACCATAATGGCCGTCGGCCAGTATTAAATTGAACTGCTTATAGCTTCTGAACAAATGATCGTAGAGAGCGTAAAAAATGTGCATATTAATCAGCATGTTGCATGCTACAAGAATTTATCGATTTCACTAGTTGTTGGTTGATAACCATATTGGCCCGCCCGCGAAAATTAATTTAAACTGCTTATAACGTCTGAACAATTGATCGTAGAGCACACAATTATTTGCATTTCAATCAAACATGTTGTATGCTACAAGAATATGTCGGTTTCACTAGTTATTGTTTGAGAACCATTTTGGCCCGCCCGCCAAAACTAACTTGAACTGCTTATAACTTCTGAACAATTGATCGTAGCGAACACAATTATTTGCATTTTAATGAAACATGTTGAATGCTTCAAGAATATGTCGGTTTCACTAGTTGTTGTTTGAGAACCATATTGGCCCGCCCGCGAGTATTAAATTGAACTGCTTATAACTTCTGAACAAATGATCTTAAAGAGCGTAATAAATTTGCATATTAATCAGCATGTTGCATGCTACAAGAATATATCGATTTCACTAGTTGTTGGATGAGAACCATATTGGCCCGCCCGCGAAAATTAATTTGAACTGCTTATAACTTCTGAACAATTGATCGTAGAGCACACAATTATTTGCATTTTAATGAAACATTTTGAATGCTACAAGTATATGTCGGTTTCACTAGTTGTTTGTAGAAATCCATATTCTCCCGCGAGTATTAACTTGAATTATTTATAACTTCTGAACAAATGTACCTAGAGAGCGTAATAAATTTGCATATAAATCAGCATGTTGCATGCTACAAGAATATATCGATTTCACTAGTTGTTGGTTGAGAACCATATTGGCCCGCCCGCGAAAATCAACTTTAACTGCTTACAACTCCTTAACAATTTATCGTAGACAACACAATTATTTCCATGTTAATGAAACATGTTGAATGCTACAAGAATATGTCGGTTTCACTAGTTGTTTTTAGAAAACCATATTGGCCCGCCCGCGAGTATTAATTTTAACTGTTTATAACTTCTGAACAAATGATCGTAGAGAGCGTTATAAATTTGCATATTAATCAGCATGTTGTATGCTACAAGAATATATCGATTTCACTTGTTGTTGGTTGAGAACCATATTGGCCGGCCGCAAAAATCAAATTTAACTGCTTACAACTCCTTAACAATTTATCGTAGACAACACAATTATTTCCATGTTAATGAAACATGTTGAATGCTACAAGAATATGTCAGTTTCACTAGTTGTTATTTGAGAACCATAATGGCCGTCGGCGAGTATTAAATTGAACTGCTTATAGCTTCTGAACAAATGTTCGTAGAGAACGTAAAAAATGTGCATATTAATCAGCATGTTGCATGCTACAAGAATATATCGATTTCACTAGTTGTTGGTTGAAAAACATATTTTCCCGCCCGTAGAGATCACAATTATTTTCATTTTAATCTAACATGTTGTATGCTACAAGAATATGTCGGTTTCACTAGATATTGTTTGAGAACCATTTTGGCCCGCCCGCCAAAACTAACTTCAACTCCTTATAACTTATGAAAAATTGATCGTAGAAAGCGTAATAATTATGCATATTAAACAGCTTGTTACATGCTACAAGAATATATCGATTTCATTAGTAGTTGGTTGAGAACCATATTAGCCCGCCGCGAAAATTAATTTCAACTGCTTATAACTTCTGAACAAGTAATCGTAGAAAGCGTAATAATTTTGCATATTAATCAGCATGTTGCATGCTACAAGAATATATCGATTTCACTAGTTGTTGTTTGAGAAATATATTGGCCTGCCCGCGAAAATTAACTTGAACTGCTTATAACTTCTGAACAATTGATTGTAGAGCACACAATTATTTGCATTTCAATCAAACATGTTGTATGCTACAAGAATATGTCGGTTTCACTAGTTATTGTTTGAGAACCATTTTGGCCCGCCCGCCAAAACTAACTTCAACTCCTTATAACTTCTGAACAAATGATCGTAGAGATCACAATTATTATCATTTTAATCTAACATGTTGTATGCTACAAGAATATGTCGATTTCATTAGTTGTTGGTTGAGAACCATATTGGCCCGCCCGCGGAAATTAACTTGAACTTCTTATAACTTCTGAACAATTGATCGTAGCGAACACAATTATTTGCATTTTAATGAAACATGTTGAATGCTTCAAGAATATGTCGGTTTCACTAGTTGTTGTTTGAGAACCATATTGGCCCGCCCGCGAGTATTAAATTGAACTGCTTATAACTTCTGAACAAATGATCTTAAAGAGCGTAATAAATTTGCATATTAATCAGCATGTTGCATGCTACAAGAATATATCGATTTCACTAGTTGTTGGTTGAGAACCATATTGGCCCGCCCGCGAAAATTAATTTGAACTGCTTATAACTTCTGAACAATTGATCGTAGAGCACACAATTATTTGCATTTTAAAGAAACATTTTGAATGCTACAAGAATATGTCGGTTTCACTAGTTGTTTGTAGAAAACCATATTCTCCCGCGAGTATTAACTTGAATTATTTATAATTTCTGAACAAATGATCCTAGAGAGCGTAATAAATTTGCATATTAATCAGCATGTTGCATGCTACAAGAATATATCGATTTCACTAGTTGTTGGTTGAGAACAAAATTGGCCCGCCCGCGAAAATCAATTTGAACTGCTTATAACTCCTGAAAAATTGATCGTAGAGAACACAATTATTTGCATTTTAATGAAACATGTTGAAGGCTACAAGAATATGTCGGTTTCACTAGTTGTTTTTAGAAAACCATTTTGGCCCGCCCGCCAAAACTAATTTCAACTCCTTATAACTTCTGAACAATTGATCGTAGAAAGCGTAATAATTTTGCATGTTAATCAGCATGTTACATGCTACAAGAATATATCGATTTCACTAGTTGTTGGTTGAGAACCATATTGGCCCGCCCGCGAAAATCAACTTGAACTGCTTATAACTCCTGAACAATTGATTGTAGAGAGCACAATTATTTGCATTTTAATGAAACATGTTGAATGCTACAAGAAATTGTCGGTTTCACTAGTTGTTTTTAGAAAACCATATTGGCCCGCCCGCGAGTATTAATTTTAACTGTTTATAACTTCTGAACAAATGATCGTAGAGAGCGTTATAAATTTGCATATTAATCAGCATGTTGCATGCTACAAGATTATATCGATTTCACTTGTTGTTTTTTGAGAACCATATTGGCCGGCCGCAAAAATCAACTTTAACTGCTTATAACTCCTTAACAATTGATCGTAGACAACACAATTATTTCCATGTTAATGAAACATGTTTAATGCTACAAGAATATGTCAGTTTCACTAGTTGTTATTTGAGAACCATAATGGCCGTCGGCCAGTATTAAATTGAACTGCTTATAGCTTCTAAACAAATGATCGTAGAGAGCGTAAAAAATGTGCATATTAATCAGCATGTTGCATGCTACAAGAATTTATCGATTTCACTAGTTGTTGGTTGAGAACCATATTGGCCCGCCCGCGAAAATTAATTTAAACTGCTTATAACGTCTGAACAATTGATCGTAGAGCACACAATTATTTGCATTTCAATCAAACATGTTGTATGCTACAAGAATATGTCGGTTTCACTAGTTATTGTTTGAGAACCATTTTGGCCCGCCCGCCAAAACTAACTTGAACTGCTTATAACTTCTGAACAATTGATCGTAGCGAACACAATTATTTGCATTTTAATGAAACATGTTGAATGCTTCAAGAATATGTCGGTTTCACTAGTTGTTGTTTGAGAACCATATTGGCCCGCCCGCGAGTATTAAATTGAACTGCTTATAACTTCTGAACAAATGATCTTAAAGAGCGTAATAAATTTGCATATTAATCAGCATGTTGCATGCTACAAGAATATATCGATTTCACTAGTTGTTGGATGAGAACCATATTGGCCCGCCCGCGAAAATTAATTTGAACTGCTTATAACTTCTGAACAATTGATCGTAGAGCACACAATTATTTGCATTTTAATGAAACATTTTGAATGCTACAAGTATATGTCGGTTTCACTAGTTGTTTGTAGAAATCCATATTCTCCCGCGAGTATTAACTTGAATTATTTATAACTTCTGAACAAATGTACCTAGAGAGCGTAATAAATTTGCATATAAATCAGCATGTTGCATGCTACAAGAATATATCGATTTCACTAGTTGTTGGTTGAGAACCATATTGGCCCGCCGGCGAAAATCAACTTTAACTGCTTACAACTCCTTAACAATTTATCGTAGACAACACAATTATTTCCATGTTAATGAAACATGTTGAATGCTACAAGAATATGTCGGTTTCACTAGTTGTTTTTAGAAAACCATATTGGCCCGCCCGCGAGTATTAATTTTAACTGTCTATAACTTCTGAACAAATGATCGTAGAGAGCGTTATAAATTTGCATATTAATCAGCATGTTGTATGCTACAAGAATATATCGATTTCACTTGTTGTTGGTTGAGAACCATATTGGCCGGCCGCAAAAATCAAATTTAACTGCTTACAACTCCTTAACAATTTATCGTAGACAACACAATTATTTCCATGTTAATGAAACATGTTGAATGCTACAAGAATATGTCAGTTTCACTAGTTGTTATTTGAGAACCATAATGGCCGTCGGCGAGTATTAAATTGAACTGCTTATAGCTTCTGAACAAATGATCGTAGAGAACGTAAAAAATGTGCATATTAATCAGCATGTTGCATGCTACAAGAATATATCGATTTCACTAGTTGTTGGTTGAAAAACATATTTTCCCGCCCGTAGAGATCACAATTATTTTCATTTTAATCTAACATGTTGTATGCTACAAGAATATGTCGGTTTCACTAGATATTGTTTGAGAACCATTTTGGCCCGCCCGCCAAAACTAACTTCAACTCCTTATAACTTATGAAAAATTGTTCGTAGAAAGCGTAATAATTATGCATATTAAACAGCTTGTTACATGCTACAAGAATATATCGATTTCATTAGTAGTTGGTTGAGAACCATATTAGCCCGCCGCGAAAATTAATTTCAACTGCTTATAACTTCTGAACAAGTAATCGTAGAAAGCGTAATAATTTTGCATATTAATCAGCATGTTGCATGCTACAAGAATATATCGATTTCACTAGTTGTTGTTTGAGAAATATATTGGCCTGCCCGCGAAAATTAACTTGAACTGCTTATAACTTCTGAACAATTGATTGTAGAGCACACAATTATTTGCATTTCAATCAAACATGTTGTATGCTACAAGAATATGTCGGTTTCACTAGTTATTGTTTGAGAACCATTTTGGCCCGCCCGCCAAAACTAACTTCAACTCCTTATAACTTCTGAACAAATGATCGTAGAGATCACAATTATTATCATTTTAATCTAACATGTTGTATGCTACAAGAATATGTCGATTTCATTAGTTGTTGGTTGAGAACCATATTGGCCCGCCCGCGGAAATTAACTTGAACTTCTTATAACTTCTGAACAATTGATCGTAGCGAACACAATTATTTGCATTTTAATGAAACATGTTGAATGCTTCAAGAATATGTCGGTTTCACTAGTTGTTGTTTGAGAACCATATTGGCCCGCCCGCGAGTATTAAATTGAACTGCTTATAACTTCTGAACAAATGATCTTAAAGAGCGTAATAAATTTGCATATTAATCAGCATGTTGCATGCTACAAGAATATATCGATTTCACTAGTTGTTGGTTGAGAACCATATTGGCCCGCCCGCGAAAATTAATTTGAACTGCTTATAACTTCTGAACAATTGATCGTAGAGCACACAATTATTTGCATTTTAAAGAAACATTTTGAATGCTACAAGAATATGTCGGTTTCACTAGTTGTTTGTAGAAAACCATATTCTCCCGCGAGTATTAACTTGAATTATTTATAATTTCTGAACAAATGATCCTAGAGAGCGTAATAAATTTGCATATTAATCAGCATGTTGCATGCTACAAGAATATATCGATTTCACTAGTTGTTGGTTGAGAACAAAATTGGCCCGCCCGCGAAAATCAATTTGAACTGCTTATAACTCCTGAAAAATTGATCGTAGAAAACACAATTATTTGCATTTTAATGAAACATGTTGAAGGCTACAAGAATATGTCGGTTTCACTAGTTGTTTTTAGAAAACCATTTTGGCCCGCCCGCCAAAACTAATTTCAACTCCTTATAACTTCTGAACAATTGATCGTAGAAAGCGTAATAATTTTGCATGTTAATCAGCATGTTACATGCTACAAGAATATATCGATTTCACTAGTTGTTGGTTGAGAACCATATTGGCCCGCCCGCGAAAATCAACTTGAACTGCTTATAACTCCTGAAAAATTGATTGTAGAGAGCACAATTATTTGCATTTTAATGAAACATGTTGAATGCTACAAGAAATTGTCGGTTTCACTAGTTGTTTTTAGAAAACCATATTGGCCCGCCCGCGAGTATTAATTTTAACTGTTTATAACTTCTGAACAAATGATCGTAGAGAGCGTTATAAATTTGCATATTAATCAGCATGTTGCATGCTACAAGATTATATCTATTTCACTTGTTGTTTTTTGAGAACCATATTGGCCGGCCGCAAAAATCAACTTTAACTGCTTATAACTCCTTAACAATTGATCGTAGACAACACAATTATTTCCATGTTAATGAAACATGTTGAATGCTACAAGAATATGTCAGTTTCACTAGTTGTTATTTGAGAACCATAATGGCCGTCGGCCAGTATTAAATTGAACTGCTTATAGCTTCTGAACAAATGATCGTAGAGAGCGTAAAAAATGTGCATATTAATCAGCATGTTGCATGCTACAAGAATATATCGATTTCGCTAGTTGTTGGTTGAAAAACATATTTTCCCGCCCGCGAAAATCAACTTGAACTGCTTATAACTTCTGAAGAATTGATCGTAGAGATCACAATTATTTTCATTTTAATCTAACATGTTGTATGCTACAAGAATATGTCGGTTTCACTAGTTATTGTTTGAGAACCATTTTGGCCCGCCCGCCAAAACTAACTTCAACTCCTTATAACTTCTGAACAATTGATCGTAGAAAGCGTAATAATTATGCATATTAAACAGCTTATTACATGCTACAAGAATATATCGATTTCATTAGTAGTTGGTTGAGAACCATATTAGCCCGCCGCGAAAATTAATTTCAACTGCTTATAACTTCTGAACAAGTAATCGTAGAAAGCGTAATAATTTTGCATATTAATCAGCATGTTGCATGCTACAAGAATATATCGATTTCACTAGTTGTTGTTTGAGAAATATATTGGCCTGCCCGCGAAAATTAACTTGAACTGCTTATAACTTCTGAACAATTGATCGTAGAGCACACAATTATTTGCATTTTAATGAAACATTTTGAATGCTACAAGAATATGTCTTTTTCACTAGTTGTTTATAGAAAACCATATTGGCCCGCCCGCGAGTATTAACTTGAACTGTTTATAACTTCTGATCAAATGATCCTAGAGAGCGTAATACATTTGCATATTAATCAGCATGTTGCATGCTACAAGAATATATCGATTTCAGTAGTTGTTGGTTGAGAACCATATTGGTCCGCTCGCGAAAATCAACTTGAACTGCTTATAACTCCTGAACAATTGATCGTAGAGAACACAATTATTTGCATTTTAATGAAACATGTTGAATGATACAAGAATATGTCGGTTTCACTAGTTGTTTTTAGAAAACCATTTTGGCCCGCCCGCCAAAACTAATTTCAACTCCTTATAACTTCTGAACAATTGATCGTAGAAAGCGTAATAATTTTGCATGTTAATCAGCATGTTCCATGCTACAAGAATATATTGATTTCACTAGTTGTTGGTTGAGAACCATATTGGCCCGCCCGCGAAAATCAACTTGAACTGCTTATAACTCCTGAACAATTGATTGTAGAGAGCACAATTATTTGCATTTTAATGAAACATGTTGAATGCTACAAGAATATGTCGGTTTCACTAGTTGTTTTTAGAAAACCATATTGGCCCGCCCGCGAGTATTAATTTTAACTGTTTATAACTTCTGAACAAATGATCGTAGACAGCGTTATAAATTTGCATATTAATCAGCATGTTGCATGCTACAAGAATATATCGATTTCACTTGTTGTTGGTTGAGAACCTTATTGGCCGGCCGCAAAAATCAACTTTAACTGCTTATAACTCCTTAACAATTGATCGTAGACAACACAATTATTTCCATGTTAATGAAACATGTTGAATGCTACAAGAATATGTCAGTTTCACTAGTTGTTATTTGAGAACCATAATGGCCGTCGGCGAGTATTAAATTGAACTGCTTATAGCTTCTGAACAAATGATCGTAGAGAGCGTAAAAAATGTGCATATTAATCAGCATGTTGCATGCTACAAGAATATATCGATTTCACTAGTTGTTGGTTGAAAAACATATTTTCCCGCCCGCGAAAATCAACTTGAACTGCTTATAACTTCTTAAGAATTGATCGTAGAGATCACAATTATTTTCATTTTAATCTAACATGTTGTATGCTACAAGAATATGTCGGTTTCACTAGTTATTGTTTGAGAACCATTTTGGCCCGCCCGCCAAAACTAACTTCAACTCCTTATAACTTCTGAACAATTGATCGTAGAAAGCGTAATAATTATGCATATTAAACAGCTTGATACATGCTACAAGAATATATCGATTTCATTAGTAGTTGGTTGAGAACCATATTAGCCCGCCGCGAAAATTAATTTCAACTGCTTATAACTTCTGAACAAGTAATCGTAGAAAGCGTAATAATTTTGCATATTAATCAGCATGTTGCATGCTACAAGAATATATCGATTTCACTAGTTGTTGTTTGAGAAATATATTGGCCTGCCCGCGAAAATTAACTTGAACTGCTTATAACTTCTGAACAATTGATTGTAGAGCACACAATTATTTGCATTTCAATCAAACATGTTGTATGCTACAAGAATATGTCGGTTTCACTAGTTATTGTTTGAGAACCATTTTGGCCGCCCGCCAAAACTAACTTCAACTCCTTATAACTTCTGAACAAATGATCGTAGAGATCACAATTATTATCATTTTAATCTAACATGTTGTATGCTACAAGAATATGTCGATTTCATTAGTTGTTGGTTGAGAACCATATTGGCCCGCCCGCGAAAATCAACTTTAACTGCTTATAACTCCTGAACAATTGATCGTAGAGACAAAAATTATTAGCATTTTAATCAAACATGTTGTATGCAACAAGAATATGTCGGTTTCACTAGTTTTTTTTAGAAATCCATATTGGCCCGCCCACGAGTATTAATTTGAACTGTTTATAACTTCTGAACAAATGATCCTAGAGAGCGTAATAAATTTGCATATTAATCAGCATGTTGCATGCTACAAGAATTTATCGATTTCACTAGTTGTTGGTTGAGAACCATATTGGCCCGCCCGCGAAAATTAATTTAAACTGCTTATAACGTCTGAACAATTGATCGTAGAGCACACAATTATTTGCATTTTAATGAAACATTTTGAATGCTACAAGTATATGTCGGTTTCACTAGTTGTTTGTAGAAAACTATATTCTCCCGCGAGTATTAACTTGAATTATTTATAACTTCTGAACAAATGTACCTAGAGAGCGTAATAAATTTGCATATTAATCAGCATGTTGCATGCTACAAGAATATATCGATTTCACTAGTTGTTGGTTGAGAACCATATTGGCCCGCCCGCGAAAATCAATTTGAACTGCTTATAACTCCTGAAAAATTGATCGTAGAGAACACAATTATTTGCATTTTAATGAAACATGTTGAAGGCTACAAGAATATGTCGGTTTCACTAGTTGTTTTTAGAAAACCATTTTGTCCCGCCCGCCAAAACTAATTTCAACTCCTTATAACTTCTGAACAATTGATCGTAGAAAGCGTAATAATTTTGCATGTTAATCAGCATGTTACATGCTACAAGAATATATCGATTTCACTAGTTGTTGGTTGAGAACCATATTGGCCCGCCCGCGAAAATCAACTTGAACTGCTTATAACTCCTGAACAATTGATTGTAGAGAGCACAATTATTTGCATTTTAATGAAACATGTTGAATGCTACAAGAATATGTCGGTTTCACTAGTTGTTTTTAGAAAACCATATTGGCCCGCCCGCGAGTATTAATTTTAACTGTTTATAACTTCTGAAAAAATGATCGTAGAGAGCGTTATAAATTTGCATATTAATCAGCATGTTGCATGCTACAAGAATATATCGATTTCACTTGTTGTTGGTTGAGAACCATATTGGCCGGCCGCAAAAATCAACTTTAACTGCTTATAACTCCTTAACAATTGATCGTAGACAACACAATTATTTCCATGTTAATGAAACATGTTGAATGCTACAAGAATATGACAGTTTCACTAGTTGTTATTTGAGAACCATAATGGCCGTCGGCGAGTATTAAATTGAACTGCTTATAGCTTCTGAACAAATGATCGTAGAGAGCGTAAAAAATGTGCATATTAATCAGCATGTTGCATGCTACAAGAATATATCGATTTCACTAGTTGTTGGTTGAAAAACATATTTTATCGCCCGCGAAAATCAACTTGAACTGCTTATAACTTCTGAAGAATTGATCGTAGAGATCACAATTATTTTCATTTTAATCTAACATGTTGTATGCTACAAGAATATGTCGGTTTCACTAGTTATTGTTTGAGAACCATTTTGGCCCGCCCGCCAAAACTAACTTCAACTCCTTATAACTTCTGAACAATTGATCGTAGAAAGCGTAATAATTATGCATATTAAACAGCTTGTTACATGCTACAAGAATATATCGATTTCAATAGTAGTTGGTTGAGAACCATATTAGCCCGCCGCGAAAATTAATTTCAACTGCTTATAACTTCTGAACAAGTAATCGTAGAAAGCGTAATAATTTTGCATATTAATCAGCATGTTGCATGCTTCAAGAATATATCGATTTCACTAGTTGTTGTTTGAGAAATATATATTCCTGCCCGCGAAAATTAACTTGAACTGCTTATAACTTCTGAACAATTGATTGTAGAGCACACAATTATTTGCATTTCAATCAAACATGTTGTATGCTACAAGAGTATGTCGGTTTCACTAGTTATTGTTTGAGAACCATTTTGGCCCGCCCGCCAAAACTAACTTCAACTCCTTATAACTTCTGAACAAATGATCGTAGAGATCACAATTATTATCATTTTAATCTAACATGTTGTATGCTTCAAGAATATGTCGGTTTCACTAGTTGTTGTTTGAGAACAATATTAGCCCGCCCGCGAGTATTAAATTGAACTGCTTATAACTTCTGAACAAATGATCTTAAAGAGCGTAAAAAATTTGCATATTAATCAGCATGTTGCATGCTACAAGAATATATCGATTTCACTAGTTGTTGGTTGAGAACCATATTGGCCCGCCCGCGAAAATTAATTTGAACTGCTTATAACTTCTGAACAATTGATCGTAGAGCACACAATTATTTGCATTTTAAAGAAACATTTTGAATGCTACAAGAATATGTCGTTTCACTAGTTATTGTTTGAGAACCATTTTGGCCCGCCCGCCAAAACTAACTTCAACTCCTTATAACTTCTGAACAAATGATCGTAGAGAGCGTTATAATTTTGCATATTAATCAGCATGTTGCATGCTACAAGAATATATGGATTTCATTGGTTGTTGGTTGAGAACCATATTGGCCCGCCCGCGAAAATTAACTTGAACTGCTTATAACTTCTGAACAATTGATCGTAGCGAACACAATTATTTGCATTTTAATGAAACATGTTGAATGCTTCAAGAATATGTCGGTTTCACTAGTTGTTGTTTGAGAACCATATTGGCCCGCCCGCGAATATTAAATTGAACTGCTTATAACTTCTGAACAATTGATCTTAGAGAGCGTAATAATTTTTCATGTTAATCAGCATGTTGCATGCTACAAGAATATATCGATTTCACTAGTTGTTGCTTGAGAAATATATTGGCCTGCCCGCGAAAATTAACTTGAACTGCTTATAACTTCTGAACAATTGATTGTAGAGCACACTATTATTTGCATTTCAATCAAACATGTTGTATGCTACAAGAATATGTCGGTTTCACTAGTTATTGTTTGAGAACCATTTTGGCCCGCCCGCCAAAACTAACTTCAACTCCTTATAACTTCTGAACAAATGATCGTAGAGAGCGTAATAATTTTGCATATCAATCAGCATGTTGCATGCTACAAGAATATATCAATTTCACTAGTTGTTGGTTGAGAACCATATTGGCCCGCCCGCGAATATCAACTTGAACTGCTTATAACTCCTGAACAATTGATCGTAGAGAGCACAATTATTTGCATTTTAATTAAACTTGTTGAATGCTACAAGAATATATCGGTTTCACTAGTTGTATTTAGAAAACCATATTGGCCCGCCCGTCAGTTTTAACTTGAACTGTTTATAACTTCTGAACAAATGATCGTAGAGAGCGTAATAAATTTGCATATTAATCAGCATGTTGCATGCTAAAAGAACATATCGATTTTACTTGTTGTTGGTTGAGAACCATATTGGCCTGCCGCGAAAATCAACTTTAACTGCTTATAACTCCTGAACAATTGATCGTAAACAACAAAATTATTTGCATTTTAATGAAACATGTTGAATGCTACAAGAATATGTCAGTTTCACTAGTTGTTATTTGAGAACCATATTGGCCCGCCCGCGAGTATTAACTTGAATTGCTTATAACTTCTGAACAAATGATCGTAGGGAACATAAAAAATTTGCATATTAATCAGCATGTTGCATGCTACAAGAATATATCGATTTCACAAGTTGTTGGTTGAAAAACATATTGGCCCGCCCGCGAAAATCAACTTGAAGTGCTTATAACTTCTGAACAATTGATCGTAGAGATCACAATTATTATCATTTTAATCTAACATGTTGTATGCTACAAGAATATGTCGGTTTCACTAGTTATTGTTTGAGAACCATTTTGGCCCGCCCGCCAGAACTAACTTCAACTCCTTATAACTTCTGAACAAATGATCGTAGAGAGCGTTATAATTTTGCATATTAATCAGCATGTTGCATGCTACAAGAATATATCGATTTCAATGGTTGTTGTTTGAGAACCATATTGGCCCGCCCGCGAAAACTAACTTGAACTGCTTATAACTTCTGAATAATTGATCGTAGCGAACACAATTATTTGCATTTTAATGAAACATATTGAATGCTTCAAGAATATGTCGGTTTCATTAATTGTTGTTTGAGAACCATGTTGGATCGCCCGCGAATATTAAATTGAACTGCTTATAACTTGTGAACAAATGATCTTAGAGAGCGTAATAAATTTGCATGTTAATCAGCATGTTGCATGCTACAAGAATATATCGATTTCACTAGTTGTTGGTTGAGAACCATATTGGCCCGCCCGCGAAAATTATTTGAACTGCTTATAACTTCTGAACAAATTATCGTAGAGAGCGTAATTATTTTCCATATCAATCAGCATGTTGCATGCTACAAGAATATGTCGTTTCACTAGTTATTGTTTGAGAACCATTTTGGCCCGCCCGCCAAAACTAACTTCAACTCCTTATAACTTCTGAACAAATGATCGTAGAGAGCGTTATAAGTTTGCATATTAATCAGCATGTTGCATGCTACAAGAATATTACGATTTCATTGGTTGTTGGTTGAGAACCATATTGGCCCGACCGCGAAAATTAACTTGAACTGCTGATAACTTCTTAACAATTTATCGTAGAGATCACAATTATTATCATTTTAATCTAACATGTTGTATGCTACAAGAATATGTCGGTTTCACTAGTTATTGTTTGAGAAACATTTTGGCCCGCCTGCGAAAATTAATTTGAACTGCTTATAACTTCTTAACAAATAATCGAAGAAAGCGTAATAATTTTTCATGTTAATCAGCATGTTGCATGCTACAAGAATATATCGATTTCACTAGTTGTTGCTTGAGAAATATATTGGCCTGCCCGCGAAAATTAACTTGAACTGCTTATAACTTCTGAACAATTGATTGTAGAGCACACAATTATTTGCATTTCAATCAAACATGATGTATGCTACAAGAATATGTCGGTTTCACTAGTTATTGTTTGAGAACCATTTTGGCCCGCCCGCCAAAACTAACTTCAACTCCTTATAACTTCTGAACAAATGATCGTAGAGAGCGTAATAATTTTGCATATCAATCAGCATGTTGCATGCTACAAGAATATATCGATTTCACTAGTTGTTGGTTGAGAACAATATTGGCCCGCCCGCGAATATCAACTTGAACTGCTTTTAACTCCTGAACAATTGATCGTAGAGAGCACAATTATTTGCATTTTAATTAAACTTGTTGAATGCTACAAGAATATGTCGGTTTCACTAGTTGTATTTAGAAAACCATATTGGCCCGCCCGTCAGTATTAATTTGAACTGTTTATAACTTCTGAACAAATGATCGTAGAGAGCGTAATAAATTTGCATATTAATCAGCATGTTGCATGCTAAAAGAACATATCGATTTCACTAGTTGTTGGTTGAGAACCATATTGGCTCGCCCCTGAAAATCAACTTGAACTGCTTATAACTCCTGAACAATTGATCACAGAGAACACAATTATTTGCATTTCAATCAAACATGTTGTATGCTACAAGAATATGTCGGTTTCACTAGTTATTGTTTGAGAACCATTTTGGCCCGCCTGCCAAAACTAACTTCAACTCCTTCTAACTTCTGAACAATTGATCGTAGAGAGCGTTATAATTTTGCATATTAATCAGCATGTTGCATGCTACAAGAATATATCGATTTCATTGGTTGTTGGTTGAGAACCATATTGGCCCGACCAAGAAAATTAACTTGAACTGCTTATAACTTCTGAACAATTGATCGTAGCGAACACAATTATTTTCATTTCAATCAAACATGTTGTATACTACAAGAATATGTCGGTTTCACTAGTTGTGGTTTGAGAACCTTTTTGTCCCGCCCGCCAAAACTAACTTCAACTCCTTATAACTTCTGAACAAATTATCGTAGAGAGCTTAATAATTTTGCATATTAATCAGCATGTTGCATGCTACAAGAATATATCGATTTCATTAGTTGTTGGTTGAGAACCATATTGGCCCGCCCGCGGAAATTAGCTTGAACTGCTTATAACTTCTGAACAATTGATCGTAGCGAACACAATTATTTGCATTTTAATGAAACATGTTGAATGCATCAAGAATATGTCGGTTTCACTAGTTGTTGTTTGAGAACCATATTGGCCCGCCCGCGAGTATTAAATTGAACTGCTTATAACTTCTGAACAAATGATCGTAGAGAACACAATTATTTGCATTTTAATGAAACATGTTGAAGGCTAAAAGAATATGTCGGTTTCACTAGTTGCTTTTAGAAAACCATTTTGGCCCGCCCGCCAAAACTAATTTCAACTCCTTATAACTTCTGAACAATTGATCGTAGAAAGCGTAATAATTTTGCATGTTAATCAGCATGTTACATGCTACAAGAATATATCGATTTCACTAGTTGTTGGTTGAGAACCATATTGGCCCGCCCGCGAAAATCAACTTGAACTGCTTATAACTCCTGAACAATTGATCGTAGAGAGCACAATTATTTGCATTTTAATGAAACATGTTGAAGGCTACAAGAATATGTCGGTTTCACTAGTTGTTTTTAGAAAACCATATTGGCCCGCCCGCGAGTATTAATTTTAACTGTTTATAACTTCTGAACAAATGATCGTAGAGAGCGTTATAAATTTTGCATATTAATCAGCATGTTGCATGCTACAAGAATATATGGATTTCATTGGTTGTTGGTTGAGAACCATATTGGCCCGCCCGCGAAAATTAACTGAACAATTGATTGTAGAGAGCACAATTATTTGCATTTTAATGAAACATGTTGAATGCTACAAGAATATGTCGGTTTCACTAGTTGTTTTTAGAAAACCATATTGGCCCGCCCGCGAGTATTAATTTTAACTGTTTATAACTTCTGAAAAAATGATCGTAGAGAGCGTTATAAATTTGCATATTAATCAGCATGTTGCATGCTACAAGAATATATCGATTTCACTTGTTGTTGGTTGAGAACCATATTGGCCGGCCGCAAAAATCAACTTTAACTGCTTATAACTCCTTAACAATTGATCGTAGACAACACAATTATTTCCATGTTAATGAAACATGTTGAATGCTACAAGAATATGACAGTTTCACTAGTTGTTATTTGAGAACCATAATGGCCGTCGGCGAGTATTAAATTGAACTGCTTATAGCTTCTGAACAAATGATCGTAGAGAGCGTAAAAAATGTGCATATTAATCAGCATGTTGCATGCTACAAGAATATATCGATTTCACTAGTTGTTGGTTGAAAAACATATTTTATCGCCCGCGAAAATCAACTTGAACTGCTTATAACTTCTGAAGAATTGATCGTAGAGATCACAATTATTTTCATTTTAATCTAACATGTTGTATGCTACAAGAATATGTCGGTTTCACTAGTTATTGTTTGAGAACCATTTTGGCCCGCCCGCCAAAACTAACTTCAACTCCTTATAACTTCTGAACAATTGATCGTAGAAAGCGTAATAATTATGCATATTAAACAGCTTGTTACATGCTACAAGAATATGTCGATTTCAATAGTAGTTGGTTGAGAACCATATTAGCCCGCCGCGAAAATTAATTTCAACTGCTTATAACTTCTGAACAAGTAATCGTAGAAAGCGTAATAATTTTGCATATTAATCAGCATGTTGCATGCTTCAAGAATATATCGATTTCACTAGTTGTTGTTTGAGAAATATATATTCCTGCCCGCGAAAATTAACTTGAACTGCTTATAACTTCTGAACAATTGATTGTAGAGCACACAATTATTTGCATTTCAATCAAACATGTTGTATGCTACAAGAGTATGTCGGTTTCACTAGTTATTGTTTGAGAACCATTTTGGCCCGCCCGCCAAAACTAACTTCAACTCCTTATAACTTCTGAACAAATGATCGTAGAGATCACAATTATTATCATTTTAATCTAACATGTTGTATGCTTCAAGAATATGTCGGTTTCACTAGTTGTTGTTTGAGAACAATATTAGCCCGCCCGCGAGTATTAAATTGAACTGCTTATAACTTCTGAACAAATGATCTTAAAGAGCGTAAAAAATTTGCATATTAATCAGCATGTTGCATGCTACAAGAATATATCGATTTCACTAGTTGTTGGTTGAGAACCATATTGGCCCGCCCGCGAAAATTAATTTGAACTGCTTATAACTTCTGAACAATTGATCGTAGAGCACACAATTATTTGCATTTTAAAGAAACATTTTGAATGCTACAAGAATATGTCGTTTCACTAGTTATTGTTTGAGAACCATTTTGGCCCGCCCGCCAAAACTAACTTCAACTCCTTATAACTTCTGAACAAATGATCGTAGAGAGCGTTATAATTTTGCATATTAATCAGCATGTTGCATGCTACAAGAATATATGGATTTCATTGGTTGTTGGTTGAGAACCATATTGGCCCGCCCGCGAAAATTAACTTGAACTGCTTATAACTTCTGAACAATTGATCGTAGCGAACACAATTATTTGCATTTTAATGAAACATGTTGAATGCTTCAAGAATATGTCGGTTTCACTAGTTGTTGTTTGAGAACCATATTGGCCCGCCCGCGAATATTAAATTGAACTGCTTATAACTTCTGAACAAT
Source organism: Lepisma saccharinum (assembly GCF_977018435.1). Taxonomy (NCBI): domain Eukaryota; kingdom Metazoa; phylum Arthropoda; class Insecta; order Zygentoma; family Lepismatidae; genus Lepisma; species Lepisma saccharinum. Next base: position 2,233,239 of record NW_028142885.1, read on the forward strand.
TGATCTTAGAGAGCGTAATAATTTTTCATGTTAATCAGCATGTTGCATGCTACAAGAATATATCGATTTCACTAGTTGTTGCTTGAGAAATATATTGGCCTGCCCGCGAAAATTAACTTGAACTGCTTATAACTTCTGAACAATTGATTGTAGAGCACACTATTATTTGCATTTCAATCAAACATGTTGTATGCTACAAGAATATGTCGGTTTCACTAGTTATTGTTTGAGAACCATTTTGGCCCGCCCGCCAAAACTAAATTCAACTCCTTATAACTTCTGAACAAATGATCGTAGAGAGCGTAATAATTTTGCATATCAATCAGCATGTTGCATGCTACAAGAATATATCAATTTCACTAGTTGTTGGTTGAGAACCATATTGGCCCGCCCGCGAATATCAACTTGAACTGCTTATAACTCCTGAACAATTGATCGTAGAGAGCACAATTATTTGCATTTTAATTAAACTTGTTGAATGCTACAAGAATATATCGGTTTCACTAGTTGTATTTAGAAAACCATATTGGCCCGCCCGTCAGTTTTAACTTGAACTGTTTATAACTTCTGAACAAATGATCGTAGAGAGCGTAATAAATTTGCATATTAATCAGCATGTTGCATGCTAAAAGAACATATCGATTTTACTTGTTGTTGGTTGAGAACCATATTGGCCTGCCGCGAAAATCAACTTTAACTGCTTATAACTCCTGAACAATTGATCGTAAACAACAAAATTATTTGCATTTTAATGAAACATGTTGAATGCTACAAGAATATGTCAGTTTCACTAGTTGTTATTTGAGAACCATATTGGCCCGCCCGCGAGTATTAACTTGAATTGCTTATAACTTCTGAACAAATGATCGTAGGGAACATAAAAAATTTGCATATTAATCAGCATGTTGCATGCTACAAGAATATATCGATTTCACAAGTTGTTGGTTGAAAAACATATTGGCCCGCCCGCGAAAATCAACTTGAAGTGCTTATAACTTCTGAACAATTGATCGTAGAGATCACAATTATTATCATTTTAATCTAACATGTTGTATGCTACAAGAATATGTCGGTTTCACTAGTTATTGTTTGAGAACCATTTTGGCCCGCCCGCCAGAACTAACTTCAACTCCTTATAACTTCTGAACAAATGATCGTAGAGAGCGTTATAATTTTGCATATTAATCAGCATGTTGCATGCTACAAGAATATATCGATTTCAATGGTTGTTGTTTGAGAACCATATTGGCCCGCCCGCGAAAACTAACTTGAACTGCTTATAACTTCTGAATAATTGATCGTAGCGAACACAATTATTTGCATTTTAATGAAACATATTGAATGCTTCAAGAATATGTCGGTTTCATTAATTGTTGTTTGAGAACCATGTTGGATCGCCCGCGAATATTAAATTGAACTGCTTATAACTTGTGAACAAATGATCTTAGAGAGCGTAATAAATTTGCATGTTAATCAGCATGTTGCATGCTACAAGAATATATCGATTTCACTAGTTGTTGGTTGAGAACCATATTGGCCCGCCCGCGAAAATTATTTGAACTGCTTATAACTTCTGAACAAATTATCGTAGAGAGCGTAATTATTTTCCATATCAATCAGCATGTTGCATGCTACAAGAATATGTCGTTTCACTAGTTATTGTTTGAGAACCATTTTGGCCCGCCCGCCAAAACTAACTTCAACTCCTTATAACTTCTGAACAAATGATCGTAGAGAGCGTTATAAGTTTGCATATTAATCAGCATGTTGCATGCTACAAGAATATTACGATTTCATTGGTTGTTGGTTGAGAACCATATTGGCCCGACCGCGAAAATTAACTTGAACTGCTGATAACTTCTTAACAATTTATCGTAGAGATCACAATTATTATCATTTTAATCTAACATGTTGTATGCTACAAGAATATGTCGGTTTCACTAGTTATTGTTTGAGAAACATTTTGGCCCGCCTGCGAAAATTAATTTGAACTGCTTATAACTTCTTAACAAATAATCGAAGAAAGCGTAATAATTTTTCATGTTAATCAGCATGTTGCATGCTACAAGAATATATCGATTTCACTAGTTGTTGCTTGAGAAATATATTGGCCTGCCCGCGAAAATTAACTTGAACTGCTTATAACTTCTGAACAATTGATTGTAGAGCACACAATTATTTGCATTTCAATCAAACATGATGTATGCTACAAGAATATGTCGGTTTCACTAGTTATTGTTTGAGAACCATTTTGGCCCGCCCGCCAAAACTAACTTCAACTCCTTATAACTTCTGAACAAATGATCGTAGAGAGCGTAATAATTTTGCATATCAATCAGCATGTTGCATGCTACAAGAATATATCGATTTCACTAGTTGTTGGTTGAGAACAATATTGGCCCGCCCGCGAATATCAACTTGAACTGCTTTTAACTCCTGAACAATTGATCGTAGAGAGCACAATTATTTGCATTTTAATTAAACTTGTTGAATGCTACAAGAATATGTCGGTTTCACTAGTTGTATTTAGAAAACCATATTGGCCCGCCCGTCAGTATTAATTTGAACTGTTTATAACTTCTGAACAAATGATCGTAGAGAGCGTAATAAATTTGCATATTAATCAGCATGTTGCATGCTAAAAGAACATATCGATTTCACTAGTTGTTGGTTGAGAACCACATTGGCTCGCCCCTGAAAATCAACTTGAACTGCTTATAACTCCTGAACAATTGATCACAGAGAACACAATTATTTGCATTTCAATCAAACATGTTGTATGCTACAAGAATATGTCGGTTTCACTAGTTATTGTTTGAGAACCATTTTGGCCCGCCTGCCAAAACTAACTTCAACTCCTTCTAACTTCTGAACAATTGATCGTAGAGAGCGTTATAATTTTGCATATTAATCAGCATGTTGCATGCTACAAGAATATATCGATTTCATTGGTTGTTGGTTGAGAACCATATTGGCCCGACCAAGAAAATTAACTTGAACTGCTTATAACTTCTGAACAATTGATCGTAGCGAACACAATTATTTTCATTTCAATCAAACATGTTGTATACTACAAGAATATGTCGGTTTCACTAGTTGTGGTTTGAGAACCTTTTTGTCCCGCCCGCCAAAACTAACTTCAACTCCTTATAACTTCTGAACAAATTATCGTAGAGAGCTTAATAATTTTGCATATTAATCAGCATGTTGCATGCTACAAGAATATATCGATTTCATTAGTTGTTGGTTGAGAACCATATTGGCCCGCCCGCGGAAATTAGCTTGAACTGCTTATAACTTCTGAACAATTGATCGTAGCGAACACAATTATTTGCATTTTAATGAAACATGTTGAATGCATCAAGAATATGTCGGTTTCACTAGTTGTTGTTTGAGAACCATATTGGCCCGCCCGCGAGTATTAAATTGAACTGCTTATAACTTCTGAACAAATGATCGTAGAGAACACAATTATTTGCATTTTAATGAAACATGTTGAAGGCTAAAAGAATATGTCGGTTTCACTAGTTGCTTTTAGAAAACCATTTTGGCCCGCCCGCCAAAACTAATTTCAACTCCTTATAACTTCTGAACAATTGATCGTAGAAAGCGTAATAATTTTGCATGTTAATCAGCATGTTACATGCTACAAGAATATATCGATTTCACTAGTTGTTGGTTGAGAACCATATTGGCCCGCCCGCGAAAATCAACTTGAACTGCTTATAACTCCTGAACAATTGATCGTAGAGAGCACAATTATTTGCATTTTAATGAAACATGTTGAAGGCTACAAGAATATGTCGGTTTCACTAGTTGTTTTTAGAAAACCATATTGGCCCGCCCGCGAGTATTAATTTTAACTGTTTATAACTTCTGAACAAATGATCGTAGAGAGCGTTATAAATTTTGCATATTAATCAGCATGTTGCATGCTACAAGAATATATCGATTTCACTTGTTGTTGGTTGAGAACCATATTGGCCGGCCGCAAAAATCAACTTTAACTGCTTATAACTCCTTAAAAATTGATCGTAGACAACACAATTATTTGCATTTTAATGAAACATGTTGAATGCTACAAGAATATGTCAGTTTCACTAGTTGTTATTTGAGAACCATAATGGCCTTCGGCGAGTATTAAATTGAACTGCTTATAGCTTCTGAACAAATGATCGTAGAGAGCGTTATAATTTTGCATATTAATCAGCATGTTACATGCTACAAGAATATATCGATTTCACTTGTTGTTGGTTGAGAACCATATTGGCCGGCCGCAAAAATCAACTTTAACTGCTTATAACTCCTTAAAAATTGATCGTAGACAACACAATTATTTGCATTTTAATGAAACATGTTGAATGCTACAAGAATATGTCAGTTTCACTAGTTGTTATTTGAGAACCATAATGGCCTTCGGCGAGTATTAAATTGAACTGCTTATAGCTTCTGAACAAATGATCGTAGAGAGCGTTATAATTTTGCATATTAATCAGCATGTTACATGCTACAAGAATATATCGATTTCACTAGTTGTTGGTTGAGAACCATATTGGCCCGCCCGCGAAAATCAACTTGAAGTGCTTATAACTTCTGAACAATTGATCGTAGAGATCACAATTATTATCATTTTAATCTAACATGTTGTATGCTACAAGAATATGTCGGTTTCACTAGTTATTGTTTGAGAACCATTTTGGCCCGCCCGCCAGAACTAACTTCAACTCCTTATAACTTCTGAACAAATGATCGTAGAGAGCGTTATAATTTTGCATATTAATCAGCATGTTGCATGCTACAAGAATATATCGATTTCAATGGTTGTTGTTTGAGAACCATATTGGCCCGCCCGCGAAAACTAACTTGAACTGCTTATAACTTCTGAATAATTGATCGTAGCGAACACAATTATTTGCATTTTAATGAAACATATTGAATGCTTCAAGAATATGTCGGTTTCATTAATTGTTGTTTGAGAACCATGTTGGATCGCCCGCGAATATTAAATTGAACTGCTTATAACTTGTGAACAAATGATCTTAGAGAGCGTAATAAATTTGCATGTTAATCAGCATGTTGCATGCTACAAGAATATATCGATTTCACTAGTTGTTGGTTGAGAACCATATTGGCCCGCCCGCGAAAATTATTTGAACTGCTTATAACTTCTGAACAAATTATCGTAGAGAGCGTAATTATTTTCCATATCAATCAGCATGTTGCATGCTACAAGAATATGTCGTTTCACTAGTTATTGTTTGAGAACCATTTTGGCCCGCCCGCCAAAACTAACTTCAACTCCTTATAACTTCTGAACAAATGATCGTAGAGAGCGTTATAAGTTTGCATATTAATCAGCATGTTGCATGCTACAAGAATATTACGATTTCATTGGTTGTTGGTTGAGAACCATATTGGCCCGACCGCGAAAATTAACTTGAACTGCTGATAACTTCTTAACAATTTATCGTAGAGATCACAATTATTATCATTTTAATCTAACATGTTGTATGCTACAAGAATATGTCGGTTTCACTAGTTATTGTTTGAGAAACATTTTGGCCCGCCTGCGAAAATTAATTTGAACTGCTTATAACTTCTTAACAAATAATCGAAGAAAGCGTAATAATTTTTCATGTTAATCAGCATGTTGCATGCTACAAGAATATATCGATTTCACTAGTTGTTGCTTGAGAAATATATTGGCCTGCCCGCTAAAATTAACTTGAACTGCTTATAACTTCTGAACAATTGATTGTAGAGCACACAATTATTTGCATTTCAATCAAACATGATGTATGCTACAAGAATATGTCGGTTTCACTAGTTATTGTTTGAGAACCATTTTGGCCCGCCCGCCAAAACTAACTTCAACTCCTTATAACTTCTGAACAAATGATCGTAGAGAGCGTAATAATTTTGCATATCAATCAGCATGTTGCATGCTACAAGAATATATCGATTTCACTAGTTGTTGGTTGAGAACAATATTGGCCCGCCCGCGAATATCAACTTGAACTGCTTTTAACTCCTGAACAATTGATCGTAGAGAGCACAATTATTTGCATTTTAATTAAACTTGTTGAATGCTACAAGAATATGTCGGTTTCACTAGTTGTATTTAGAAAACCATATTGGCCCGCCCGTCAGTATTAATTTGAACTGTTTATAACTTCTGAACAAATGATCGTAGAGAGCGTAATAAATTTGCATATTAATCAGCATGTTGCATGCTAAAAGAACATATCGATTTCACTAGTTGTTGGTTGAGAACCACATTGGCTCGCCCCTGAAAATCAACTTGAACTGCTTATAACTCCTGAACAATTGATCACAGAGAACACAATTATTTGCATTTCAATCAAACATGTTGTATGCTACAAGAATATGTCGGTTTCACTAGTTATTGTTTGAGAACCATTTTGGCCCGCCTGCCAAAACTAACTTCAACTCCTTCTAACTTCTGAACAATTGATCGTAGAGAGCGTTATAATTTTGCATATTAATCAGCATGTTGCATGCTACAAGAATATATCGATTTCATTGGTTGTTGGTTGAGAACCATATTGGCCCGACCAAGAAAATTAACTTGAACTGCTTATAACTTCTGAACAATTGATCGTAGCGAACACAATTATTTTCATTTCAATCAAACATGTTGTATACTACAAGAATATGTCGGTTTCACTAGTTGTGGTTTGAGAACCTTTTTGTCCCGCCCGCCAAAACTAACTTCAACTCCTTATAACTTCTGAACAAATTATCGTAGAGAGCTTAATAATTTTGCATATTAATCAGCATGTTGCATGCTACAAGAATATATCGATTTCATTAGTTGTTGGTTGAGAACCATATTGGCCCGCCCGCGGAAATTAGCTTGAACTGCTTATAACTTCTGAACAATTGATCGTAGCGAACACAATTATTTGCATTTTAATGAAACATGTTGAATGCATCAAGAATATGTCGGTTTCACTAGTTGTTGTTTGAGAACCATATTGGCCCGCCCGCGAGTATTAAATTGAACTGCTTATAACTTCTGAACAAATGATCGTAGAGAACACAATTATTTGCATTTTAATGAAACATGTTGAAGGCTAAAAGAATATGTCGGTTTCACTAGTTGCTTTTAGAAAACCATTTTGGCCCGCCCGCCAAAACTAATTTCAACTCCTTATAACTTCTGAACAATTGATCGTAGAAAGCGTAATAATTTTGCATGTTAATCAGCATGTTACATGCTACAAGAATATATCGATTTCACTAGTTGTTGGTTGAGAACCATATTGGCCCGCCCGCGAAAATCAACTTGAACTGCTTATAACTCCTGAACAATTGATCGTAGAGAGCACAATTATTTGCATTTTAATGAAACATGTTGAAGGCTACAAGAATATGTCGGTTTCACTAGTTGTTTTTAGAAAACCATATTGGCCCGCCCGCGAGTATTAATTTTAACTGTTTATAACTTCTGAACAAATGATCGTAGAGAGCGTTATAAATTTTGCATATTAATCAGCATGTTGCATGCTACAAGAATATATCGATTTCACTTGTTGTTGGTTGAGAACCATATTGGCCGGCCGCAAAAATCAACTTTAACTGCTTATAACTCCTTAAAAATTGATCGTAGACAACACAATTATTTGCATTTTAATGAAACATGTTGAATGCTACAAGAATATGTCAGTTTCACTAGTTGTTATTTGAGAACCATAATGGCCTTCGGCGAGTATTAAATTGAACTGCTTATAGCTTCTGAACAAATGATCGTAGAGAGCGTTATAATTTTGCATATTAATCAGCATGTTGCATTCTACAAGAATATATCGATTTCAATGGTTGTTGGTTGAGAACCATATTGGCCCGCCGCGAAAATTAACTTGAACTGCTTATAACTTCTGAACAATTGATCGTAGCGAACACAATTATTTACATTTTAATGAAACATATTGAATGCTTCAAGAATATGTCGGTTTCACTAATTGTTGTTTGAGAACCATATTGGATCGCCCGCGAATATTAAATTGAACTGCTTATAACTTCTGAACAAATGATCTTAGAGAGCGTAATAAATTTGCATATTAATCAGCATGTTGCATGCTACAAGAATATATCGATTTCACTAGTTGTTGGTTGACAACCATATTGGCCCGCCCGCGAAAATTATTTGAACTGCTTATAACTACTGAACAAATAATCGTAGAAAGCGTAATAATCTTTCATATTAATCAGCATTTTGCATGCTACAAGAATATATCGATTTCACAAGTTGTTGTTTGAGAAATATATTGGCCTGCCCGCGAAAATTAACTTGAACTGCTTATAACTTCTGAACAATTGATTGAAGAGCACACAATTATATGCATTTCAATCAAACATGTTGTATGCTACAAGAATATGTCGGTTTCACTAGTTATTGTTTGAGAACCATTTTGGCCCGCCCGCCAAAATTAACTTCAACTCCTTATAACTTCTGAACAAATTATCGTAGAGAGCGTAATTATTTTGCATATCAATCAGCATGTTGCATGCTACAAGAATATATCGATTTCATTGGTTGTTGGTTGAGAACCATATTGGCCCGCCCGCGAAAATCAACTTGAACTGCTTATAACTCCTGAACAATTGATCGTAGAGACTACAATTATTAGCATTTTAATCAAACATGTTGTATGCAACAAGAATATGTCGGTTTCACTAGTTGTTTTTAGAAATCCATATTGGCCCGCCCACGAGTATTAGCTTGAACTGTTTATAACTTCTGAACAAATGATCCTAGAGAGCGTAATAAATTTGCATATTAATCAGCATGTTGCATGCTACAAGAATATATCGATTTCACTAGTTGTTGGTTGAGAACCATATTGGCTCGCCCAAGAAAATTAACTTGAACTGCTTATAAATTCTGAACAATTGATCGTAGAACACACAATTATTTGCATTTTAATGAAACATTTTGAATGCTACAAGAATATGTCGGTTTCACTAGTTGTTTATAGAAAACCATTTTGGCCCGCCCGCGAGAATTAACTTGAACTGCTTATAACTTCTAAACAATTGATCGTAGACCACACAATTATTTGCATTTTAATGAAACAATTTGAATGCTACAAGAATATGTCGGTTTCACTAGTTGTTTATAGAAAACCATATTGGCCCGCCCGCGAGAATTAACTTGAACTGTTTATAACTTCTGAACAAATGATCCTAGAGAGCGTAATACATTTGCATATTAATCAGCATGTTGCATGCTAAAAGAATATATCGATTTCAGTAGTTGTTGGTTGAGAACCATATTGGTCCGCCCGCGAAAATCAACTTGAACTGCTTATAACTCCTGAACAATTGATCGTAGAGAACACAATTATTTGCATTTTAATGAAACATGTTGAATGATACAAGAATATGTCGGTTTCACTAGTTGTTTTTAGAAAACCATTTTGGACCGCCCGCCAAAACTAATTTCAACTCCTTATAACTTCTGAACAATTAGTCGTAGAAAGCGTAATAATTTTGCATATTAAACAGCATGTTGCATGCTACAAGAATATATCCATTTCACTAGTTGTTGGTTGAGAACCATATTGGCCCGCCCTCGAAAATTAATTTGAACTGCTTATAACTTCTGAACAATTGATCGTAGAGAACACAATTATTTGAATTTCAATCAAACATGTTGTATGCTACAAGATTATGTCGGTTTCACTAGTTATTGTTTGAGAACCATTTTGTCCCGCCCGCCAAAACTAACTTCAACTCCTTATAACTTCTGAACAAATTATCGTAGAGAGCATTATAATTTTGCGTATTAATCAGCATGTTGCATGCTACAAGAATATATCGATTTCATTGGTTGTTGGTTGAGAGCCATATTGGCCCGCCCGCGAAAATTAACTTGAACTGCTTATAACTTCTGAACAATTTATCGTAGCGAACACAATTATTTGCATTTTAATGAAACATATTGAACGCTTCAAGAATATGTCGGTTTCACTAATTGTTGTTTGAGAACCATATTGGATCGCCCGCGAATATAAAATTGAACTGCTTATAACTTCTGAACAAATGATCTTAGAGAGCGTAATAAATTTGCATATTAAACAGCATGTTGCATGCTACAAGAATATATCGACTTCACTAGTTGTTGGTTGAGAACCATATTGGCCCGCCCGCGAAAATTATTTGAACTGCTTATAACTACTGAACAAATAATCGTAGAAAGCGTAATAATTTTTGATATTAATCAGCATGTTGCATGCTACAAGAATATATCGATTTCACTAGTTGTTGTTTGAGAAATATATTGGCCTGCCCGCGAAAATTAACTTGAACTGCTTATAACTTCTGAACAATTGATTGTAGAGCACACAATTATTTGCATTTCAATCAAATATGTTGTATGCTACAAGAATATGTCGGTTTCACTAGTTATTGTTTGAGAACCATTTTGGCCCGCCCGCGAAAATCAACTTGAACTGCTTATAACTCCTGAACAATTGATCGTAGAGACCACAATTATTAGCATTTTAATCAAACATGTTGTATGCAACAAGAATATGTCGGTTTCACTAGTTTTTTTTAGAAGTCCATATTGGCCCGCCCACGAGTATTAACTTGAACTGTTTATAACTTCTGAACAAATGATCCTAGAGAGCGTAATAAATTTGCATATTAATCAGCATGTTGCATGCTACAAGAATTTATCGATTTCACTAGTTGTTGGTTGAGAACCATATTGGCCCGCCCGCGAAAATTAATTTGAACTGCTTATAACTTCTGAACAATTGATCGTAGAGCACACAATTATTTGCATTTTAATGAAACATTTTGAATGCTACAAGTATATGTCGGTTTCACTAGTTGTTTGTAGAAAACCATATTCTCCCGCGAGAATTAACTTGAATTATTTATAACTTCTGAACAAATGTACCTAGACAGCGTAATAAATTTGCATATTAATCAGCATGTTGCATGCTACAAGAATATATCGATTTCACTAGTTGTTGGTTGAGAACCATATTGGCACGCCCGCGAAAATCAATTTGAACTGCTTATAACTCCTGAAAAATTGATCGTAGAGAACACAATTATTTGCATTTTAATGAAACATGTTGAAGGCTACAAGAATATGTCGGTTTCACTAGTTGTTTTTAGAAAACCATTTTGGCCCGCCCGCCAAAACTAATTTCAACTCCTTATAACTTCTGAACAATTGATCGTAGAAAGCGTAATAATTTTGCATGTTAATCAGCATGTTACATGCTACAAGAATATATCGATTTCACTAGTTGTTGGTTGAGAACCATATTGGCCCGCCCGCGAAAATCAACTTGAACTGCTTATAACTCCTGAACAATTGATTGTAGAGAGCACAATTATTTGCATTTTAATGAAACATGTTGAATGCTACAAGAATATGTCGGTTTCACTAGTTGTTTTTAGAAAACCATATTGGCCCGCCCGCGAGTATTAATTTTAACTGTTTATAACTTCTGAACAAATGATCGTAGAGAGCGTTATAAATTTGCATATTAATCAGCATGTTGTATGCTACAAGAATATATCGATTTCACTTGTTGTTGGTTGAGAACCATATTGGCCGGCCGCAAAAATCAACTTTAACTGCTTATAACTCCTTAACAATTTATCGTAGACAACACAATTATTTCCATGTTAATGAAACATGTTGAATGCTACAAGAATATGTCAGTTTCACTAGTTGTTATTTGAGAACCATAATGGCCGTCGGCGAGTATTAAATTGAACTGCTTATAGCTTCTGAACAAATGATCGTAGAGAGCGTAAAAAATGTGCACATTAATCAGCATGTTGCATGCTACAAGAATATATCGATTTCAATAGTTGTTGGTTGAAAAACATATTTTCCCGCCCGCGAAAATCAACTTGAACTGCTTATAACTTCTGAAGAATTGATCGTAGAGATCACAATTATTTTCATTTTAATCTAACATGTTGTATGCTACAAGAATATGTCGGTTTCACTAGTTATTGTTTGAGAACCATTTTGGCCCGCCCGCCAAAACTAACTTCAACTCCTTATAACTTATGAACAATTGATCGTCGAAAGCGTAATAATTATGCATATTAAACAGCTTGTTACATGCTACAAGAATATATCGATTTCATTAGTAGTTGGTTGAGAACCATATTAGCCCGCCGCGAAAATTAATTTCAACTGCTTATAACTTCTGAACAAGTAATCGTAGAAAGCGTAATAATTTTGCATATTAATCAGCATGTTGCATGCTACAAGAATATATCGATTTCACTAGTTGTTGTTTTAGAACCATTTTGGCCCGCCCGCCAAAACTAACTTCAACTCCTTATAACTTCTGAACAAATGATCGTAGAGATCACAATTATTATCATTTTAATCTAACATGTTGTATGCTAAAAGAATATGTCGATTTCATTAGTTGTTGGTTGAGAACCATATTGGCCCGCCCGCGGAAATTAACTTGAACTGCTTATAACTTCTGAACAATTGATCGTAGCGAACACAATTATTTGCATTTCAATCAAACATGTTGTATGCTACAAGAATATATCGGTTTCACTAGTTATTGTTTGAGAACCATTTTGGCCCGCCCGCCAAAACTAACTTCAACTCCTTATAACTTCTGAACAAATGATCGTAGAGATCACAATTATTAACATTTTAATCTAACATGTTGTATGCTACAAGAATATGTCGATTTCATTAGTTGTTGGTTGAGAACCATATTGGCCCGCCCGCGAAAATCAACTTGAACTGCTTATAACTCCTGAACAATTGATCGTAGAGACCACAATTATTAGCATTTTAATCAAACATGTTGTATGCAACAAGAATATGTCGGTTTCACTAGTTTTTTTTAGAAATCCATATTGGCCCGCCCACGAGTATTAACTTGAACTGTTTATAACTTCTGAACAAATGATCCTAGAGAGCGTAATAAATTTGCATATTAATCAGCATGTTGCATGCTACAAGAATTTATCGATTTCACTAGTTGTTGGTTGAGAACCATATTGGCCCGCCCGCGAAAATTAATTTGAACTACTTATAACTTCTGAACAATTGATCGTAGAGCACACAATTATTTGAATTTTAATGAAACATTTTGAATGCTACAAGTATATGTCGGTTTCACTAGTTGTTTGTAGAAAACCATATTCTCCCGCGAGTATTAACTTGAATTATTTATAACTTCTGAACAAATGTACCTAGAGAGCGTAATAAATTTGCATATTAATCAGCATGTTGCATGCTACAAGAATATATCGATTTCACTAGTTGTTGGTTGAGAACCATATTGGCCCGCCCGCGAAAATCAACTTTAACTGCTTACAACTCCTTAACAATTTATCGTAGACAACACAATTATTTCCATGTTAATGAAACATGTTGAATGCTACAAGAATATGTCGGTTTCACTAGTTGTTTTTAGAAAACCATATTGGCCCGCCCGCGAGTATTAATTTTAACTGTTTATAACTTCTTAACAAATGATCGTAGAGAGCGTTATAAATTTGCATATTAATCAGCATGTTGTATGCTACAAGAATATATCGATTTCACTTGTTGTTGGTTGAGAACCATATTGGCCTGCCGCAAAAATCAACTTTAACTGCTTACAACTCCTTAACAATTTATCGTAGACAACACAATTATTTCCATGTTAATGAAACATGTTGTATGCTACAAGAATATGTCGGTTTCACTAGTTATTGTTTGAGAACCATTTTGGCCCGCCCGCCAAAACTAACTTCAACTCCTTATAACTTATGAAAAATTGATCGTAGAAAGCGTAATAATTATGCATATTAAACAGCTTGTTACATGCTACAAGAATATATCGATTTCATTAGTAGTTGGTTGAGAACCATATTAGCCCGCCGCGAAAATTAATTTGAACTGCTTATAACTTCTGAACAAGTAATCGTAGAAAGCGTAATAATTTTGCATATTAATCAGCATGTTGCATGCTACAAGAATATATCGATTTCACTAGTTGTTGTTTGAGAAATATATTGGCCTGCCCGCGAAAATTAACTTGAACTGCTTATAAATTCTGAACAATTGATTGTAGAGCACACAATTATTTGCATTTCAATCAAACATGTTGTATGCTACAAGAATATGTCGGTTTCACTAGTTATTGTTTGAGAACCATTTTGGCCCGCCCGCCAAAACTAACTTCAACTCCTTATAACTTCTGAACAAATGATCGTAGAGATCACAATTATTATCATTTTAATCTAACATGTTGTATGCTACAAGAATATGTCGATTTCATTAGTTGTTGGTTGAGAACCATATTGGCCCGCCCGCGGAAATTAACTTGAACTGCTTATAACTTCTGAACAATTGATCGTAGCGAACACAATTATTTGCATTTTAATGAAACATGTTGAATGCTTCAAGAATATGTCGGTTTCACTAGTTGTTGTTTGAGAACCATATTGGCCCGCCCGCGAGTATTAAATTGAACTGCTTATAACTTCTGAACAAATGATCTTAAAGAGCGTAATAAATTTGCATATTAATCAGCATGTTGCATGCTACAAGAATATATCGATTTCATTAGTTGTTGGTTGAGAACCATATTGGCCCGCCCGCGAAAATTAATTTGAACTGCTTATAACTTCTGAACAATTGATCGTAGAGCACACAATTATTTGCATTTTAAAGAAACATTTTGAATGCTACAAGAATATGTCGGTTTCACTAGTTGTTTGTAGAAAACCATATTCTCCCGCGAGTATTAACTTGAATTATTTATAACTTCTGAACAAATGATCCTAGAGAGCGTAATAAATTTGCATATTAATCAGCATGTTGCATGCTACAAGAATATATCGATTTCACTAGTTGTTGGTTGAGAACCATATTGGCCCGCCCGCGAAAATCAATTTGAACTGCTTATAACTCCTGAAAAATTGATCGTAGAGAACACAATTATTTGCATTTTAATGAAACATGTTGAAGGCTACAAGAATATGTCGGTTTCACTAGTTGTTTTTAGAAAACCATTTTGGCCCGCCCGCCAAAACTAATTTCAACTCCTTATAACTTCTGAACAATTGATCGTAGAAAGCGTAATAATTTTGCATGTTAATCAGCATGTTACATGCTACAAGAATATATCGATTTCACTAGTTGTTGGTTGAGAACCATATTGGCCTGCCCGCGAAAATCAACTTGAACTGCTTATAACTCCTGAACAATTGATTGTAGAGAGCACAATTATTTGCATTTTAATGAAACATGTTGAATGCTACAAGAAATTGTCGGTTACACTAGTTGTTTTTAGAAAACCATATTGGCCCGCCCGCGAGTATTAATTTTAACTGTTTATAACTTCTGAACAAATGATCGTAGAGAGCGTTATAAATTTTGCATATTAATCAGCATGTTGCATGCTACAAGAATATATCGATTTCACTTGTTGTTGGTTGAGAACCATATTGGCCGGCCGCAAAAATCAACTTTAACTGCTTATAACTCCTTAAAAATTGATCGTAGACAACACAATTATTTGCATTTTAATGAAACATGTTGAATGCTACAAGAATATGTCAGTTTCACTAGTTGTTATTTGAGAACCATAATGGCCTTCGGCGAGTATTAAATTGAACTGCTTATAGCTTCTGAACAAATGATCGTAGAGAGCGTTATAATTTTGCATATTAATCAGCATGTTACATGCTACAAGAATATATCGATTTCACTTGTTGTTGGTTGAGAACCATATTGGCCGGCCGCAAAAATCAACTTTAACTGCTTATAACTCCTTAAAAATTGATCGTAGACAACACAATTATTTGCATTTTAATGAAACATGTTGAATGCTACAAGAATATGTCAGTTTCACTAGTTGTTATTTGAGAACCATAATGGCCTTCGGCGAGTATTAAATTGAACTGCTTATAGCTTCTGAACAAATGATCGTAGAGAGCGTTATAATTTTGCATATTAATCAGCATGTTACATGCTACAAGAATATATCGATTTCACTAGTTGTTGGTTGAGAACCATATTGGCCCGCCCGCGAAAATCAACTTGAAGTGCTTATAACTTCTGAACAATTGATCGTAGAGATCACAATTATTATCATTTTAATCTAACATGTTGTATGCTACAAGAATATGTCGGTTTCACTAGTTATTGTTTGAGAACCATTTTGGCCCGCCCGCCAGAACTAACTTCAACTCCTTATAACTTCTGAACAAATGATCGTAGAGAGCGTTATAATTTTGCATATTAATCAGCATGTTGCATGCTACAAGAATATATCGATTTCAATGGTTGTTGTTTGAGAACCATATTGGCCCGCCCGCGAAAACTAACTTGAACTGCTTATAACTTCTGAATAATTGATCGTAGCGAACACAATTATTTGCATTTTAATGAAACATATTGAATGCTTCAAGAATATGTCGGTTTCATTAATTGTTGTTTGAGAACCATGTTGGATCGCCCGCGAATATTAAATTGAACTGCTTATAACTTGTGAACAAATGATCTTAGAGAGCGTAATAAATTTGCATGTTAATCAGCATGTTGCATGCTACAAGAATATATCGATTTCACTAGTTGTTGGTTGAGAACCATATTGGCCCGCCCGCGAAAATTATTTGAACTGCTTATAACTTCTGAACAAATTATCGTAGAGAGCGTAATTATTTTCCATATCAATCAGCATGTTGCATGCTACAAGAATATGTCGTTTCACTAGTTATTGTTTGAGAACCATTTTGGCCCGCCCGCCAAAACTAACTTCAACTCCTTATAACTTCTGAACAAATGATCGTAGAGAGCGTTATAAGTTTGCATATTAATCAGCATGTTGCATGCTACAAGAATATTACGATTTCATTGGTTGTTGGTTGAGAACCATATTGGCCCGACCGCGAAAATTAACTTGAACTGCTGATAACTTCTTAACAATTTATCGTAGAGATCACAATTATTATCATTTTAATCTAACATGTTGTATGCTACAAGAATATGTCGGTTTCACTAGTTATTGTTTGAGAAACATTTTGGCCCGCCTGCGAAAATTAATTTGAACTGCTTATAACTTCTTAACAAATAATCGAAGAAAGCGTAATAATTTTTCATGTTAATCAGCATGTTGCATGCTACAAGAATATATCGATTTCACTAGTTGTTGCTTGAGAAATATATTGGCCTGCCCGCTAAAATTAACTTGAACTGCTTATAACTTCTGAACAATTGATTGTAGAGCACACAATTATTTGCATTTCAATCAAACATGATGTATGCTACAAGAATATGTCGGTTTCACTAGTTATTGTTTGAGAACCATTTTGGCCCGCCCGCCAAAACTAACTTCAACTCCTTATAACTTCTGAACAAATGATCGTAGAGAGCGTAATAATTTTGCATATCAATCAGCATGTTGCATGCTACAAGAATATATCGATTTCACTAGTTGTTGGTTGAGAACAATATTGGCCCGCCCGCGAATATCAACTTGAACTGCTTTTAACTCCTGAACAATTGATCGTAGAGAGCACAATTATTTGCATTTTAATTAAACTTGTTGAATGCTACAAGAATATGTCGGTTTCACTAGTTGTATTTAGAAAACCATATTGGCCCGCCCGTCAGTATTAATTTGAACTGTTTATAACTTCTGAACAAATGATCGTAGAGAGCGTAATAAATTTGCATATTAATCAGCATGTTGCATGCTAAAAGAACATATCGATTTCACTAGTTGTTGGTTGAGAACCACATTGGCTCGCCCCTGAAAATCAACTTGAACTGCTTATAACTCCTGAACAATTGATCACAGAGAACACAATTATTTGCATTTCAATCAAACATGTTGTATGCTACAAGAATATGTCGGTTTCACTAGTTATTGTTTGAGAACCATTTTGGCCCGCCTGCCAAAACTAACTTCAACTCCTTCTAACTTCTGAACAATTGATCGTAGAGAGCGTTATAATTTTGCATATTAATCAGCATGTTGCATGCTACAAGAATATATCGATTTCATTGGTTGTTGGTTGAGAACCATATTGGCCCGACCAAGAAAATTAACTTGAACTGCTTATAACTTCTGAACAATTGATCGTAGCGAACACAATTATTTTCATTTCAATCAAACATGTTGTATACTACAAGAATATGTCGGTTTCACTAGTTGTGGTTTGAGAACCTTTTTGTCCCGCCCGCCAAAACTAACTTCAACTCCTTATAACTTCTGAACAAATTATCGTAGAGAGCTTAATAATTTTGCATATTAATCAGCATGTTGCATGCTACAAGAATATATCGATTTCATTAGTTGTTGGTTGAGAACCATATTGGCCCGCCCGCGGAAATTAGCTTGAACTGCTTATAACTTCTGAACAATTGATCGTAGCGAACACAATTATTTGCATTTTAATGAAACATGTTGAATGCATCAAGAATATGTCGGTTTCACTAGTTGTTGTTTGAGAACCATATTGGCCCGCCCGCGAGTATTAAATTGAACTGCTTATAACTTCTGAACAAATGATCGTAGAGAACACAATTATTTGCATTTTAATGAAACATGTTGAAGGCTAAAAGAATATGTCGGTTTCACTAGTTGCTTTTAGAAAACCATTTTGGCCCGCCCGCCAAAACTAATTTCAACTCCTTATAACTTCTGAACAATTGATCGTAGAAAGCGTAATAATTTTGCATGTTAATCAGCATGTTACATGCTACAAGAATATATCGATTTCACTAGTTGTTGGTTGAGAACCATATTGGCCCGCCCGCGAAAATCAACTTGAACTGCTTATAACTCCTGAACAATTGATCGTAGAGAGCACAATTATTTGCATTTTAATGAAACATGTTGAAGGCTACAAGAATATGTCGGTTTCACTAGTTGTTTTTAGAAAACCATATTGGCCCGCCCGCGAGTATTAATTTTAACTGTTTATAACTTCTGAACAAATGATCGTAGAGAGCGTTATAAATTTTGCATATTAATCAGCATGTTGCATGCTACAAGAATATATCGATTTCACTTGTTGTTGGTTGAGAACCATATTGGCCGGCCGCAAAAATCAACTTTAACTGCTTATAACTCCTTAAAAATTGATCGTAGACAACACAATTATTTGCATTTTAATGAAACATGTTGAATGCTACAAGAATATGTCAGTTTCACTAGTTGTTATTTGAGAACCATAATGGCCTTCGGCGAGTATTAAATTGAACTGCTTATAGCTTCTGAACAAATGATCGTAGAGAGCGTTATAATTTTGCATATTAATCAGCATGTTGCATTCTACAAGAATATATCGATTTCAATGGTTGTTGGTTGAGAACCATATTGGCCCGCCGCGAAAATTAACTTGAACTGCTTATAACTTCTGAACAATTGATCGTAGCGAACACAATTATTTACATTTTAATGAAACATATTGAATGCTTCAAGAATATGTCGGTTTCACTAATTGTTGTTTGAGAACCATATTGGATCGCCCGCGAATATTAAATTGAACTGCTTATAACTTCTGAACAAATGATCTTAGAGAGCGTAATAAATTTGCATATTAATCAGCATGTTGCATGCTACAAGAATATATCGATTTCACTAGTTGTTGGTTGACAACCATATTGGCCCGCCCGCGAAAATTATTTGAACTGCTTATAACTACTGAACAAATAATCGTAGAAAGCGTAATAATCTTTCATATTAATCAGCATTTTGCATGCTACAAGAATATATCGATTTCACAAGTTGTTGTTTGAGAAATATATTGGCCTGCCCGCGAAAATTAACTTGAACTGCTTATAACTTCTGAACAATTGATTGAAGAGCACACAATTATATGCATTTCAATCAAACATGTTGTATGCTACAAGAATATGTCGGTTTCACTAGTTATTGTTTGAGAACCATTTTGGCCCGCCCGCCAAAATTAACTTCAACTCCTTATAACTTCTGAACAAATTATCGTAGAGAGCGTAATTATTTTGCATATCAATCAGCATGTTGCATGCTACAAGAATATATCGATTTCATTGGTTGTTGGTTGAGAACCATATTGGCCCGCCCGCGAAAATCAACTTGAACTGCTTATAACTCCTGAACAATTGATCGTAGAGACTACAATTATTAGCATTTTAATCAAACATGTTGTATGCAACAAGAATATGTCGGTTTCACTAGTTGTTTTTAGAAATCCATATTGGCCCGCCCACGAGTATTAGCTTGAACTGTTTATAACTTCTGAACAAATGATCCTAGAGAGCGTAATAAATTTGCATATTAATCAGCATGTTGCATGCTACAAGAATATATCGATTTCACTAGTTGTTGGTTGAGAACCATATTGGCTCGCCCAAGAAAATTAACTTGAACTGCTTATAAATTCTGAACAATTGATCGTAGAACACACAATTATTTGCATTTTAATGAAACATTTTGAATGCTACAAGAATATGTCGGTTTCACTAGTTGTTTATAGAAAACCATTTTGGCCCGCCCGCGAGAATTAACTTGAACTGCTTATAACTTCTAAACAATTGATCGTAGACCACACAATTATTTGCATTTTAATGAAACAATTTGAATGCTACAAGAATATGTCGGTTTCACTAGTTGTTTATAGAAAACCATATTGGCCCGCCCGCGAGAATTAACTTGAACTGTTTATAACTTCTGAACAAATGATCCTAGAGAGCGTAATACATTTGCATATTAATCAGCATGTTGCATGCTAAAAGAATATATCGATTTCAGTAGTTGTTGGTTGAGAACCATATTGGTCCGCCCGCGAAAATCAACTTGAACTGCTTATAACTCCTGAACAATTGATCGTAGAGAACACAATTATTTGCATTTTAATGAAACATGTTGAATGATACAAGAATATGTCGGTTTCACTAGTTGTTTTTAGAAAACCATTTTGGACCGCCCGCCAAAACTAATTTCAACTCCTTATAACTTCTGAACAATTAGTCGTAGAAAGCGTAATAATTTTGCATATTAAACAGCATGTTGCATGCTACAAGAATATATCCATTTCACTAGTTGTTGGTTGAGAACCATATTGGCCCGCCCTCGAAAATTAATTTGAACTGCTTATAACTTCTGAACAATTGATCGTAGAGAACACAATTATTTGAATTTCAATCAAACATGTTGTATGCTACAAGATTATGTCGGTTTCACTAGTTATTGTTTGAGAACCATTTTGTCCCGCCCGCCAAAACTAACTTCAACTCCTTATAACTTCTGAACAAATTATCGTAGAGAGCATTATAATTTTGCGTATTAATCAGCATGTTGCATGCTACAAGAATATATCGATTTCATTGGTTGTTGGTTGAGAGCCATATTGGCCCGCCCGCGAAAATTAACTTGAACTGCTTATAACTTCTGAACAATTTATCGTAGCGAACACAATTATTTGCATTTTAATGAAACATATTGAACGCTTCAAGAATATGTCGGTTTCACTAATTGTTGTTTGAGAACCATATTGGATCGCCCGCGAATATAAAATTGAACTGCTTATAACTTCTGAACAAATGATCTTAGAGAGCGTAATAAATTTGCATATTAAACAGCATGTTGCATGCTACAAGAATATATCGACTTCACTAGTTGTTGGTTGAGAACCATATTGGCCCGCCCGCGAAAATTATTTGAACTGCTTATAACTACTGAACAAATAATCGTAGAAAGCGTAATAATTTTTGATATTAATCAGCATGTTGCATGCTACAAGAATATATCGATTTCACTAGTTGTTGTTTGAGAAATATATTGGCCTGCCCGCGAAAATTAACTTGAACTGCTTATAACTTCTGAACAATTGATTGTAGAGCACACAATTATTTGCATTTCAATCAAATATGTTGTATGCTACAAGAATATGTCGGTTTCACTAGTTATTGTTTGAGAACCATTTTGGCCCGCCCGCGAAAATCAACTTGAACTGCTTATAACTCCTGAACAATTGATCGTAGAGACCACAATTATTAGCATTTTAATCAAACATGTTGTATGCAACAAGAATATGTCGGTTTCACTAGTTTTTTTTAGAAGTCCATATTGGCCCGCCCACGAGTATTAACTTGAACTGTTTATAACTTCTGAACAAATGATCCTAGAGAGCGTAATAAATTTGCATATTAATCAGCATGTTGCATGCTACAAGAATTTATCGATTTCACTAGTTGTTGGTTGAGAACCATATTGGCCCGCCCGCGAAAATTAATTTGAACTGCTTATAACTTCTGAACAATTGATCGTAGAGCACACAATTATTTGCATTTTAATGAAACATTTTGAATGCTACAAGTATATGTCGGTTTCACTAGTTGTTTGTAGAAAACCATATTCTCCCGCGAGAATTAACTTGAATTATTTATAACTTCTGAACAAATGTACCTAGACAGCGTAATAAATTTGCATATTAATCAGCATGTTGCATGCTACAAGAATATATCGATTTCACTAGTTGTTGGTTGAGAACCATATTGGCACGCCCGCGAAAATCAATTTGAACTGCTTATAACTCCTGAAAAATTGATCGTAGAGAACACAATTATTTGCATTTTAATGAAACATGTTGAAGGCTACAAGAATATGTCGGTTTCACTAGTTGTTTTTAGAAAACCATTTTGGCCCGCCCGCCAAAACTAATTTCAACTCCTTATAACTTCTGAACAATTGATCGTAGAAAGCGTAATAATTTTGCATGTTAATCAGCATGTTACATGCTACAAGAATATATCGATTTCACTAGTTGTTGGTTGAGAACCATATTGGCCCGCCCGCGAAAATCAACTTGAACTGCTTATAACTCCTGAACAATTGATTGTAGAGAGCACAATTATTTGCATTTTAATGAAACATGTTGAATGCTACAAGAATATGTCGGTTTCACTAGTTGTTTTTAGAAAACCATATTGGCCCGCCCGCGAGTATTAATTTTAACTGTTTATAACTTCTGAACAAATGATCGTAGAGAGCGTTATAAATTTGCATATTAATCAGCATGTTGTATGCTACAAGAATATATCGATTTCACTTGTTGTTGGTTGAGAACCATATTGGCCGGCCGCAAAAATCAACTTTAACTGCTTATAACTCCTTAACAATTTATCGTAGACAACACAATTATTTCCATGTTAATGAAACATGTTGAATGCTACAAGAATATGTCAGTTTCACTAGTTGTTATTTGAGAACCATAATGGCCGTCGGCGAGTATTAAATTGAACTGCTTATAGCTTCTGAACAAATGATCGTAGAGAGCGTAAAAAATGTGCACATTAATCAGCATGTTGCATGCTACAAGAATATATCGATTTCAATAGTTGTTGGTTGAAAAACATATTTTCCCGCCCGCGAAAATCAACTTGAACTGCTTATAACTTCTGAAGAATTGATCGTAGAGATCACAATTATTTTCATTTTAATCTAACATGTTGTATGCTACAAGAATATGTCGGTTTCACTAGTTATTGTTTGAGAACCATTTTGGCCCGCCCGCCAAAACTAACTTCAACTCCTTATAACTTATGAACAATTGATCGTCGAAAGCGTAATAATTATGCATATTAAACAGCTTGTTACATGCTACAAGAATATATCGATTTCATTAGTAGTTGGTTGAGAACCATATTAGCCCGCCGCGAAAATTAATTTCAACTGCTTATAACTTCTGAACAAGTAATCGTAGAAAGCGTAATAATTTTGCATATTAATCAGCATGTTGCATGCTACAAGAATATATCGATTTCACTAGTTGTTGTTTTAGAACCATTTTGGCCCGCCCGCCAAAACTAACTTCAACTCCTTATAACTTCTGAACAAATGATCGTAGAGATCACAATTATTATCATTTTAATCTAACATGTTGTATGCTAAAAGAATATGTCGATTTCATTAGTTGTTGGTTGAGAACCATATTGGCCCGCCCGCGGAAATTAACTTGAACTGCTTATAACTTCTGAACAATTGATCGTAGCGAACACAATTATTTGCATTTCAATCAAACATGTTGTATGCTACAAGAATATATCGGTTTCACTAGTTATTGTTTGAGAACCATTTTGGCCCGCCCGCCAAAACTAACTTCAACTCCTTATAACTTCTGAACAAATGATCGTAGAGATCACAATTATTAACATTTTAATCTAACATGTTGTATGCTACAAGAATATGTCGATTTCATTAGTTGTTGGTTGAGAACCATATTGGCCCGCCCGCGAAAATCAACTTGAACTGCTTATAACTCCTGAACAATTGATCGTAGAGACCACAATTATTAGCATTTTAATCAAACATGTTGTATGCAACAAGAATATGTCGGTTTCACTAGTTTTTTTTAGAAATCCATATTGGCCCGCCCACGAGTATTAACTTGAACTGTTTATAACTTCTGAACAAATGATCCTAGAGAGCGTAATAAATTTGCATATTAATCAGCATGTTGCATGCTACAAGAATTTATCGATTTCACTAGTTGTTGGTTGAGAACCATATTGGCCCGCCCGCGAAAATTAATTTGAACTACTTATAACTTCTGAACAATTGATCGTAGAGCACACAATTATTTGAATTTTAATGAAACATTTTGAATGCTACAAGTATATGTCGGTTTCACTAGTTGTTTGTAGAAAACCATATTCTCCCGCGAGTATTAACTTGAATTATTTATAACTTCTGAACAAATGTACCTAGAGAGCGTAATAAATTTGCATATTAATCAGCATGTTGCATGCTACAAGAATATATCGATTTCACTAGTTGTTGGTTGAGAACCATATTGGCCCGCCCGCGAAAATCAACTTTAACTGCTTACAACTCCTTAACAATTTATCGTAGACAACACAATTATTTCCATGTTAATGAAACATGTTGAATGCTACAAGAATATGTCGGTTTCACTAGTTGTTTTTAGAAAACCATATTGGCCCGCCCGCGAGTATTAATTTTAACTGTTTATAACTTCTTAACAAATGATCGTAGAGAGCGTTATAAATTTGCATATTAATCAGCATGTTGTATGCTACAAGAATATATCGATTTCACTTGTTGTTGGTTGAGAACCATATTGGCCTGCCGCAAAAATCAACTTTAACTGCTTACAACTCCTTAACAATTTATCGTAGACAACACAATTATTTCCATGTTAATGAAACATGTTGTATGCTACAAGAATATGTCGGTTTCACTAGTTATTGTTTGAGAACCATTTTGGCCCGCCCGCCAAAACTAACTTCAACTCCTTATAACTTATGAAAAATTGATCGTAGAAAGCGTAATAATTATGCATATTAAACAGCTTGTTACATGCTACAAGAATATATCGATTTCATTAGTAGTTGGTTGAGAACCATATTAGCCCGCCGCGAAAATTAATTTGAACTGCTTATAACTTCTGAACAAGTAATCGTAGAAAGCGTAATAATTTTGCATATTAATCAGCATGTTGCATGCTACAAGAATATATCGATTTCACTAGTTGTTGTTTGAGAAATATATTGGCCTGCCCGCGAAAATTAACTTGAACTGCTTATAAATTCTGAACAATTGATTGTAGAGCACACAATTATTTGCATTTCAATCAAACATGTTGTATGCTACAAGAATATGTCGGTTTCACTAGTTATTGTTTGAGAACCATTTTGGCCCGCCCGCCAAAACTAACTTCAACTCCTTATAACTTCTGAACAAATGATCGTAGAGATCACAATTATTATCATTTTAATCTAACATGTTGTATGCTACAAGAATATGTCGATTTCATTAGTTGTTGGTTGAGAACCATATTGGCCCGCCCGCGGAAATTAACTTGAACTGCTTATAACTTCTGAACAATTGATCGTAGCGAACACAATTATTTGCATTTTAATGAAACATGTTGAATGCTTCAAGAATATGTCGGTTTCACTAGTTGTTGTTTGAGAACCATATTGGCCCGCCCGCGAGTATTAAATTGAACTGCTTATAACTTCTGAACAAATGATCTTAAAGAGCGTAATAAATTTGCATATTAATCAGCATGTTGCATGCTACAAGAATATATCGATTTCATTAGTTGTTGGTTGAGAACCATATTGGCCCGCCCGCGAAAATTAATTTGAACTGCTTATAACTTCTGAACAATTGATCGTAGAGCACACAATTATTTGCATTTTAAAGAAACATTTTGAATGCTACAAGAATATGTCGGTTTCACTAGTTGTTTGTAGAAAACCATATTCTCCCGCGAGTATTAACTTGAATTATTTATAACTTCTGAACAAATGATCCTAGAGAGCGTAATAAATTTGCATATTAATCAGCATGTTGCATGCTACAAGAATATATCGATTTCACTAGTTGTTGGTTGAGAACCATATTGGCCCGCCCGCGAAAATCAATTTGAACTGCTTATAACTCCTGAAAAATTGATCGTAGAGAACACAATTATTTGCATTTTAATGAAACATGTTGAAGGCTACAAGAATATGTCGGTTTCACTAGTTGTTTTTAGAAAACCATTTTGGCCCGCCCGCCAAAACTAATTTCAACTCCTTATAACTTCTGAACAATTGATCGTAGAAAGCGTAATAATTTTGCATGTTAATCAGCATGTTACATGCTACAAGAATATATCGATTTCACTAGTTGTTGGTTGAGAACCATATTGGCCTGCCCGCGAAAATCAACTTGAACTGCTTATAACTCCTGAACAATTGATTGTAGAGAGCACAATTATTTGCATTTTAATGAAACATGTTGAATGCTACAAGAAATTGTCGGTTACACTAGTTGTTTTTAGAAAACCATATTGGCCCGCCCGCGAGTATTAATTTTAACTGTTTATAACTTCTGAACAAATGATCGTAGAGAGCGTTATAAATTTGCATATTAATCAGCATGTTGCATGCTACAAGATTATATCGATTTCACTTGTTGTTGGTTGAGAACCATATTGGCCGGCCGCAAAAATCAATTTTAACTGCTTATAACTCCTTAACAATTGATCGTAGACAACACAATTATTTCCATGTTAATGAAACATGTTGAATGCTACAAGAATATGTCAGTTTCACTAGTTGTTATTTGAGAACCATAATGGCCGTCGGCGAGTATTAAATTGAACTGCTTATAGCTTCTGAACAAATGATCGTAGAGAGCGTAAAAAATGTGCATATTAATCAGCATGTTGCATGCTACAAGAATATATCGATTTCACTAGTTGTTGGTTGAAAAACATATTTTCCCGCCCGCGAAAATCAACTTGAACTGCTTATAACTTCTGAAGAATTGATCGTAGAGATCACAATTATTTTCATTTTAATCTAACATGTTGTATGCTACAAGAATATGTCGGTTTCACTAGTTATTGTTTGAGAACCATTTTGGCCCGCCCGCCAAAACTAACTTCAACTCCTTATAACTTCTGAACAATTGATCGTAGAAAGCGTAATAATTATGCATATTAAACAGCTTATTACATGCTACAAGAATATATCGATTTCATTAGTAGTTGGTTGAGAACCATATTAGCCCGCCGCGAAAATTAATTTCAACTGCTTATAACTTCTGAACAAGTAATCGTAGAAAGCGTAATAATTTTGCATATTAATCAGCATGTTGCATGCTACAAGAATATATCGATTTCACTAGTTGTTGTTTGAGAAATATATTGGCCTGCCCGCGAAAATTAACTTGAACTGCTTATAACTTCTGAACGATTGATCGTAGAGCACACAATTATTTGCATTTTAATGAAACATTTTGAATGCTACAAGAATATGTCTTTTTCACTAGTTGTTTATGGAAAACCATATTGGCCCGCCCGCGAGAATTAACTTGAACTGTTTATAACTTCTGATCAAATGATCCTAGAGAGCGTAATACATTTGCATATTAATCAGCATGTTGCATGCTACAAGAATATATCGATTTCAGTAGTTGTTGGTTGAGAACCATATTGGTCCGCTCGCGAAAATCAACTTGAACTGCTTATAACTCCTGAACAATTGATCGTAGAGAACACAATTATTTGCATTTTAATGAAACATGTTGAATGATACAAGAATATGTCGGTTTCACTAGTTGTTTTTAGAAAACCATTTTGGCCCGCCCGCCAAAACTAATTTCAACTCCTTATAACTTCTGCACAATTGATCGTAGAAAGCGTTATAAATTTGCATATTAATCAGCATGTTGCATGCTACAAGAATATATCGATTTCACTAGTTGTTGGTTGAGAAATATATTGGCCTGCCCGCGAAAATTAACTTGAACTGCTTATAACTTCTGAACAATTGATTGTAGAGCACTCAATTATTTGCATTTCAATCAAACATGTTGTATGCTACAAGAATATGTCGGTTTCACTAGTTATTGTTTGAGAACCATTTTGGCCCGCCCGCCAAAACTAACTTCAACTCCTTATAACTTCTGAACAAATGATCGTAGAGATCACAATTATTATCATTTTAATCTAACATGTTGTATGCTACAAGAATATGTCGATTTCATTAGTTGTTGGTTGAGAACCATATTGGCCCGCCCGCGAAAATCAACTTGAACTGCTTATAACTCCTGAACAATTGATCGTAGAGACCACAATTATTAGCATTTTAATCAAACATGTTGTATGCAACAAGAATATGTCGGTTTCACTAGTTTTTTTTAGAAATCCATATTTGCCCGCCCACGAGTATTAACTTGAACTGTTTATAACTTCTGAACAAATGATCCTAGAGAGCGTAATAAATTTGCATATTAATCAGCATGTTGCATGCTACAAGAATTTATCGATTTCACTAGTTGTTGGTTGAGAACCATATTGGCCCGCCCGCGAAAATTAATTTGAACTGCTTATAACTTCTGAACAATTGATCGTAGAGACCACAATTATTTGCATTTTAATGAAACATTTTGAATGCTACAAGTATATGTCGGTTTCACTAGTTGTTTGTAGAAAACCATATTCTCCCGCGAGTATTAACTTGAATTATTTATAACTTCTGAACAAATGTACCTAGAGAGCGTTATAAATTTGCATATTAATCAGCATGTTGCATGCTACAAGAATATATCGATTTCATTGGTTGTTGGTTGAGAACCATGTTGGCCCGACCAAGAAAATTAACTTGAACTGCTTATAACTTCTGAACAATTGATCGTAGCGAACACAATTATTTTCATTTCAATCAAACATGTTGTATACTACAAGAATATGTCGGTTTCACTAGTTGTGGTTTGAGAACCTTTTTGTCCCGCCCGCCAAAACTAACTTCAACTCCTTATAACTTCTGAACAAATTATCGTAGAGAGCTTAATAATTTTGCATATTAATCAGCATGTTGCATGCTACAAGAATATATCGATTTCATTAGTTGTTGGTTGAGAACCATATTGGCCCGCCCGCGGAAATTAACTTGAACTGCTTAAAACTTCTGAACAATTGATCGTAGCGAACACAATTATTTGCATTTTAATGAAACATGTTGAATGCATCAAGAATATGTCGGTTTCACTACTTGTTGTTTGAGAACCATATTGGCCCGCCCGCGAGTATTAAATTGAACTGCTTATAACTTCTGAACAAATGATCGTAGAGAACACAATTATTTGCATTTTAATGAAACATGTTGAAGGCTAAAAGAATATGTCGGTTTCACTAGTTGCTTTTAGAAAACCATTTTGCCCCGCCCGCCAAAACTAATTTCAACTCCTTATAACTTCTGAACAATTGATCGTAGAAAGCGTAATAATTTTGCATGTTAATCAGCATGTTACATGCTACAAGAATATATCGATTTCACTAGTTGTTGGTTGAGAACCATATTGGCCCGCCCGCGAAAATCAACTTGAACTGCTTATAACTCCTGAACAATTGATCGTAGAGAGCACAATTATTTGCATTTTAATGAAACATGTTGAATGCTACAAGAATATGTCGGTTTCACTAGTTGTTTTTAGAAAACCATATTGTCCCGCCCGCGAGTATTAATTTTAACTGTTTATAACTTCTGAACAAATGATCGTAGAGAGCGTTATAAATTTTGCATATTAATCAGCATGTTGCATGCTACAAGAATATATCGATTTCACTTGTTGTTGGTTGAGAACCATATTGGCCGGCCGCAAAAATCAACTTTAACTGCTAATAACTCCTTAAAAATTGATCGTAGACAACACAATTATTTGCATTTTAATGAAACATGTTGAATGCTACAAGAATATGTCAGTTTCCCTAGTTGTTATTTGAGAATCATAATGGCCTTCGGCGAGTATTAAATTGAACTGCTTATAGCTTCTGAACAAATGATCGTAGAGAGCGTTATAATTTTGCATATTAATCAGCATGTTGCATTCTACAAGAATATATCGATTTCAATGGTTGTTGTTTGAGAACCATATTGGATCGCCCGCGAATATTAAATTGAACTGCTTATAACTTCTGAACAAATGATCTTAGAGAGCGTAATAAATTTGCATATTAATCAGCATGTTGCATGCTACAAGAATATATCGATTTCACTAGTTGTTGGTTGACAACCATATTGGCCCGCCCGCGAAAATTATTTGAACTGCTTATAACTACTGAACAAATAATCGTAGAAAGCGTAATAATCTTTCATATTAATCAGCATGTTGCATGCTACAAGAATATATCGATTTCAGAAGTTGTTGTTTGAGAAATATATTGGCCTGCCCGCGAAAATTAACTTGAGCTGCTTATAACTTCTGAACAATTGATTGTAGAGCACACAATTATATGCATTTCAATCAAACATGTTGTATGCTACAAGAATATGTCGGTTTCAGTAGTTATTGTTTGAGAACCATTTTGTCCCGCCCGCCAAAATTAATCTTCAACTCCTTATAACTTCTGAACAAATTATCGTAGAGAGCGTAATTATTTTGCATATCAATCAGCATGTTGCATGCTACAAGAATATATCGATTTCATTGGTTGTTGGTTGAGAACCATATTGGCCCGCCCGCGGAAATCAACTTGAACTGCTTATAACTCCTGAACAATTGATCGTAGAGAGCACAACTATTTGCATTTTAATTAAACTTGTTGAATGCTACAAGAATATGTCGGTTTCACTACTTGTATTTAGAAAACCATATTGGC
The DNA here is from genome assembly GCF_977018435.1 of Lepisma saccharinum. Taxonomy (NCBI): domain Eukaryota; kingdom Metazoa; phylum Arthropoda; class Insecta; order Zygentoma; family Lepismatidae; genus Lepisma; species Lepisma saccharinum. The sequence continues at coordinate 2,264,379 of NW_028142885.1, forward strand.
CCGCCCGTCAGTTTTAACTTGAACTGTTTATAACTTCTGAACAAATGATCGTAGAGAGCGTAATAAATTTGCATATTAATCAGCATGTTGCATGCTAGAAGAACATATCGATTTTACTTGTTGTTGGTTGAGAACCATATTGGCCTGCCGCGAAAATCAACTTTAACTGCTTATAACTCCTGAACAATTGATCGTAAACAACAAAATTATTTGCATTTTAATGAAACATGTTGAATGCTACAAGAATATGTCAGTTTCACTAGTTGTTATTTGAGAACCATATTGGCCCGCCCGCGAGTATTAACTTGAATTGCTTATAACTTCTGAACAAATGATCGTAGGGAACATAAAAAATTTGCATATTAATCAGCATGTTGCATGCTACAAGAATATATCGATTTCACAAGTTGTTGGTTGAAAAACATATTGGCCCGCCCGCGAAAATCAACTTGAAGTGCTTATAACTTCTGAACAATTGATCGTAGAGATCACAATTATTATCATTTTAATCTAACATGTTGTATGCTACAAGAATATGTCGGTTTCACTAGTTATTGTTTGAGAACCATTTTGGCCCGCCCGCCAGAACTAACTTCAACTCCTTATAACTTCTGAACAAATGATCGTAGAGAGCGTTATAATTTTGCATATTAATCAGCATGTTGCATGCTACAAGAATATATCGATTTCAATGGTTGTTGGTTGAGAACCATATTAGCCCGCCCGCGAAAATTAACTTGAACTGCTTATAACTTCTGAATAATTGATCGTAGCGAACACAATTATTTGCATTTTAATGAAACATATTGAATGCTTCAAGAATATGTCGGTTTCACTAATTGTTGTTTGAGAACCATGTTGGATCGCCCGCGAATATTAAATTGAACTGCTTATAACTTGTGAACAAATGATCTTAGAGAGCGTAATAAATTTGCATATTAATCAGCATGTTGCATGCTACAAGAATATATCGATTTCACTAGTTGTTGGTTGACAACCATATTGGCCCGCCCGCGAAAATTATTTGAACTGCTTATAACTACTGAACAAATAATCGTAGAAAGCGTAATAATCTTTCATATTAATCAGCATGTTGCATGCTACAAGAATATATCGATTTCAGAAGTTGTTGTTTGAGAAATATATTGGCCTGCCCGCGAAAATTAACTTGAGCTGCTTATAACTTCTGAACAATTGATTGTAGAGCACACAATTATATGCATTTCAATCAAACATGTTGTATGCTACAAGAATATGTCGGTTTCACTAGTTATTGTTTGAGAACCATTTTGGCCCGCCCGCCAAAATTAACTTCAACTCCTTATAACTTCTGAACAAATTATCGTAGAGAGCGTAATTATTTTGCATATCAATCAGCATGTTGCATGCTACAAGAATATATCGATTTCATTGGTTGTTGGTTGAGAACCATATTGGCCCGCCCGCGGAAATCAACTTGAACTGCTTATAACTCCTGAACAATTGATCGTAGAGAGCACAACTATTTGCATTTTAATTAAACTTGTTGAATGCTACAAGAATATGTCGGTTTCACTACTTGTATTTAGAAAACCATATTGGCCCGCCCGTCAGTTTTAACTTGAACTGTTTATAACTTCTGAACAAATGATCGTAGAGAGCGTAATAAATTTGCATATTAATCAGCATGTTGCATGCTAGAAGAACATATCGATTTTACTTGTTGTTGGTTGAGAACCATATTGGCCTGCCGCGAAAATCAACTTTAACTGCTTATAACTCCTGAACAATTGATCGTAAACAACAAAATTATTTGCATTTTAATGAAACATGTTGAATGCTACAAGAATATGTCAGTTTCACTAGTTTTTATTTGAGAACCATATTGGCCCGCCCGCGAGTATTAACTTGAATTGCTTATAACTTCTGAACAAATGATCGTAGGGAACATAAAAAAATTGCATATTAATCAGCATGTTGCATGCTACAAGAATATATCGATTTCACAAGTTGTTGGTTGAAAAACATATTGGCCCGCCCGCGAAAATCAACTTGAAGTGCTTATAACTTCTGAACAATTGATCGTAGAGATCACAATTATTATCATTTTAATCTAACATGTTGTATGCTACAAGAATATGTCGGTTTCACTAGTTATTGTTTGAGAACCATTTTGGCCCGCCCGCCAGAACTAACTTCAACTCCTTATAACTTCTGAACAAATGATCGTAGAGAGCGTTATAATTTTGCATATTAATCAGCATGTTGCATGCTACAAGAATATATCGATTTCAATGGTTGTTGGTTGAGAACCATATTGGCCCGCCCGCGAAAATTAACTTGAACTGCTTATAACTTCTGAATAATTGATCGTAGCGAACACAATTATTTGCATTTTAATGAAACATATTGAATGCTTCAAGAATATGTCGGTTTCACTAATTGTTGTTTGAGAACCATGTTGGATCGCCCGCGAATATTAAATTGAACTGCTTATAACTTGTGAACAAATGATCTTAGAGAGCGTAATAAATTTGCATGTTAATCAGCATGTTGCATGCTACAAGAATATATCGATTTCACTAGTTGTTGGTTGAGAACCATATTGGCCCGCCCGCGAAAATTATTTGAACTGCTTATAACTTCTGAACAAATTATCGTAGAGAGCGTAATTATTTTCCATATCAATCAGCATGTTGCATGCTACAAGAATATGTCGTTTCACTAGTTATTGTTTGAGAACCATTTTGGCCCGCCCGCCAAAACTAACTTCAACTCCTTATAACTTCTGAACAAATGATCGTAGAGAGCGTTATAAGTTTGCATATTATTCAGCATGTTGCATGCTACAAGAATATATCGATTTCATTGGTTGTTGGTTGAGAACCATATTGGCCCGACCGCGAAAATTAACTTGAACTGCTGATAACTTCTTAACAATTTATCGTAGAATTCACAATTATTATCATTTTAATCTAACATGTTGTATGCTACAAGAATATGTCGGTTTCACTAGTTATTGTTTGAGAAACATTTTGGCCCGCCCGCGAAAATTAATTTGAACTGCTTATAACTTCTGAACAAATAATCGAAGAAAGCGTAATAATTTTTCATGTTAATCAGCATGTTGCATGCTACAAGAATATATCGATTTCACTAGTTGTTGCTTGAGAAATATATTGGCCTGCCCGCGAAAATTAACTTGAACTGCTTATAACTTCTGAAAAATTGATTGTAGAGCACACAATTATTTGCATTTCAATCAAACATGTTGTATGCTACAAGAATATGTCGGTTTCACTAGTTATTGTTTGAGAACCATTTTGGCCCGCCCACCAAAACTAACTTCAACTCCTTATAACTTCTGAACAAATTATCGTAGAGAGCGTAATAATTTTTCATATCATTCAGCATGTTGCATGCTACAAGAATATATCGATTTCACTAGTTGTTGGTTGAGAACCATATTGGCCCGCCCGCGGAAATTAACTTGAACTGCTTATAACTTCTGAACAATTGATCGTAGCGAACACAATTATTTGCATTTTAATGAAACATGTTGAATGCATCAAGAATATGTCGGTTTCACTACTTGTTGTTTGAGAACCATATTGGCCCGCCCGCGAATATCAACTTGAACTGCTTTTAACTCCTGAACAATTGATCGTAGAGAGCACAATTATTTGCATTTTAATTAAACTTGTTGAATGCTACAAGAATATGTCGGTTTCACTAGTTGTATTTAGAAAACCATATTGGCCCGCCCGTCAGTATTAATTTGAACTGCTTATAACTTCTGAACAAATAATCGAAGAAAGCGTAATAATTTTGCATATTAATCAGCATGTTGCATGCTACAAGAATATATCGATTTCATTGGTTGTTGGTTGAGAACCATATTGGCCCGACCAAGAAAATTAACTTGAACTGCTTATAACTTCTGAACAATTGATCGTAGCGAACACAATTATTTTCATTTCAATCAAACATGTTGTATACTACAAGAATATGTCGGTTTCACTAGTTGTGGTTTGAGAACCTTTTTGTCCCGCCTGCCAAAACTAACTTCAACTCCTTATAACTTGTGAACAAATTACCGTAGAGAGCTTAATAATTTTGCATATTAATCAGCATGTTGCATGCTACAAGAATATATCGATTTCATTAGTTGTTGGTTGAGAACCATATTGGCCCGCCCGCGGAAATTAACTTGAACTGCTTATAACTTCTGAACAATTGATCGTAGCGAACACAATTATTTGCATTTTAATGAAACATGTTGAATGCATCAAGAATATGTCGGTTTCACTACTTGTTGTTTGAGAACCATATTGGCCCGCCCGCGAGAATTAAATTGAACTGCTTATAACTTCTGAACAAATGATCGTAGAGAACACAATTATTTGCATTTTAATGAAACATGTTGAAGGCTAAAAGAATATGTCGGTTTCACTAGTTGCTTTTAGAAAACCATTTTGGCCCGCCCGCCAAAACTAATTTCAACTGCTTATAACTTCTGAACAATTGATCGTAGAAAGCGTAATAATTTTGCATGTTAATCAGCATGTTACATGCTACAAGAATATATCGATTTCACTAGTTGTTGGTTGAGAACCATATTGGCCCGCCCGCGAAAATCAACTTGAACTGCTAATAACTCCTTAAAAATTGATCGTAGACAACACAATTATTTGCATTTTAATGAAACATGTAGAATGCTACAAGAATATGTCAGTTTCACTAGTTGTTATTTGAGAACCATAATGGCCTTCGGCGAGTATTAAATTGAACTGCTTATAGCTTCTGAACAAATGATCGTAGAGAGCGTTATAATTTTGCATATTAATCAGCATGTTGCATTCTACAAGAATATATCGATTTCAATGGTTGTTGGTTGAGAACCATATTGGCCCGCCGCGAAAATTAACTTGAACTGCTTATAACTTCTGAACATTTGATCGTAGCGAACACAATTATTTACATTTTAATGAAACATATTGAATGCTTCAAGAATATGTCGGTTTCACTAATTGTTGTTTGAGAACCATATTGGATCGCCCGCGAATATTAAATTGAACTGCTTATAACTTCTGAACAAATGATCTTAGAGAGCGTAATAAATTTGCATATTAATCAGCATGTTGCATGCTACAAGAATATATCGATTTCACTAGTTGTTGGTTGACAACCATATTGGCCCGCCCGCGAAAATTATTTGAACTGCTTATAACTACTGAACAAATAATCGTAGAAAGCGTAATAATCTTTCATATTAATCAGCATGTTGCATGCTACAAGAATATATCGATTTCACTAGTTGTTGTTTGAGAAATATATTGGCCCGCCCGCCAAAATTAACTTCAACTCCTTATAACTTCTGAACAAATTATCGTAGAGAGCGTAATTATTTTGCATATCAATCAGCATGTTGCATGCTACAAGAATATATCGATTTCATTGGTTGTTGGTTGAGAACCATATTGGCCCGCCCGCGGAAATCAACTTGAACTGCTTATAACTCCTGAACAATTGATCGTAGAGACCACAATTATTAGCATTTTAATCAAACATGTTGTATGCAACAAGAATATGTCGGTTTCACTTGTTGTTTTTAGAAATCCATATTGGCCCGCCCACGAGTATTAGCTTGAACTGTTTATAACTTCTGAACAAATGATCCTAGAGAGCGTAATAAATTTGCATATTAATCAGCATGTTGCATGCTACAAGAATATATCGATTTCACTAGTTGTTGGTTGAGAACCATATTGGCTCGCCCAAGAAAATTAACTTGAACTGCTTATAAATTCTGAACAATTGATCGGAGACCACACAATTATTTGCATTTTAATGAAACATTTTGAATGCTACAAGAATATGTCGGTTTCACTAGTTGTTTATAGAAAACCATATTGGCCCGCCCGCGAGAATTAACTTGAACTGTTTATAACTTCTGAACAAATGATCCTAGAGAGCGTAATACATTTGCATATTAATCAGCATGTTGCATGCTACAAGAATATATCGATTTCAGTAGTTGTTGGTTGAGAACCATATTGGTCCGCCCGCGAAAATCAACTTGAACTGCTTATAACTCCTGAACAATTGATCGTAGAGAACACAATTATTTGCATTTTAATGAAACATGTTGAATGATACAAGAATATGTCGGTTTCACTAGTTGTTTTTAGAAAACCATTTTGGACCGCCCGCCAAAACTAATTTCAACTCCTTATAACTTCTGAATAATTGATCGTAGAAAGCGTAATAATTTTGCATATTAAACAGCATGTTGCATGCTACAAGAATATATCCATTTCACTAGTTGTTGGTTGAGAACCATATTGGCCCGCCCTCGAAAATTAATTTGAACTGCTTATAACTTCTGAACAATTGATCGTAGAGAACACAATTATTTGCATTTCAATCAAACATGTTGTATGCTACAAGATTATGTCGGTTTCACTAGTTATTGTTTGAGAACCATTTTGTCCCGCCCGCCAAAACTAACTTCAACTCCTTATAACTTCTGAACAAATGATCGTAGAGAGCATTATAATTTTGCGTATTAATCAGCATGTTGCATGCTACAAGAATATATCGATTTCATTGGTTGTTGGTTGTGAACCATATTGGCCCGCCCGCGAAAATTAACTTGAACTGCTTATAACTTCTGAACAATTTATCGTAGCGAACACAATTATTTGCATTTTAATGAAACATATTGAACGCTTCAAGAATATGTCGGTTTCACTAATTGTTGTTTGAGAACCATATTGGATCGCCCGCGAATATAAAATTGAACTGCTTATAACTTCTGAACAAATGATCTTAGAGAGCGTAATAAATTTGCATATTAAACAGCATGTTGCATGCTACAAGAATATATCGACTTCACTAGTTGTTGGTTGAGAACCATATTGGCCCGCCCGCGAAAATTATTTGAACTGCTTATAACTACTGAACAAATAATCGTAGAAAGCGTAATAATTTTTCATATTAATCAGCATGTTGCATGCTACAAGAATATATTGATTTCACTAGTTGTTGTTTGAGAAATATATTGGCCTGCCCGCGAAAATTAACTTGAACTGCTTATAACTTCTGAATAATTGATTGTAGAGCACACAATTATTTGCATTTCAATCAAACATGTTGTATGCTACAAGAATATGTCGGTTTCACTAGTTATTGTTTGAGAACCATTTTGGCCCGCCCGCCAAAACTAACTTCAACTCCTTATAACTTCTGAACAAATGATCGTAGAGATCACAATTATTATCATTTTAATCTAACATGTTGTATGCTACAAGAATATGTCGATTTCATTAGTTGTTGGTTGAGAACCATATTGGCCCGCCCTCGAAAATCAACTTGAACTGCTTATAACTCCTGAACAATTGATCGTAGAGACCACAATTGTTAGCATTTTAATCAAACATGTTGTATGCAACAAGAATATGTCGGTTTCACTAGTTTTTTTTAGAAATCCATATTGGCCCGACCACGAGTATTAACTTGAACTGTTTATAACTTCTGAACAAATGATCCTAGAGAGCGTAATAAATTTGCATATTAATCAGCATGTTGCATGCTACAAGAATTTATCGATTTCACTAGTTGTTGGTTGAGAACCATATTGGCCCGCCCGCGAAAATTAATTTGAACTGCTTATAACTTCTGAACAATTGATCGTAGAGCACACAATTGTTTGCATTTTAATGAAACATTTTGAATGCTACAAGTATATGTCGGTTTCACTAGTTGTTTGTAGAAAACCATATTCTCCCGTGAGTATTAACTTGAATTATTTATAACTTCTGAACAAATGTACCTAGACAGCGTAATAAATTTGCATATTAATCAGCATGTTGCATGCTACAAGAATATATCGACTTCACTAGTTGTTGGTTGAGAACCATATTGGCCCGCCCGCGAAAATCAATTTGAACTGCTTATAACTCCTGAAAAATTGATCGTAGAGAACACAATTATTTGCATTTTAATGAAACATGTTGAAGGCTACAATAATATGTCGGTTTCACTAGTTGTTTTTAGAAAACCATATTGGCCCGCCCGCGAGTATTAACTTGAACTGTTTATAACTTCTGAACAATTGATCACAGAGAACACAATTATTTGCATTTCAATCAAACATGTTGTATGCTACAAGAATATGTCGGTTTCACTAGTTATTGTTTGAGAACCATTTTGGCCCGCCTGCCAAAACTAACTTCAACTCCTTCTAACTTCTGAACAATTGATCGTAGAGAGCTTTATAATTTTGCATATTAATCAGCATGTTGCATGCTACAAGAATATATCGATTTCATTGGTTGTTGGTTGAGAACCATGTTGGCCCGACCAAGAAAATTAACTTGAACTGCTTATAACTTCTGAACAATTGATCGTAGCGAACACAATTATTTTCATTTCAATCAAACATGTTGTATACTACAAGAATATGTCGGTTTCACTAGTTGTGGTTTGAGAACCTTTTTGTCCCGCCCGCCAAAACTAACTTCAACTCCTTATAACTTCTGAACAAATTATCGTAGAGAGCTTAATAATTTTGCATATTAATCAGCATGTTGCATGCTACAAGAATATATCGATTTCATTAGTTGTTGGTTGAGAACCATATTGGCCCGCCCGCGGAAATTAACTTGAACTGCTTAAAACTTCTGAACAATTGATCGTAGCGAACACAATTATTTGCATTTTAATGAAACATGTTGAATGCATCAAGAATATGTCGGTTTCACTACTTGTTGTTTGAGAACCATATTGGCCCGCCCGCGAGTATTAAATTGAACTGCTTATAACTTCTGAACAAATGATCGTAGAGAACACAATTATTTGCATTTTAATGAAACATGTTGAAGGCTAAAAGAATATGTCGGTTTCACTAGTTGCTTTTAGAAAACCATTTTGCCCCGCCCGCCAAAACTAATTTCAACTCCTTATAACTTCTGAACAATTGATCGTAGAAAGCGTAATAATTTTGCATGTTAATCAGCATGTTACATGCTACAAGAATATATCGATTTCACTAGTTGTTGGTTGAGAACCATATTGGCCCGCCCGCGAAAATCAACTTGAACTGCTTATAACTCCTGAACAATTGATCGTAGAGAGCACAATTATTTGCATTTTAATGAAACATGTTGAATGCTACAAGAATATGTCGGTTTCACTAGTTGTTTTTAGAAAACCATATTGGCCCGCCCGCGAGTATTAATTTTAACTGTTTATAACTTCTGAACAAATGATCGTAGAGAGCGTTATAAATTTTGCATATTAATCAGCATGTTGCATGCTACAAGAATATATCGATTTCACTTGTTGTTGGTTGAGAACCATATTGGCCGGCCGCAAAAATCAACTTTAACTGCTAATAACTCCTTAAAAATTGATCGTAGACAACACAATTATTTGCATTTTAATGAAACATGTTGAATGCTACAAGAATATGTCAGTTTCCCTAGTTGTTATTTGAGAATCATAATGGCCTTCGGCGAGTATTAAATTGAACTGCTTATAGCTTCTGAACAAATGATCGTAGAGAGCGTTATAATTTTGCATATTAATCAGCATGTTGCATTCTACAAGAATATATCGATTTCAATGGTTGTTGTTTGAGAACCATATTGGATCGCCCGCGAATATTAAATTGAACTGCTTATAACTTCTGAACAAATGATCTTAGAGAGCGTAATAAATTTGCATATTAATCAGCATGTTGCATGCTACAAGAATATATCGATTTCACTAGTTGTTGGTTGACAACCATATTGGCCCGCCCGCGAAAATTATTTGAACTGCTTATAACTACTGAACAAATAATCGTAGAAAGCGTAATAATCTTTCATATTAATCAGCATGTTGCATGCTACAAGAATATATCGATTTCAGAAGTTGTTGTTTGAGAAATATATTGGCCTGCCCGCGAAAATTAACTTGAGCTGCTTATAACTTCTGAACAATTGATTGTAGAGCACACAATTATATGCATTTCAATCAAACATGTTGTATGCTACAAGAATATGTCGGTTTCACTAGTTATTGTTTGAGAACCATTTTGGCCCGCCCGCCAAAATTAACTTCAACTCCTTATAACTTCTGAACAAATTATCGTAGAGAGCGTAATTATTTTGCATATCAATCAGCATGTTGCATGCTACAAGAATATATCGATTTCACTAGTTGTTGGTTGAGAACCATATTGGCCCGCCCGCGAAAATTATTTGAACTGCTTATAACTTCTGAACAAATTATCGTAGAGAGCGTAATTATTTTCCATATCAATCAGCATGTTGCATGCTACAAGAATATGTCGTTTCACTAGTTATTGTTTGAGAACCATTTTGGCCCGCCCGCAAAAACTAACTTCAACTCCTTATAACTTCTGAACAAATGATCGTAGAGAGCGTTATAAGTTTGCATATTATTCAGCATGTTGCATGCTACAAGAATATATCGATTTCATTGGTTGTTGGTTGAGAACCATATTGGCCCGACCGCGAAAATTAACTTGAACTGCTGATAACTTCTTAACAATTTATCGTAGAGATCACAATTATTATCATTTTAATCTAACATGTTGTATGCTACAAGAATATGTCGGTTTCACTAGTTATTGTTTGAGAAACATTTTGGCCCGCCCGCGAAAATTAATTTGAACTGCTTATAACTTCTGAACAAATAATCGAAGAAAGCGTAATAATTTTTCATGTTAATCAGCATGTTGCATGCTACAAGAATATATCGATTTCACTAGTTGTTGCTTGAGAAATATATTGGCCTGCCCGCGAAAATTAACTTGAACTGCTTATAACTTCTGAACAATTGATTGTAGAGCACACAATTATTTGCATTTCAATCAAACATGTTGTATGCTACAAGAATATGTCGGTTTCACTAGTTATTGTTTGAGAACCATTTTGGCCCGCCCACCAAAACTAACTTCAACTCCTTATAACTTCTGAACAAATTATCGTAGAGAGCGTAATAATTTTGCATATCAATCAGCATGTTGCATGCTACAAGAATATATCGATTTCACTAGTTGTTGGTTGAGAACCATATTGGCCCGCCCGCGGAAATTAACTTGAACTGCTTATAACTTCTGAAAAATTGATCGTAGCGAACACAATTATTTGCATTTTAATGAAACATGTTGAATGCATCAAGAATATGTCGGTTTCACTACTTGTTGTTTGAGAACCATATTGGCCCGCCCGCGAATATCAACTTGAACTGCTTTTAACTCCTGAACAATTGATCGTAGAGAGCACAATTATTTGCATTTTAATTAAACTTGTTGAATGCTACAAGAATATGTCGGTTTCACTAGTTGTATTTAGAAAACCATATTGGCCCGCCCGTCAGTATTAATTTGAACTGCTTATAACTTCTGAACAAATAATCGAAGAAAGCGTAATAATTCTGCATATTAATCAGCATGTTGCATGCTACAAGAATATATCGATTTCATTGGTTGTTGGTTGAGAACCATATTGGCCCGACCAAGAAAATTAACTTGAACTGCTTATAACTTCTGAACAATTGATCGTAGCGAACACAATTATTTTCATTTCAATCAAACATGTTGTATACTACAAGAATATGTCGGTTTCACTAGTTGTGGTTTGAGAACCTTTTTGTCCCGCCTGCCAAAACAAACTTCAACTCCTTATAACTTGTGAACAAATTACCGTAGAGAGCTTAATAATTTTGCATATTAATCAGCATGTTGCATGCTACAAGAATATATCGATTTCATTAGTTGTTGGTTGAGAACCATATTGGCCCGCCCGCGGAAATTAACTTGAACTGCTTATAACTTCTGAACAATTGATCGTAGCGAACACAATTATTTGCATTTTAATGAAACATGTTGAATGCATCAAGAATATGTCGGTTTCACTACTTGTTGTTTGAGAACCATATTGGCCCGCCCGCGAGAATTAAATTGAACTGCTTATAACTTCTGAACAAATGATCGTAGAGAACACAATTATTTGCATTTTAATGAAACATGTTGAAGGCTAAAAGAATATGTCGGTTTCACTAGTTGCTTTTAGAAAACCATTTTGGCCCGCCCGCCAAAACTAATTTCAACTGCTTATAACTTCTGAACAATTGATCGTAGAAAGCGTAATAATTTTGCATGTTAATCAGCATGTTACATGCTACAAGAATATATCGATTTCACTAGTTGTTGGTTGAGAACCATATTGGCCCGCCCGCGAAAATCAACTTGAACTGCTTATAATTCTTGAACAATTGATCGTAGAGAGCACAATTATTTGCATTTTAATGAAACATGTTGAATGCTACAAGAATATGTCGGTTTCACTAGTTGTTTTTAGAAAACCATATTGGCCCGCCCGCGAGTATTAATTTTAACTGTTTATAACTTCTTAACAAATGATCGTAGAGAGCGTTATAAATTTTGCATATTAATCAGCATGTTGCATGCTACAAGAATATATCGATTTCACTTGTTGTTGGTTGAGAACCATATTGGCCGGCCGCAAAAATCAACTTTAACTGCTAATAACTCCTTAAAAATTGATCGTAGACAACACAATTATTTGCATTTTAATGAAACATGTAGAATGCTACAAGAATATGTCAGTTTCACTAGTTGTTATTTGAGAACCATAATGGCCTTCGGCGAGTATTAAATTGAACTGCTTATAGCTTCTGAACAAATGATCGTAGAGAGCGTTATAATTTTGCATATTAATCAGCATGTTGCATTCTACAAGAATATATCGATTTCAATGGTTGTTGGTTGAGAACCATATTGGCCCGCCGCGAAAATTAACTTGAACTGCTTATAACTTCTGAACATTTGATCGTAGCGAACACAATTATTTACATTTTAATGAAACATATTGAATGCTTCAAGAATATGTCGGTTTCACTAATTGTTGTTTGAGAACCATATTGGATCGCCCGCGAATATTAATTTGAACTGCTTATAACTTCTGATCAAATGATCTTAGAGAGCGTAATAAATTTGCATATTAATCAGCATGTTGCATGCTACAAGAATATATCGATTTCACTAGTTGTTGGTTGAGAACCATATTGGCCCGCCCGCGAAAATTAATTTGAACTGCTTATAACTACTGAACAAATAATCGTAGAAAGCGTAATAATTTTTCATATTAATCAGCATGTTGCATGCTATAAAAATATATCGATTTCACTAGTTGTTTGAGAAATATATTGGCCTGCCAGCGAAAATTAACTTCAACTGCTTATAACTTCTGAACAATTGATTGTAAAGCACACAATTATTTGCATTTCAATCAATCATGTTGTATGCTACAAGAATATGTCGGTTTCATTAGTTATTGTTTGAGAACCATTTTGGCCCGCCCGCCAAAACTAACTTCAACTCCTTATAACTTCTGAACAAATGATCGTAGAGAGCGTAATTATTTTGCATATCAATCAGCATGTTGCATGCTACAAGAATATATCGATTTTATTAGTTGTTGGTTGAGAACCATATTGGCCGGCCCGCGGAAATTAACTTGAACTGCTTATATCTTCTGAACAATTGATCGTAGCGAACACAATTATTTGCATTTTAATGAAACATGTTGAATGCTTCAAGAATATGTCGGTTTCACTAGTTGTTGTTTGAGAACCATATTGGCCCACCCGCGAGTATTAAATTGAACTGCTTATAACTTCCGAACAAATGATCTTAGAGAGCTTAATAAATTTGCATATTAATCAGCATGTTGCATGCTACAAGAATATATCGATTTCACTAGTTGTTGGTTGAGAACCATATTGGCCCGCCCGCGAAAATTAATTTAAACTGCTTATAACTTCTGAACAAATAATCGTAGAAAGCGTAATAATTTTGCATATTAATCAGCATGTTGCATGCTACAAGAATATGTCGGTTTCACTAGTTGTTTTTAGAAAACCATTTTGGCCCGCCTGCCAAAACTAATTTCAACTCCTTATAACTTCTGAATAATTGATCGTAGAAAGCGTAATAATTTTGCATATTAAACATTATGTTGCATGCTACAAGAATATATCGATTTCATTAGTTTTTGGTTGAGAACCATATTGGCCCGCCTGCGAAAATCAACTTCAACTGCTTATAACTCCTGAACAATTGATCGTAGAGCACACAATTATTTGCATTTTAAATGAAACATGTTGAATGCTACAAGAATATGTCGGTTTCACTAGTTATTGTTTGAGAACCTTTTTGTCTCGCACGCCAAAACTAACTTCAACTCCTTATAACTTCTGAACAAATGATCGTAGAGAGCTTAATAATTTTGCATATTAATCAGCATGTTGCATGCTACAAGAATATGTCGGTTTCACTAGTTGTTTTTAGAAACCATTTTGGCCCGCCTGCCAAAACTAATTTCAACTCCTTATAACTTCTGAATAATTGATCGTAGAAAGCGTAATAATTTTGCATATTAAACATTATGTTGCATGTTACAAGAATATATCGATTTCATTAGTTTTTGGTTGAGAACCATTATGGCCCGCCCGCGAAAATCAACTTGAACTGCTTATAACTCCTGAACAATTGATCGTAGAGCACACAATAATTTGCATTTTAATGAAACATGTTGAATGCTACAAGAATATGTCGGTTTCACTAGTTGTTTTTAGAAAACCATATTGGCCCGCCCGCGAGTATTAACTTGAACTGTTTATAACTTCTGAACAAATGATCGTAGAGAGCGTAATACATTTGTATATTAATCAGCATGTTGCATGCTACAAGAATATATCAATTTCACTTGTTGTTGGTTGAGAACCATATTGGCCGGCCGCAAAAATCAACTTTAACTGCTTATAACTCCTGAACAATTGATCGTAAACAACAAAATTATTTGCATTTTAATGAAACATGTTGAATGCTACAAGAATATATCGATTTCACTAGTTGTTGGTTGAAAAACATATTGGCCCGCCCGCGAAAATCAACTTGAACTGCTTATAACTTCTGAACAATTGATCGTAGAGATCACAATTATTATCATTTTAATCTAACATGTTGTATGCTACAAGAATATGTCGGTTTCACTAGTTATTGTTTGAGAACCATTTTGGCCCGCCCGCCAAAACTAACTTCAACTCCTTATAACTTCTGAACAAATGATCGTAGAGAGCGTTATAATTTTGCATATTAATCAGCATGTTGCATGCTACAAGAATATATCGATTTCATTGGTTGTTGGTTGAGAACCATATTGGCCCGCCCGCGAAAATTAACTTGAACTGCTTATAACTTCTGAACAATTGATCGTTGCGAACACAATTATTTGCATTTTAATGAAACATATTGAATGCTTCAAGAATATGTCGGTTTCACTAATTGTTGTTTGAGAACCATATTGGATCGCCCGCGAATATTAATTTGAACTGCTAATAACTTCTGAACAAATGATCTTAGAGAGCGTAATAAATTTGCATATTAATCAGCATGTTGCATGCTACAAGAATATATCGATTTCACTAGTTGTTGGTTGAGAACCATATTGGCCCGCCCGCGAAAATTAATTTGAACTGCTTATAACTACTGAACAAATAATCGTAGAAAGCGTAATAATTTTTCATATTAATCAGCCTGTTGCATGCTATAAAAATATATCGATTTCACTAGTTGTTGTTTGAGAAATATTTTGGCCTGCCAGCGAAAATTTACTTCAACTGCTTATAACTTCTGAACAATTGATTGTAAAGCACACAATTATTTGCATTTCAATCAATCATGTTGTATGCTACAAGAATATGTCTGTTTCATTAGTTATTGTTTGAGAACCATTTTGGCCCGCCCGCCAAAACTAACTTCAACTCCTTATAACTTCTGAACAAATGATCGTAGAGAGCGTAATTATTTTGCATACCAATCAGCATGTTGCATGCTACAAGAATATATCGATTTCATTGGTTTTTGGTTGAGAACCATATTGGCCCGCCAGCGAAAATCAACTTGAACTGCTTATAACTCCTGAACAATTGATCGTAGAGACCACAATTAATAGCATTTAAATCAAACATGTTGTATGCAACAAGAATATGTCGGTTTCACTAGTTGTTTTTAGAAAACCATATTGGCCCGCCCACGAGTATTAACTTGAACTGTTTATAACTTCTGAACAAATCATCCTAGAGAGCGTAATAAATTTGCATATTAATCAGCATGTTGCATGCTACAAGAATATATCGATTTCACTAGTTGTTGGTTGAGAACCATATTGGCCCGCCCGCGAAAATCAACTTGAACTACTTATAACTCCTGAACAATTGATCGTAGAGACCACAATTATTTGCATTTTAATGAAACATGTTGAATGCAACAACAATATGTCGGTTTCACTAGTTGTTTTTAGAAAACCATATTGGCCCGCTCGCGTGTATTAATTTGAACTGTTTATAACTTCTGAACAAATGATCCTAGAGAGCGTAATAAATTTGCATATTAATAACATGTTGCATGCTACAAGAATAAATTGATTTCACTAGTTGTTGGTTGAGAACCATATTGGCTCGCCCCTGAAAATCAACTTGAGCTGCTTATAACTCCTGAAAAATTGATCGTAGAGAACACAATTATTTGCATTTTAATGAAACATATTGAATGCTATAAGAATATGTCGGTTTCACTAGTTGTTTTTAGAAAAACATATTGGCCCGCCTTCGAAAATTAACTTGAACTGCTTATAACTTCTGAACAATTGATCGTAGAGAACAAAATTATTTGCATTTCAATCAAACATGTTGTATCCTACAAGAATATATCGGTTTCACTAGTTATTGTTTGAGAACCTTTTTGTCCCGCCCGCCAAAACTAATTTCAACTCCTTATAACTTCTGAACAAATGATCGTAGAGAGCGTAATAATTTTGCATATTAAACATTATGTTGCATGTTACAAGAATATATCGATTTCACTAGTTTTTGGTTGAGAACCATATTGGCCCGCCCGCGAAAATCAACTTGAACTGCTTATAACTCCTGAACAATTGATCGTAGAGCACACAATAATTTGCATTTTAATGAAACATGTTGAATGCTACAAGAATATGTCGGTTGCACTAGTTGTTTTTAGAAAACCATATTGGCCCGCCCGCGAGTATTAACTTGAACTGTTTATAACTTCTGAACAAATGATCGTAGAGAGCGTAATACATTTGTATATTAATCAGCATGTTGCATGCTACAAGAATATATCAATTTCACTTGTTGTTGGTTGAGAACCATATTGGCCGGCCGCAAAAATCAACTTTAACTGCTTATAACTCCTGAACAATTGATCGTAAACAACAAAATTATTTGCATTTTAATGAAACATGTTGAATGCTACAGGAATATATCGATTTCACTAGTTGTTGGTTGAAAAACATATTGGCCCGCCCGCGAAAATCAACTTGAACTGCTTATAACTTCTGAACAATTGATCGTAGAGATCACAATTATTATCATTTTAATCTAACATGTTGTATGCTACAAGAATATGTCGGTTTCACTAGTTATTGTTTGAGAACCATTTTGGCCCGCCCGCCAAAACTAACTTCAACTCCTTATAACTTCTGAACAAATGATCGTAGAGAGCGTTATAATTTTGCATATTAATCAGCATGTTGCATGCTACAAGAATATATCGATTTCATTGGTTGTTGGTTGAGAACCATATTGGCCCGCCCGCGAAAATTAACTTGAACTGCTTATAACTTCTGAACAATTGATCGTTGCCAACACAATTATTTGCATTTTAATGAAACATATTGAATGCTTCAAGAATATGTCGGTTTCACTAATTGTTGTTTGAGAACCATATTGGATCGCCCGCGAATATTAATTTGAACTGCTAATAACTTCTGAACAAATGATCTTAGAGAGCGTAATAAATTTGCATATTAATCAGCATGTTGCATGCTACAAGAATATATCGATTTCACTAGTTGTTGGTTGAGAACCATATTGGCCCGCCCGCGAAAATTAATTTGAACTGCTTATAACTACTGAACAAATAATCGTAGAAAGCGTAATAATTTTTCATATTAATCAGCCTGTTGCATGCTATAAAAATATATCGATTTCACTAGTTGTTGTTTGAGAAATATTTTGGCCTGCCAGCGAAAATTTACTTCAACTGCTTATAACTTCTGAACAATTGATTGTAAAGCACACAATTATTTGCATTTCAATCAATCATGTTGTATGCTACAAGAATATGTCGGTTTCATTAGTTATTGTTTGAGAACCATTTTGGCCCGCCCGCCAAAACTAACTTCAACTCCTTATAACTTCTGAACAAATGATCGTAGAGAGCGTAATTATTTTGCATACCAATCAGCATGTTGCATGCTACAAGAATATATCGATTTCATTGGTTTTTGGTTGAGAACCATATTGGCCCGCCAGCGAAAATCAACTTGAACTGCTTATAACTCCTGAACAATTGATCGTAGAGACCACAATTAATAGCATTTAAATCAAACATGTTGTATGCAACAAGAATATGTCGGTTTCACTAGTTGTTTTTAGAAAACCATATTGGCCCGCCCACGAGTATTAACTTGAACTGTTTATAACTTCTGAACAAATCATCCTAGAGAGCGTAATAAATTTGCATATTAATCAGCATGTTGCATGCTACAAGAATATATCGATTTCACTAGTTGTTGGTTGAGAACCATATTGGCCCGCCCGCGAAAATCAACTTGAACTACTTATAACTCCTGAACAATTGATCGTAGAGACCACAATTATTTGCATTTTAATGAAACATGTTGAATGCAACAACAATATGTCGGTTTCACTAGTTGTTTTTAGAAAACCATATTGGCCCGCTCGCGTGTATTAATTTGAACTGTTTATAACTTCTGAACAAATGATCCTAGAGAGCGTAATAAATTTGCATATTAATAACATGTTGCATGCTACAAGAATAAATTGATTTCACTAGTTGTTGGTTGAGAACCATATTGGCTCGCCCCTGAAAATCAACTTGAGCTGCTTATAACTCCTGAAAAATTGATCGTAGAGAACACAATTATTTGCATTTTAATGAAACATATTGAATGCTATAAGAATATGTCGGTTTCACTAGTTGTTTTTAGAAAAACATATTGGCCCGCCTTCGAAAATTAACTTGAACTGCTTATAACTTCTGAACAATTGATCGTAGAGAACAAAATTATTTGCATTTCAATCAAACATGTTGTATCCTACAAGAATATATCGGTTTCACTAGTTATTGTTTGAGAACCTTTTTGTCCCGCCCGCCAAAACTAATTTCAACTCCTTATAACTTCTGAACAAATGATCGTAGAAAGCTTAATAATTTTGCATATTAATCAGCATGTTGCATGCTACAAGGATATATCGATTTCATTAGTTGTTGGTTGAGAACCATATTGGCCGGCCCGCGCAAATTAACTTGAACTGCTTATAACTTCTTTACAATTGATCGTAGCGAACACAATTATTTGCATTTTAATGAAATATGTTGAATGCTTCAAGAATATGTCGGTTTCACTAGTTGTTGTTTGAGAACCATATTGGCCCACCCGCGAGTATTAAATTGAACTGCTTATAACTTCTGAACAAATGATCTTAGAGAGCTTAATAAATTTGCATATTAATCAGCATGTTGCATGCTACAAGAATATATCGATTTCACTAGTTGTTGGTTGAGAACCATATTGGCCCGCCCGCGAAAATTAATTTGAACTGCTTATAACTTCTGAACAAATAATCGTAGAAAGCGTAATAATTTTGCATATTAATCAGCATGTTGCATGCTACAAGAATATGTCGGTTTCACTAGTTGTTTTTAGAAAACCATTTTGGCCCGCCTGCCAAAACTAATTTCAACTCCTTATAACTTCTGAATAATTGATCGTAGAAAGCGTAATAATTTTGCATATTAAACATTATGTTGCATGCTACAAGAATGTATCGATTTCATTAGTTTTTGGTTGAGAACCATATTGGCCCGCCCGGAAAAATCAACTTGAACTGCTTATAACTCCTGAACAATTGATCGTAGAGCACACAATAATTTGCATTTTAATGAAACATGTTGAATGCTTCAAGCATATGTCGGTTTCACTAGTTGTTGTTTGAGAACCATATTGGCCCGCCCGCGAGTATTAAATTGAACTGCTTATAACTTCTGAACAAATGATCTTAGAGAGCGTAATAATTTTGCATATTAATCAGCATGTTGCATGCTACAAGAATATGTCGGTTTCACTTGTTGTTTTTAGAAAACCATTTTGGCCCGCCTGCCAAAACTAATTTCAACTCCTTATAACTTCTGAATAATTGATCGTAGAAAGCGTAATAATTTTGCATATTAAACATTATGTTGCATGCTACAAGAATATATCGATTTCATTAGTTTTTGGTTGAGAACCATATTGGCCGGCCACGAAAATCAACTTGAACTGCTTATAACTCCTGAACAATTGATCGTAGAGCACACAATTATTTGCATTTTAATGAAACATGTTGAATGCTACAAGAATATGTCGGTTTCACTAGTTGTTTTTAGAAAACCATATTGGCCCGTCCGAGAGTATTAACTTGAACTGTTTATAACTTCTGAACAAATGATCCTAGAAAGCGTAATAAATTTGCATATTAATCAGCATGTTGCATGCTACAAGAATATATCGATTTCACTAGTTGTTGGTTGAGAACCATATTGGCCCGCCCGCGAAAATCAACTTGAACTGCTTATAACTCCTGAACAATTGATCGTAGAGAGCACAATTATTTGCATTTTAATGAAACTTGTTGAATGCTACAAGAATATGTCGGTTTCACTAGTTGTTGTTAGAAAACCATATTGGCCCGCCCGCGAGTATTAACTTGAACTGTTTATAGCTTCTGAACAAATGATCGTAGAGAGCGTAATAAATTTGTATATTAATCAGCATGTTGCATGCTACAAGAATATATCGATTTCACTTGTTGTTGGTTGAGAACCATATTGGCCGGCCGCAAAAATCAACTTTAACTGCTTATAACTCTTGAACAATTGATCATAAACAACAAAATTATTTGCATTTTAATGAAACATATTGAATGCTACAAGATTATGTCAGTTTCACTAGTTGTTATTTGGGAACCATATTGGCCCGCCCGCGTGTATTAATTTGAATTGCTTATAACTTCTGAACAAATGATCGTAGAGAACTTAAAAAATTTGCATATTAATCAGCATGATGCATGCTACAAAAATATATCGATTTCCCTAGTTGTTGGTTGAAAAACATATTGGCCCGCCCAAGAAAATCAACTTGAACTGCTTATAACTTCTGAACAATCGATCGTAAAGATCACAATTATTATCATTTTAATCTAACATGTTGTATGCTATAAGAATATGTCGGTTTCACTAGTTATTGTTTGAGAACCATTTTGGCCCGCCCGCCAAAACTAACTTCAACTCCTTATAACATCTGAACAAATGATCGTAGAGATCGTAATTATTTTGCATATCAATCAGCATGTTGCATGCTACAAGAATATATCGATTTCATTGGTTTTTGGTTGAGAACCATATTGGCCCGCCCGCGAAAATCAACTTGAACAGCTTATAACTCCTGAACAATTGATCGTAGAGACCACAATTAATAGCATTTAAATCAAACATGTTGTATGCAACAAGAATATGTCGGTTTCACTAGTTGTTTTTTGAAAACCATATTGGCCCGCTCGCGTGTATTAATTTGAACTGTTTATAACTTCTGAACAAATGATCCTAGAGAGCGTAATAAATTTGCATATTAATAACATGTTGCATGCTACAAGAATAAATCGATTTCACTAGTTGTTGGATGAGAACCATATTGGCCCGCCCGCGAAAATTAACTTGAACTACTTATAACTCCTGAACAATTGATCGTAGAGAACACAATTATTTGAATTAATAACATGTTGCATGCTACAAGAATAAATCGATTTCACTAGTTGTTGGTTGAGAACCATATTGGCCCGCCCGCGAAAATTAATTTGAACTGCTTATAACTTCTGAACAAATAATCGTAGAAAGCGTAATAATTTTGCATATTAATCAGCATGTTGCATGCTACAAGAATATGTCGGTTTCACTAGTTGTTTTTAGAAAACCATTTTGGCCCGCCTGCCAAAACTAATTTCAACTCCTTATAACTTCTGAATAATTGATCGTAGAAAGCGTAATAATTTTGCATATTAAACATTATGTTGCATGCTACAAGAATGTATCGATTTCATTAGTTTTTGGTTGAGAACCATATTGGCCCGCCCGCGAAAATCAACTTGAACTGCTTATAACTCCTGAACAATTGATCGTAGAGCACACAATAATTTGCATTTTAATGAAACATGTTGAATGCTTCAAGCATATGTCGGTTTCACTAGTTGTTGTTTGAGAACCATATTGGCCCGCCCGCGAGTATTAAATTGAACTGCTTATAACTTCTGAACAAATGATCTTAGAGAGCGTAATAATTTTGCATATTAATCAGCATGTTGCATGCTACAAGAATATGTCGGTTTCACTAGTTGTTTTTAGAAAACCATTTTGGCCCGCCTGCCAAAACTAATTTCAACTCCTTATAACTTCTGAATAATTGATCGTAGAAAGCGTAATAATTTTGCATATTAAACATTATGTTGCATGCTACAAGAATATATCGATTTCATTAGTTTTTGGTTGAGAACCATATTGGCCGGCCACGAAAATCAACTTGAACTGCTTATAACTCCTGAACAATTGATCGTAGAGCACACAATTATTTGCATTTTAATGAAACATGTTGAATGCTACAAGAATATGTCGGTTTCACTAGTTGTTTTTAGAAAACCATATTGGCCCGTCCGAGAGTATTAACTTGAACTGTTTATAACTTCTGAACAAATGATCCTAGAAAGCGTAATAAATTTGCATATTAATCAGCATGTTGCATGCTACAAGAATATATCGATTTCACTAGTTGTTGGTTGAGAACCATATTGGCCCGCCCGCGAAAATCAACTTGAACTGCTTATAACTCCTGAACAATTGATCGTAGAGAGCACAATTATTTGCATTTTAATGAAACTTGTTGAATGCTACAAGAATATGTCGGTTTCACTAGTTGTTGTTAGAAAACCATATTGGCCCGCCCGCGAGTATTAACTTGAACTGTTTATAGCTTCTGAACAAATGATCGTAGAGAGCGTAATAAATTTGTATATTAATCAGCATGTTGCATGCTACAAGAATATATCGATTTCACTTGTTGTTGGTTGAGAACCATATTGGCCGGCCGCAAAAATCAACTTTAACTGCTTATAACTCTTGAACAATTGATCATAAACAACAAAATTATTTGCATTTTAATGAAACATATTGAATGCTACAAGATTATGTCAGTTTCACTAGTTGTTATTTGGGAACCATATTGGCCCGCCCGCGTGTATTAATTCGAATTGCTTATAACTTCTGAACAAATGATCGTAGAGAACTTAAAAAATTTGCATATTAATCAGCATGATGCATGCTACAAAAATATATCGATTTCCCTAGTTGTTGGTTGAAAAACATATTGGCCCGCCCAAGAAAATCAACTTGAACTGCTTATAACTTCTGAACAATCGATCGTAAAGATCACAATTATTATCATTTTAATCTAACATGTTGTATGCTATAAGAATATGTCGGTTTCACTAGTTATTGTTTGAGAACCATTTTGGCCCGCCCGCCAAAACTAACTTCAACTCCTTATAACATCTGAACAAATGATCGTAGAGATCGTAATTATTTTGCATATCAATCAGCATGTTGCATGCTACAAGAATATATCGATTTCATTGGTTTTTGGTTGAGAACCATATTGGCCCGCCCGCGAAAATCAACTTGAACAGCTTATAACTCCTGAACAATTGATCGTAGAGACCACAATTAATAGCATTTAAATCAAACATGTTGTATGCAACAAGAATATGTCGGTTTCACTAGTTGTTTTTTGAAAACCATATTGGCCCGCTCGCGTGTATTAATTTGAACTGTTTATAACTTCTGAACAAATGATCCTAGAGAGCGTAATAAATTTGCATATTAATAACATGTTGCATGCTACAAGAATAAATCGATTTCACTAGTTGTTGGTTGAGAACCATATTGGCCCGCCCGCGAAAATTAACTTGAACTACTTATAACTCCTGAACAATTGATCGTAGAGAACACAATTATTTGAATTTAGTGAAACATATTGAATGCTACAACAATATGTCGGTTTCACTAGTTGTTTTTAGAAAACCATATTGGCCCGCTCGCGTGTATTAATTTGAACTGTTTATAACTTCTGAACAAATGATCCTAGAGAGCGTAATAATTTTGCATATTAATCAGCATGTTGCATGCTACAAGAATATATCGATTTCATTAGTTGTTGGTTGAGAACCATATTGGCCGGCCCGCGCAAATTAACTTGAACTGCTTATAACTTCTGAACAATTGATCGTAGCGAACACAATTATTTGCATTTTAATGAAATATGTTGAATGCTTCAAGAATATGTAGGTTTCACTAGTTGTTGTTTGAGAACCATATTGGCCCACCCGCGAGTTTTAAATTGAACTGCTTATAACTTCTGAACAAATGATCTTAGAGAGCTTAATAAATTTGCATATTAATCAGCATGTTGCATGCTACAAGAATATATCGATTTCACTAGTTGTTGGTTGAGAACCATATTGGCCCGCCCGCGAAAATTAATTTGAACTGGTTATAACTTCTGAACAAATAATCGTAGAAAGCGTAATAATTTTGCATATTAATCAGCATGTTGCATGCTACAAGAATATGTCGGTTTCACTAGTTGTTTTTAGAAAACCATTTTGGCCCGCCTGCCAAAACTAATTTCAACTCCTTATAACTTCTGAATAATTGATCGTAGAAAGCGTAATAATTTTGCATATTAAACATTATGTTGCATGCTACAAGAATGTATCGATTTCATTAGTTTTTGGTTGAGAACCATATTGGCCCGCCCGCGAAAATCAATTTGAACTGCTTATTACTCCTGAACAATTGATCGTAGAGCACACAATTATTTGCATTTTAATGAAACATGTTGAATGCTTCAAGCATATGTCGGTTTCACTAGTTGTTGTTTGAGAACCATATTGGCCCGCCCGCGAGTATTAAATTGAACTGCTTATAACTTCTGAACAAATGATCTTAGAGAGCGTAATAATTTTGCATATTAATCAGCATGTTGCATGCTACAAGAATATGTCGGTTTCACTAGTTGTTTTTAGAAAACCATTTTGGCCCGCCTGCCAAAACTAATTTCAACTCCTTATAACTTCTGAATAATTGATCGTAGAAAGCGTAATAATTTTGCATATTAAACATTATGTTGCATGCTACAAGAATATATCGATTTCATTAGTTTTTGGTTGAGAACCATATTGGCCCGCCCACGAAAATCAACTTGAACAGCTTATAACTCCTGAACAATTGATCGTAGAGCACACAATTATTTGCATTTTAATGAAACATGTTGAATGCTACAAGAATATGTCGGTTTCACTAGTTGTTTTTAGAAAACCATATTGGCCCGTCCGAGAGTATTAACTTGAACTGTTTATAACTTCTGAACAAATGATCCTAGAAAGCGTAATAAATTTGCATATTAATCAGCATGTTGCATGCTACAAGAATATATCGATTTCACTAGTTGTTGGTTGAGAACCATATTGGCCCGCCCGCGAAAATCAACTTGAACTGCTTATAACTCCTGAAAAATTGATCGTAGAGAGCACAATTATTTGCATTTTAATGAAACTTGATGAATGCTACAAGAATATGTCGGTTTCACTAGTTGTTTTTAGAAAACCATATTGGCCCGCCCGCGAGTATTAACTTGAACTGTTTATAGCTTCTGAACAAATGATCGTAGAGAGAGTAATAAATTTGTATATTAATCAGCATGTTGCATGCTACAAGAATATATCGATTTCACTTGTTGTTGGTTGAGAACCATATTGGCCGGCCGCAAAAATCAACTTTAACTGCTTATAACTCCTGAACAATTGATCATAAACAACAAAATTATTTGCATTTTAATGAAACATGTTGAATGCTACAAGATTATGTCAGTTTCACTAGTTGTTATTTGGGAACCATATTGGCCCGCCCGCGAGTATTAACTTGAATTGCTTATAACTTCTGAACAAATGATCGTAGAGAACTTAAAAAATTTGCATATTAATCAGCATGATGCATGCTACAAAAATATATCGATTTCCCTAGTTGTTGGTTGAAAAACATATTGGCCTGCCCAAGAAAATCAACTTGAACTGCTTATAACTTCTGAACAATTGATCGTAAAGATCACAATTATTATCATTTTAATCTAACATGTTGTATGCTATAAGAATATGTCGGTTTCACTAGTTATTGTTTGAGAACCATTTTGGCCCGCCCGCCAAAACTAACTTCAACTACTTATAACTTCTGAACAAATGATCGTAGAGAGCGTTATAATTTTGCATATTAATCATCATGTTGCATGCTAGAAGAATATATCGATTTCACTAGTTTTTGGTTGAGAACCATATTGGCCCGCCCGCGAAAATTAATTTGAACTGCTTATAACTACTGAACGAATAATCGTAGAAAGCGTAATAATTTTGCATATTAATCAGCATGTTGCATGCTACAAGAATATGTCGGTTTCACTAGTTGTTTTCAGAAAACCATTTTGGCCGGCCTGCCAAAACTAATTTCAACTCCTTATAACTTCTGAATAATTGATCGTAGAAAGCGTAATAATTTTGAATATTAAACATTATGTTGCATGCTACAAGAATATATCGATTTCATTAGTTTTTGGTTGAGATCCATATTAGCCCGCCCGCGAAAATCAACTTGAACTGCTTATAACTCCTGAACAATTGATCGTAGACCACACAATTATTTGCATTTTAATTAAACATGTTGAATGCTACAAGAATATGTCGGTTTCACTAGTTGTTTTTAGAAAACCATATTGGCCCGTCCGAGAGTATTAACTTGAACTGTTTATAACTTCTGAACAAATGATCCTAGAGAGCGTAATAAATTTGCATATTAATCAGCATGTTGCATGCTACAAGAATATATCGATTTCACTAGTTGTTGGTTGAGAACCATATTGGCCCGCCCGCGAAAATTATTTGAACTGCTTATAACTACTGAACAAATAATCGTAGAAAGCGTAATAATCTTTCATATTAATCAGCATGTTGCATGCTACAAGAATATATCGATTTCACTAGTTGTTGTTTGAGAAATATATTGGCCCGCCCGCCAAAATTAACTTCAACTCCTTATAACTTCTGAACAAATTATCGTAGAGAGCGTAATTATTTTGCATATCAATCAGCATGTTGCATGCTACAAGAATATATCGATTTCATTGGTTGTTGGTTGAGAACCATATTGGCCCGCCCGCGGAAATCAACTTGAACTGCTTATAACTCCTGAACAATTGATCGTAGAGACCACAATTATTAGCATTTTAATCAAACATGTTGTATGCAACAAGAATATGTCGGTTTCACTAGTTGTTTTTAGAAATCCATATTGGCCCGCCCACGAGTATTAGCTTGAACTGTTTATAACTTCTGAACAAATGATCCTAGAGAGCGTAATAAATTTGCATATTAATCAGCATGTTGCATGCTACAAGAATATATCGATTTCACTAGTTGTTGGTTGAGAACCATATTGGCTCGCCCAAGAAAATTAACTTGAACTGCTTATAAATTCTGAACAATTGATCGGAGACCACACAATTATTTGCATTTTAATGAAACATTTTGAATGCTACAAGAATATGTCGGTTTCACTAGTTGTTTATAGAAAACCATATTGGCCCGCCCGCGAGAATTAACTTGAACTGTTTATAACTTCTGAACAAATGATCCTAGAGAGCGTAATACATTTGCATATTAATCAGCATGTTGCATGCTACAAGAATATATCGATTTCAGTAGTTGTTGGTTGAGAACCATATTGGTCCGCCCGCGAAAATCAACTTGAACTGCTTATAACTCCTGAACAATTGATCGTAGAGAACACAATTATTTGCATTTTAATGAAACATGTTGAATGATACAAGAATATGTCGGTTTCACTAGTTGTTTTTAGAAAACCATTTTGGACCGCCCGCCAAAACTAATTTCAACTCCTTATAACTTCTGAATAATTGATCGTAGAAAGCGTAATAATTTTGCATATTAAACAGCATGTTGCATGCTACAAGAATATATCCATTTCACTAGTTGTTGGTTGAGAACCATATTGGCCCGCCCTCGAAAATTAATTTGAACTGCTTATAACTTCTGAACAATTGATCTTAGAGAACACAATTATTTGCATTTCAATCAAACATGTTGTATGCTACAAGATTATGTCGGTTTCACTAGTTATTGTTTGAGAACCATTTTGTCCCGCCCGCCAAAACTAACTTCAACTCCTTATAACTTCTGAACAAATGATCGTAGAGAGCATTATAATTTTGCGTATTAATCAGCATGTTGCATGCTACAAGAATATATCGATTTCATTGGTTGTTGGTTGAGAACCATATTGGCCCGCCCGCGAAAATTAACTTGAACTGCTTATAACTTCTGAACAATTTATCGTAGCGAACACAATTATTTGCATTTTAATGAAACATATTGAACGCTTCAAGAATATGTCGGTTTCACTAATTGTTGTTTGAGAACCATATTGGATCGCCCGCGAATATAAAATTGAACTGCTTATAACTTCTGAACAAATGATCTTAGAGAGCGTAATAAATTTGCATATTAAACAGCATGTTGCATGCTACAAGAATATATCGACTTCACTAGTTGTTGGTTGAGAACCATATTGGCCCGCCCGCGAAAATTATTTGAACTGCTTATAACTACTGAACAAATAATCGTAGAAAGCGTAATAATTTTTCATATTAATCAGCATGTTGCATGCTACAAGAATATATTGATTTCACTAGTTGTTGTTTGAGAAATATATTGGCCTGCCCGCGAAAATTAACTTGAACTGCTTATAACTTCTGAACAATTGATTGTAGAGCACACAATTATTTGCATTTCAATCAAACATGTTGTATGCTACAAGAATATGTCGGTTTCACTAGTTATTGTTTGAGAACCATTTTGGCCCGCCCGCCAAAACTAACTTCAACTCCTTATAACTTCTGAACAAATGATCGTAGAGATCACAATTATTATCATTTTAATCTAACATGTTGTATGCTACAAGAATATGTCGATTTCATTAGTTGTTGGTTGAGAACCATATTGGCCCGCCCTCGAAAATCAACTTGAACTGCTTATAACTCCTGAACAATTGATCGTAGAGACCACAATTGTTAGCATTTTAATCAAACATGTTGTATGCAACAAGAATATGTCGGTTTCACTAGTTTTTTTTAGAAATCCATATTGGCCCGACCACGAGTATTAACTTGAACTGTTTATAACTTCTGAACAAATGATCCTAGAGAGCGTAATAAATTTGCATATTAATCAGCATGTTGCATGCTACAAGAATTTATCGATTTTACTAGTTGTTGGTTGAGAACCATATTGGCCCGCCCGCGAAAATTAATTTGAACTGCTTATAACTTCTGAACAATTGATCGTAGAGCACACAATTGTTTGCATTTTAATGAAACATTTTGAATGCTACAAGTATATGTCGGTTTCACTAGTTGTTTGTAGAAAACCATATTCTCCCGTGAGTATTAACTTGAATTATTTATAACTTCTGAACAAATGTACCTAGACAGCGTAATAAATTTGCATATTAATCAGCATGTTGCATGCTACAAGAATATATCGACTTCACTAGTTGTTGGTTGAGAACCATATTGGCCCGCCCGCGAAAATCAATTTGAACTGCTTATAACTCCTGAAAAATTGATCGTAGAGAACACAATTATTTGCATTTTAATGAAACATGTTGAAGGCTACAAGAATATGTCGGTTTCACTAGTTGTTTTTAGAAAAACATTTTGGCCCGCCCGCCAAAACTAATTTCAACTCCTTATAACTTCTGAACAATTGATCGTAGAGATCACAATTATTTTCATTTTAATCTAACATGTTGTATGCTACAAGAATATGTCGGTTTCACTAGTTATTGTTTGAGAACCATTTTGGCCCGCCCGCCAAAACTAACTTCAACTCCTTATAACTTATGAACAATTGATCGTAGAAAGCGTAATAATTATGCATATTAAACAGCTTGTTACATGCTACAAGAATATATCGATTTCATTAGTAGTTGGTTGAGAACCATATTAGCCCGCCGCGAAAATTAATTTCAACTGCTTATAACTTCTGAACAAGTAATCGTAGAAAGCGTAATAATTTTGCATATTAATCAGCATGTTGCATGCTACAAGAATATATCGATTTCACTAGTTGTTGTTTGAGAAATATATTGGCCTGCCCGCGAAAATTAACTTGAACTGCTTATAACTTCTGAACAATTGATTGTAGAGCACACAATTATTTGCATTTCAATCAAACATGTTGTATGCTACAAGAATATGTCGGTTTCACTAGTTATTGTTTGAGAACCATTTTGGCCCGCCCGCCAAAACTAACTTCAACTCCTTATAACTTCTGAACAAATGATCGTAGAGATCACAATTGTTATCATTTTAATCTAACATGTTGTATGCTACAAGAATATGTCGATTTCATTAGTTGTTGGTTGAGAACCATATTGGCCCGCCCGCGGAAATTAACTTGAACTGCTTATAACTTCTGAACAATTGATCGTAGCGAACACAATTATTTGCATTTTAATGAAACATGTGTAATGCTTCAAGAATATGTCGGTTTCACTAGTTGTTGTTTGAGAACCATATTGGCCCGCCCGCGAGTATTAAATTGAACTGCTTATAACTTCTGAACAAATGATCTTAAAGAGCGTAATAAATTTGCATATTAATCAGCATGTTGCATGCTACAAGAATATATCGATTTCACTAGTTGTTGGTTGAGAACCATATTCGCCCGCCCGCGAAAATTAATTTGAACTGCTTATAACTTCTGAACAATTGATCGTAGAGCACACAATTATTTGCATTTTAAAGAAACATTTTGAATGCTACAAGAATATGTCGGTTTCACTAGTTGTTTGTAGAAAACCATATTCTCCCGCGAGTATTAACTTGAATTATTTATAACTTCTGAACAAATGATCCTAGAGAGCGTAATAAATTTGCATATTAATCAGCATGTTGCATGCTACAAGAATATATCGATTTCACTAGTTGTTGGTTGAGAACCATATTGGCCCGCCCGCGAAAATCAATTTGAACTGCTTATAACTCCTGAAAAATTGATCGTAGAGAACACAATTATTTGCATTTTAATGAAACATGTTGAAGGCTACAAGAATATGTCGGTTTCACTAGTTGTTTTTAGAAAACCATTTTGGCCCGCCCGCCAAAACTAATTTCAACTCCTTATAACTTCTGAACAATTGATCGTAGAAAGCGTAATAATTTTGCATGTTAATCAGCATGTTACATGCTACAAGAATATATCGATTTCACTAGTTGTTTGTTGAGAACCATATTGGCCCGCCCGCGAAAATCAACTTGAACTGCTTATAACTCCTTAAAAATTGATCGTAGACAACACAATTATTTGCATTTTAATGAAACATGTTGAATGCTACAAGAATATGTCAGTTTCACTAGTTGTTATTTGAGAACCATAATGGCCTTCGGCGAGTATTAAATTGAACTGCTTATAGCTTCTGAACAAATGATCGTAGAGAGCGTTATAATTTTGCATATTAATCAGCATGTTGCATTCTACAAGAATATATCGATTTCAATGGTTGTTGGTTGAGAACCATATTGGCCCGCCGCGAAAATTAATTTGAACTGCTTATAACTTCTGAACAATTGATCGTAGCGAACACAATTATTTACATTTTAATGAAACATATTGAATGCTTCAAGAATATGTCGGTTTCACTAATTGTTGTTTGAGAACCATATTGGATCGCCCGCGAATATTAAATTGAACTGCTTATAACTTCTGAACAAATGATCTTAGAGAGCGTAATAAATTTGCATATTAATCAGCATGTTGCATGCTACAAGAATATATCGATTTCACTAGTTGTTGGTTGAGAACCATATTGGCCCGCCCGCGAAAATTATTTGAACTGCTTATAACTACTGAACAAATAATCGTAGAAAGCGTAATAATCTTTCATATTAATCAGCATGTTGCATGCTACAAGAATATATCGATTTCACTAGTTGTTGTTTGAGAAATATATTGGCCTGCCCGCGAAAATTAACTTGAACTGCTTATAACTTCTGAACAATTGATTGTAGAGCACACAATTATATGCATTTCAATCAAACATGTTGTATGCTACAAGAATATGTCGGTTTCACTAGTTATTGTTTGAGAACCATTTTGGCCCGCCCGCCAAAATTAACTTCAACTCCTTATAACTTCTGAACAAATTATCGTAGAGAGCGTAATTATTTTGCATATCAATCAGCATGTTGCATGCTACAAGAATATATCGATTTCATTGGTTGTTGGTTGAGAACCATATTGGCCCGCCCGCGAAAATCAACTTGAACTGCTTATAACTCCTGAACAATTGATCGTAGAGACCACAATTATTAGCATTTTAATCAAACATGTTGTATGCAACAAGAATATGTCGGTTTCACTATTTGTTTTTAGAAATCCATATTGGCCCGCCCACGAGTATTAACTTGAACTGTTTATAACTTCTGAACAAATGATCCTAGAGAGCGTAATAAATTTGCATATTAATCAGCATGTTGCATGCTACAAGAATATATCGATTTCACTAGTTGTTGGTTGAGAACCATATTGGCTCGCCCCTGAAAATCAACTTGAACTGCTTATAACTTCTGAAAAATTGATCGTAGAGAACACAATTATTTGCATTTTAATGAAACATATTGAATGCTACAAGAATATGTCGGTTTCACTAGTTGTTTTTAGAAAACCATATTGGCCCGCCCGCGAGTATTAATTGAACTGTTTATAACTTCTGAACAATTGATCGCAGAGAACACAATTATTTGCATTTCAATCAAACATGTTGTATGCTACAAGAATATGTCGGTTTCACTAGTTATTGTTTGAGAACCATTTTGGCCCGCCTGCCAAAACTAACTTGAACTCCTTCTAACTTCTGAACAATTGATCGTAGAGAGCGTTATAATTTTGCATATTAATCAGCATGTTGCATGCTACAAGAATATATCGATTTCATTGGTTGTTGTTTGAGAACCATATTGGCCCGCCCAAGAAAATTAACTTGAACTGCTTATAACTTCTGAACAATTGATCGTAGCGAACACAATTATTTGCATTTCAATCAAACATGTTGTATACTACAAGAATATGTCGGTTTCACTAGTTATGGTTTGAGAACCTCTTTTCCCGCCCGCCAAAACTAACTTCAACTCCTTATAACTTCTGAACAATTGATCGTAGAGATCACAATTATTATCATTTTAATCTAACATGTTGTATGCTACAAGAATATGTCGGTCTCACTAGTTATTGTTTGAGAACCATTTTGGCCCGCCCGCCAAAACTAACTTCTACTCCTTATAACTTCTGAACAATTGATCGTAGAAATCGTAATAATTATGCATATTAAACAGCTTGTTACATGCTACAAGAATATATCGATTTCATTAGTTGTTGGTTGAGAACCATATTAACCCGCCTCGAAAATTAATTTGAACTGCTTATAAATTCTGAACAATTGATCGTAGACCACACAATTATTTGCATTTTAATGAAACATTTTGAATGGTTCAAGAATATGTCGGTTTCACTAGTTGTTTATAGAAAACCATTTTGGCCCGCCCGCGAGAATTAACTTGAACTGCTTATAACTTCTGAACAATTGATCGTAGACCACACAATTATTTGCATTTTAATGAAACATTTTGAATGCTACAAGAATATGTCGGTTTCACTAGTTGTTTATAGAAAACCATATTGGCCCGCCCGCGAGAATTAACTTGAACTGTTTATAACTTCTGAACAAATGATCCTAGAGAGCGTAATACATTTGCATATTAATCAGCATGTTGCATGCTACAAGAATATATCGATTTCAGTAGTTGTTGGTTGAGAACCATATTGGTCCGCCCGCGAAAATCAACTTGAACTGCTTATAACTCCTGAACAATTGATCGTAGAGAACACAATTATTTGCATTTTAATGAAACATGTTGAATGATACAAGAATATGTCGGTTTCACTAGATGTTTTTAGAAAACCATTTTGGACCGCCCGCCAAAACTAATTTCAACTCCTGATAACTTCTGAACAATTGATCGTAGAAAGCGTAATAATTTTGCATAATAAACAGCATGTTGCATGCTACAAGAATATATCCATTTCACTAGTTGTTGGTTGAGAACCATATTGGCCCGCCCTCGAAAATTAATTTGAAGTGCTTATAACTTCTGAACAATTGATCGTAGAGAACACAATTATTTGCATTTCAATCAAACATGTTGTATGCTACAAGATTATGTCGGTTTCACTAGTTATTGTTTGAGAACCATTTTGTCCCGCCCGCCAAAACTAACTTCAACTCCTTATAACTTCTGAACAAATGATCGTAGAAAGCATTATAATTTTGCATATTAATCAGCATGTTGCATGCTACAAGAATATATCGATTTCATTGGTTGTTGGTTGAGAACCATATTGGCCCGCCCAAGAAAATTAACTTGAACTGCTTATAACTT
Organism: Lepisma saccharinum; assembly: GCF_977018435.1. NCBI lineage: Eukaryota > Metazoa > Arthropoda > Insecta > Zygentoma > Lepismatidae > Lepisma > Lepisma saccharinum. Next base: position 2,299,208 of record NW_028142885.1, read on the forward strand.
CTGAACAATTGATCGTAGCGAACACAATTATTTTCATTTCAATCAAACATGTTGTATACTACAAGAATATGTCGGTTTCACTAGTTATGGTTTGAGAACCTTTTTGTCCCGCCCGCCAAAACTAACTTCAACTCCTTATAACTTCTGAACAAATTATCGTAGAGAGCTTAATAATTTTGCATATTAATCAGCATGTTGCATGCTACAAGAATATATCGATTTCATTAGTTGTTGGTTGAGAACCATATTGGCCCGCCCGCGGAAATTAAATTGAACTGCTTATAACTTCTGAACAATTGATCGTAGCGAACACAATTATTTGCATTTTAATGAAACATGTTGAATGCATCAAGAATATGTCGGTTTCACTAGTTGTTGTTTGAGAACCATATTGGCCCGCCTGCGAGTATTAAATTGAACTGCTTATAACTTCTGAACAAATGATCGTAGAGAACACAATTATTTGCATTTTAATGAAACATGTTGAAGGCTACATGAATATGTCGGTTTCACTAGTTGCTTTTAGAAAACCATTTTGGCCCGCCCGCCAAAACTAATTTCAACTCCTTATAACTTCTGAACAATTGATCGTAGAAAGCGTAATAATTTTGCATGTTAATCAGCATGTTACATGCTACAAGAATATATCGATTTCACTTGTTGTTGGTTGAGAACCATATTGGCCGGCCGCAAAAATCAACTTTAACTGCTTATAACTCCTTAAAAATTGATCGTAGACAACACAATTATTTGCATTTTAATGAAACATTTTGAATGCTACAAGAATATGTCAGTTTCACTAGTTGTTATTTGAGAACCATAATGGCCTTCGGCGAGTATTAAATTGAACTGCTTATAGCTTCTGAACAAATGATCGTAGAGAGCGTTATAATTTTGCATATTAATCAGCATGTTGCATTCTACAAGAGTATATCGATTTCAATGGTTGTTGGTTGAGAACCATATTGGCCCGCCGCGAAAATTAACTTGAACTGCTTATAACTTCTGAACAATTGATCGTAGCGAACACAATTATTTACATTTTAATGAAACATATTGAATGCTTCAAGAATATGTCGGTTTCACTAATTGTTGTTTGAGAACCATATTGGATCGCCCGCGAATATGAAATTGAACTGCTTATAACTTCTGAACAAATGATCTTAGAGAGCGTAATAAATTTGCATATTAATCAGCATGTTGCCTGCTACAAGAATATATCGATTTCACTAGTTGTTGGTTGAGAACCATATTGGCCCGCCCGCGAAAATTATTTGAACTGCTTATAACTACTGAACAAATAATCGTAGAAAGCGTAATAATCTTTCATATTAATCAGCATGTTGCATGCTACAAGAATATATCGATTTCACTAGTTGTTGTTTGAGAAATATATTGGCCTGCCCGCGAAAATTAACTTGAACTGCTTATAACTTCTGAACAATTGATTGTAGAGCACACAATTATATGCATTTCAATCAAACATGTTGTATGCTACAAGAATATGTCGGTTTCACTAGTTATAGTTTGAGAACCATTTTGGCCCGCCCGCCAAAATTAACTTCAACTCCTTATAACTTCTGAACAAATTATCGTAGAGAGCGTAATTATTTTGCATATCAATCAGCATGTTGCATGCTACAAGAATATATCGATTTCATTGGTTGTTGGTTGAGAACCATATTGGCCCGCCCGCGAAAATCAACTTGAACTGCTTATAACTCCTGAACAATTGATCGTAGAGACCACAATTATTAGCATTTTAATCAAACATGTTGTATGCAACAAGAATATGTCGGTTTCACTAGTTGTTTTTAGAAATCCATATTGGCCCGCCCACGAGTATTAACTTGAACTGTTTATAACTTCTGAACAAATGATCCTAGAGAGCGTAATAAATTTGCATATTAATCAGCATGTTGCATGCTACAAGAATATATCGATTTCACTAGTTGTTGGTTGAGAACCATATTGGCTCGCCCCTGAAAATCAACTTGAACTGCTTATAACTTCTGAAAAATTGATCGTAGAGAACACAATTATTTGCATTTTAATGAAACATATTGAATGCTACAAGAATATGTCGGTTTCACTAGTTGTTTTTAGAAAACCATATTGGCCCGCCCGCGAGTATTAACTTGAACTGTTTATAACTTCTGAACAATTGATCGCAGAGAACACAATTATTTGCATTTCAATCAAACATGTTGTATGCTACAAGAATATGTCGGTTTCACTAGTTATTGTTTGAGAACCATTTTGGCCCGCCTGCCAAAACTAACTTCAACTCCTTCTAACTTCTGAACAATTGATCGTAGAGAGCGTTATAATTTTGCATATTAATCAGCATGTTGCACGCTACAAGAATATATCGATTTCATTGGTTGTTGTTTGAGAACCATATTGGCCCGCCCAAGAAAATTAACTTGAACTGCTTATAACTTCTGAACAATTGATTCGTAGAAATCGTAATAATTATGCATATTAAACAGCTTGTTACATGCTACAAGAATATATCGATTTCATTAGTTGTTGGTTGAGAACCATATTAGCCCGCCGCGAAAATTAATTTGAACTGCTTATAACTTCTGAACAATTGATCGTAGAGCACACAATTATTTGCATTTTAATGAAACATTTTGAATGCTACAAGAATATGTCGGTTTCACTAGTTGTTTGTAGAAAACCATATTCTCCCGCGAGTATTAACTTGAATTATTTATAACTTCTGAACAAATGTACCTAGAGAGCGTTATAAATTTGCATATTAATCAGCATGTTGCATGCTACAAGAATATATCGATTTCAGTAGTTGTTGGTTGAGAACCATATTGGTCCGCCTGCGAAAATCAACTTGAACTGCTTATAACTCCTGAACAATTGATCGTAGAGAACACAATTATTTGCATTTTAATGAAACATGTTGAATGATACAAGAATATGTCGGTTTCACTAGATGTTTTTAGAAAACCATTTTGGACCGCCCGCCAAAACTAATTTCAACTCCTTATAACTTCTGAACAATTGATCGTAGAAAGCGTAATAATTTTGCATAATAAACAGCATGTTGCATGCTACAAGAATATATCCATTTCACTAGTTGTTGGTTGAGAACCATATTGGCCCGCCCTCGAAAATTAATTTGAAGTGCTTATAACTTCTGAACAGTTGATCGTAGAGAACACAATTATTTGCATTTCAATCAAACATGTTGTATGCTACAAGATTATGTCGGTTTCACTAGTTATTGTTTGAGAACCATTTTGGCCCGCCCGCCAAAACTAACTTCAACTCCTTATAACTTCTGAACAAATGATCGTAGAAAGCATTATAATTTTGCATATTAATCAGCATGTTGCATGCTACAAGAATATATCGATTTCATTGGTTGTTGGTTGAGAACCATATTGGCCCGCCCGCGAAAATTAACTTGAACTGCTTATAACTTCTGAACAATTTATCGTAGCGAACACAATTATTTGCATTTTAATGAAACATATTGAACGCTTCAAGAATATGTCGGTTTCACTAATTGTTGTTTGAGAACCATATTGGATCGCCCGCGAATATAAAATTGAACTGCTTATAACTTCTGAACAAATGATCTTAGAGAGCGTAATAAATTTGCATATTAAACAGCATGTTGCATGCTACAAGAATATATCGATTTCACTAGTTGTTGGTTGAGAACCATATTGGCCCGCCCGCGAAAATTATTTGAACTGCTTATAACTACTGAACAAATAATCGTAGAAAGCGTAATAATTTTTCATATTAATCAGCATGTTGCATGCTACAAGAATATATCGATTTCACTTGTTGTTGTTTGAGAAATATATTGGCCTGCCCGCGAAAATTAACTTGAACTGCTTATAACTTCTGAACAATTGATTGTAGAGCACACAATTATTTGCATTTCAATCAAACATGTTGTATGCTACAAGAATATGTCGGTTTCACTAGTTATTGTTTGAGAACCATTTTGGCCCGCCCGCCAAAACTAACTTCAACTCCTTATAACTTCTGAACAAATGATCGTAGAAATCACAATTATTATCATTTTAATCTAACATGTTGTATGCTACAAGAATATGTCGATTTCATTAGTTGTTGGTTGAGAACCATATTGGCCCGCCCGCGAAAATCAACTTGAACTGCTTATAACTCCTGAACAATTGATCGTAGAGACCACAATTATTAGCGTTTTAATCAAACATGTTGTATGCAACAAGAATATGTCGGTTTCACTAGTTTTTTTTAGAAATCCATATTGGCCCGCCCACGAGTATTAACTTGAACTGTTTATAACTTCTGAACAAATGATCCTAGAGAGCGTAATAAATTTGCATATTAATCAACATGTTGCATGCTACAAGAATTTATCGATTTCACTAGTTGTTGGTTGAGAACCATATTGGCCCGCCCGCGAAAATTAATTTGAACTGCTTATAACTTCTGAACAATTGATCGTAGAGCACACAATTATTTACATTTTAATGAAACATTTTGAATGCTACAAGAAAATGTCGGTTTCACTAGTTGTTTGTAGAAAACCATATTCTCCCGCGAGTATTAACTTGAATTATTTATAACTTCTGAACAAATGTACCTAGAGAGCGTTATAAATTTGCATATTAATCAGCATGTTGCATGCTACAAGAATATATCGATTTCACTAGTTGTTGGTTGAGAACCATATTGGACCGCCCGCGAAAATCAATTTGAACTGCTTATAACTCCTGAAAAATTGATCGTAGAGAACACAATTATTTGCATTTTAATGAAACATGTTGAAGGCTACAAGAATATGTCGGTTTCACTAGTTGTTTTTAGAAAACCATTTTGGCCCGCCCGCCAAAACTAATTTCAACTCCTTATAACTTCTGAACAATTGATCGTAGAAAGCGTAATAATTTTGCATGTTAATCAGCATGTTACATGCTACAAGAATATATCGATTTCACTAGTTGTTGGTTGAGAACCATATTGGCCCGCCCGCGAAAATCAACTTGAACTGCTTATAACTCCTGAACAATTGATTGTAGAGAGCACAATTATTTGCATTTTAATGAAACATGTTGAATGCTACAAGAATATGTCGGTTTCACTAGTTGTTTTTAGAAAACCATATTGGCCCGCCCGCGAGTATTAATTTTAACTGTTTATAACTTCTGAACAAATGATCGTAGAGAGCGTTATAAATTTGCATATTAATCAGCATGTTGCATGCTACAAGAATATATCGATTTCACTTGTTGTTGGTTGAGAACCATATTGGCCGGCCGCAAAAATCAACTTTAACTGCTTATAACTCCTTAACAATTGATCGTAGACAACACAATTATTTCCATGTTAATGAAACATGTTGAATGCTACAAGAATATGTCAGTTTCACTAGTTGTTATTTGAGAACCATAATGGCCGTCGGCGAGTATTAAATTGAACTGCTTATATCTTCTGAACAAATGATCGTAGAGAGCGTAAAAAATGTGCATATTAATCAGCATGTTGCATGCTACAAGAATATATTGATTTCACTAGTTGTTGGTTGAAAAACATATTTTCCCGCCCGCGAAAATCAACTTGAACTGCTTATAACTTCTGAAGAATTGATCGTAGAGATCACAATTATTTTCATTTTAATCTAACATGTTGTATGCTACAAGAATATGTCGGTTTCACTAGTTATTGTTTGAGAACCATTTTGGCCCGCCCGCCAAAACTAACTTCAACTCCTTATAACTTCTGAACAATTGATCGTAGAAAGCGTAAAAATTATGCATATTAAACAGCTTGTTACATGCTACAAGAATATATCGATTTCATTAGTAGTTGGTTGAGAACCATATTAGCCCGCCGCGAAAATTAATTTCAACTGCTTATAACTTCTGAACAAGTAATCGTAGAAAGCGTAATAATTTTGCATATTAATCAGCATGTTGCATGCTACAAGAATATATCGATTTCACTAATTGTTGTTTGAGAAATATATTGGCCTGCCCGCGAAAATTAACTTCAACTGCTTATAACTTCTGAACATTTGATTGTAGAGCACACAATTATTTGCATTTCAATCAAACATGTTGAATGCTACAAGAATATGTCGGTTTCACTAGTTATTGTTTGAGAACCATTTTGGCCCGCCCGCCAAAACTAACTTCAACTCCTTATAACTTCTGAACAAATGATCGTAGAGATCTCAATTATTATCATTTTAATCTAACATGTTGTATGCTACAAGAATATGTCGATTTCATTAGTTGTTGGTTGAGAACCATATTGGCCCGCCCGCGGAAATTAACTTGAACTGCTTATAACTTCTGAACAATTGATCGTAGCGAACACAATTATTTGCATTTTAATGAAACATGTTGAATGCTTCAAGAATATTTCGGTTTCACTAGTTGTTGTTTGAGAACCATATTGGCCCGCCCGCGAGTATTAAATTGAACTGCTTATAACTTCTGAACAAATGATCTTAAAGAGCGTAATAAATTTGCATATTAATCAGCATGTTGCATGCTACAAGAATATATCGATTTCATTGGTTGTTGGTTGAGAACCATATTGGCCCGCCCGCGAAAATTAATTTGAACTGCTTATAACTTCTGAACAATTGATCGTAGAGCACACAATTATTTGCATTTTAAAGAAACATTTTGAATGCTACAAGAATATGTCGGTTTCACTAGTTGTTTGTAGAAAACCATATTCTCCCGCGAGTATTAACTTGAATTATTTATAACTTCTGAACAAATGATCCTAGAGAGCGTAATAAATTTGCATATTAATCAGCATGTTGCATGCTACAAGAATATATCGATTTCACTAGTTGTTGGTTGAGAACCATATTGGCCCGCCCGCGAAAATCAATTTGAACTGCTTATAACTCCTGAAAAATTGATCGTAGAGAACACAATTATTTGCATTTTAATGAAACATGTTGAAGGCTACAAGAATATGTCGGTTTCACTAGTTGTTTTTAGAAAACCATTTTGGCCCGCCCGCCAAAACTAATTTCAACTCCTTATAACTTCTGAACAATTGATCGTAGAAAGCGTAATAATTTTGCATGTTAATCAGCATGTTACATGCTACAAGAATATATCGATTTCACTAGTTGTTGGTTGAGAACCATATTGGCCCGCCCGCGAAAATCAACTTGAACTGCTTATAACTCCTGAACAATTGATTGTAGAGAGCACAATTATTTGCATTTTAATGAAACATGTTGAATGCTACAAGAATATGTCGGTTTCACTAGTTGTTTTTAGAAAACCATATTGGCCCGCCCGCGAGTATTAGTTTTAACTGTTTATAACTTCTGAACAAATGATCGTAGAGAGCGTTATAAATTTGCATATTAATCAGCATGTTGCATGCTACAAGATTATATCGATTTCACTTGTTGGTTGAGAACCATATTGGCCGGCCGCAAAAATCAACTTTAACTGCTTATAACTCCTTAACAATTGATCGTAGACAACACAATTATTTCCATGTTAATGAAACATGTTGAATGCTACAAGAATATGTCAGTTTCACTAGTTGTTATTTGAGAACCATAATGGCCGTCGGCGAGTATTAAATTGAACTGCTTATAGCTTCTGAACAAATGATCGTAGAGAGCGTAAAAAATGTGCATATTAATCAGCATGTTGCATGCTACAAGAATATATCGATTTCACTAGTTGTTGGTTGAAAAACATATTTTCCCGCCCGCGAAAATCAACTTGAACTGCTTATAACTTCTGAAGAATTGATCGTAGAGATCACAATTATTTTCATTTTAATCTAACATGTTGTATGCTACAAGAATATGTCGGTTTCACTAGTTATTGTTTGAGAACCATTTTGGCCCGCCCGCCAAAACTAACTTCAACTCCTTATAACTTCTGAACAATTGATCGTAGAAAGCGTAATAATTATGCATATTAAACAGCTTGTTACATGCTACAAGAATATATCGATTTCATTAGTAGTTGGTTGAGAACCATATTAGCCCGCCGCGAAAATTAATTTCAACTGCTTATAACTTCTGAACAAGTAATCGTAGAAAGCGTAATAATTTTGCATATTAATCAGCATGTTTCATGCTACAAGAATATATCAATTTCACTAGTTGTTGTTTGAGAAATATATTGGCCTGCCCGCGAAAATTAACTTGAACTGCTTATAACTTCTGAACAATTGATCGTAGAGCACACAATTATTTGCATTTTAATGAAACATTTTGAATGCTACAAGAATATGTCTTTTTCACTAGTTGTTTATAGAAAACCATATTGACCCGCCCGCGAGAATTAACTTGGACTGTTTATAACTTCTGATCAAATGATCCTAGAGAGCGTAATAATTTTGCATATTAAACAGCGTGTTGCATGCTACAAGAATATATCGATTTCATTAGTTCTTGGTTGAGAACCATATTGGCCCTCCCGCGAAAATCAACTTGAACTGCTTATAACTCCTGAACAATTGATCGTAGAGAGCACAATTATTTGTATTTTAATGAAACATGTTGAATGCTACAAGAATATGTCGGTTTCACTAGTTCTTTTTTAGAACAACCATATTGGCCCGGCCGCGAGTATTGACTTGTTCTGCTTATAACTTCTGAACAAATGATCGTAGTGAGCGTAATAATTTTGCATATTAATCAGCATGTTGCATGCTACAAGAATATATCGATTTCACTAGTTGTTGGTTGAGAACCATATTGGCCCGCCCGCGAAAATTAACTTGAACTGCTTATAACTTCTGAACAATTTATCGTACCGAACACAATTATTTGCATTTTAATAGAACATATTGAACGCTTCAAGAATATGTCGGTTTCACTAATTGTTGTTTGAGAACCATATTGGATCGCCCGCGAATATAAAATTGAACTGCTTATAACTTCTGAACAAATGATCTTAGAGAGCGTACAAAATTTGCATATTAATCAGCATGTTGCATGCTACAAGAATATATCGATTTCACTAGTTGTTGGTTGAGAACCATATTGGCCCGCCCGCGAAAATTATTTGAACTGCTTATAACTACTGAACAAATAATCGTAGAAAGCGTAATAATTTTTCATATTAATCAGCATGTTGCATGCTACAAGAATATATCGATTTCACTAGTTGTTGGTTGAGAACCATATTGGCCCGCCCGCGAAAATTAATTTGAAGTGCTTATAACTTCTGAACAATTGATCGTAGAGAACACAATTATTTGCATTTCAATCAAACATGTTGTATGCTACAAGATTATGTCGGTTTCACTAGTTATTGTTTGAGAACCATTTTGTCCCGCCCGCCAAAACTAACTTCAACTCCATATAACTTCTGAACAAATGATCGTAGAGAGCATTATAATTTTGCATATTAATCAGCATGTTGCATGCTACAAGAATATATCGATTTCATTGGTTGTTGGTTGAGAACCATATTGGCCCACCCGCGAAAATTAACTTGAACTGCTTATAACTTCTGAATAATTGATCGTAGCGAACACAATTATTTTCATTTTAATGAAACATATTGAATGCTTCAAGAATATGTCGGTTTCACTAATTGTTGTTTGAGAACCATGTTGGATCGCCCGCGAATATTAAATTGAACTGCTTATAACTTGTGAACAAATGATCTTAGAGAGCGTAATAAATTTGCATGTTAATCAGCATGTTGCATGCTACAAGAATATATCGATTTCACTAGTTGTTGGTTGAGAACCATATTGGCCCGCCCGCGAAAATTATTTGAACTGCTTATAACTTCTGAACAAATTATCGTAGAGAGCGTAATTATTTTCCATATCAATCAGCATGTTGCATGCTACAAGAATATGTCGTTTCACTAGTTATTGTTTGAGAACCATTTTGGCCCGCCCGCCAAAACTAACTTCAACTCCTTATAACTTCTGAACAAATGATCGTAGAGAGCGTTATAAGTTTGCATATTATTCAGCATGTTGCATGCTACAAGAATATATCGATTTCATTGGTTGTTGGTTGAGAACCATATTGGCCCGACCACGAAAATTAACTTGAACTGCTGATAACTTCTTAACAATTTATCGTAGAGATCACAATTATTATCATTTTAATCTAACATGTTGTATGCTACAAGAATATGTCGGTTTCACTAGTTATTGTTTGAGAAACATTTTGGCCCGCCCGCGAAAATTAATTTGAACTGCTTATAACTTCTGAACAAATAATCGAAGAAAGCGTAATAATTTTTCATGTTAATCAGCATGTTGCATGCTACAAGAATATATCGATTTCACTAGTTGTTGCTTGAGAAATATATTGGCCTGCCCGCGAAAATTAACTTGAACTGCTTATAACTTCTGAACAATTGATTGTAGAGCACACAATTATTTGCATTTCAATCAAACATGTTGTATGCTACAAGAATATGTCGGTTTCACTAGTTATTGTTTGAGAACCATTTTGGCCCGCCCACCAAAACTAACTTCAACTCCTTATAACTTCTGAACAAATGATCGTAGAGAGCGTAATAATTTTGCATATCAATCAGCATGTTGCATGCTACAAGAATATATCGATTTCACTAGTTGTTGGTTGAGAACCATATTGGCCCGCCCGCGAATATCAACTTGAACTGCTTTTAACTCCTGAACAATTGATCGTAGAGAGCACAATTATTTGCATTTTAATTAAACTTGTTGAATGCTACAAGAATATGTCGGTTTCACTAGTTGTATTTAGAAAACCATATTGGCCCGCCCGTCAGTATTAATTTGAAACGCTTATAACTTCTGAACAAATAATCGAAGAAAGCGTAATAATTTTGCATATTAATCAGCATGTTGCATGCTACAAGAATATATCGATTTCATTTTTTGTTTGTTGAGAACCATATTGGCCCGACCAAGAAAATTAACTTGAACTGCTTATAACTTCTGAGCAATTGATCGTAGCGAACACAATTATTTTCATTTCAATCAAACATGTTGCATACTACAAGAATATGTCGGTTTCACTAGTTGTGGTTTGAGAACCTTTTTGTCCCGCCCGCCAAAACTAACTTCAACTCCTTATAACTTGTGAACAAATTATCGTAGAGAGCTTAATAATTTTGCATATTAATCAGCATGTTGCATGCTACAAGAATATATCGATTTCATTAGTTATTGGTTGAGAACCATATTGGCCCGCCCGCGGAAATTAACTTGAACTGCTTATAACTTCTGAACAATTGATCGTAGCGAACACAATTATTTGCATTTTAATGAAACATGTTGAATGCATCAAGAATATGTCGGTTTCACTACTTGTTGTTTGAGAACCATATTGGCCCGCCCGCGAGAATTAAATTGAACTGCTTATAACTTCTGAACAAATGATCGTAGAGAACACAATTATTTGCATTTTAATGAAACATGTTGAAGGCTAAAAGAATATGTCGGTTTCACTAGTTGCTTTTAGAAAACCATTTTGGCCCGCCCGCCAAAACTAATTTCAACTCCTTATAACTTCTGAACAATTGATCGTAGAAAGCGTAATAATTTTGCATGTTAATCAGCATGTTACATGCTACAAGAATATATCGATTTCTTTAGTTGTTGGTTGAGAACCATATTGGCCCGCCCGCGAAAATCAACTTGAACTGCTTATAACTCCTGAACAATTGATCGTAGAGAGCACAATTATTTGCATTTTAATGAAACATGTTGAATGCTACAAGAATATGTCGGTTTCACTAGTTGTTTTTAGAAAACCATATTGGCCCGCCCGCGAGTATTAATTTTAACTGTTTATAACTTCTGAACAAATGATCGTAGAGAGCGTTATAAATTTTGCATATTAATCAGCATGTTGCATGCTACAAGAATATATCGATTTCACTTGTGGTTGGTTGAGAACCATATTGGCCGGCCGCAAAAATCAACTTTAACTGCTAATAACTCCTTAAAAATTGATCGTAGACAACACAATTATTTGCATTTTAATGAAACATGTAGAATGCTACAAGAATATGTCAGTTTCACTAGTTGTTATTTGAGAACCATAATGGCCTTCGGCGAGTATTAAATTGAACTGCTTATAGCTTCTGAACAAATGATCGTAGAGAGCGTTATAATTTTGCATATTAATCAGCATGTTGCATTCTACAAGAATATATCGATTTCAATGGTTGTTGGTTGAGAACCATATTGGCCCGCCGCGAAAATTAACTTGAACTGCTTATAACTTCTGAACATTTGATCGTAGCGAACACAATTATTTACATTTTAATGAAACATATTGAATGCTTCAAGAATATGTCGGTTTCACTAATTGTTGTTTGAGAACCATATTGGATCGCCCGCGAATATTAAATTGAACTGCTTATAACTTCTGAACAAATGATCTTAGAGAGCGTAATAAATTTGCATATTAATCAGCATGTTGCATGCTACAAGAATATATCGATTTCACTAGTTGTTGGTTGACAACCATATTGGCCCGCCCGCGAAAATTATTTGAACTGCTTATAACTACTGAACAAATAATCGTAGAAAGCGTAATAATCTTTCATATTAATCAGCATGTTGCATGCTACAAGAATATATCGATTTCACTAGTTGTTGTTTGAGAAATATATTGGCCTGCCCGCGAAAATTAACTTGAGCTGCTTATAACTTCTGAACAATTGATTGTAGAGCACACAATTATATGCATTTCAATCAAACATGTTGTATGCTACAAGAATATGTCGGTTTCACTAGTTATTGTTTGAGAACCATTTTGGCCCGCCCGCCAAAATTAACTTCAACTCCTTATAACTTCTGAACAAATTATCGTAGAGAGCGTAATTATTTTGCATATCAATCAGCATGTTGCATGCTACAAGAATATATCGATTTCATTGGTTGTTGGTTGAGAACCATATTGGCCCGCCCGCGGAAATCAACTTGAACTGCTTATAACTCCTGAACAATTGATCGTAGAGACCACAATTATTAGCATTTTAATCAAACATGTTGTATGCAACAAGAATATGTCGGTTTCACTAGTTGTTTTTAGAAATCCATATTGGCCCGCCCACGAGTATTAGCTTGAACTGTTTATAACTTCTGAACAAATGATCCTAGAGAGCGTAATAAATTTGCATATTAATCAGCATGTTGCATGCTACAAGAATATATCGATTTCGCTAGTTGTTGGTTGAGAACCATATTGGCTCGCCCAAGAAAATTAACTTGAACTGCTTATAAATTCTGAACAATTGATCGTAGACCACACAATTATTTGCATTTTAATGAAACATTTTGAATGCTACAAGAATATGTCGGTTTCACTAGTTGTTTATAGAAAACCATATTGGCCCGCCCGCGAGAATTAACTTGAACTGTTTATAACTTCTGAACAAATGATCCTAGAGAGCGTAATACATTTGCATATTAATCAGCATGTTGCATGCTACAAGAATATATCGATTTCAGTAGTTGTTGGTTGAGAACCATATTGGTCCGCCCGCGAAAATCAACTTGAACTGCTTATAACTCCTGAACAATTGATCGTAGAAAACACAATTATTTGCATTTTAATGAAACATGTTGAATGATACAAGAATATGTCGGTTTCACTAGTTGTTTTTAGAAAACCATTTTGGACCGCCCGCCAAAACTAATTTCAACTCCTTATAACTTCTGAACAATTGATCGTAGAAAGCGTAATAATTTTGCATATTAAACAGCATGTTGCATGCTACAAGAATATATCCATTTCACTAGTTGTTGGTTGAGAACCATATTGGCCCGCCCTCGAAAATTAATTTGAACTGCTTATAACTTCTGAACAATTGATCGTAGAGAACACAATTATTTGCATTTCAATCAAACATGTTGTATGCTACAAGATTATGTCGGTTTCACTAGTTATTGTTTGAGAACCATTTTGTCCCGCCCGCCAAAACTAACTTCAACTCCTTATAACTTCTGAACAAATGATCGTAGAGAGCATTATAATTTTGCGTATTAATCAGCATGTTGCATGCTACAAGAATATATCGATTTCATTGGTTGTTGGTTGAGAACCATATTGGCCCGCCCGCGAAAATTAACTTGAACTGCTTATAACTTCTGAACAATTTATCGTAGCGAACACAATTATTTGCATTTTAATGAAACATATTGAACGCTTCAAGAATATGTCGGTTTCACTAATTGTTGTTTGAGAACCATATTGGATCGCCCGCGAATATAAAATTGACTGCTTATAACTTCTGAAAAAATGATCTTAGAGAGCGTAATAAATTTGCATATTAAACAGCATGTTGCATGCTACAAGAATATATTGATTTCACTAGTTGTTGTTTGAGAAATATATTGGCCTGCCCGCGAAAATTAACTTGAACTGCTTATAACTTCTGAACAATTGATTGTAGAGCACACAATTATTTGCATTTCAATCAAACATGTTGTATGCTACAAGAATATGTCGGTTTCACTAGTTATTGTTTGAGAACCATTTTGGCCCGCCCGCCAAAACTAACTTCAACTCCTTATAACTTCTGAACAAATGATCGTAGAGATCACAATTATTATCATTTTAATCTAACATGTTGTATGCTACAAGAATATGTCGATTTCATTAGTTGTTGGTTGAGAACCATATTGGCCCGCCCGCGAAAATCAACTTGAACTGCTTATAACTCCTGAACAATTGATCGTAGAGACCACAATTGTTAGCATTTTAATCAAACATGTTGTATGCAACAAGAATATGTCGGTTTCACTAGTTTTTTTTAGAAATCCATATTGGCCCGCCCACGAGTATTAACTTGAACTGTTTATAACTTCTGAACAAATGATCCTAGAGAGCGTAATAAATTTGCATATTAATCAGCATGTTGCATGCTACAAGAATTTATCGATTTCACTAGTTGTTGGTTGAGAACCATATTGGCCCGCCCGCGAAAATTAATTTGAACTGCTTATAACTTCTGAACAATTGATCGTAGAGCACACAATTGTTTGCATTTTAATGAAACATTTTGAATGCTACAAGTATATGTCGGTTTCACTAGTTGTTTTTAGAAAACCATATTCTCCCGTGAGTATTAACTTGAATTATTTATAACTTCTGAACAAATGTACCTAGACAGCGTAATAAATTTGCATATTAATCAGCATGTTGCATGCTACAAGAATATATCGACTTCACTAGTTGTTGGTTGAGAACCATATTGGCCCGCCCGCGAAAATCAATTTGAACTGCTTATAACTCCTGAAAAATTGATCGTAGAGAACACAATTATTAGCATTTTAATGAAACATGTTGAAGGCTACAAGAATATGTCGGTTTCACTAGTTGTTTTTAGAAAACCATTTTGGCCCGCCCGCCAAAACTAATTTCAACTCCTTATAACTTCTGAACAATTGATCGTAGAAAGCGTAATAATTTTGCATGTTAATCAGCATGTTACATGCTACAAGAATATATCGATTTCACTAGTTGTTGGTTGAGAACCATATTGGCCCGCCCGCGAAAATCAACTTGAACTGCTTATAACTCCTTAACAATTTATCGTAGACAACACAATTATTTCCATGTTAATGAAACATGTTGAATGCTACAAGAATATGTCAGTTTCACTAGTTGTTATTTGAGAACCATAATGGCCGTCGGCGAGTATTAAATTGAACTGCTTATAGCTTCTGAACAAATGATCGTTGAGAGCGTTATAAATTTGCATATTAATCAGCATGTTGTATGCTACAAGAATATATCGATTTCACTTGTTGTTGGTTGAGAACCATATTGGCCGGCCGCAAAAATCAACTTTAACTGCTTATAACTCCTTAACAATTTATCGTAGACAACACAATTATTTCCATGTTAATGAAACATGTTGAATGCTACAAGAATATGTCAGTTTCACTAGTTGTTATTTGAGAACCATAATGGCCGTCGGCGAGTATTAAATTGAACTGATTATAGCTTCTGAACAAATGATCGTAGAGAGCGTAAAAAATGTGCACATTAATCAGCATGTTGCATGCTACAAGAATATATCGATTTCACTAGTTGTTGGTTGAAAAACATATTTTCCAGCCCGCGAAAATCAACTTGAACTGCTTATAACTTCTGAAGAATTGATCGTAGAGATCACAATTATTTTCATTTTAATCTAACATGTTGTATGCTACAAGAATATGTCGGTTTCACTAGTTATTGTTTGAGAACCATTTTGGCCCGCCCGCCAAAACTAACTTCAACTCCTTATAACTTCTGAACAATTGATCGTAGAAAGCGTAATAATTATGCATATTAAACAGCTTGTTACATGCTACAAGAATATATCGATTTCATTAGTAGTTGGTTGAGAACCATATTAGCCCGCCGCGAAAATTAATTTCAACTGCTTATAACTTCTGAACAAGTAATCGTAGAAAGCGTAATAATTTTGCATATTAATCAGCATGTTGCATGCTACAAGAATATATCGATTTCACTAGTTGTTGTTTGAGAAATATATTGGCCTGCCCGCGAAAATTAACTTGAACTGCTTATAACTTCTGAACAATTGATTGTAGAGCACACAATTATTTGCATTTCAATCAAACATGTTGTATGCTACAAGAATATGTCGGTTTCACTAGTTATTGTTTGAGAACCATTTTGGCCCGCCCGCCAAAACTAACTTCAACTCCTTATAACTTCTGAACAAATGATCGTAGAGATCACAATTGTTATCATTTTAATCTAACATGTTGTATGCTACAAGAATATGTCGATTTCATTAGTTGTTGGTTGAGAACCATATTGGCCCGCCCGCGGAAATTAACTTGAACTGCTTATAACTTCTGAACAATTGATCGTAGCGAACACAATTATTTGCATTTTAATGAAACATGTGTAATGCTTCAAGAATATGTCGGTTTCACTAGTTGTTGTTTGAGAACCATATTGGCCCGCCCGCGAGTATTAAATTGAACTGCTTATAACTTCTGAACAAATGATCTTAAAGAGCGTAATAAATTTGCATATTAATCAGCATGTTGCATGCTACAAGAATATATCGATTTCACTAGTTGTTGGTTGAGAACCATATTCGCCCGCCCGCGAAAA
This sequence comes from Lepisma saccharinum, assembly GCF_977018435.1. Lineage (NCBI taxonomy): Eukaryota > Metazoa > Arthropoda > Insecta > Zygentoma > Lepismatidae > Lepisma > Lepisma saccharinum. The sequence goes on from NW_028142885.1 coordinate 2,316,282, forward strand.
TTAATTTGAACTGCTTATAACTTCTGAACAATTGATCGTAGAGCACACAATTATTTGCATTTTAAAGAAACATTTTGAATGCTACAAGAATATGTCGGTTTCACTAGTTGTTTGTAGAAAACCATATTCTCCCGCGAGTATTAACTTGAATTATTTATAACTTCTGAACAAATGATCCTAGAGAGCGTAGTAAATTTGCATATTAATCAGCATGTTGCATGCTACAAGAATATATCGATTTCACTAGTTGTTGGTTGAGAACCATATTGGCCCGCCCGCGAAAATCAATTTGAACTGCTTATAACTCCTGAAAAATTGATCGTAGAGAACACAATTATTTGCATTTTAATGAAACATGTTGAAGGCTACAAGAATATGTCGGTTTCACTAGTTGTTTTTAGAAAACCATTTTGGCCCGCCCGCCAAAACTAATTTCAACTCCTTATAACTTCTGAACAATTGATCGTAGAAAGCGTAATAATTTTGCATGTTAATCAGCATGTTACATGCTACAAGAATATATCGATTTCACTAGTTGTTGGTTGAGAACCATATTGGCCCGCCCGCGAAAATCAACTTGAACTGCTTATAACTCCTGAACAATTGATTGTAGAGAGCACAATTATTTGCATTTTAATGAAACATGTTGAATGCTACAAGAAAATGTCGGTTTCACTAGTTGTTTTTAGAAAACCATATTGGCCCGCCCGCGAGTATTAATTTTAACTGTTTGTAACTTCTGAACAAATGATCGTAGAGAGCGTTATAAATTTGCATATTAATCAGCATGTTGCATGCTACAAGATTATATCGATTTCACTTGTTGTTGGTTGAGAACCATATTGGCCGGCCGCAAAAATCAACTTTAACTGCTTATAACTCCTTAACAATTGATCGTAGACAACACAATTATTTCCATGTTAATGAAACATGTTGAATGCTACAAGAATATGTCAGTTTCACTAGTTGTTATTTGAGAACCATAATGGCCGTCGGCGAGTATTAAATTGAACTGCTTATAGTTTCTGAACAAATGATCGTAGAGAGCGTAAAAAATGTGCATATTAATCAGCATGTTGCATGCTACAAGAATATATCGATTTCACTAGTTGTTGGTTGAAAAACATATTTTCCCGCCCGCGGAAATCAACTTGAACTGCTTATAACTTCTGAAGAATTGATCGTAGAGATCACAATTATTTTCATTTTAATCTAACATGTTGTATGCTACAAGAATATGTCGGTTTCACTAGTTATTGTTTGAGAACCATTTTGGCCCGCCCGCCAAAACTAACTTCAACTCCTTATAACTTCTGAACAATTGATCGTAGAAAGCGTAATAATTATCCATATTAAACAGCTTATTACATGCTACAAGAATATATCGATTTCATTAGTAGTTGGTTGAGAACCATATTAGCCCGCCGCGAAAATTAATTTCAACTCCTTATAACTTCTGAACAAGTAATCGTAGAAAGCGTAATAATTTTGCATATTAATCAGCATGTTGCATGCTACAAGAATATATCGATTTCACTAGTTGTTGTTTGAGAAATATATTGGCCCGCCCGCGAAAATCAAACTTGAACTGCTTATAACTCCTGAACAATTGATTGTAGAGAGCACAATTATTAGCATTTTAATGAAACATGTTGAATGCTACAAGAATATGTCGGTTTCACTAGTTGTTTTTAGAAAACCATATTGGCCCGCCCGCGAGTATTAATTTTAACTGTTTATAACTTCTGAACAAATGATCGTAGAGAGCGTTATAAATTTGCATATTAATCAGCATGTTGCATGCTACAAGAATATATCGATTTCAGTTGTTGTTGGTTGAGAACCATATTGGCCGGCCGCAAAAATCAACTTTAACTGCTTATAACTCCTTAACAATTGATCGTAGACAATACAATTATTTCCATGTTAATGAAACATGTTGAATGCTACAAGAATATGTCAGTTTCACTAGTTGTTATTTGAGAACCATAATGGCCGTCGGCGAGTATTAAATTGAACTGCTTATAGCTTCTGAACAAATGATCGTAGAGAGCGTAAAAAATGTGCATATTAATCAGCATGTTGCATGCTACAAGAATATATCGATTTCACTAGTTGTTGGTTGAAAAACATATTTTCCCGCCCGCGAAAATCAACTTGAGCTGCTTATAACTTCTGAAGAATTGATCGTAGAGATCACAATTATTTTCATTTTAATCTAACATGTTGTATGCTACAAGAATATGTCGGTTTCACTAGTTATTGCTTGAGAATCATTTTGGCCCGCCCGCCAAAACTAATTTCAACTCCTTATAACTTCTGAACAATTGATCGTAGAAAGCGTAATAATTATGCATATTAAACAGCTTGTTACATGCTACAAGAATATATCGATTTCATTAGTAGTTGGTTGAGAACCATATTAGCCCGCCGCGAAAATTAATTTCAACTGCTTATAACTTCTGAACAAGTAATCGTAGAAAGCGTAATAATTTTGCATATTAATCAGCATGTTGCATGCTACAAGAATATATCGATTTCACTAGTTGTTGTTTGAGAAATATATTGGCCTGCCCGCGAAAATTAACTTGAACTGCTTATAACTTCTGAACAATTGATTGTAGAGCACACAATTATTTGCATTTCAATCAAACATGTTGTATGCTACAAGAATATGTCGGTTTCACTAGTTATTGTTTGAGAACCATTTTGGCCCGCCCGCCAAAACTAACTTCAACTCCTTATAACTTCTGAACAAATGATCGTAGAGATCACAATTATTATCATTTTAATCTAACATGTTGTATGCTACAAGAATATGTCGATTTCATTAGTTGTTGGTTGAGAACCATATTGGCCCGCCCGCGAAAATCAACTTGAACTGCTTATAACTCCTGAACAATTGATCGTAGAGACCACAATTATTAGCATTTTAATCAAAGATGTTGAATGCTACAAGAATATGTCGGTTTCACTAGTTGTTTTTAGAAAACCATATTGGCCCGTAAGAGAGTATTAACTTGAACTGTTTATAACTTCTGAACAAATGATTCTAGAGAGCGTAATAAATTTGCATATTAATCAGCATGTTGCATGCTACAAGAATTTATCGATTTCACTAGTTGTTGGTTGAGAACCATATTGGCCCGCCCGCGAAAATTAATTTGAACTGCTTATAACTTCTGAACAATTGATCGTAGAGCACACAATTATTTGCATTTTAATGAAACATTTTGAATGCTACAAGTATATGTCGGTTTCACTATTTGTTTGTAGAAAACCATATTCTCCCGCGAGTATTAACTTGAATTATTTATAACTTCTGAACAAATGTACCTAGAGAGCGTAATAAATTTGCATATTAATCAGCATGTTGCATGCTACAAGAATATATCGATTTCACTAGTTGTTGGTTGAGAACCATATTGGCCCGCCCGCGAAAATCAATTTGAACTGTTTATAACTCCTGAAAAATTGATCGTAGAGAACACAATTATTTGCATTTTAATGAAACATGTTGAAGGCTACAAGAATATGTCGGTTTCACTAGTTGTTTTTAGAAAACCATTTTGGCCCGCCCGCCAAAACTAATTTCAACTCCTTATAACTTCTGAACAATTGATCGTAGAAAGCGTAATAATTTTGCATGTTAATCAGCATGTTACATGCTACAAGAATATATCGATTTCACTAGTTGTTGGTTGAGAACCATATTGGCCCGCCCGCGAAAATCAACTTGAACTGCTTATAACTCCTGAACAATTGATTGTAGAGAGCACAATTATTTGCATTTTAATGAAACATGTTGAATGCTACAAGAATATGTCGGTTTCACTAGTTGTTTTTAGAAAACCATATTGGCCCGCCCGCGAGTAATAATTTTAACTGTTTATAACTTCTGAACAAATGATCGTAGAGAGCGTTATAAATTTGCATATTAATCAGCATGTTGCATGCTACAAGAATATATCGATTTCACTTGTTGTTGGTTGAGAACCATATTGGCCGGCCGCAAAAATCAACTTTAACTGCTTATAACTCCTTAACAATTGATCGTAGACAACACAATTATTTCCATGTTAATGAAACATGTTGAATGCTACAAGAATATGTCAGTTTCACTAGTTGTTATTTGAGAACCATAATGGCCGTCGGCGAGTATTAAATTGAACTGCTTATAGCTTCTGAACAAATGATCGTAGAGAGCGTAAAAAATGTGCATATTAATCAGCATGTTGCATGCTACAAGAATATATCGATTTCACTAGTTGTTGGTTGAAAAACATATTTTCCCGCCCGCGAAAATCAACTTGAACTGCTTATAACTTCTGAACAATTGATCGTAGAGATCACAATTATTTTCATTTTAATCTAACATGTTGTATGCTACAAGAATATGTCGGTTTCACTAGTTATTGTTTGAGAACCATTTTGGCCCGCCCGCCAAAACTAACTTCAACTCCTTATAACTTCTGAACAATTGATCGTAGAAAGCGTAATAATTATGCATATTAAACAGCTTGTTACATGCTACAAGAATATATCGATTTCAATAGTAGTTGGTTGAGAACCATATTAGCCCGCCGCGAAAATTAATTTCAACTGCTTATATCTTCTGAACAAGTAATCGTAGAAAGCGTAATAATTTTGCATATTAATCAGCATGTTGCATGCTTCAAGAATATATCGATTTCACTAGTTGTTGTTTGAGAAATATATTGGCCTGCCCGCGAAAATTAACTTGAACTGCTTATAACTTCTGAACAATTGATTGTAGAGCACACAATTATTTGCATTTCAATCAAACATGTTGTATGCTACAAGAATATGTCGGTTTCACTAGTTATTGTTTGAGAACCATTTTGGCCCGCCCGCCAAAACTAACTTCAACTCCTTATAACTTCTGAACAAATGATCGTAGAGATCACAATTATTATCATTTTAATCTAACATGTTGTATGCTACAAGAATATGTCGATTTCATTAGTTGTTGGTTGAGAACCATATTGGCCCGCCCGCGGAAATTAACTTGAACTGCTTATAACTTCTGAACAATTGATCGTAGCGAACACAATTATTTGCATTTTAATGAAACATGTGTAATGCTTCAAGAATATGTCGGTTTCACTAGTTGTTGTTTGAGAACCATATTGGCCCGCCCGCGAGTATTAAATTGAACTGCTTATAACTTCTGAACAAATGATCTTAAAGAGCGTAATAAATTTGCATATTAATCAGCATGTTGCATGCTACAAGAATATATCGATTTCACTAGTTGTTGGTTGAGAACCATATTGGCCCGCCCGCGAAAATTAATTTGAACTGCTTATAACTTCTGAACAATTGATCTAGAGCACACAATTATTTGTATTTTAAAGAAACATTTTGAATGCTACAAGAATATGTCGGTTTCACTAGTTGTTTGTAGAAAACCATATTCTCCCGCGAGTATTAACTTGAATTATTTATAACTTCTGAACAAATGATCCTAGAGAGCGTAATAAATTTGCATATTAATCAGCATGTTGCATGCTACAAGAATATATCGATTTCACTAGTTGTTGGTTGAGAACCATATTGGCCCGCCCGCGAAAATCAATTTGAACTGCTTATAACTCCTGAAAAATTGATCGTAGAGAACACAATTATTTGCATTTTAATGAAACATGTTGAAGGCTACAAGAATATGTCGGTTTCACTAGTTGTTTTTAGAAAACCATTTTGGCCCGCCCGCCAAAACTAATTTCAACTCCTTATAACTTCTGAACAATTGATCGTAGAAAGCGTAATAATTTTGCATGTTAATCAGCATGTTACATGCTACAAGAATATATCGATTTCACTAGTTGTTGGTTGAGAACCATATTGGCCCGCCCGCGAAAATCAACTTTAACTGCTTATAACTCCTTAACAATTGATCGTAGACAACACAATTATTTCCATGTTAATGAAACATGTTGAATGCTACAAGAATATGTCAGTTTCACTAGTTGTTGTTTGAGAACCATAATAGCCGTCGGCGAGTATTAAATTGAACTGCTTATAGCTTCTGAACAAATGATCGTAGAGAGCGTAAAAAATGTGCATATTAATCAGCATGTTGCATGCTACAAGAATATATCGATTTCACTAGTTGTTGGTTGAGAACCATATTGGCCCGACCGCGAAAATTAACTTGAACTGCTGATAACTTCTGAACAATTTATCGTAGAGATCACAATTATTATCATTTTAATCTAACATGTTGTATGCTACAAGAATATGTTGGTTTCACTAGTTATTGTTTGAGAAACATTTTGGCCCGCCCGCCAAAACTAACTGCAACTCCTTATAACTTCTGAACAAATGATCGTAGAGTGCGTTATAATATTGTATATTAATCAGCTTTTTGCATGCTACAAGAATATATGGATTTCATTGGTTGTTGGTTGAGAACCATATTGGCCCGCCCGCGAAAATTAACTTGAACTGCTTATAACTTCTGAACAATTGATCGTAGCGAACACAATTATTTACATTTTAATGAAACATGTTGAATGCTTCAAGAATATGTCGGTTTCACTAGTTGTTGTTTGAGAACCATATTGGCCCGCCCGCGAATATTAAATTGAACTGCTTATAACTTCTGAACAATTGATCTTAGAGAGCGTAATAATTTTCATGTTAATCAGCATGTTGCATGCTACAAGAATATATCGATTTCACTAGTTGTTGCTTGAGAAATATATTGGCCTGCCCGCGAATATCAACTTGAACTGCTTATAACTCCTGAACAATTGATCGTAGAGAGCACAATTATTTGCATTTTAATTAAACTTGTTGAATGCTACAAGAATATGTCGGTTTCACTACTTGTATTTAGAAAACCATATTGGCCCGCCCGTCAGTTTTAACTTGAACTGTTTATAACTTCTGAACAAATGATCGTAGAGAGCGTAATAAATTTGCATATTAATCAGCATGTTGCATGCTAAAAGAACATATCGATTTTACTTGTTGTTGGTTGAGAACCATATTGGCCTGCCGAGAAAATCAACTTTAACTGCTTATAACTCCTGAACAATTGATCGTAAACAACAAAATTATTTGCATTTTAATGAAACATGTTGAATGCTACAAGAATATGTCAGTTTCACTAGTTGTTATTTGAGAACCATATTGGCCCGCCCGCGAGTATTAACTTGAATTGCGTATAACTTCTGAACAAATGATCGTAGGGAACATAAAAAATTTGCATATTAATCAGCATGTTGCATGCTACAAGAATATATCGATTTCACAAGTTGTTGGTTGAAAAACATATTGGCCCGCCCGCGAAAATCAACTTGAAGTGCTTATAACTTCTGAACAATTGATCGTAGAGATCACAATTATTATCATTTTAATCTAACATGTTGTATGCTACAAGAATATGTCGGTTTCACTAGTTATTGTTTGAGAACCATTTTGGCCCGCCCGCCAGAACTAACTTCAACTCCTTATAACTTCTGAACAAATGATCGTAGAGAGCGTTATAATTTTGCATATTAATCAGCATGTTGCATGCTACAAGAATATATCGATTTCAATGGTTGTTGGTTGAGAACCATATTGGCCCGCCCGTGAAAATTAACTTGAACTGCTTATAACTTCTGAATAATTGATCGTAGCGAACACAATTATTTGCATTTTAATGAAACATATTGAATGCTTCAAGAATATGTCGGTTTCACTAATTGTTGTTTGAGAACCATGTTGGATCGCCCGCGAATATTAAATTGAACTGCTTATAACTTGTGAACAAATGATCTTAGAGAGCGTAATAAATTTGCATGTTAATCAGCATGTTGCATGCTACAAGAATATATCGATTTCACTAGTTGTTGGTTGAGAACCATATTGGCCCGCCCGCGAAAATTATTTGAACTGCTTATAACTTCTGAACAAATTATCGTAGAGAGCGTAATTATTTTCCATATCAATCAGCATGTTGCATGCTACAAGAATATGTCGTTTCACTAGTTATTGTTTGAGAACCATTTTGGCCCGCCCGACAAAACTAACTTCAACTCCTTATAACTTCTGAACAAATGATCGTAGAGAGCGTTATAAGTTTGCATATTAATCAGCATGTTGCATGCTACAAGAATATATCGATTTCATTGGTTGTTGGTTGAGAACCTTATTGGCCCGACCGCGAAAATTAACTTGAACTGCTGATAACTTCTTAACAATTTATCGTAGAGATCACAATTATTATCATTTTTATCTAACATGTTGTATGCTACAAGAATATGTCGGTTTCACTAGTTATTGTTTGAGAAACATTTTGGCCCGCCCGCGAAAATTAATTTGAACTGCTTATAACTTCTGAACAAATTATCGTAGAGAGCGTAATTATTTTCCATATCAATCAGCATGTTGCATGCTACAAGAATATGTCGTTTCACTACTTATTGTTTGAGAACCATTTTGGCCCGCCCGACAAAACTAACTTCAACTCCTTATAACTTCTGAACAAATAACCGAAGAAAGCGTAATAATTTTTCATGTTAATCAGCATGTTGCATGCTACAAGAATATATCGATTTCACTAGTTGTTGGTTGAGAACCATATTGGCCCGCCCGCGAATATCAACTTGAACTGCTTTTAACTCCTGAACAATTGATCGTAGAGAGCACAATTATTTGCATTTTAATTAAACTTGTTGAATGCTACAAGAATATGTCGGTTTCACTAGTTGTATTTAGAAAACCATATTGGCCCGCCCGTCAGTATTAACTTGAACTGTTTATAACTTCTGAACAAATGATCGTAGAGAGCGTAATAAATTTGCATATTAATCAGCATGTTGCATGGTAAAAGAACATATCGATTTCACTAGTTGTTGGTTGAGAACCATATTGGCTCGCCCCTGAAAATCAACTTGAACTGCTTATAACTCCTGAAAAATTGATCGTAGAGAACACAATTATTTGTATTTTAATGAAACATATTGAATGCTACAATAATATGTCGGTTTCACTAGTTGTTTTTAGAAAACCATATTGGCCCGCCCGCGAGTATTAACTTGAACTGTTTATAACTTCTGAACAATTGATCACAGAGAACACAATTATTTGCATTTCAATCAAACATGTTGTATGCTACAAGAATATGTCGGTTTCACTAGTTATTGTTTGAGAACCATTTTGGCCCGCCTGCCAAAACTAACTTCAACTCCTTCTAACTTCTGAACAATTGATCGTAGAGAGCTTTATAATTTTGCATATTAATCAGCATGTTGCATGCTACAAGAATATATCGATTTCATTGGTTGTTGGTTGAGAACCATGTTGGCCCGACCAAGAAAATTAACTTGAACTGCTTATAACTTCTGAACAATTGATCGTAGCGAACACAATTATTTTCATTTCAATCAAACATGTTGTATACTACAAGAATATGTCGGTTTCACTAGTTGTGGTTTGAGAACCTTTTTGTCCCGCCCGCCAAAACTAACTTCAACTCCTTATAACTTCTGAACAAATTATCGTAGAGAGCTTAATAATTTTGCATATTAATTAGCATGTTGCATGCTACAAGAATATATCGATTTCATTAGTTGTTGGTTGAGAACCATATTGGCCCGCCCGCGGAAATTAACTTGAACTGCTTAAAACTTCTGAACAATTGATCGTAGCGAACACAATTATTTGCATTTTAATGAAACATGTTGAATGCATCAAGAATATGTCGGTTTCACTACTTGTTGTTTGAGAACCATATTGGCCCGCCCGCGAGTATTAAATTGAACTGCTTATAACTTCTGAACAAATGATCGTAGAGAACACAATTATTTGCATTTTAATGAAACATGTTGAAGGCTAAAAGAATATGTCGGTTTCACTAGTTGCTTTTAGAAAACCATTTTGCCCCGCCCGCCAAAACTAATTTCAACTCCTTATAACTTCTGAACAATTGATCGTAGAAAGCGTAATAATTTTGCATGTTAATCAGCATGTTACATGCTACAAGAATATATCGATTTCACTAGTTGTTGGTTGAGAACCATATTGGCCCGCCCGCGAAAATCAACTTGAACTGCTTATAACTCCTGAACAATTAATCGTAGAGAACACAATTATTTGCATTTTAATGAAACATGTTGAATGCTACAAGAATATGTCGGTTTCACTAGTTGTTTTTAGAAAACCATATTGGCCCGCCCGCGAGTATTAATTTTAACTGTTTATAACTTCTGAACAAATGATCGTAGAGAGCGTTATAAATTTTGCATATTAATCAGCATGTTGCATGCTACAAGAATATATCGATTTCACTTGTTGTTGGTTGAGAACCATATTGGCCGGCCGCAAAAATCAACTTTAACTGCTAATAACTCCTTAAAAATTGATCGTAGACAACACAATTATTTGCATTTTAATGAAACATGTTGAATGCTACAAGAATATGTCAGTTTCCCTAGTTGTTATTTGAGAACCATAATGGCCTTCGGCGAGTATTAAATTGAACTGCTTATAGCTTCTGAACAAATGATCGTAGAGAGCGTTATAATTTTGCATATTAATCAGCATGTTGCATTCTACAAGAATATATCGATTTCAATGGTTGTTGGTTGAGAACCATATTGGCCCGCCGCGAAAATTAACTTGAACTGCTTGTAACTTCTGAACATTTGATCGTAGCGAACACAATTATTTACATTTTAATGAAACATATTGAATGCTTCAAGAATATGTCGGTTTCACTAATTGTTGTTTGAGAACCATATTGGATCGCCCGCGAATATTAAATTGAACTGCTTATAACTTCTGAACAAATGATCTTAGAGAGCGTAATAAATTTGCATATTAATCAGCATGTTGCATGCTACAAGAATATATCGATTTCACTAGTTGTTGGTTGACAACCATATTGGCCCGCCCGCGAAAATTATTTGAACTGCTTATAACTACTGAACAAATAATCGTAGAAAGCGTAATAATCTTTCATATTAATCAGCATGTTGCATGCTACAAGAATATATCGATTTCAGAAGTTGTTGTTTGAGAAATATATTGGCCTGCCCGCGAAAATTAACTTGAGCTGCTTATAACTTCTGAACAATTGATTGTAGAGCACACAATTATATGCATTTCAATCAAACATGTTGTATGCTACAAGAATATGTCGGTTTCACTAGTTATTGTTTGAGAACCATTTTGGCCCGCCCGCCAAAATTAACTTCAACTCCTTATAACTTCTGAACAAATTATCGTAGAGAGCGTAATTATTTTGCATATCAATCAGCATGTTGCATGCTACAAGAATATATCGATTTCATTGGTTGTTGGTTGAGAACCATATTGGCCCGCCCGCGGAAATCAACTTGAACTGCTTATAACTCCTGAACAATTGATCGTAGAGAGCACAATTATTTGCATTTTAATTAAACTTGTTGAATGCTACAAGAATATGTCGGTTTCACTACTTGTATTTAGAAAACCATATTGGCCCGCCCGTCAGTTTTAACTTGAACTGTTTATAACTTCTGAACAAATGATCGTAGAGAGCGTAATAAATTTGCATATTAATCAGCATGTTGCATGCTAGAAGAACATATCGATTTTACTTGTTGTTGGTTGAGAACCATATTGGCCTGCCGCGAAAATCAACTTTAACTGCTTATAACTCCTGAACAATTGATCGTAAACAACAAAATTATTTGCATTTTAATGAAACATGTTGAATGCTACAAGAATATGTCAGTTTCACTAGTTGTTATTTGAGAACCATATTGGCCCGCCCGCGAGTATTAACTTGAATTGCTTATAACTTCTGAACAAATGATCGTTAGGAACATAAAAAATTTGCATATTAATCAGCATGTTGCATGCTACAAGAATATATCGATTTCACAAGTTGTTGGTTGAAAAACATATTGGCCCGCCCGCGAAAATCAACTTGAAGTGCTTATAACTTCTGAACAATTGATCGTAGAGATCACAATTATTATCATTTTAATCTAACATGTTGTATGCTACAAGAATATGTCGGTTTCACTAGTTATTGTTTGAGAACCATTTTGGCCCGCCCGCCAGAACTAACTTCAACTCCTTATAACTTCTGAACAAATGATCGTAGAGAGCGTTATAATTTTGCATATTAATCAGCATGTTGCATGCTACAAGAATATATCGATTTCAATGGTTGTTGGTTGAGAACCATATTGGCCCGCCCGCGAAAATTAACTTGAACTGCTTATAACTTCTGAATAATTGATCGTAGCGAACACAATTATTTGCATTTTAATGAAACATATTGAATGCTTCAAGAATATGTCGGTTTCACTAATTGTTGTTTGAGAACCATGTTGGATCGCCCGCGAATATTAAATTGAACTGCTTATAACTTGTGAACAAATGATCTTAGAGAGCGTAATAAATTTGCATGTTAATCAGCATGTTGCATGCTACAAGAATATATCGATTTCACTAGTTGTTGGTTGAGAACCATATTGGCCCGCCCGCGAAAATTATTTGAACTGCTTATAACTTCTGAACAAATTATCGTAGAGAGCGTAATTATTTTCCATATCAATCAGCATGTTGCATGCTACAAGAATATGTCGTTTCACTAGTTATTGTTTGAGAACCATTTTGGCCCGCCCGCCAAAACTAACTTCAACTCCTTATAACTTCTGAACAAATGATCGTAGAGAGCGTTATAAGTTTGCATATTATTCAGCATGTTGCATGCTACAAGAATATATCGATTTCATTGGTTGTTGGTTGAGAACCATATTGGCCCGACCGCGAAAATTAACTTGAACTGCTGATAACTTCTTAACAATTTATCGTAGAGATCACAATTATTATCATTTTAATCTAACATGTTGTATGCTACAAGAATATGTCGGTTTCACTAGTTATTGTTTGAGAAACATTTTGGCCCGCCCGCGAAAATTAATTTGAACTGCTTATAACTTCTGAACAAATAATCGAAGAAAGCGTAATAATTTTTCATGTTAATCAGCATTTTGCATGCTACAAGAATATATCGATTTCACTAGTTGTTGCTTGAGAAATATATTGGCCTGCCCGCGAAAATTAACTTGAACTGCTTATAACTTCTGAACAATTGATTGTAGAGCACACAATTATTTGCATTTCCATCAAACATGTTGTATGCTACAAGAATATGTCGGTTTCACTAGTTATTGTTTGAGAACCATTTTGGCCCGCCCACCAAAACTAACTTCAACTCCTTATAACTTCTGAACAAATGATCGTAGAGAGCGTAATAATTTTGCATATCAATCAGCATGTTGCATGCTACAAGAATATATCGATTTCACTAGTTGTTGGTTGAGAACCATATTGGCCCGCCCGCGAATATCAACTTGAACTGCTTTTAACTCCTGAACAATTGATCGTAGAGAGCACAATTATTTGCATTTTAATTAAACTTGTTGAATGCTACAAGAATATGTCGGTTTCACTAGTTGTATTTAGAAAACCATATTGGCCCGCCCGTCAGTATTAATTTGAACTGCTTATAACTTCTGAACAAATAATCGAAGAAAGCGTAATAATTTTGCATATTAATCAGCATGTTGCATGCTACAAGAATATATCGATTTCATTGGTTGTTGGTTGAGAACCATATTGGCCCGACCAAGAAAATTAACTTGAACTGCTTATAACTTCTGAACAATTGATCGTAGCGAACACAATTATTTTCATTTCAATCAAACATGTTGTATACTACAAGAATATGTCGGTTTCACTAGTTGTGGTTTGAGAACCTTTTTGTCCCGCCCGCCAAAACTAACTTCAACTCCTTATAACTTGTGAACAAATTATCGTAGAGAGCTTAATAATTTTGCATATTAATCAGCATGTTGCATGCTACAAGAATATATCGATTTCATTAGTTGTTGGTTGAGAACCATATTGGCCCGCCCGCGGAAATTAACTTGAACTGCTTATAACTTCTGAACAATTGATCGTAGCGAACACAATTATTTGCATTTTAATGAAACATGTTGAATGCATCAAGAATATGTCGGTTTCACTACTTGTTGTTTGAGAACCATATTGGCCCGCCCGCGAGAATTAAATTGAACTGCTTATAACTTCTGAACAAATGATCGTAGAGAACACAATTATTTGCATTTTAATGAAACATGTTGAAGGCTAAAAGAATATGTCGGTTTCACTAGTTGCTTTTAGAAAACCATTTTGGCCCGCCCGCCAAAACTAATTTCAACTCCTTATAACTTCTGAACAATTGATCGTAGAAAGCGTAATAATTTTGCATGTTAATCAGCATGTTACATGCTACAAGAATATATCGATTTCACTAGTTGTTGGTTGAGAACCATATTGGCCCGCCCGCGAAAATCAACTTGAACTGCTTATAACTCCTGAACAATTGATCGTAGAGAGCACAATTATTTGCATTTTAATGAAACATGTTGAATGCTACAAGAATATGTCGGTTTCACTAGTTGTTTTTAGAAAACCATATTTGCCCGCCCGCGAGTATTAATTTTAACTGTTTATAACTTCTTAACAAATGATCGTAGAGAGCGTTATAAATTTTGCATATTAATCAGCATGTTGCATGCTACAAGAATATATCGATTTCACTTGTTGTTGGTTGAGAACCATATTGGCCGGCCGCAAAAATCAACTTTAACTGCTAATAACTCCTTAAAAATTGATCGTAGACAACACAATTATTTGCATTTTAATGAAACATGTAGAATGCTACAAGAATATGTCAGTTTCACTAGTTGTTATTTGAGAACCATAATGGCCTTCGGCGAGTATTAAATTGAACTGCTTATAGCTTCTGAACAAATGATCGTAGAGAGCGTTATAATTTTGCATATTAATCAGCATGTTGCATTCTACAAGAATATATCGATTTCAATGGTTGTTGGTTGAGAACCATATTGGCCCGCCGCGAAAATTAACTTGAACTGCTTATAACTTCTGAACATTTGATCGTAGCGAACACAATTATTTACATTTTAATGAAAAATATTGAATGCTTCAAGAATATGTCGGTTTCACTAATTGTTGTTTGAGAACCATATTGGATCGCCCGCGAATATTAAATTGAACTGCTTATAACTTCTGAACAAATGATCTTAGAGAGCGTAATAAATTTGCATATTAATCAGCATGTTGCATGCTACAAGAATATATCGATTTCACTAGTTGTTGGTTGACAACCATATTGGCCCGCCCGCGAAAATTATTTGAACTGCTTATAACTACTGAACAAATAATCGTAGAAAGCGTAATAATCTTTCATATTAATCAGCATGTTGCATGCTACAAGAATATATCGATTTCACTAGTTGTAGTTTGAGAAATATATTGGCCCGCCCGCCAAAATTAACTTCAACTCCTTATAACTTCTGAACAAATTATCGTAGAGAGCGTAATTATTTTGCATATCAATCAGCATGTTGCATGCTACAAGAATATATCGATTTCATTGGTTGTTGGTTGAGAACCATATTGGCCCGCCCGCGGAAATCAACTTGAACTGCTTATAACTCCTGAACAATTGATCGTAGAGACCACAATTATTAGCATTTTAATCAAACATGTTGTATGCAACAAGAATATGTCGGTTTCACTAGTTGTTTTTAGAAATCCATATTGGCCCGCCCA
The DNA here is from genome assembly GCF_977018435.1 of Lepisma saccharinum. Classification (NCBI taxonomy): domain Eukaryota; kingdom Metazoa; phylum Arthropoda; class Insecta; order Zygentoma; family Lepismatidae; genus Lepisma; species Lepisma saccharinum. Next base: position 2,331,936 of record NW_028142885.1, read on the forward strand.
CGAGTATTAGCTTGAACTGTTTATAACTTCTGAACAAATGATCCTAGAGAGCGTAATAAATTTGCATATTAATCAGCATGTTGCATGCTACAAGAATATATCGATTTCACTAGTTGTTGGTTGAGAACCATATTGGCTCGCCCAAGAAAATTAACTTGAACTGCTTATAAATTCTGAACAATTGATCGTAGACCACACAATTATTTGCATTTTAATGAAACATTTTGAATGCTACAAGAATATGTCGGTTTCACTAGTTGTTTATAGAAAACCATATTGGCCCGCCCGCGAGAATTAACTTGAACTGTTTATAACTTCTGAACAAATGATCCTAGAGAGCGTAATACATTTGCATATTAATCAGCATGTTGCATGCTACAAGAATATATCGATTTCAGTAGTTGTTGGTTGAGAACCATATTGGTCCGCCCGCGAAAATCAACTTGAACTGCTTATAACTCCTGAACAATTGATCGTAGAGAACACAATTATTTGCATTTTAATGAAACATGTTGAATGATACAAGAATATGTCGGTTTCACTAGTTGTTTTTAGAAAACCATTTTGGACCGCCCGCCAAAACTAATTTCAACTCCTTATAACTTCTGAACAATTGATCGTAGAAAGCGTAATAATTTTGCATATTAAACAGCATGTTGCATGCTACAAGAATATATCCATTTCACTAGTTGTTGGTTGAGAACCATATTGGCCCGCCCTCGAAAATTAATTTGAACTGCTTATAACTTCTGAACAATTGATCGTAGAGAACACAATTATTTGCATTTCAATCAAACATGTTGTATGCTACAAGATTATGTCGGTTTCACTAGTTATTGTTTGAGAACCATTTTGTCCCGCCCGCCAAAACTAACTTCAACTCCTTATAACTTCTGAACAAATGATCGTAGAGAGCATTATAATTTTGCGTATTAATCAGCATGTTGCATGCTACAAGAATATATCGATTTCATTGGTTGTTGGTTGAGAACCATATTGGCCCGCCCGCGAAAATTAACTTGAACTGCTTATAACTTCTGAACAATTTATCGTAGCGAACACAATTATTTGCATTTTAATGAAACATATTGAACGCTTCAAGAATATGTCGGTTTCACTAATTGTTGTTTGAGAACCATATTGGATCGCCCGCGAATATAAAATTGAACTGCTTATAACTTCTGAACAAATGATCTTAGAGAGCGTAATAAATTTGCATATTAAACAGCATGTTGCATGCTACAAGAATATATCGACTTCACTAGTTGTTGGTTGAGAACCATATTGGCCCGCCCGCGAAAATTATTTGAACTGCTTATAACTACTGAACAAATAATCGTAGAAAGCGTAATAATTTTTCATATTAATCAGCATGTTGCATGCTACAAGAATATATTGATTTCACTAGTTGTTGTTTGAGAAATATATTGGCCTGCCCGCGAAAATTAACTTGAACTGCTTATAACTTCTGAACAATTGATTGTAGAGCACACAATTATTTGCATTTCAATCAAACATGTTGTATGCTACAAGAATATGTCGGTTTCACTAGTTATTGTTTGAGAACCATTTTGGCCCACCCGCCAAAACTAACTTCAACTCCTTATAACTTCTGAACAAATGATCGTAGAGATCACAATTATTATCATTTTAATCTAACATGTTGTATGCTACAAGAATATGTCGATTTCATTAGTTGTTGGTTGAGAACCATATTGGCCCGCCCGCGAAAATCAACTTGAACTGCTTATAACTCCTGAACAATTGATCGTAGAGACCACAATTGTTAGCATTTTAATCAAACATGTTGTATGCAACAAGAATATGTCGGTTTCACTAGTTTTTTTTAGAAATCCATATTGGCCCGCCCACGAGTATTAACTTGAACTGTTTATAACTTCTGAACAAATGATCCTAGAGAGCGTAATAAATTTGCATATTAATCAGCATGTTGCATGCTACAAGAATTTATCGATTTCACTAGTTGTTGGTTGAGAACCATATTGGCCCGCCCGCGAAAATTAATTTGAACTGCTTATAACTTCTGAACAATTGATCGTAGAGCACACAATTGTTTGCATTTTAATGAAACATTTTGAATGCTACAAGTATATGTCGGTTTCACTAGTTGTTTGTAGAAAACCATATTCTCCCGTGAGTATTAACTTGAATTATTTATAACTTCTGAACAAATGTACCTAGACAGCGTAATAAATTTGCATATTAATCAGCATGTTGCATGCTACAAGAATATATCGACTTCACTAGTTGTTGGTTGAGAACCATATTGGCCCGCCCGCGAAAATCAATTTGAACTGCTTATAACTCCTGAAAAATTGATCGTAGAGAACACAATTATTTGCATTTTAATGAAACATGTTGAAGGCTACAAGAATATGTCGGTTTCACTAGTTGTTTTTAGAAAACCATTTTGGCCCGCCCGCCAAAACTAATTTCAACTCCTTATAACTTCTGAACAATTGATCGTAGAAAGCGTAATAATTTTGCATGTTAATCAGCATGTTACATGCTACAAGAATATATCGATTTCACTAGTTGTTGGTTGAGAACCATATTGGCCCGCCCGCGAAAATCAACTTGAACTGCTTATAACTTCTGAAGAATTGATCGTAGAGATCACAATTATTTTCATTTTAATCTAACATGTTGTATGCTACAAGAATATGTCGGTTTCACTAGTTATTGTTTGAGAACCATTTTGGCCCGCCCGCCAAAACTAACTTCAACTCCTTATAACTTATGAACAATTGATCGTAGAAAGCGTAATAATTATGCATATTAAACAGCTTGTTACATGCTACAAGAATATATCGATTTCATTAGTAGTTGGTTGAGAACCATATTAGCCCGCCGCGAAAATTAATTTCAACTGCTTATAACTTCTGAACAAGTAATCGTAGAAAGCGTAATAATTTTGCATATTAATCAGCATGTTGCATGCTACAAGAATATATCGATTTCACTAGTTGTTGTTTGAGAAATATATTGGCCTGCCCGCGAAAATTAACTTGAACTGCTTATAACTTCTGAACAATTGATTGTAGAGCACACAATTATTTGCATTTCAATCAAACATGTTGTATGCTACAAGAATATGTCGGTTTCACTAGTTATTGTTTGAGAACCATTTTGGCCCGCCCGCCAAAACTAACTTCAACTCCTTATAACTTCTGAACAAATGATCGTAGAGATCACAATTGTTATCATTTTAATCTAACATGTTGTATGCTACAAGAATATGTCGATTTCATTAGTTGTTGGTTGAGAACCATATTGGCCCGCCCGCGGAAATTAACTTGAACTGCTTATAACTTCTGAACAATTGATCGTAGCGAACACAATTATTTGCATTTTAATGAAACATGTGTAATGCTTCAAGAATATGTCGGTTTCACTAGTTGTTGTTTGAGAACCATATTGGCCCGCCCGCGAGTATTAAATTGAACTGCTTATAACTTCTGAACAAATGATCTTAAAGAGCGTAATACATTTGCATATTAATCAGCATGTTGCATGCTACAAGAATATATCGATTTCACTAGTTGTTGGTTGAGAACCATATTCGCCCGCCCGCGAAAATTAATTTGAACTGCTTATAACTTCTGAACAATTGATCGTAGAGCACACAATTATTTGCATTTTAAAGAAACATTTTGAATGCTACAAGAATATGTCGGTTTCACTAGTTGTTTGTAGAAAACCATATTCTCCCGCGAGTATTAACTTGAATTATTTATAACTTCTGAACAAATGATCCTAGAGAGCGTAATAAATTTGCATATTAATCAGCATGTTGCATGCTACAAGAATATATCGATTTCACTAGTTGTTGGTTGAGAACCATATTGGCCCGCCCGCGAAAATCAATTTGAACTGCTTATAACTCCTGAAAAATTGATCGTAGAGAACACAATTATTTGCATTTTAATGAAACATGTTGAAGGCTACAAGAATATGTCGGTTTCACTAGTTGTTTTTAGAAAACCATTTTGGCCCGCCCGCCAAAACTAATTTCAACTCCTTATAACTTCTGAACAATTGATCGTAGAAAGCGTAATAATTTTGCATGTTAATCAGCATGTTACATGCTACAAGAATATATCGATTTCACTAGTTGTTTGTTGAGAACCATATTGGCCCGCCCGCGAAAATCAACTTGAACTGCTTATAACTCCTTAAAAATTGATCGTAGACAACACAATTATTTGCATTTTAATGAAACATGTTGAATGCTACAAGAATATGTCAGTTTCACTAGTTGTTATTTGAGAACCATAATGGCCTTCGGCGAGTATTAAATTGAACTGCTTATAGCTTCTGAACAAATGATCGTAGAGAGCGTTATAATTTTGCATATTAATCAGCATGTTGCATTCTACAAGAATATATCGATTTCAATGGTTGTTGGTTGAGAACCATATTGGCCCGCCGCGAAAATTAATTTGAACTGCTTATAACTTCTGAACAATTGATCGTAGCGAACACAATTATTTACATTTTAATGAAACATATTGAATGCTTCAAGAATATGTCGGTTTCACTAATTGTTGTTTGAGAACCATATTGGATCGCCCGCGAATATTAAATTGAACTGCTTATAACTTCTGAACAAATGATCTTAGAGAGCGTAATAAATTTGCATATTAATCAGCATGTTGCATGCTACAAGAATATATCGATTTCACTAGTTGTTGGTTGAGAACCATATTGGCCCGCCCGCGAAAATTATTTGAACTGCTTAAAACTACTGAACAAATAATCGTAGAAAGCGTAATAATATTTCATATTAATCAGCATGTTGCATGCTACAAGAATATATCGATTTCACTAGTTGTTGTTTGAGAAATATATTGGCCTGCCCGCGAAAATTAACTTGAACTGCTTATAACTTCTGAACAATTGATTGTAGAGCACACAATTATATGCATTTCAATCAAACATGTTGTATGCTACAAGAATATGTCGGTTTCACTAGTTATTGTTTGAGAACCATTTTGGCCCGCCCGCCAAAATTAACTTCAACTCCTTATAACTTCTGAACAAATTATCGTAGAGAGCGTAATTATTTTGCATATCAATCAGCATGTTGCATGCTACAAGAATATATCGATTTCATTGGTTGTTGGTTGAGAACCATATTGGCCCGCCCGCGAAAATCAACTTGAACTGCTTATAACTCCTGAACAATTGATCGTAGAGACCACAATTATTAGCATTTTAATCAAACATGTTGTATGCAACAAGAATATGTCGGTTTCACTATTTGTTTTTAGAAATCCATATTGGCCCGCCCACGAGTATTAACTTGAACTGTTTATAACTTCTGAACAAATGATCCTAGAGAGCGTAATAAATTTGCATATTAATCAGCATGTTGCATGCTACAAGAATATATCGATTTCACTAGTTGTTGGTTGAGAACCATATTGGCTCGCCCCTGAAAATCAACTTGAACTGCTTATAACTTCTGAAAAATTGACGTAGAGAACACAATTATTTGCATTTTAATGAAACATATTGAATGCTACAAGAATATGTCGGTTTCACTAGTTGTTTTTAGAAAACCATATTGGCCCGCCCGCGAGTATTAATTGAACTGTTTATAACTTCTGAACAATTGATCGCAGAGAACACAATTATTTGCATTTCAATCAAACATGTTGTATGCTACAAGAATATGTCGGTTTCACTAGTTATTGTTTGAGAACCATTTTGGCCCGCCTGCCAAAACTAACTTCAACTCCTTCTAACTTCTGAACAATTGATCGTAGAGAGCGTTATAATTTTGCATATTAATCAGCATGTTGCATGCTACAAGAATATATCGATTTCATTGGTTGTTGTTTGAGAACCATATTGGCCCGCCCAAGAAAATTAACTTGAACTGCTTATAACTTCTGAACAATTGATCGTAGCGAACACAATTATTTGCATTTCAATAAAACATGTTGTATACTACAAGAATATGTCGGTTTCACTAGTTATGGTTTGAGAACCTTTTTTCCCGCCCGCCAAAACTAACTTCAACTCCTTATAACTTCTGAACAATTGATCGTAGAGATCACAATTATTATCATTTTAATCTAACATGTTGTATGCTACAAGAATATGTCGGTCTCACTAGTTATTGTTTGAGAACCATTTTGGCCCGCCCGCCAAAACTAACTTCTACTCCTTATAACTTCTGAACAATTGATCGTAGAAATCGTAATAATTATGCATATTAAACAGCTTGTTACATGCTACAAGAATATATCGATTTCATTAGTTGTTGGTTGAGAACCATATTAACCCGCCTCAAAAATTAATTTGAACTGCTTATAAATTCTGAACAATTGAACGTAGACCACACAATTATTTGCATTTTAATGAAACATTTTGAATGGTTCAAGAATATGTCGGTTTCACTAGTTGTTTATAGAAAACCATTTTGGCCCGCCCGCGAGAATTAACTTGAACTGCTTATAACTTCTGAACAATTGATCGTAGACCACACAATTATTTGCATTTTAATGAAACATTTTGAATGCTACAAGAATATGTCGGTTTCACTAGTTGTTTATAGAAAACCATATTGGCCCGCCCGCGAGAATTAACTTGAACTGTTTATAACTTCTGAACAAATGATCCTAGAGAACGTAATACATTTGCATATTAATCAGCATGTTGCATGCTACAAGAATATATCGATTTCAGTAGTTGTTGGTTGAGAACCATATTGGTCCGCCCGCGAAAATCAACTTGAACTGCTTATTACTCCTGAACAATTGATCGTAGAGAACACAATTATTTGCATTTTAATGAAACATGTTGAATGATACAAGAATATGTCGGTTTCACTAGATGTTTTTAGAAAACCATTTTGGACCGCCCGCCAAAACTAATTTCAACTCCTTATAACTTCTGAACAATTGATCGTAGAAAGCGTAATAATTTTGCATAATAAACAGCATGTTGCATGCTACAAGAATATATCAATTTCACTAGTTGTTGGTTGAGAACCATATTGGCCCGCCCTCGAAAATTAATTTGAAGTGCTTATAACTTCTGAACAATTGATCGTAGAGAACACAATTATTTGCATTTCAATCAAACATGTTGTATGCTACAAGATTATGTCGGTTTCACTAGTTATTGTTTGAGAACCATTTTGTGCCGCCCGCCAAAACTAACTTCAACTCCTTATAACTTCTGAACAAATGATCGTAGAAAGCATTATAATTTTGCATATTAATCAGCATGTTGCATGCTACAAGAATATATCGATTTCATTGGTTGTTGGTTGAGAACCATATTGGCCCGCCCAAGAAAATTAACTTGAACTGCTTATAACTTCTGAACAATTGATCGTAGCGAACACAATTATTTTCATTTCAATCAAACATGTTGTATACTACAAGAATATGTCGGTTTCACTAGTTATGGTTTGAGAACCTTTTTGTCCCGCCCGCCAAAACTAACTTCAACTCCTTATAACTTCTGAACAAATTATCGTAGAGAGCTTAATAATTTTGCATATTAATCAGCATGTTGCATGCTACAAGAATATATCGATTTCATTAGTTGTTGGTTGAGAACCATATTGGCCCGCCCGCGGAAATTAAATTGAACTGCTTATAACTTCTGAACAATTGATCGTAGCGAACACAATTATTTGCATTTTAATGAAACATGTTGAATGCATCAAGAATATGTCGGTTTCACTAGTTGTTGTTTGAGAACCATATTGGCCCGCCCGCGAGTATTAAATTGAACTGCTTATAACTTCTGAACAAATGATCGTAGAGAACACAATTATTTGCATTTTAATGAAACATGTTGAAGGCTACATGAATATGTCGGTTTCACTAGTTGCTTTTAGAAAACCATTTTGGCCCGCCCGCCAAAACTAATTTCAACTCCTTATAACTTCTGAACAATTGATCGTAGAAAGCGTAATAATTTTGCATGTTAATCAGCATGTTACATGCTACAAGAATATATCGATTTCACTTGTTGTTGGTTGAGAACCATATTGGCCGGCCGCAAAAATCAACTTTAACTGCTTATAACTCCTTAAAAATTGATCGTAGACAACACAATTATTTGCATTTTAATGAAACATGTTGAATGCTACAAGAATATGTCAGTTTCACTAGTTGTTATTTGAGAACCATAATGGCCTTCGGCGAGTATTAAATTGAACTGCTTATAGCTTCTGAACAAATGATCGTAGAGAGCGTTATAATTTTGCATATTAATCAGCATGTTGCATTCTACAAGAGTATATCGATTTCAATGGTTGTTGGTTGAGAACCATATTGGCCCGCCGCGAAAATTAACTTGAACTGCTTATAACTTCTGAACAATTGATCGTAGCGAACACAATTATTTACATTTTAATGAAACATATTGAATGCTTCAAGAATATGTCGGTTTCACTAATTGTTGTTTGAGAACCATATTGGATCGCCCGCGAATATGAAATTGAACTGCTTATAACTTCTGAACAAATGATCTTAGAGAGCGTAATAAATTTGCATATTAATCAGCATGTTGCATGCTACAAGAATATATCGATTTCACTAGTTGTTGGTTGAGAACCATATTGGCCCGCCCGCGAAAATTATTTGAACTGCTTATAACTACTGAACAAATAATCGTAGAAAGCGTAATAATCTTTCATATTAATCACCATGTTGCATGCTACAAGAATATATCGATTTCACTAGTTGTTGTTTGAGAAATATATTGGCCTGCCCGCGAAAATTAACTTGAACTGCTTATAACTTCTGAACAATTGATTGTAGAGCACACAATTATATGCATTTCAATCAAACATGTTGTATGCTACTAGAATATCTCGGTTTCACTAGTTATTGTTTGAGAACCATTTTGGCCCGCCCGCCAAAATTAACTTCAACTCCTTATAACTTCTGAACAAATTATCGTAGAGAGCGTAATTATTTTGCATATCAATCAGCATGTTGCATGCTACAAGAATATATCGATTTCATTGGTTGTTGGTTGAGAACCATATTGGCCCGCCCGCGAAAATCAACTTGAACTGCTTATAACTCCTGAACAATTGATCGTAGAGACCACAATTATTAGCATTTTAATCAAACATGTTGTATGCAACAAGAATATGTCGGTTTCACTAGTTGTTTTTAGAAATCCATATTGGCCCGCCCACGAGTATTAACTTGAACTGTTTATAACTTCTGAACAAATGATCCTAGAGAGCGTAATAAATTTGCATATTAATCAGCATGTTGCATGCTACAAGAATATATCGATTTCACTAGTTGTAGGTTGAGAACCATATTGGCTCGCCCCTGAAAATCAACTTGAACTGCTTATAACTTCTGAAAAATTGATCGTAGAGAACACAATTATTTGCATTTTAATGAAACATATTGAATGTTACAAGAATATGTCGGTTTCACTAGTTGTTTTTAGAAAACCATATTGGCCCGCCCGCGAGTATTAACTTGAACTGTTTATAACTTCTGAACAATTGAACGCAGAGAACACAATTATTTGCATTTCAATCAAACATGTTGTATGCTACAAGAATATGTCGGTTTCACTAGTTATTGTTTGAGAACCATTTTGGCCCGCCTGCCAAAACTAACTTCAACTCCTTCTAACTTCTGAACAATTGATCGTAGAGAGCGTTATAATTTTGCATATTAATCAGCATGTTGCACGCTACAAGAATATATCGATTTCATTGGTTGTTGTTTGAGAACCATATTGGCCCGCCCAAGAAAATTAACTTGAACTGCTTATAACTTCTGAACAATTGATCGTAGAAATCGTAATAATTATGCATATTAAACAGCTTGTTACATGCTACAAGAATATATCGATTTCATTAGTTTTTGGTTGAGAACCATATTAGCCCGCCGCGAAAATTAATTTGAACTGCTTATAACTTCTGAACAATTGATCGTAGAGCACACAATTATTTGCATTTTAATGAAACATTTTGAATGCTACAAGAATATGTCGGTTTCACTAGTTGTTTGTAGAAAACCATATTCTCCCGCGAGTATTAACTTGAATTATTTATAACTTCTGAACAAATGTACCTAGAGAGCGTTATAAATTTGCATATTAATCAGCATGTTGCATGCTACAAGAATATATCGATTTCAGTAGTTGTTGGTTGAGAACCATATTGGTCCGCCCGCGAAAATCAACTTGAACTGCTTATAACTCCTGAACAATTGATCGTAGAGAACACAATTATTTGCATTTTAATGAAACATGTTGAATGATACAAGAATATGTCGGTTTCACTAGATGTTTTTAGAAAACCATTTTGGACCGCCCGCCAAAACTAATTTCAACTCCTTATAACTTCTGAACAATTGATCGTAGAAAGCGTAATAATTTTGCATAATAAACAGCATGTTGCATGCTACAAGAATATATCCATTTCACTAGTTGTTGGTTGAGAACCATATTGGCCCGCCCTCGAAAATTAATTTGAAGTGCTTATAACTTCTGAACAGTTGATCGTAGAGAACACAATTATTTGCATTTCAATCAAACATGTTGTATGCTACAAGATTATGTCGGTTTCACTAGTTATTGTTTGAGAACCATTTTGGCCCGCCCGCCAAAACTAACTTCAACTCCTTATAACTTCTGAACAAATGATCGTAGAAAGCATTATAATTTTGCATATTAATCAGCATGTTGCATGCTACAAGAATATATCGATTTCATTGGTTGTTGGTTGAGAACCATATTGGCCCGCCCGCGAAAATTAACTTGAACTGCTTATAACTTCTGAACAATTTATCGTAGCGAACACAATTATTTGCATTTTAATGAAACATATTGAACGCTTCAAGAATATGTCGGTTTCACTAATTGTTGTTTGAGAACCATATTGGATTGCCCGCGAATATAAAATTGAACTGCTTATAACTTCTGAACAATTGATTGTAGAGCACACAATTATTTGCATTTCAATCAAACATGTTGTATGCCACAAGAATATGTCGGTTTCACTAGTTATTGTTTGAGAACCATTTTGGCCCGCCCGCCAAAACTAACTTCAACTCCTTATAACTTCTGAACAAATGATCGTAGAAATCACAATTATTATCATTTTAATCTAACATGTTGTATGCTACAAGAATATGTCGATTTCATTAGTTGTTGGTTGAGAACCATATTGGCCCGCCCGCGAAAATCAACTTGAACTGCTTATAACTCCTGAACAATTGATCGTAGAGACCACAATTATTAGCGATTTAATCAAACATGTTGTATGCAACAAGAATATGTCGGTTTCACTAGTTTTTTTTAGAAATCCATATTGGCCCGCCCACGAGTATTAACTTGAACTGTTTATAACTTCTGAACAAATGATCCTAGAGAGCGTAATAAATTTGCATATTAATCAACATGTTGCATGCTACAAGAATTTATCGATTTCACTAGTTGTTGGTTGAGAACCATATTGGCCCGCCCGCGAAAATTAATTTGAACTGCTTATAACTTCTGAACAATTGATCGTAGAGCACACAATTATTTACATTTTAATGAAACATTTTGAATGCTACAAGAAAATGTCGGTTTCACTAGTTGTTTGTAGAAAACCATATTCTCCCGCGAGTATTAACTTGAATTATTTATAACTTCTGAACAAATGTACCTAGAGAGCGTTATAAATTTGCATATTAATCAGCATGTTGCATGCTACAAGAATATATCGATTTCACTAGTTGTTGGTTGAGAACCATATTGGCCCGCCCGCGAAAATCAATTTGAACTGCTTATAACTCCTGAAAAATTGATCGTAGAGAACACAATTATTTGCATTTTAATGAAACATGTTGAAGGCTACAAGAATATGTCGGTTTCACTAGTTGTTTTTAGAAAACCATTTTGGCCCGCCCGCCAAAACTAATTTCAACTCCTTATAACTTCTGAACAATTGATCGTAGAAAGCGTAATAATTTTGCATGTTAATCAGCATGTTACATGCTACAAGAATATATCGATTTCACTAGTTGTTGGTTGAGAACCATATTGGCCCGCCCGCGAAAATCAACTTGAACTGCTTATAACTCCTGAACAATTGATTGTAGAGAGCACAATTATTTGCATTTTAATGAAACATGTTGAATGCTACAAGAATATGTCGGTTTCACTAGTTGTTTTTAGAAAACCATATTGGCCCGCCCGCGAGTATTAATTTTAACTGTTTATAACTTCTGAACAAATGATCGTAGAGAGCGTTATAAATTTGCATATTAATCAGCATGTTGCATGCTACAAGAATATATCGATTTCACTTGTTGTTGGTTGAGAACCATATTGGCCGGCCGCAAAAATCAACTTTAACTGCTTATAACTCCTTAACAATTGATCGTAGACAACACAATTATTTCCATGTTAATGAAACATGTTGAATGCTACAAGAATATGTCAGTTTCACTAGTTGTTATTTGAGAACCATAATGGCCGTCGGCGAGTATTAAATTGAACTGCTTATATCTTCTGAACAAATGATCGTAGAGAGCGTAAAAAATGTGCATATTAATCAGCATGTTGCATGCTACAAGAATATATCGATTTCACTAGTTGTTGGTTGAAAAACATATTTTCCCGCCCGCGAAAATCAACTTGAACTGCTTATAACTTCTGAAGAATTGATCGTAGAGATCACAATTATTTTCATTTTAATCTAACATGTTGTATGCTACAAGAATATGTCGGTTTCACTAGTTATTGTTTGAGAACCATTTTGGCCCGCCCGCCAAAACTAACTTCAACTCCTTATAACTTCTGAACAATTGATCGTAGAAAGCGTAAAAATTATGCATATTAAACAGCTTGTTACATGCTACAAGAATATATCGATTTCATTAGTAGTTGGTTGAGAACCATATTAGCCCGCCGCGAAAATTAATTTCAACTGCTTATAACTTCTGAACAAGTAATCGTAGAAAGCGTAATAATTTTGCATATTAATCAGCATGTTGCATGCTACAAGAATATATCGATTTCACTAATTGTTGTTTGAGAAATATATTGGCCTGCCCGCGAAAATTAACTTCAACTGCTTATAACTTCTGAACAATTGATTGTAGAGCACACAATTATTTGCATTTCAATCAAACATGTTGTATGCTACAAGAATATGTCGGTTTCACTAGTTATTGTTTGAGAACCATTTTGGCCCGCCCGCCAAAACTAACTTCAACTCCTTATAACTTCTGAACAAATGATCGTAGAGATCACAATTATTATCATTTTAATCTAACATGTTGTATGCTACAAGAATATGTCGATTTCATTAGTTGTTGGTTGAGAACCATATTGGCCCGCCCGCGAAAATCAACTTGAACTGCTTATAACTCCTGAACAATTGATCGTAGAGACCACAATTATTAGCATTTTAATCAAACATGTTGTATGCAACAAGAATATGTCGGTTTCACTAGTTTTTTTTAGAAATCCATATTGGCCCGCCCACGAGTATTAACATGAACTGTTTATAACTTCTGAACAAATGATCCTAGAGAGCGTAATAAATTTGCATATTAATCAGCATGTTGCATGCTACAAGAATTTATCGATTTCACTAGTTGTTGGTTGAGAACCATATTGACCCGCCCGCGAAAATTAATTTGAACTGCTTATAACTTCTGAACAATTGATCGTAGAGCACACAATTATTTGCATTTTAATGAAACATTTTGAATGCTACAAGTATATGTCGGTTTCACTAGTTGTTTGTAGAAAACCATATTCTCCCGCGAGTATTAACTTGAATTATTTATAACTTCTGAACAAATGTACCTAGAGAGCGTAATAAATTTGCATATTAATCAGCATGTTGCATGCTACAAGAATATATCGATTTCACTAGTTGTTGGTTGAGAACCATATTGGCCCGCCCGCGAAAATCAATTTGAACTGCTTATAACTCCTGAAAAATTGATCGTAGAGAACACAATTATTTGCATTTTAATGAAACATGTTGAAGGCTACAAGAATATGTCGGTTTCACTAGTTGTTTTTAGAAAACCATTTTGGCCCGCCCGCCAAAACTAATTTCAACTCCTTATAACTTCTGAACAATTGATCGTAGAAAGCGTAATAATTTTGCATGTTAATCAGCATGTTACATGCTACAAGAATATATCGATTTCACTAGTTGTTGGTTGAGAACCATATTGGCCCGCCCGCGAAAATCAACTTGAACTGCTTATAACTCCTGAACAATTGATTGTAGAGAGCACAATTATTTGCATTTTAATGAAACATGTTGAATGCTACAAGAATATGTCGGTTTCACTAGTTGTTTTTAGAAAACCATATTGGCCCGCACGCGAGTATTAATTTTAACTGTTTATAACTTCTGAACAAATGATCGTAGAGAGCGTTATAAATTTGCATATTAATCAGCATGTTGCATGCTACAAGAATATATCGATTTCACTTGTTGTTGGTTGAGAACCATATTGGCCGGCCGCAAAAATCAACTTTAACTGCTTATAACTCCTTAACAATTGATCGTAGACAACACAATTATTTCCATGTTAATGAAACATGTTGAATGCTACAAGAATATGTCAGTTTCACTAGTTGTTATTTGAGAACCATAATGGCCGTCGTCGAGTATTAAATTGAACTGCTTATAGCTTCTGAACAAATGATCGTAGAGAGCGTAAAAAATGTGCATATTAATCAGCATGTTGCATGCCACAAGAATATATCGATTTCACTAGTTGTTGGTTGAAAACATATTTTCCCACCCGCGAAAATCAACTTGAACTGCTTATAACTTCTGAAGAATTGATCGTAGAGATCACAATTATTTTCATTTTAATCTAACATGTTGTATGCTACAAGAATATGTCGGTTTCACTAGTTATTGTTTGAGAACCATTTTGGCCCGCCCGCCAAAACTAACTTCAACTCCTTATAACTTTTGAACAATTGATCGTAGAAAGCGTAATAATTATGCATATTAAACAGCTTGTTACATGCTACAAGAATATATCGATTTCATTAGTAGTTGGTTGAGAACCATATTAGCCCGCCGCGAAAATTAATTTCAACTGCTTATAACTTCTGAACAAGTAATCGTAGAAAGCGTAATAATTTTGCATATTAATCAGCATGTTGCATGCTACAAGAATATATCGATTTCACTAGTTGTTGTTTGAGAAATATATTGGCCTGCCCGCGAAAATTAACTTGAACTGCTTATAACTTCTGAACAATTGATTGTAGAGCACACAATTATTTGCATTTCAATCAAACATGTTGAATGCTACAAGAATATGTCGGTTTCACTAGTTATTGTTTGAGAACCATTTTGGCCCGCCCGCCAAAACTAACTTCAACTCCTTATAACTTCTGAACAAATGATCGTAGAGATCTCAATTATTATCATTTTAATCTAACATGTTGTATGCTACAAGAATATGTCGATTTCATTAGTTGTTGGTTGAGAACCATATTGGCCCGCCCGCGGAAATTAACTTGAACTGCTTATAACTTCTGAACAATTGATCGTAGCGAACACAATTATTTGCATTTTAATTAAACATGTTGAATGCTTCAAGAATATGTCGGTTTCACTAGTTGTTGTTTGAGATCCATATTGGCCCGCCCGCGAGTATTAAATTGAACTGCTTATAACTTCTGAACAAATGATCTTAAAGAGCGTAATAAATTTGCATATTAATCAGCATGTTGCATGCTACAAGAATATATCGATTTCACTAGTTGTTGGTTGAGAACCATATTGGCCCGCCCGCGAATATCAACTTGAACTGCTTTTAACTCCTGAACAATTGATCGTAGAGAGCACAATTATTTGCATTTTAATTAAACTTGTTGAATGCTACAAGAATATGTCGGTTTCACTAGTTGTATTTAGAAAACCATATTGGCCCGCCCGTCAGTATTAATTTGAACTGCTTATAACTTCTGAACAAATAATCGAAGAAAGCGTAATAATTTTGCATATTAATCAGCATGTTGCATGCTACAAGAATATATCGATTTCATTGGTTGTTGGTTGAGAACCATATTGGCCCGACCAAGAAAATTAACTTGAACTGCTTATAACTTCTGAACAATTTATCGTAGCGAACACAATTATTTGCATTTCAATCAAACATGTTGTATGCTACAAGATTATGTCGGTTTCACTAGTTATTGTTTGAGAACCATTTTGGCCCGCCCGCCAAAACTAACTTCAACTCCTTATAACTTCTGAACAAATGATCGTAGAAAGCATTATAATTTTGCATATTAATCAGCATGTTGCATGCTACAAGAATATATCGATTTCATTGGTTGTTGGTTGAGAACCATATTGGCCCGCCCGCGAAAATTAACTTGAACTGCTTATAACTTCTGAACAATTTATCGTAGCGAACACAATTATTTGCATTTTAATGAAACATATTGAACGCTTCAAGAATATGTCGGTTTCACTAATTGTTGTTTGAGAACCATATTGGATTGCCCGCGAATATAAAATTGAACTGCTTATAACTTCTGAACAAATGATCTTAGAGAGCGTAATAAATTTGCATATTAAACAGCATGTTGCATGCTACAAGAATATATCGATTTCACTAGTTGTTGGTTGAGAACCATATTGGCCCGCCCGCGAAAATTATTTGAACTGCTTATAACTACTGAACAAATAATCGTAGAAAGCGTAATAATTTTTCATATTAATCAGCATGTTGCATGCTACAAGAATATATCGATTTCACTAGTTGTTGTTTGAGAAATATATTGGCCTGCCCGCGAAAATTAACTTGAACTGCTTATAACTTCTGAACAATTGATTGTAGAGCACACAATTATTTGCATTTCAATCAAACATGTTGTATGCCACAAGAATATGTCGGTTTCACTAGTTATTGTTTGAGAACCATTTTGGCCCGCCCGCCAAAACTAACTTCAACTCCTTATAACTTCTGAACAAATGATCGTAGAAATCACAATTATTATCATTTTAATCTAACATGTTGTATGCTACAAGAATATGTCGATTTCATTAGTTGTTGGTTGAGAACCATATTGGCCCGCCCGCGAAAATCAACTTGAACTGCTTATAACTCCTGAACAATTGATCGTAGAGACCACAATTATTAGCGATTTAATCAAACATGTTGTATGCAACAAGAATATGTCGGTTTCACTAGTTTTTTTTAGAAATCCATATTGGCCCGCCCACGAGTATTAACTTGAACTGTTTATAACTTCTGAACAAATGATCCTAGAGAGCGTAATAAATTTGCATATTAATCAACATGTTGCATGCTACAAGAATTTATCGATTTCACTAGTTGTTGGTTGAGAACCATATTGGCCCGCCCGCGAAAATTAATTTGAACTGCTTATAACTTCTGAACAATTGATCGTAGAGCACACAATTATTTACATTTTAATGAAACATTTTGAATGCTACAAGAAAATGTCGGTTTCACTAGTTGTTTGTAGAAAACCATATTCTCCCGCGAGTATTAACTTGAATTATTTATAACTTCTGAACAAATGTACCTAGAGAGCGTTATAAATTTGCATATTAATCAGCATGTTGCATGCTACAAGAATATATCGATTTCACTAGTTGTTGGTTGAGAACCATATTGGCCCGCCCGCGAAAATCAATTTGAACTGCTTATAACTCCTGAAAAATTGATCGTAGAGAACACAATTATTTGCATTTTAATGAAACATGTTGAAGGCTACAAGAATATGTCGGTTTCACTAGTTGTTTTTAGAAAACCATTTTGGCCCGCCCGCCAAAACTAATTTCAACTCCTTATAACTTCTGAACAATTGATCGTAGAAAGCGTAATAATTTTGCATGTTAATCAGCATGTTACATGCTACAAGAATATATCGATTTCACTAGTTGTTGGTTGAGAACCATATTGGCCCGCCCGCGAAAATCAACTTGAACTGCTTATAACTCCTGAACAATTGATTGTAGAGAGCACAATTATTTGCATTTTAATGAAACATGTTGAATGCTACAAGAATATGTCGGTTTCACTAGTTGTTTTTAGAAAACCATATTGGCCCGCCCGCGAGTATTAATTTTAACTGTTTATAACTTCTGAACAAATGATCGTAGAGAGCGTTATAAATTTGCATATTAATCAGCATGTTGCATGCTACAAGAATATATCGATTTCACTTGTTGTTGGTTGAGAACCATATTGGCCGGCCGCAAAAATCAACTTTAACTGCTTATAACTCCTTAACAATTGATCGTAGACAACACAATTATTTCCATGTTAATGAAACATGTTGAATGCTACAAGAATATGTCAGTTTCACTAGTTGTTATTTGAGAACCATAATGGCCGTCGGCGAGTATTAAATTGAACTGCTTATATCTTCTGAACAAATGATCGTAGAGAGCGTAAAAAATGTGCATATTAATCAGCATGTTGCATGCTACAAGAATATATCGATTTCACTAGTTGTTGGTTGAAAAACATATTTTCCCGCCCGCGAAAATCAACTTGAACTGCTTATAACTTCTGAAGAATTGATCGTAGAGATCACAATTATTTTCATTTTAATCTAACATGTTGTATGCTACAAGAATATGTCGGTTTCACTAGTTATTGTTTGAGAACCATTTTGGCCCGCCCGCCAAAACTAACTTCAACTCCTTATAACTTCTGAACAATTGATCGTAGAAAGCGTAAAAATTATGCATATTAAACAGCTTGTTACATGCTACAAGAATATATCGATTTCATTAGTAGTTGGTTGAGAACCATATTAGCCCGCCGCGAAAATTAATTTCAACTGCTTATAACTTCTGAACAAGTAATCGTAGAAAGCGTAATAATTTTGCATATTAATCAGCATGTTGCATGCTACAAGAATATATCGATTTCACTAATTGTTGTTTGAGAAATATATTGGCCTGCCCGCGAAAATTAACTTCAACTGCTTATAACTTCTGAACAATTGATTGTAGAGCACACAATTATTTGCATTTCAATCAAACATGTTGTATGCTACAAGAATATGTCGGTTTCACTAGTTATTGTTTGAGAACCATTTTGGCCCGCCCGCCAAAACTAACTTCAACTCCTTATAACTTCTGAACAAATGATCGTAGAGATCACAATTATTATCATTTTAATCTAACATGTTGTATGCTACAAGAATATGTCGATTTCATTAGTTGTTGGTTGAGAACCATATTGGCCCGCCCGCGAAAATCAACTTGAACTGCTTATAACTCCTGAACAATTGATCGTAGAGACCACAATTATTAGCATTTTAATCAAACATGTTGTATGCAACAAGAATATGTCGGTTTCACTAGTTTTTTTTAGAAATCCATATTGGCCCGCCCACGAGTATTAACATGAACTGTTTATAACTTCTGAACAAATGATCCTAGAGAGCGTAATAAATTTGCATATTAATCAGCATGTTGCATGCTACAAGAATTTATCGATTTCACTAGTTGTTGGTTGAGAACCATATTGACCCGCCCGCGAAAATTAATTTGAACTGCTTATAACTTCTGAACAATTGATCGTAGAGCACACAATTATTTGCATTTTAATGAAACATTTTGAATGCTACAAGTATATGTCGGTTTCACTAGTTGTTTGTAGAAAACCATATTCTCCCGCGAGTATTAACTTGAATTATTTATAACTTCTGAACAAATGTACCTAGAGAGCGTAATAAATTTGCATATTAATCAGCATGTTGCATGCTACAAGAATATATCGATTTCACTAGTTGTTGGTTGAGAACCATATTGGCCCGCCCGCGAAAATCAATTTGAACTGCTTATAACTCCTGAAAAATTGATCGTAGAGAACACAATTATTTGCATTTTAATGAAACATGTTGAAGGCTACAAGAATATGTCGGTTTCACTAGTTGTTTTTAGAAAACCATTTTGGCCCGCCCGCCAAAACTAATTTCAACTCCTTATAACTTCTGAACAATTGATCGTAGAAAGCGTAATAATTTTGCATGTTAATCAGCATGTTACATGCTACAAGAATATATCGATTTCACTAGTTGTTGGTTGAGAACCATATTGGCCCGCCCGCGAAAATCAACTTGAACTGCTTATAACTCCTGAACAATTGATTGTAGAGAGCACAATTATTTGCATTTTAATGAAACATGTTGAATGCTACAAGAATATGTCGGTTTCACTAGTTGTTTTTAGAAAACCATATTGGCCCGCACGCGAGTATTAATTTTAACTGTTTATAACTTCTGAACAAATGATCGTAGAGAGCGTTATAAATTTGCATATTAATCAGCATGTTGCATGCTACAAGAATATATCGATTTCACTTGTTGTTGGTTGAGAACCATATTGGCCGGCCGCAAAAATCAACTTTAACTGCTTATAACTCCTTAACAATTGATCGTAGACAACACAATTATTTCCATGTTAATGAAACATGTTGAATGCTACAAGAATATGTCAGTTTCACTAGTTGTTATTTGAGAACCATAATGGCCGTCGTCGAGTATTAAATTGAACTGCTTATAGCTTCTGAACAAATGATCGTAGAGAGCGTAAAAAATGTGCATATTAATCAGCATGTTGCATGCTACAAGAATATATCGATTTCACTAGTTGTTGGTTGAAAACATATTTTCCCACCCGCGAAAATCAACTTGAACTGCTTATAACTTCTGAAGAATTGATCGTAGAGATCACAATTATTTTCATTTTAATCTAACATGTTGTATGCTACAAGAATATGTCGGTTTCACTAGTTATTGTTTGAGAACCATTTTGGCCCGCCCGCCAAAACTAACTTCAACTCCTTATAACTTTTGAACAATTGATCGTAGAAAGCGTAATAATTATGCATATTAAACAGCTTGTTACATGCTACAAGAATATATCGATTTCATTAGTAGTTGGTTGAGAACCATATTAGCCCGCCGCGAAAATTAATTTCAACTGCTTATAACTTCTGAACAAGTAATCGTAGAAAGCGTAATAATTTTGCATATTAATCAGCATGTTGCATGCTACAAGAATATATCGATTTCACTAGTTGTTGTTTGAGAAATATATTGGCCTGCCCGCGAAAATTAACTTGAACTGCTTATAACTTCTGAACAATTGATTGTAGAGCACACAATTATTTGCATTTCAATCAAACATGTTGAATGCTACAAGAATATGTCGGTTTCACTAGTTATTGTTTGAGAACCATTTTGGCCCGCCCGCCAAAACTAACTTCAACTCCTTATAACTTCTGAACAAATGATCGTAGAGATCTCAATTATTATCATTTTAATCTAACATGTTGTATGCTACAAGAATATGTCGATTTCATTAGTTGTTGGTTGAGAACCATATTGGCCCGCCCGCGGAAATTAACTTGAACTGCTTATAACTTCTGAACAATTGATCGTAGCGAACACAATTATTTGCATTTTAATTAAACATGTTGAATGCTTCAAGAATATGTCGGTTTCACTAGTTGTTGTTTGAGATCCATATTGGCCCGCCCGCGAGTATTAAATTGAACTGCTTATAACTTCTGAACAAATGATCTTAAAGAGCGTAATAAATTTGCATATTAATCAGCATGTTGCATGCTACAAGAATATATCGATTTCACTAGTTGTTGGTTGAGAACCATATTGGCCCGCCCGCGAATATCAACTTGAACTGCTTTTAACTCCTGAACAATTGATCGTAGAGAGCACAATTATTTGCATTTTAATTAAACTTGTTGAATGCTACAAGAATATGTCGGTTTCACTAGTTGTATTTAGAAAACCATATTGGCCCGCCCGTCAGTATTAATTTGAACTGCTTATAACTTCTGAACAAATAATCGAAGAAAGCGTAATAATTTTGCATATTAATCAGCATGTTGCATGCTACAAGAATATATCGATTTCATTGGTTGTTGGTTGAGAACCATATTGGCCCGACCAAGAAAATTAACTTGAACTGCTTATAACTTCTGAACAATTTATCGTAGCGAACACAATTATTTGCATTTCAATCAAACATGTTGTATGCTACAAGATTATGTCGGTTTCACTAGTTATTGTTTGAGAACCATTTTGGCCCGCCCGCCAAAACTAACTTCAACTCCTTATAACTTCTGAACAAATGATCGTAGAAAGCATTATAATTTTGCATATTAATCAGCATGTTGCATGCTACAAGAATATATCGATTTCATTGGTTGTTGGTTGAGAACCATATTGGCCCGCCCGCGAAAATTAACTTGAACTGCTTATAACTTCTGAACAATTTATCGTAGCGAACACAATTATTTGCATTTGAATGAAACATATTGAACGCTTCAAGAATATGTCGGTTTCACTAATTGTTGTTTGAGAACCATATTGGATTGCCCGCGAATATAAAATTGAACTGCTTATAACTTCTGAACAAATGATCTTAGAGAGCGTAATAAATTTGCATATTAAACAGCATGTTGCATGCTACAAGAATATATCGATTTCACTAGTTGTTGGTTGAGAACCATATTGGCCCGCCCGCGAAAATTATTTGAACTGCTTATAACTACTGAACAAATAATCGTAGAAAGCGTAATAATTTTTCATATTAATCAGCATGTTGCATGCTACAAGAATATATCGATTTCACTAGTTGTTGTTTGAGAAATATATTGGCCTGCCCGCGAAAATTAACTTGAACTGCTTATAACTTCTGAACAATTGATTGTAGAGCACACAATTATTTGCATTTCAATCAAACATGTTGTATGCCACAAGAATATGTCGGTTTCACTAGTTATTGTTTGAGAACCATTTTGGCCCGCCCGCCAAAACTAACTTCAACTCCTTATAACTTCTGAACAAATGATCGTAGAAATCACAATTATTATCATTTTAATCTAACATGTTGTATGCTACAAGAATATGTCGATTTCATTAGTTGTTGGTTGAGAACCATATTGGCCCGCCCGCGAAAATCAACTTGAACTGCTTATAACTCCTGAACAATTGATCGTAGAGACCACAATTATTAGCGATTTAATCAAACATGTTGTATGCAACAAGAATATGTCGGTTTCACTACTTTTTTTTAGAAATCCATATTGGCCCGCCCACGAGTATTAACTTGAACTGTTTATAACTTCTGAACAAATGATCCTAGATAGCGTAATAAATTTGCATATTAATCAACATGTTGCATGCTACAAGAATTTATCGATTTCACTAGTTGTTGGTTGAGAACCATATTGGCCCGCCCGCGAAAATTAATTTGAACTGCTTATAACTTCTGAACAATTGATCGTAGAGCACACAATTATTTACATTTTAATGAAACATTTTGAATGCTACAAGAAAATGTCGGTTTCACTAGTTGTTTGTAGAAAACCATATTCTCCCGCGAGTATTAACTTGAATTATTTATAACTTCTGAACAAATGTACCTAGAGAGCGTTATAAATTTGCATATTAATCAGCATGTTGCATGCTACAAGAATATATCGATTTCACTAGTTGTTGGTTGAGAACCATATTGGCCCGCCCGCGAAAATCAATTTGAACTGCTTATAACTCCTGAAAAATTGATCGTAGAGAACACAATTATTTGCATTTTAATGAAACATGTTGAAGGCTACAAGAATATGTCGGTTTCACTAGTTGTTTTTAGAAAACCATTTTGGCCCGCCCGCCAAAACTAATTTCAACTCCTTATAACTTCTGAACAATTGATCGTAGAAAGCGTAATAATTTTGCATGTTAATCAGCATGTTACATGCTACAAGAATATATCGATTTCACTAGTTGTTGGTTGAGAACCATATTGGCCCGCCCGCGAAAATCAACTTGAACTGCTTATAACTCCTGAACAATTGATTGTAGAGAGCACAATTATTTGCATTTTAATGAAACATGTTGAATGCTACAAGAATATGTCGGTTTCACTAGTTGTTTTTAGAAAACCATATTGGCCCGCCCGCGAGTATTAATTTTAACTGTTTATAACTTCTGAACAAATGATCGTAGAGAGCGTTATAAATTTGCATATTAATCAGCATGTTGCATGCTACAAGAATATATCGATTTCACTTGTTGTTGGTTGAGAACCATATTGGCCGGCCGCAAAAATCAACTTTAACTGCTTATAACTCCTTAACAATTGATCGTAGACAACACAATTATTTCCATGTTAATGAAACATGTTGAATGCTACAAGAATATGTCAGTTTCACTAGTTGTTATTTGAGAACCATAATGGCCGTCGGCGAGTATTAAATTGAACTGCTTATATCTTCTGAACAAATGATCGTAGAGAGCGTAAAAAATGTGCATATTAATCAGCATGTTGCATGCTACAAGAATATATCGATTTCACTAGTTGTTGGTTGAAAAACATATTTTCCCGCCCGCGAAAATCAACTTGAACTGCTTATAACTTCTGAAGAATTGATCGTAGAGATCACAATTATTTTCATTTTAATCTAACATGTTGTATGCTACAAGAATATGTCGGTTTCACTAGTTATTGTTTGAGAACCATTTTGGCCCGCCCGACAAAACTAACTTCAACTCCTTATAACTTCTGAACAATTGATCGTAGAAAGCGTAAAAATTATGCATATTAAACAGCTTGTTACATGCTACAAGAATATATCGATTTCATTAGTAGTTGGTTGAGAACCATATTAGCCCGCCGCGAAAATTAATTTCAACTGCTTATAACTTCTGAACAAGTAATCGTAGAAAGCGTAATAATTTTGCATATTAATCAGCATGTTGCATGCTACAAGAATATATCGATTTCACTAATTGTTGTTTGAGAAATATATTGGCCTGCCCGCGAAAATTAACTTCAACTGCTTATAACTTCTGAACAATTGATTGTAGAGCACACAATTATTTGCATTTCAATCAAACATGTTGTATGCTACAAGAATATGTCGGTTTCACTAGTTATTGTTTGAGAACCATTTTGGCCCGCCCGCCAAAACTAACTTCAACTCCTTATAACTTCTGAACAAATGATCGTAGAGATCACAATTATTATCATTTTAATCTAACATGTTGTATGCTACAAGAATATGTCGATTTCATTAGTTGTTGGTTGAGAACCATATTGGCCCGCCCGCGAAAATCAACTTGAACTGCTTATAACTCCTGAACAATTGATCGTAGAGACCACAATTATTAGCATTTTAATCAAACATGTTGTATGCAACAAGAATATGTCGGTTTCACTAGTTTTTTTTAGAAATCCATATTGGCCCGCCCACGAGTATTAACATGAACTGTTTATAACTTCTGAACAAATGATCCTAGAGAGCGTTATAAATTTGCATATTAATCAGCATGTTGCATGCTACAAGAATATATCGATTTCACTTGTTGTTGGTTGAGAACCATATTGGCCGGCCGCAAAAATCAACTTTAACTGCTTATAACTCCTTAACAATTGATCGTAGACAACACAATTATTTCCATGTTAATGAAACATGTTGAATGCTACAAGAATATGTCAGTTTCACTAGTTGTTATTTGAGAACCATAATGGCCGTCGGCGAGTATTAAATTGAACTGCTTATATCTTCTGAACAAATGATCGTAGAGAGCGTAAAAAATGTGCATATTAATCAGCATGTTGCATGCTACAAGAATATATCGATTTCACTAGTTGTTGGTTGAAAAACATATTTTCCCGCCCGCGAAAATCAACTTGAACTGCTTATAACTTCTGAAGAATTGATCGTAGAGATCACAATTATTTTCATTTTAATCTAACATGTTGTATGCTACAAGAATATGTCGGTTTCACTAGTTATTGTTTGAGAACCATTTTGGCCCGCCCGCCAAAACTAACTTCAACTCCTTATAACTTCTGAACAATTGATCGTAGAAAGCGTAAAAATTATGCATATTAAACAGCTTGTTACATGCTACAAGAATATATCGATTTCATTAGTAGTTGGTTGAGAACCATATTAGCCCGCCGCGAAAATTAATTTCAACTGCTTATAACTTCTGAACAAGTAATCGTAGAAAGCGTAATAATTTTGCATATTAATCAGCATGTTGCATGCTACAAGAATATATCGATTTCACTAATTGTTGTTTGAGAAATATATTGGCCTGCCCGCGAAAATTAACTTCAACTGCTTATAACTTCTGAACAATTGATTGTAGAGCACACAATTATTTGCATTTCAATCAAACATGTTGTATGCTACAAGAATATGTCGGTTTCACTAGTTATTGTTTGAGAACCATTTTGGCCCGCCCGCCAAAACTAACTTCAACTCCTTATAACTTCTGAACAAATGATCGTAGAGATCACAATTATTATCATTTTAATCTAACATGTTGTATGCTACAAGAATATGTCGATTTCATTAGTTGTTGGTTGAGAACCATATTGGCCCGCCCGCGAAAATCAACTTGAACTGCTTATAACTCCTGAACAATTGATCGTAGAGACCACAATTATTAGCATTTTAATCAAACATGTTGTATGCAACAAGAATATGTCGGTTTCACTAGTTTTTTTTAGAAATCCATATTGGCCCGCCCACGAGTATTAACATGAACTGTTTATAACTTCTGAACAAATGATCCTAGAGAGCGTAATAAATTTGCATATTAATCAGCATGTTGCATGCTACAAGAATTTATCGATTTCACTAGTTGTTGGTTGAGAACCATATTGACCCGCCCGCGAAAATTAATTTGAACTGCTTATAACTTCTGAACAATTGATCGTAGAGCACACAATTATTTGCATTTTAATGAAACATTTTGAATGCTACAAGTATATGTCGGTTTCACTAGTTGTTTGTAGAAAACCATATTCTCCCGCGAGTATTAACTTGAATTATTTATAACGTCTGAACAAATGTACCTAGAGAGCGTAATAAATTTGCATATTAATCAGCATGTTGCATGCTACAAGAATATATCGATTTCACTAGTTGTTGGTTGAGAACCATATTGGCCCGCCCGCGAAAATCAATTTGAACTGCTTATAACTCCTGAAAAATTGATCGTAGAGAACACAATTATTTGCATTTTAATGAAACATGTTGAAGGCTACAAGAATATGTCGGTTTCACTAGTTGTTTTTAGAAAACCATTTTGGCCCGCCCGCCAAAACTAATTTCAACTCCTTATAACTTCTGAACAATTGATCGTAGAAAGCGTAATAATTTTGCATGTTAATCAGCATGTTACATGCTACAAGAATATATCGATTTCACTAGTTGTTGGTTGAGAACCATATTGGCCCGCCCGCGAAAATCAACTTGAACTGCTTATAACTCCTGAACAATTGATTGTAGAGAGCACAATTATTTGCATTTTAATGAAACATGTTGAATGCTACAAGAATATGTCGGTTTCACTAGTTGTTTTTAGAAAACCATATTGGCCCGCACGCGAGTATTAATTTTAACTGTTTATAACTTCTGAACAAATGATCGTAGAGAGCGTTATAAATTTGCATATTAATCAGCATGTTGCATGCTACAAGAATATATCGATTTCACTTGTTGTTGGTTGAGAACCATATTGGCCGGCCGCAAAAATCAACTTTAACTGCTTATAACTCCTTAACAATTGATCGTAGACAACACAATTATTTCCATGTTAATGAAACATGTTGAATGCTACAAGAATATGTCAGTTTCACTAGTTGTTATTTGAGAACCATAATGGCCGTCGTCGAGTATTAAATTGAACTGCTTATAGCTTCTGAACAAATGATCGTAGAGAGCGTAAAAAATGTGCATATTAATCAGCATGTTGCATGCTACAAGAATATATCGATTTCACTAGTTGTTGGTTGAAAACATATTTTCCCACCCGCGAAAATCAACTTGAACTGCTTATAACTTCTGAAGAATTGATCGTAGAGATCACAATTATTTTCATTTTAATCTAACATGTTGTATGCTACAAGAATATGTCGGTTTCACTAGTTATTGTTTGAGAACCATTTTGGCCCGCCCGCCAAAACTAACTTCAACTCCTTATAACTTTTGAACAATTGATCGTAGAAAGCGTAATAATTATGCATATTAAACAGCTTGTTACATGCTACAAGAATATATCGATTTCATTAGTAGTTGGTTGAGAACCATATTAGCCCGCCGCGAAAATTAATTTCAACTGCTTATAACTTCTGAACAAGTAATCGTAGAAAGCGTAATAATTTTGCATATTAATCAGCATGTTGCATGCTACAAGAATATATCGATTTCACTAGTTGTTGTTTGAGAAATATATTGGCCTGCCCGCGAAAATTAACTTGAACTGCTTATAACTTCTGAACAATTGATTGTAGAGCACACACTTATTTGCATTTCAATCAAACATGTTGAATGCTACAAGAATATGTCGGTTTCACTAGTTATTGTTTGAGAACCATTTTGGCCCGCCCGCCAAAACTAACTTCAACTCCTTATAACTTCTGAACAAATGATCGTAGAGATCTCAATTATTATCATTTTAATCTAACATGTTGTATGCTACAAGAATATGTCGATTTCATTAGTTGTTGGTTGAGAACCATATTGGCCCGCCCGCGGAAATTAACTTGAACTGCTTATAACTTCTGAACAATTGATCGTAGCGAACACAATTATTTGCATTTTAATTAAACATGTTGAATGCTTCAAGAATATGTCGGTTTCACTAGTTGTTGTTTGAGATCCATATTGGCCCGCCCGCGAGTATTAAATTGAACTGCTTATAACTTCTGAACAAATGATCTTAAAGAGCGTAATAAATTTGCATATTAATCAGCATGTTGCATGCTACAAGAATATATCGATTTCACTAGTTGTTGGTTGAGAACCATATTGGCCCGCCCGCGAATATCAACTTGAACTGCTTTTAACTCCTGAACAATTGATCGTAGAGAGCACAATTATTTGCATTTTAATTAAACTTGTTGAATGCTACAAGAATATGTCGGTTTCACTAGTTGTATTTAGAAAACCATATTGGCCCGCCCGTCAGTATTAATTTGAACTGCTTATAACTTCTGAACAAATAATCGAAGAAAGCGTAATAATTTTGCATATTAATCAGCATGTTGCATGCTACAAGAATATATCGATTTCATTGGTTGTTGGTTGAGAACCATATTGGCCCGACCAAGAAAATTAACTTGAACTGCTTATAACTTCTGAACAATTTATCGTAGCGAACACAATTATTTGCATTTCAATCAAACATGTTGTATGCTACAAGATTATGTCGGTTTCACTAGTTATTGTTTGAGAACCATTTTGGCCCGCCCGCCAAAACTAACTTCAACTCCTTATAACTTCTGAACAAATGATCGTAGAAAGCATTATAATTTTGCATATTAATCAGCATGTTGCATGCTACAAGAATATATCGATTTCATTGGTTGTTGGTTGAGAACCATATTGGCCCGCCCGCGAAAATTAACTTGAACTGCTTATAACTTCTGAACAATTTATCGTAGCGAACACAATTATTTGCATTTTAATGAAACATATTGAACGCTTCAAGAATATGTCGGTTTCACTAATTGTTGTTTGAGAACCATATTGGATTGCCCGCGAATATAAAATTGAACTGCTTATAACTTCTGAACAAATGATCTTAGAGAGCGTAATAAATTTGCATATTAAACAGCATGTTGCATGCTACAAGAATATATCGATTTCACTAGTTGTTGGTTGAGAACCATATTGGCCCGCCCGCGAAAATTATTTGAACTGCTTATAACTACTGAACAAATAATCGTAGAAAGCGTAATAATTTTTCATATTAATCAGCATGTTGCATGCTACAAGAATATATCGATTTCACTAGTTGTTGTTTGAGAAATATATTGGCCTGCCCGCGAAAATTAACTTGAACTGCTTATAACTTCTGAACAATTGATTGTAGAGCACACAATTATTTGCATTTCAATCAAACATGTTGTATGCCACAAGAATATGTCGGTTTCACTAGTTATTGTTTGAGAACCATTTTGGCCCGCCCGCCAAAACTAACTTCAACTCCTTATAACTTCTGAACAAATGATCGTAGAAATCACAATTATTATCATTTTAATCTAACATGTTGTATGCTACAAGAATATGTCGATTTCATTAGTTGTTGGTTGAGAACCATATTGGCCCGCCCGCGAAAATCAACTTGAACTGCTTATAACTCCTGAACAATTGATCGTAGAGACCACAATTATTAGCGATTTAATCAAACATGTTGTATGCAACAAGAATATGTCGGTTTCACTACTTTTTTTTAGAAATCCATATTGGCCCGCCCACGAGTATTAACTTGAACTGTTTATAACTTCTGAACAAATGATCCTAGATAGCGTAATAAATTTGCATATTAATCAACATGTTGCATGCTACAAGAATTTATCGATTTCACTAGTTGTTGGTTGAGAACCATATTGGCCCGCCCGCGAAAATTAATTTGAACTGCTTATAACTTCTGAACAATTGATCGTAGAGCACACAATTATTTACATTTTAATGAAACATTTTGAATGCTACAAGAAAATGTCGGTTTCACTAGTTGTTTGTAGAAAACCATATTCTCCCGCGAGTATTAACTTGAATTATTTATAACTTCTGAACAAATGTACCTAGAGAGCGTTATAAATTTGCATATTAATCAGCATGTTGCATGCTACAAGAATATATCGATTTACTAGTTGTTGGTTGAGAACCATATTGGCCCGCCCGCGAAAATCAATTTGAACTGCTTATAACTCCTGAAAAATTGATCGTAGAGAACACAATTATTTGCATTTTAATGAAACATGTTGAAGGCTACAAGAATATGTCGGTTTCACTAGTTGTTTTTAGAAAACCATTTTGGCCCGCCCGCCAAAACTAATTTCAACTCCTTATAACTTCTGAACAATTGATCGTAGAAAGCGTAATAATTTTGCATGTTAATCAGCATGTTACATGCTACAAGAATATATCGATTTCACTAGTTGTTGGTTGAGAACCATATTGGCCCGCCCGCGAAAATCAACTTGAACTGCTTATAACTCCTGAACAATTGATTGTAGAGAGCACAATTATTTGCATTTTAATGAAACATGTTGAATGCTACAAGAATATGTCGGTTTCACTAGTTGTTTTTAGAAAACCATATTGGCCCGCCCGCGAGTATTAATTTTAACTGTTTATAACTTCTGAACAAATGATCGTAGAGAGCGTTATAAATTTGCATATTAATCAGCATGTTGCATGCTACAAGAATATATCGATTTCACTTGTTGTTGGTTGAGAACCATATTGGCCGGCCGCAAAAATCAACTTTAACTGCTTATAACTCCTTAACAATTGATCGTAGACAACACAATTATTTCCATGTTAATGAAACATGTTGAATGCTACAAGAATATGTCAGTTTCACTAGTTGTTATTTGAGAACCATAATGGCCGTCGGCGAGTATTAAATTGAACTGCTTATATCTTCTGAACAAATGATCGTAGAGAGCGTAAAAAATGTGCATATTAATCAGCATGTTGCATGCTACAAGAATATATCGATTTCACTAGTTGTTGGTTGAAAAACATATTTTCCCGCCCGCGAAAATCAACTTGAACTGCTTATAACTTCTGAAGAATTGATCGTAGAGATCACAATTATTTTCATTTTAATCTAACATGTTGTATGCTACAAGAATATGTCGGTTTCACTAGTTATTGTTTGAGAACCATTTTGGCCCGCCCGCCAAAACTAACTTCAACTCCTTATAACTTCTGAACAATTGATCGTAGAAAGCGTAAAAATTATGCATATTAAACAGCTTGTTACATGCTACAAGAATATATCGATTTCATTAGTAGTTGGTTGAGAACCATATTAGCCCGCCGCGAAAATTAATTTCAACTGCTTATAACTTCTGAACAAGTAATCGTAGAAAGCGTAATAATTTTGCATATTAATCAGCATGTTGCATGCTACAAGAATATATCGATTTCACTAATTGTTGTTTGAGAAATATATTGGCCTGCCCGCGAAAATTAACTTCAACTGCTTATAACTTCTGAACAATTGATTGTAGAGCACACAATTATTTGCATTTCAATCAAACATGTTGTATGCTACAAGAATATGTCGGTTTCACTAGTTATTGTTTGAGAACCATTTTGGCCCGCCCGCCAAAACTAACTTCAACTCCTTATAACTTCTGAACAAATGATCGTAGAGATCACAATTATTATCATTTTAATCTAACATGTTGTATGCTACAAGAATATGTCGATTTCATTAGTTGTTGGTTGAGAACCATATTGGCCCGCCCGCGAAAATCAACTTGAACTGCTTATAACTCCTGAACAATTGATCGTAGAGACCATAATTATTAGCATTTTAATCAAACATGTTGTATGCAACAAGAATATGTCGGTTTCACTAGTTTTTTTTAGAAATCCATATTGGCCCGCCCACGAGTATTAACATGAACTGTTTATAACTTCTGAACAAATGATCCTAGAGAGCGTAATAAATTTGCATATTAATCAGCATGTTGCATGCTACAAGAATTTATCGATTTCACTAGTTGTTGGTTGAGAACCATATTGACCCGCCCGCGAAAATTAATTTGAACTGCTTATAACTTCTGAACAATTGATCGTAGAGCACACAATTATTTGCATTTTAATGAAACATTTTGAATGCTACAAGTATATGTCGGTTTCACTAGTTGTTTGTAGAAAACCATATTCTCCCGCGAGTATTAACTTGAATTATTTATAACTTCTGAACAAATGTACCTAGAGAGCGTAATAAATTTGCATATTAATCAGCATGTTGCATGCTACAAGAATATATCGATTTCACTAGTTGTTGGTTGAGAACCATATTGGCCCGCCCGCGAAAATCAATTTGAACTGCTTATAACTCCTGAAAAATTGATCGTAGAGAACACAATTATTTGCATTTTAATGAAACATGTTGAAGGCTACAAGAATATGTCGGTTTCACTAGTTGTTTTTAGAAAACCATTTTGGCCCGCCCGCCAAAACTAATTTCAACTCCTTATAACTTCTGAACAATTGATCGTAGAAAGCGTAATAATTTTGCATGTTAATCAGCATGTTACATGCTACAAGAATATATCGATTTCACTAGTTGTTGGTTGAGAACCATATTGGCCCGCCCGCGAAAATCAACTTGAACTGCTTATAACTCCTGAACAATTGATTGTAGAGAGCACAATTATTTGCATTTTAATGAAACATGTTGAATGCTACAAGAATATGTCGGTTTCACTAGTTGTTTTTAGAAAACCATATTGGCCCGCACGCGAGTATTAATTTTAACTGTTTATAACTTCTGAACAAATGATCGTAGAGAGCGTTATAAATTTGCATATTAATCAGCATGTTGCATGCTACAAGAATATATCGATTTCACTTGTTGTTGGTTGAGAACCATATTGGCCGGCCGCAAAAATCAACTTTAACTGCTTATAACTCCTTAACAATTGATCGTAGACAACACAATTATTTCCATGTTAATGAAACATGTTGAATGCTACAAGAATATGTCAGTTTCACTAGTTGTTATTTGAGAACCATAATGGCCGTCGTCGAGTATTAAATTGAACTGCTTATAGCTTCTGAACAAATGATCGTAGAGAGCGTAAAAAATGTGCATATTAATCAGCATGTTGCATGCTACAAGAATATATCGATTTCACTAGTTGTTGGTTGAAAACATATTTTCCCACCCGCGAAAATCAACTTGAACTGCTTATAACTTCTGAAGAATTGATCGTAGAGATCACAATTATTTTCATTTTAATTTAACATGTTGTATGCTACAAGAATATGTCGGTTTCACTAGTTATTGTTTGAGAACCATTTTGGCCCGCCCGCCAAAACTAACTTCAACTCCTTATAACTTTTGAACAATTGATCGTAGAAAGCGTAATAATTATGCATATTAAACAGCTTGTTACATGCTACAAGAATATATCGATTTCATTAGTAGTTGGTTGAGAACCATATTAGCCCGCCGCGAAAATTAATTTCAACTGCTTATAACTTCTGAACAAGTAATCGTAGAAAGCGTAATAATTTTGCATATTAATCAGCATGTTGCATGCTACAAGAATATATCGATTTCACTAGTTGTTGTTTGAGAAATATATTGGCCTGCCCGCGAAAATTAACTTGAACTGCTTATAACTTCTGAACAATTGATTGTAGAGCACACAATTATTTGCATTTCAATCAAACATGTTGAATGCTACAAGAATATGTCGGTTTCACTAGTTATTGTTTGAGAACCATTTTGGCCCGCCCGCCAAAACTAACTTCAACTCCTTATAACTTCTGAACAAATGATCGTAGAGATCTCAATTATTATCATTTTAATCTAACATGTTGTATGATACAAGAATATGTCGATTTCATTAGTTGTTGGTTGAGAACCATATTGGCCCGCCCGCGGAAATTAACTTGAACTGCTTATAACTTCTGAACAATTGATCGTAGCGAACACAATTATTTGCATTTTAATGAAACATGTTGAATGCTTCAAGAATATGTCGGTTTCACTAGTTGTTGTTTGAGAACCATATTGGCCCGCCCGCGAGTATTAAATTGAACTGCTTATAACTTCTGAACAAACGATCTTAAAGAGCGTAATAAATTTGCATATTAATCAGCATGTTGCATGCTACAAGAATATACCGATTTCACTAGTTGTTGGTTGAGAACCATATTGGCCCGCCCGCGAATATCAACTTGAACTGCTTTTAACTCCTGAACAATTGATCGTAGAGAGCACAATTATTTGCATTTTAATTAAACTTGTTGAATGCTACAAGAATATGTCGGTTTCACTAGTTGTATTTAGAAAACCATATTGGCCCGCCCGTCAGTATTAATTTGAACTGCTTATAACTTCTGAACAAATAATCGAAGAAAGCGTAATAATTTTGCATATTAATCAGCATGTTGCATGCTGCAAGAATATATCGATTTCATTGGTTGTTGGTTGAGAACCATATTGGCCCGACCAAGAAAATTAACTTGAACTGCTTATAACTTCTGAACAATTGATCGTAGCGAACACAATTATTTTCATTTCAATCAAACATGTTGTATACTACAAGAATATGTCGGTTTCACTAGTTGTGGTTTGAGAACCTTTTTGTCCCGCCCGCCAAAACTAACTTCAACTCCTTATAACTTGTGAAAAAATTATCGTAGAGAGCTTAATAATTTTGCATATTAATCAGCATGTTGCATGCTACAAGAATATATCGATTTCATTAGTTATTGGTTGAGAACCATATTGGCCCGCCCGCGGAAATTAACTTGAACTGCTTATAACTTCTGAACAATTGATCGTAGCGAACACAATTATTTGCATTTTAATGAAACATGTTGAATGCATCAAGAATATGTCGGTTTCACTACTTGTTGTTTGAGAACCATATTGGCCCGCCCGCGAGAATTAAATTGAACTGCTTATAACTTCTGAACAAATGATCGTAGAGAACACAATTATTTGCATTTTAATGAAACATGTTGAAGGCTAAAAGAATATGTCGGTTTCACTAGTTGCTTTTAGAAAACCATTTTGGCCCGCCCGCCAAAACTAATTTCAACTCCTTATAACTTCTGAACAATTGATCGTAGAAAGCGTAATAATTTTGCATGTTAATCAGCATGTTACATGCTACAAGAATATATCGATTTCACTAGTTGTTGGTTGAGAACCATATTGGCCCGCCCGCGAAAATCAACTTGAACTGCTTATAACTCCTGAACAATTGATCGTAGAGAGCACAATTATTTGCATTTTAATGAAACATGTTGAATGCTACAAGAATATGTCGGTTTCACTAGTTGTTTTTAGAAAACCATATTGGCCCGCCCGCGAGTATTAATTTTAACTGTTTATAACTTCTGAACAAATGATCGTAGAGAGCGTTATAAATTTTGCATATTAATCAGCATGTTGCATGCTACAAGAATATATCGATTTCACTTGTTGTTGGTTGAGAACCATATTGGCCGGCCGCAAAAATCAACTTTAACTGCTAATAACTCCTTAAAAATTGATCGTAGACAACACAATTATTTGCATTTTAATGAAACATGTAGAATGCTACAAGAATATGTCAGTTTCACTAGTTGTTATTTGAGAACCATAATGGCCTTCGGCGAGTATTAAATTGAACTGCTTATAGCTTCTGAACAAATGATCGTAGAGAGCGTTATAATTTTGCATATTAATCAGCATGTTGCATTCTACAAGAATATATCGATTTCAATGGTTGTTGGTTGAGAACCATATTGGCCCGCCGCGAAAATTAACTTGAACTGCTTATAACTTCTGAACATTTGATCGTAGCGAACACAATTATTTACATTTTAATGAAACATATTGAATGCTTCAAGAATATGTCGGTTTCACTAATTGTTGTTTGAGAACCATATTGGATCGCCCGCGAATATTAAATTGAACTGCTTATAACTTCTGAACAAATGATCTTAGAGAGCGTAATAAATTTGCATATTAATCAGCATGTTGCATGCTACAAGAATATATCGATTTCACTAGTTGTTGGTTGACAACCATATTGGCCCGCCCGCGAAAATTATTTGAACTGCTTATAACTA
Source organism: Lepisma saccharinum (assembly GCF_977018435.1). NCBI lineage: Eukaryota > Metazoa > Arthropoda > Insecta > Zygentoma > Lepismatidae > Lepisma > Lepisma saccharinum. The sequence goes on from NW_028142885.1 coordinate 2,368,589, forward strand.
CTGAACAAATAATCGTAGAAAGCGTAATAATCTTTCATATTAATCAGCATGTTGCATGCTACAAGAATATATCGATTTCACTAGTTGTTGTTTGAGAAATATATTGGCCTGCCCGCGAAAATTAACTTGAGTTGCTTATAACTTCTGAACAATTGATTGTAGAGCACACAATTATATGCATTTCAATCAAACATGTTGTATGCTACAAGAATATGTCGGTTTCACTAGTTATTGTTTGAGAACCATTTTGGCCCGCCCGCCAAAATTAACTTCAACTCCTTATAACTTCTGAACAAATTATCGTAGAGAGCGTAATTATTTTGCATATCAATCAGCATGTTGCATGCTACAAGAATATATCGATTTCATTGGTTGTGGGTTGAGAACCATATTGGCCCGCCCGCGGAAATCAACTTGAACTGCTTATAACTCCTGAACAATTGATCGTAGAGACCACAATTATTAGCATTTTAATCAAACATGTTGTATGCAACAAGAATATGTCGGTTTCACTAGTTGTTTTTAGAAATCCATATTGGCCCGCCCACGAGTATTAGCTTGAACTGTTTATAACTTCTGAACAAATGATCCTAGAGAGCGTAATAAATTTGCATATTAATCAGCATGTTGCATGCTACAAGAATATATCGATTTCACTAGTTGTTGGTTGAGAACCATATTGGCTCGCCCAAGAAAATTAACTTGAACTGCTTATAAATTCTGAACAATTGATCGTAGACCACACAATTATTTGCATTTTAATGAAACATTTTGAATGCTACAAGAATATGTCGGTTTCACTAGTTGTTTATAGAAAACCATATTGGCCCGCCCGCGAGAATTAACTTGAACTGTTTATAACTTCTGAACAAATGATCCTAGAGAGCGTAATACATTTGCATATTAATCAGCATGTTGCATGCTACAAGAATATATCGATTTCAGTAGTTGTTGGTTGAGAACCATATTGGTCCGCCCGCGAAAATCAACTTGAACTGCTTATAACTCCTGAACAATTGATCGTAGAGAACACAATTATTTGCATTTTAATGAAACATGTTGAATGATACAAGAATATGTCGGTTTCACTAGTTGTTTTTAGAAAACCATTTTGGACCGCCCGCCAAAACTAATTTCAACTCCTTATAACTTCTGAACAATTGATCGTAGAAAGCGTAATAATTTTGCATATTAAACAGCATGTTGCATGCTACAAGAATATATCCATTTCACTAGTTGTTGGTTGAGAACCATATTGGCCCGCCCTCGAAAATTAATTTGAACTGCTTATAACTTCTGAACAATTGATCGTAGAGAACACAATTATTTGCATTTCAATCAAACATGTTGTATGCTACAAGATTATGTCGGTTTCACTAGTTATTGTTTGAGAACCATTTTGTCCCGCCCGCCAAAACTAACTTCAACTCCTTATAACTTCTGAACAAATGATCGTAGAGAGCATTATAATTTTGCGTATTAATCAGCATGTTGCATGCTACAAGAATATATCGATTTCATTGGTTGTTGGTTGAGAACCATATTGGCCCGCCCGCGAAAATTAACTTGAACTGCTTATAACTTCTGAACAATTTATCGTAGCGAACACAATTATTTGCATTTTAATGAAACATATTGAACGCTTCAAGAATATGTCGGTTTCACTAATTGTTGTTTGAGAACCATATTGGATCGCCCGCGAATATAAAATTGAACTGCTTATAACTTCTGAACAATTGATCGTAGAGAACACAATTATTTGCATTTCAATCAAACATGTTGTATGCTACAAGAATATGTCGGTTTCACTAGTTATTGTTTGAGAACCATTTTGGCCCGCCCGCCAAAACTAACTTCAACTCCTTATAACTTCTGAACAAATGATCGTAGAGATCACAATTATTATCATTTTAATCTAACATGTTGTATGCTACAAGAATATGTCGATTTCATTAGTTGTTGGTTGAGAACCATATTGGCCCGCCCGCGAAAATCAACTTGAACTGCTTATAACTCCTGAACAATTGATCGTAGAGACCACAATTGTTAGCATTTTAATCAAACATGTTGTATGCAACAAGAATATGTCGGTTTCACTAGTTTTTTTTAGAAATCCATATTGGCCCGCCCACGAGTATTAACTTGAACTGTTTATAACTTCTGAACAAATGATCCTAGAGAGCGTAATAAATTTGCATATTAATCAGCATGTTGCATGCTACAAGAATTTATCGATTTCACTAGTTGTTGGTTGAGAACCATATTGGCCCGCCCGCGAAAATTAATTTGAACTGCTTATAACTTCTGAACAATTGATCGTAGAGCACACAATTGTTTGCATTTTAATGAAACATTTTGAATGCTACAAGTATATGTCGGTTTCACTAGTTGTTTGTAGAAAACCATATTCTCCCGTGAGTATTAACTTGAATTATTTATAACTTCTGAACAAATGTACCTAGACAGCGTAATAAATTTGCATATTAATCAGCATGTTGCATGCTACAAGAATATATCGACTTCACTAGTTGTTGGTTGAGAACCATATTGGCCCGCCCGCGAAAATCAATTTGAACTGCTTATAACTCCTGAAAAATTGATCGTAGAGAACACAATTATTTGCATTTTAATGAAACATGTTGAAGGCTACAAGAATATGTCGGTTTCACTAGTTGTTTTTAGAAAACCATTTTGGCCCGCCCGCCAAAACTAATTTCAACTCCTTATAACTTCTGAACAATTGATCGTAGAAAGCGTAATAATTTTGCATGTTAATCAGCATGTTACATGCTACAAGAATATATCGATTTCACTAGTTGTTGGTTGAGAACCATATTGGCCCGCCCGCGAAAATCAACTTGAACTGCTTATAACTCCTTAACAATTTATCGTAGACAACACAATTATTTCCATGTTAGAGAAAACATGTTGAATGCTACAAGAATATGTCAGTTTCACTAGTTGTTATTTGAGAACCATAATGGCCGTCGGCGAGTATTAAATTGAACTGCTTATAGCTTCTGAACAAATGATCGTTGAGAGCGTTATAAATTTGCATATTAATCAGCATGTTGTATGCTACAAGAATATATCGATTTCACTTGTTGTTGGTTGAGAACCATATTGGCCGGCCGCAAAAATCAACTTTAACTGCTTATAACTCCTTAACAATTTATCGTAGACAACACAATTATTTCCATGTTAATGAAACATGTTGAATGCTACAAGAATATGTCAGTTTCACTAGTTGTTATTTGAGAACCATAATGGCCGTCGGCGAGTATTAAATTGAACTGATTATAGCTTCTGAACAAATGATCGTAGAGAGCGTAAAAAATGTGCACATTAATCAGCATGTTGCATGCTACAAGAATATATCGATTTCACTAGTTGTTGGTTGAAAAACATATTTTCCCGCCCGCGAAAATCAACTTGAACTGCTTATAACTTCTGAAGAATTGATCGTAGAGATCACAATTATTTTCATTTTAATCTAACATGTTGTATGCTACAAGAATATGTCGGTTTCACTAGTTATTGTTTGAGAACCATTTTGGCCCGCCCGCCAAAACTAACTTCAACTCCTTATAACTTATGAACAATTGATCGTAGAAAGCGTAATAATTATGCATATTAAACAGCTTGTTACATGCTACAAGAATATATCGATTTCATTAGTAGTTGGTTGAGAACCATATTAGCCCGCCGCGAAAATTAATTTCAACTGCTTATAACTTCTGAACAAGTAATCGTAGAAAGCGTAATAATTTTGCATATTAATCAGCATGTTGCATGCTACAAGAATATATCGATTTCACTAGTTGTTGTTTGAGAAATATATTGGCCTGCCCGCGAAAATTAACTTGAACTGCTTATAACTTCTGAACAATTGATTGTAGAGCACACAATTATTTGCATTTCAATCAAACATGTTGTATGCTACAAGAATATGTCGGTTTCACTAGTTATTGTTTGAGAACCATTTTGGCCCGCCCGCCAAAACTAACTTCAACTCCTTATAACTTCTGAACAAATGATCGTAGAGATCACAATTGTTATCATTTTAATCTAACATGTTGTATGCTACAAGAATATGTCGATTTCATTAGTTGTTGGTTGAGAACCATATTGGCCCGCCCGCGGAAATTAACTTGAACTGCTTATAACTTCTGAACAATTGATCGTAGCGAACACAATTATTTGCATTTTAATGAAACATGTGTAATGCTTCAAGAATATGTCGGTTTCACTAGTTGTTGTTTGAGAACCATATTGGCCCGCCCGCCAGTATTAAATTGAACTGCTTATAACTTCTGAACAAATGGTCTTAAAGAGCGTAATAAATTTGCATATTAATCAGCATGTTGCATGCTACAAGAATATATCGATTTCACTAGTTGTTGGTTGAGAACCATATTCGCCCGCCCGCGAAAATTAATTTGAACTGCTTATAACTTCTGAACAATTGATCGTAGAGCACACAATTATTTGCATTTTAAAGAAACATTTTGAATGCTACAAGAATATGTCGGTTTCACTAGTTGTTTGTAGAAAACCATATTCTCCCGCGAGTATTAACTTGAATTATTTATAACTTCTGAACAAATGATCCTAGAGAGCGTAATAAATTTGCATATTAATCAGCATGTTGCATGCTACAAGAATATATCGATTTCACTAGTTGTTGGTTGAGAACCATATTGGCCCGCCCGCGAAAATCAATTTGAACTGCTTATAACTCCTGAAAAATTGATCGTAGAGAACACAATTATTTGCATTTTAATGAAACATGTTGAAGGCTACAAGAATATGTCGGTTTCACTAGTTGTTTTTAGAAAACCATTTTGGCCCGCCCGCCAAAACTAATTTCAACTCCTTATAACTTCTGAACAATTGATCGTAGAAAGCGTAATAATTTTGCATGTTAATCAGCATGTTACATGCTACAAGAATATATCGATTTTACAAGTTGTTTGTTGAGAACCATATTGGCCCGCCCGCGAAAATCAACTTGAACTGCTTATAACTCCTGAACAATTGATTGTAGAGAGCACAATTATTTGCATTTTAATGAAACATGTTGAATGCTACAAGAAAATGTCGGTTTCACTAGTTGTTTTTAGAAAACCATATTGGCCCGCCCGCGAGTATTAATTTTAACTGTTTATAACTTCTGAACAAATGATCGTAGAGAGCGTTATAAATTTGCATATTAATCAGCATGTTGCATGCTACAAGATTATATCGATTTCACTTGTTGTTGGTTGAGAACCATATTGGCCGGCCGCAAAAATCAACATTAACTGCTTATAACTCCTTAACAATTGATCGTAGACAACACAATTATTTCCATGTTAATGAAACATGTTGAATGCTACAAGAATATGTCAGTTTCACTAGTTGTTATTTGAGAACCATAATGGCCGTCGGCGAGTATTAAATTGAACTGCTTATAGTTTCTGAACAAATGATCGTAGAGAGCGTAAAAAATGTGCATATTAATCAGCATGTTGCATGCTACAAGAATATATCGATTTCACTAGTTGTTGGTTGAAAAACATATTTTCCCGCCCGCGAAAATCAACTTGAACTGCTTATAACTTCTGAAGAATTGATCGTAGAGATCACAATTATTTTCATTTTAATCTAACATGTTGTATGCTACAAGAATATGTCGGTTTCACTAGTTATTGTTTGAGAACCATTTTGGCCCGCCCGCCAAAACTAACTTCAACTCCTTATAACTTCTGAACAATTGATCGTAGAAAGCGTAATAATTATCCATATTAAACAGCTTATTACATGCTACAAGAATATATCGATTTCATTAGTAGTTGGTTGAGAACCATATTAGCCCGCCGCGAAAATTAATTTCAACTCCTTATAACTTCTGAACAAGTAATCGTAGAAAGCGTAATAATTTTGCATATTAATCAGCATGTTGCATGCTACAAGAATATATCGATTTCACTAGTTGTTGTTTGAGAAATATATTGGCCCGCCCGCGAAAATCAAACTTGAACTGCTTATAACTCCTGAACAATTGATTGTAGAGAGCACAATTATTTGCATTTTAATGAAACATGTTGAATGCTACAAGAATATGTCGGTTTCACTAGTTGTTTTTAGAAAACCATATTGGCCCGCCCGCGAGTATTAATTTTAACTGTTTATAACTTCTGAACAAATGATCGTAGAGAGCGTTATAAATTTGCATATTAATCAGCATGTTGCATGCTACAAGAATATATCGATTTCAGTTGTTGTTGGTTGAGAACCATATTGGCCGGCCGCAAAAATCAACTTTAACTGCTTATAACTCCTTAACAATTGATCGTAGACAATACAATTATTTCCATGTTAATGAAACATGTTGAATGCTACAAGAATATGTCAGTTTCACTAGTTGTTATTTGAGAACCATAATGGCCGTCGGCGAGTATTAAATTGAACTGCTTATAGCTTCTGAACAAATGATCGTAGAGATCACAATTATTTTCATTTTAATCTAACATGTTGTATGCTACAAGAATATGTCGGTTTCACTAGTTATTGTTTGAGAACCATTTTGGCCCGCCCGCCAAAACTAACTTCAACTCCTTATAACTTCTGAACAATTGATCGTAGAAAGCGTAATAATTATCCATATTAAACAGCTTATTACATGCTACAAGAATATATCGATTTCACTAGTTGTTGGTTGAAAAACATATTTTCCCGCCCGCGAAAATCAACTTGAACTGCTTATAACTTCTGAAGAATTGATCGTAGAGATCACAATTATTTTCATTTTAATCTAACATGTTGTATGCTACAAGAATATGTCGGTTTCACTAGTTATTGTTTGAGAACCATTTTGGCCCGCCCGCCAAAACTAACTTCAACTCCTTATAACTTCTGAACAATTGATCGTAGAAAGCGTAATAATTATCCATATTAAACAGCTTATTACATGCTACAAGAATATATCGATTTCATTAGTAGTTGGTTGAGAACCATATTAGCCCGCCGCGAAAATTAATTTCAACTGCTTATAACTTCTGAACAAGTAATCGTAGAAAGCGTAATAATTTTGCATATTAATCAGCATGTTGCATGCTACAAGAATATATCGATTTCACTAGTTGTTGTTTGAGAAATATATTGGCCTGCCCGCGAAAATTAACTTGAACTGCTTATAACTTCTGAACAATTGATTGTAGAGCACACAATTATTTGCATTTCAATCAAACATGTTGTATGCTACAAGAATATGTCGGTTTCACTAGTTATTGTTTGAGAACCATTTTGGCCCGCCCGCCAAAACTAACTTCAACTCCTTATAACTTCTGAACAAATGATCGTAGAGATCACAATTATTATCATTTTAATCTAACATGTTGTATGCTACAAGAATATGTCGATTTCATTAGTTGTTGGTTGAGAACCATATTGGCCCGCCCGCGAAAATCAACTTGAACTGCTTATAACTCCTGAACAATTGATCGTAGAGACCACAATTATTAGCATTTTAATCAAACATGTTGTATGCAACATGAATATGTCGGTTTCACTAGTTTTTTTTTAGAAATCCATATTGGCCCGCCCACGAGTATTAACTTGAACTGTTTATAACTTCTGAACAAATGATTCTAGAGAGCGTAATAAATTTGCATATTAATCAGCATGTTGCATGCTACAAGAATTTATCGATTTCACTAGTTGTTGGTTGAGAACCATATTGGCCCGCCCGCGAAAATTAATTTGAACTGCTTATAACTTCTGAACAATTGATCGTAGAGCACACAATTATTTGCATTTTAATGAAACATTTTGAATGCTACAAGTATATGTCGGTTTCACTAGTTGTTTGTAGAAAACCATATTCTCCCGCGAGTATTAACTTGAATTATTTATAACTTCTGAACAAATGTACCTAGAGAGCGTAATAAATTTGCATATTAATCAGCATGTTGCATGCTACAAGAATATATCGATTTCACTAGTTGTTGGTTGAGAACCATATTGGCCCGCCCGCGAAAATCAATTTGAACTGTTTATAACTCCCGAAAAATTGATCGTAGAGAACACAATTATTTGCATTTTAATGAAACATGTTGAAGGCTACAAGAATATGTCGGTTTCACTAGTTGTTTTTAGAAAACCATTTTGGCCCGCCCGCCAAAACTAATTTCAACTCCTTATAAGTTCTGAACAATTGATCGTAGAAAGCGTAATAATTTTGCATGTTAATCAGCATGTTACATGCTACAAGAATATATCGATTTCACTAGTTGTTGGTTGAGAACCATATTGGCCCGCCCGCGAAAATCAACTTGAACTGCTTATAACTCCTGAACAATTGATTGTAGAGAGAACAATTATTTGCATTTTAATGAAACATGTTGAATGCTACAAGAATATGTCGGTTTCACTAGTTGTTTTTAGAAAACCATATTGGCCCGCCCGCGAGTAATAATTTTAACTGTTTATAACTTCTGAACAAATGATCGTAGAGAGCGTTATAAATTTGCATATTAATCAGCATGTTGCATGCTACAAGAATATATCGATTTCACTTGTTGTTGGTTGAGAACCATATTGGCCGGCCGCAAAAATCAACTTTAACTGCTTATAACTCCTTAACAATTGATCGTAGACAACACAATTATTTCCATGTTAATGAAACATGTTGAATGCTACAAGAATATGTCAGTTTCACTAGTTGTTATTTGAGAACCATAATGGCCGTCGGCGAGTATTAAATTGAACTGCTTATAGCTTCTGAACAAATGATCGTAGAGAGCGTAAAAAATGTGCATATTAATCAGCATGTTGCATGCTACAAGAATATATCGATTTCACTAGTTGTTGGTTGAAAAACATATTTTCCCGCCCGCGAAAATCAACTTGAACTGCTTATAACTTCTGAACAATTGATCGTAGAGATCACAATTATTTTCATTTTAATCTAACATGTTGTATGCTACAAGAATATGTCGGTTTCACTAGTTATTGTTTGAGAACCATTTTGGCCCGCCCGCCAAAACTAACTTCAACTCCTTATAACTTCTGAACAATTGATCGTAGAAAGCGTAATAATTATGCATATTAAACAGCTTGTTACATGCTACAAGAATATATCGATTTCAATAGTAGTTGGTTGAGAACCATATTAGCCCGCCGCGAAAATTAATTTCAACTGCTTATATCTTCTGAACAAGTAATCGTAGAAAGCGTAATAATTTTGCATATTAATCAGCATGTTGCATGCTTCAAGAATATATCGATTTCACTAGTTGTTGTTTGAGAAATATATTGGCCTGCCCGCGAAAATTAACTTGAACTGCTTATAACTTCTGAACAATTGATTGTAGAGCACACAATTATTTGCATTTCAATCAAACATGTTGTATGCTACAAGAATATGTCGGTTTCACTAGTTATTGTTTGAGAACCATTTTGGCCCGCCCGCCAAAACTAACTTCAACTCCTTATAACTTCTGAACAAATGATCGTAGAGATCACAATTATTATCATTTTAATCTAACATGTTGTATGCTACAAGAATATGTCGATTTCATTAGTTGTTGGTTGAGAACCATATTGGCCCGCCCGCGGAAATTAACTTGAACTGCTTATAACTTCTGAACAATTGATCGTAGCGAACACAATTATTTGCATTTTAATGAAACATGTTGAATGCTTCAAGAATATGTCGGTTTCACTAGTTGTTGTTTGAGAACCATATTGGCCCGCCCGCGAGTATTAAATTGAACTGCTTATAACTTCTGAACAAATGATCTTAAAGAGCGTAATAAATTTGCATATTAATCAGCATGTTGCATGCTACAAGAATATATCGATTTCACTAGTTGTTGGTTGAGAACCATATTGGCCCGCCCGCGAAAATTAATTTGAACTGCTTATAACTTCTGAACAATTGATCTAGAGCACACAATTATTTGTATTTTAAAGAAACATTTTGAATGCTACAAGAATATGTCGGTTTCACTAGTTGTTTGTAGAAAACCATATTCTCCCGCGAGTATTAACTTGAATTATTTATAACTTCTGAACAAATGATCCTAGAGAGCGTAATAAATTTGCATATTAATCAGCATGTTGCATGCTACAAGAATATATCGATTTCACTAGTTGTTGGTTGAGAACCATATTGGCCCGCCCGCGAAAATCAATTTGAACTGCTTATAACTCCTGAAAAATTGATCGTTGAGAACACAATTATTTGCATTTTAATGAAACATGTTGAAGGCTACAAGAATATGTCGGTTTCACTAGTTGTTTTTAGAAAACCATTTTGGCCCGCCCGCCAAAACTAATTTCAACTCCTTATAACTTCTGAACAATTGATCGTAGAAAGCGTAATAATTTTGCATGTTAATCAGCATGTTACATGCTACAAGAATATATCGATTTCACTAGTTGTTGGTTGAGAACAATATTGGCCCGCCCGCGAAAATCAACTTGAACTGCTTATAACTCCTGAACAATTGATTGTAGAGAGCACAATTATTTGCATTTTAATGAAACATGTTGAATGCTACAAGAATATGTCGGTTTCACTAGTTGTTTTTAGAAAACCATATTGGCCCGCCCGCGAGTATTAATTTTAACTGTTTATAACTTCTGAACAAATGATCGTAGAGAGCGTTATAAATTTGCATATTAATCAGCATGTTGCATGCTACAAGATTATATCGATTTCACTTGTTGTTGGTTGAGAACCATATTGGCCTGCCGCAAAAATCAACTTTAACTGCTTATAACTCCTTAACAATTGATCGTAGACAACACAATTATTTCCATGTTAATGAAACATGTTGAATGCTACAAGAATATGTCAGTTTCACTAGTTGTTATTTGAGAACCATAATGGCCGTCGGCGAGTATTAAATTGAACTGCTTATAGCTTCTGAACAAATGATCGTAGAGAGCGTAAAAAATGTGCATATTAATCAGCATGTTGCATGCTACAAGAATATATCGATTTCACTAGTTGTTGGTTGAAAAACATATTTTCCCGCCCGCGAAAATCAACTTGAACTGCTTATAACTTCTGAAGAATTGATCGTAGAGATCACAATTATTTTCATTTTAATCTAACATGTTGTATGCTACAAGAATATGTCGGTTTCACTAGTTATTGTTTGAGAACCATTTTGGCCCGCCCGCCAAAACTAACTTCCACTCCTTATAACTTCTGAACAATTGATCGTAGAAAGCGTAATAATTATGCATATTAAACAGCTTGTTACATGCTACAAGAATATATCGATTTCATTAGTAGTTGGTTGAGAACCATATTAGCCCGCCGCGAAAATTAATTTCAACTGCATATAACTTCTGAACAAGTAATCGTAGAAAGCGTAATAATTTTGCATATTAATCAGCATGTTGCATGCTACAAGAATATATCGATTTCACTAGTTGTTGTTTGAGAAATATATTGGCCTGCCCGCGAAAATTAACTTGAACTGCTTATAACTTCTGAACAATTGATCGTAGAGCACACAATTATTTGCATTTTATTGAAACATTTTGAATGCTACAAGAATATGTCTTTTTCACTAGTTGTTTATAGAAAACCATATTGGCCCGCCCGCGAGAATTAACTTGAACTGTTTATAACTTCTGATCAAATGATCCTAGAGAGCGTAATACATTTGCATATTAATCAGCATGTTGCATGCTACAAGAATATATCGATTTCAGTAGTTGTTGGTTGAGAACCATATTGGTCCGCCCGCGAAAATCAACTTGAACTGCTTATAACTCCTGAACAATTGATCGTAGAGAACACAATTATTTGCATTTTAATGAAACATGTTGAATGATACAAGAATATGTCGGTTTCACTAGATGTTTTTAGAAAACCATTTTGGACCGCCCGCCAAAACTAATTTCAACTCCTTATAACTTCTGAACAATTGATCGTAGAAAGCGTAATAATTTTGCATATTAAACAGCATGTTGCATGCTACAAGAATATATCGATTTCAATGGTTGTTGGTTGAGAACCATATTGGCCCGCCCGCGAAAATTAACTTGAACTGCTTATAACTTCTGAATAATTGATCGTAGCGAACACAACTATTTGCATTTTAATGAAACATATTGAATGCTTCAAGAATATGTCGGTTTCACTAATTGTTGTTTGAGAACCATATTGGCCCGCCCGCGAAAATTATTTGAACTGCTTATAACTACTGAACAAATAATCGTAGAAAGCGTAATAATCTTTCATATTAATCAGCATGTTGCATGCTACAAGAATATATCGATTTCACTAGTTGTTGTTTGAGAAATATATTGGCCTGCCCGCGAAAATTAACTTGAACTGCTTATAACTTCTGAACAATTGATTGTAGAGCACACAATTATTTGCATTTCAATCAAACATGTTGTATGCTACAAGAATATGTCGGCTTCACTAGTTATTGTTTGAAAACCATTTTGGCCCGCCCGCCAAAATTAACTTCAACTCCTTATAACTTCTGAACAAATTATCGTAGAGAGCGTAATTATTTTCCATATCAATCAGCATGTTGCATGCTACAAGAATATATCGATTTCATTGGTTGTTGGTTGAGAACCATATTGGCCCGCCCGCGAAAATCAACTTGAACTGTTTATAACTCCTGAACAATTGATCGTAGAGACCACAATTAATAGCATTTTAATCAAACATGTTGTATGCAACAAGAATATGTCGGTTTCACTAGTTGTTTTTAGAAATCCAAATTGGCCCGCCCACGAGTATTAACTTGAACTGTTTATAACTTCTGAACAAATGATCCTAGAGAGCGTAATAAATTTGCATATTAATCAGCATGTTGCATGCTACAAGAATATATCGATTTCACTAGTTGTTGGTTGAGAACCATATTGGCTCGCCCCTGAAAATCAATTTGAACTGCTTATAACTCCTGAAAAATTGATCGTAGAGAACACAATTATTTGCATTTTAATGAAACATATTGAATGCTACAAGAATATGTCGGTTTCACTAGTTGTTTTTAGAAAACCATATTGGCCCGCCCAAGAAAATTAGCTTGAACTGCTTATAACTTCTGAACAATTGATCGTAGCGAACACAATTATTTTCATTTCAATCAAACATGTTGTATACTACAAGAATATGTCGGTTTCACTAGTTATGGTTTGAGAAACTTTTTGTCCCGCCCGCCAAAACTAACTTCAACTCCTTATAACTTCTGAACAAATTATCGTAGAGAGCTTAATAATTTTGCATATTAATCAGCATGTTGCATGCTACAAGAATATATCGATTTCATTAGTTGTTGGTTGAGAACCATATTGGCCCGCCCGCGGAAATTAACTTGAAGTGCTTATAACTTCTGAACAATTGATCGTAGCGAACACAATTATTTGCATTTTAATGAAACATGTTGAATGCATCAAGAATATGTCGGTTTCACTAGTTGTTGTTTGAGAACCATATTGGCCCGCCCGCGAGTATTAAATTGAACTGCTTATAACTTCTGAACAAATGATCGTAGAGAACACAATTATTTGCATTTTAATGAAACATGTTGAAGGCTACATGAATATGTCGGTTTCACTAGTTGCTTTTAGAAAACCATTTTGGCCCGCCCGCCAAAACTAATTTCAACTCCTTATAACTTCTGAACAATTGATCGTAGAAAGCGTAATAATTTTGCATGTTAATCAGCATGTTACATGCTACAAGAATATATCGATTTCACTTGTTGTTGGTTGAGAACCATATTGGCCGGCCGCAAAAATCAACTTTAACTGCTTATAACTCCTTAAAAATTGATCGTAGACAACACAATTATTTGCATTTTAATGAAACATGTTGAATGCTACAAGAATATGTCAGTTTCACTAGTTGTTATTTGAGAACCATAATGGCCTTCGGCGAGTATTAAATTGAACTGCTTATAGCTTCTGAACAAATGATCGTAGAGAGCGTTATAATTTTGCATATTAATCAGCATGTTGCATTCTACAAGAATATATCGATTTCAATGGTTGTTGGTTGAGAACCATATTGGCCCGCCGCGAAAATTAATTTGAACTGCTTATAACTTCTGAACAATTGATCGTAGCGAACACAATTATTTACATTTTAATGAAACATATTGAATGCTTCAAGAATATGTCGGTTTCACTAATTGTTGTTTGAGAACCATATTGGATCGCCCGCGAATATTAAATTGAACTGCTTATAACTTCTGAACAAATGATCTTAGAGAGCGTAATAAATTTGCATATTAATCAGCATGTTGCATGCTACAAGAATATATCGATTTCACTAGTTGTTGGTTGAGAACCATATTGGCCCGCCCGCGAAAATTATTTGAACTGCTTATAACTACTGAACAAATAATCGTAGAAAGCGTAATAATCTTTCATATTAATCAGCATGTTGCATGCTACAAGAATATATCGATTTCACTAGTTGTTGTTTGAGAAATATATTGGCCTGCCCGCGAAAATTAACTTGAACTGCTTATAACTTCTGAACAATTGATTGTAGAGCACACAATTATATGCATTTCAATCAAACATGTTGTATGCTACAAGAATATGTCGGTTTCACTAGTTATTGTTTGAGAACCATTTTGGCCCGCCCGCCAAAATTAACTTCAACTCCTTATAACTTCTGAACAAATTATCGTAGAGAGCGTAATTATTTTGCATATCAATCAGCATGTTGCATGCTACAAGAATATATCGATTTCATTGGTTGTTGGTTGAGAACCATATTGGCCCGCCCGCGAAAATCAACTTGAACTGCTTATAACTCCTGAACAATTGATCGTAGAGACCACAATTATTAGCATTTTAATCAAACATGTTGTATGCAACAAGAATATGTCGGTTTAACTATTTGTTTTTAGAAATCCATATTGGCCCGCCCACGAGTATTAACTTGAACTGTTTATAACTTCTGAACAAATGATCCTAGAGAGCGTAATAAATTTGCATATTAATCAGCATGTTGCATGCTACAAGAATATATCGATTTCACTAGTTGTTGGTTGAGAACCATATTGGCTCGCCCCTGAAAATCAACTTGAACTGCTTATAACTTCTGAAAAATTGATCGTAGAGAACACAATTATTTGCATTTTAATGAAACATATTGAATGCTACAAGAATATGTCGGTTTCACTAGTTGTTTTTAGAAAACCATATTGGCCCGCCCGCGAGTATTAATTGAACTGTTTATAACTTCTGAACAATTGATCGCAGAGAACACAATTATTTGCATTTCAATCAAACATGTTGTATGCTACAAGAATATGTCGGTTTCACTAGTTATTGTTTGAGAACCATTTTGGCCCGCCTGCCAAAACTAACTTCAACTCCTTCTAACTTCTGAACAATTGATCGTAGAGAGCGTTATAATTTTGCATATTAATCAGCATGTTGCATGCTACAAGAATATATCGATTTCATTGGTTGTTGTTTGAGAACCATATTGGCCCGCCCAAGAAAATTAACTTGAACTGCTTATAACTTCTGAACAATTGATCGTAGCGAACACAATTATTTGCATTTCAATCAAACATGTTGTATACTACAAGAATATGTCGGTTTCACTAGTTATGGTTTGAGAACCTTTTTTCCCGCCCGCCAAAACTAATTTCAACTCCTTATAACTTCTGAACAATTGATCGTAGAGATCACAATTATTATCATTTTAATCTAACATGTTGTATGCTACAAGAATATGTCGGTCTCACTAGTTATTGTTTGAGAACCATTTTGGCCCGCCCGCCAAAACTAACTTCTACTCCTTATAACTTCTGAACAATTGATCGTAGAAATCGTAATAATTATGCATATTAAACAGCTTGTTACATGCTACAAGAATATATCGATTTCATTAGTTGTTGGTTGAGAACCATATTAACCCGCCTCGAAAATTAATTTGAACTGCTTATAAATTCTGAACAATTGATCGTAGACCACACAATTATTTGCATTTTAATGAAACATTTTGAATGGTACAAGAATATGTCGGTTTCACTAGTTGTTTATAGAAAACCATTTTGGCCCGCCCGCGAGAATTAACTTGAACTGCTTATAACTTCTGAACAATTGATCGTAGACCACACAATTATTTGCATTTTAATGAAACATTTTGAATGCTACAAGAATATGTCGGTTTCACTAGTTGTTTATAGAAAACCATATTGGCCCGACCGCGAGAATTAACTTGAACTGTTAATAACTTCTGAACAAATGATCCTAGAAAGCGTAATACATTTGCATATTAATCAGCATGTTGCATGCTACAAGAATATATCGATTTCAGTAGTTGTTGGTTGAGAACCATATTGGTCCGCCCGCGAAAATCAACTTGAACTGCTTATAACTCCTGAACAATTGATCGTAGAGAACACAATTATTTGCATTTTAATGAAACATGTTGAATGATACAAGAATATGTCGGTTTCACTAGATGTTTTTAGAAAACCATTTTGGACCGCCCGCCAAAACTAATTTCAACTCCTTATAACTTCTGAACAATTGATCGTAGAAAGCGTAATAATTTTGCATAATAAACAGCATGTTGCATGCTACAAGAATATATCCATTTCAATAGTTGTTGGTTGAGAACCATATTGGCCCGCCCTCGAAAATTAATTTGAAGTGCTTATAACTTCTGAACAATTGATCGTAGAGAACACAATTATTTGCATTTCAATCAAACATGTTGTATGCTACAAGATTATGTCGGTTTCACTAGTTATTGTTTGAGAACCATTTTGTCCCGCCCGCCAAAACTAACTTCAACTCCTTATAACTTCTGAACAAATGATCGTAGAAAGCATTATAATTTTGCATATTAATCAGCATGTTGCATGCTACAAGAATATATCGATTTCATTGGTTGTTGGTTGAGAACCATATTGGCCCGCCCAAGAAAATTAACTTGAACTGCTTATAACTTCTGAACAATTGATCGTAGCGAACACAATTATTTTCATTTCAATCAAACATGTTGTATACTACAAGAATATGTCGGTTTCACTAGTTATGGTTTGAGAACCTTTTTGTCCCGCCCGCCAAAACTAACTTCAACTCCTTATAACTTCTGAACAAATTATCGTAGAGAGCTTAATAATTTTGCATATTAATCAGCATGTTGCATGCTACAAGAATATATCGATTTCATTAGTTGTTGGTTGAGAACCATATTGGCCCGCCCGCGGAAATTAAATTGAACTGCTTATAACTTCTGAACAATTGATCGTAGCGAACACAATTATTTGCATTTTAATGAAACATGTTGAATGCATCAAGAATATGTCGGTTTCACTAGTTGTTGTTTGAGAACCATATTGGCCCGCCCGCGAGTATTAAATTGAACTGCTTATAACTTCTGAACAAATGATCGTAGAGAACACAATTATTTGCATTTTAATGAAACATGTTGAAGGCTACATGAATATGTCGGTTTCACTAGTTGCTTTTAGAAAACCATTTTGGCCCGCCCGCCAAAACTAATTTCAACTCCTTATAACTTCTGAACAATTGATCGTAGAAAGCGTAATAATTTTGCATGTTAATCAGCATGTTACATGCTACAAGAATATATCGATTTCACTTGTTGTTGGTTGAGAACCATATTGGCCGGCCGCAAAAATCAACTTTAACTGCTTATAACTCCTTAAAAATTGATCGTAGACAACACAATTATTTGCATTTTAATGAAACATGTTGAATGCTACAAGAATATGTCAGTTTCACTAGTTGTTATTTGAGAACCATAATGGCCTTCGGCGAGTATTAAATTGAACTGCTTATAGCTTCTGAACAAATGATCGTAGAGAGCGTTATAATTTTGCATATTAATCAGCATGTTGCATTCTACAAGAATATATCGATTTCAATGGTTGTTGGTTGAGAACCATATTGGCCCGCCGCGAAAATTAACTTGAACTGCTTATAACTTCTGAACAATTGATCGTAGCGAACACAATTATTTACATTTTAATGAAACATATTGAATGCTTCAAGAATATGTCGGTTTCACTAATTGTTGTTTGAGAACCATATTGGATCGCCCGCGAATATGAAATTGAACTGCTTATAACTTCTGAACAAATGATCTTAGAGAGCGTAATAAATTTGCATATTAATCAGCATGTTGCATGCTACAAGAATATATCGATTTCACTAGTTGTTGGTTGAGAACCATATTGGCCCGCCCGCGAAAATTATTTGAACTGCTTATAACTACTGAACAAATAATCGTAGAAAGCGTAATAATCTTTCATATTAATCAGCATGTTGCATGCTACAAGAATATATCGATTTCACTAGTTGTTGTTTGAGAAATATATTGGCCTGCCCGCGAAAATTAACTTGAACTGCTTATAACTTCTGAACAATTGATTGTAGAGCACACAATTATATGCATTTCAATCAAACATGTTGTATGCTACAAGAATATGTCGGTTTCACTAGTTATTGTTTGAGAACCATTTTGGCCCGCCCGCCAAAATTAACTTCAACTCCTTATAACTTCTGAACAAATTATCGTAGAGAGCGTAATTATTTTGCATATCAATCAGCATGTTGCATGCTACAAGAATATATCGATTTCATTGGTTGTTGGTTGAGAACCATATTGGCCCGCCCGCGAAAATCAACTTGAACTGCTTATAACTCCTGAACAATTGATCGTAGAGACCACAATTATTAGCATTTTAATCAAACATGTTGTATGCAACAAGAATATGTCGGTTTCACTAGTTGTTTTTAGAAAACCATATTGGCCCGCCCGCGAGTATTAACTTGAACTGTTTATAACTTCTGAACAATTGATCGTAGAGAGCGTTATAATTTTGCATATTAATCAGCATGTTGCACGCTACAAGAATATATCGATTTCACTAGTTGTTGGTTGAGAACCATATTGGCCCGCCCGCGAAAATTATTTGAACTGCTTATAACTACTGAACAAATAATCGTGGAAAGCGTAATAATCTTTCATATTAATCAGCATGTTGCATGCTACAAGAATATATCGATTTCACTAGTTGTTGTTTGAGAAATATATTGGCCTGCCCGCGAAAATTAACTTGAACTGCTTATAACTTCTGAACAATTGATTGTAGAGCACACAATTATATGCATTTCAATCAAACATGTTGTATGCTACAAGAATATGTCGGTTTCACTAGTTATTGTTTGAGAACCATTTTGGCCCGCCTGCCAAAACTAATTTCAACTCCTTCTAACTTCTGAACAATTGATCGTAGAGAGCGTTATAATTTTGCATATTAATCAGCATGTTGCACGCTACAAGAATATATCGATTTCATTGGTTGTTGTTTGAGAACCATATTGGCCCGCCCAAGAAAATTAACTTGAACTGCTTATAACTTCTGAACAATTGATCGTAGCGAACACAATAATTTGCATTTCAATCAAACATGTTGTATACTACAAGAATATGTCGGTTTCACTAGTTATGGTTTGAGAACCTTTTTTCCCGCCCGCCAAAACTAACTTCAACTCCTTATAACTTCTGAACAATTGATCGTAGAGATCACAATTATTATCATTTTAATCTAACATGTTGTATGCTACAAGAATATGTCGGTCTCACTAGTTATTGTTTGAGAACCATTTTGGCCCGCCCGCCAAAACTAACTTCTACTCCTTATAACTTCTGAACAATTGATCGTAGAAATCGTAATAATTATGCATATTAAACAGCTTGTTACATGCTACAAGAATATATCGATTTCATTAGTTGTTGGTTGAGAACCATATTAGCCCGCCGCGAAAATTAATTTGAACTGCTTATAACTTCTGAACAGTTGATCGTAGAGAACACAATTATTTGCATTTCAATCAAACATGTTGTATGCTACAAGATTATGTCGGTTTCACTAGATGTTTTTAGAAAACCATTTTGGACCGCCCGCCAAAACTAATTTCAACTCCTTATAACTTCTGAACAATTGATCGTAGAAAGCGTAATAATTTTGCATAATAAACAGCATGTTGCATGCTACAAGAATATATCCATTTCACTAGTTGTTGGTTGAGAACCATATTGGCCCGCCCTCAAAAATTAATTTGAAGTGCTTATAACTTCTGAACAGTTGATCGTAGAGAACACAATTATTTGCATTTCAATCAAACATGTTGTATGCTACAAGATTATGTCGGTTTCACTAGTTATTGTTTGAGAACCATTTTGTCCCGCCCGCCAAAACTAACTTCAACTCCTTATAACTTCTGAACAAATGATCGTAGAAAGCATTATAATTTTGCATATTAATCAGCATGTTGCATGCTACAAGAATA
The DNA here is from genome assembly GCF_977018435.1 of Lepisma saccharinum. Classification (NCBI taxonomy): domain Eukaryota; kingdom Metazoa; phylum Arthropoda; class Insecta; order Zygentoma; family Lepismatidae; genus Lepisma; species Lepisma saccharinum. The sequence goes on from NW_028142885.1 coordinate 2,388,917, forward strand.
TATCGATTTCATTGGTTGTTGGTTGAGAACCATATTGGCCCGCCCGCGAAAATTAACTTGAACTGCTTATAACTTCTGAACAATTTATCGTAGCGAACACAATTATTTGCATTTTAATGAAACATATTGAACGCTTCAAGAATATGTCGGTTTCACTAATTGTTGTTTGAGAACCATATTGGATCGCCCGCGAATATAAAATTGAACTGCTTATAACTACTGAACAAATAATCGTAGAAAGCGTAATAATTTTTCATATTAATCAGCATGTTGCATGCTACAAGAAAATATCGATTTCACTAGTTGTTGTTTGAGAAATATATTGGCCTGCCCGCGAAAATTAACTTGAACTGCTTATAACTTCTGAACAATTGATTGTAGAGCACACAATTATTTGCATTTCAATCAAACATGTTGTATGCTACAAGAATATGTCGGTTTCACTAGTTATTGTTTGAGAACCATTTTGGCCCGCCCGCCAAAACTAACTTCAACTCCTTATAACTTCTGAACAAATGATCGTAGAGATCACAATTATTATCATTTTAATCTAACATGTTGTATGCTACAAGAATATGTCGATTTCATTAGTTGTTGGTTGAGAACCATATTGGCCCGCCCGCGAAAATCAACTTGAACTGCTTATAACTCCTGAACAATTGATCGTAGAGACCACAATTATTAGCGTTTTAATCAAACATGTTGTATGCAACAAGAATATGTCGGTTTCACTAGTTTTTTTTAGAAATCCATATTGGCCCGCCCACGAGTATTAACTTGAACTGTTTATAACTTCTGAACAAATGATCCTAGAGAGCGTAATAAATTTGCATATTAATCAACATGTTGCATGCTACAAGAATATATCGATTTCACTAGTTGTTGGTTGAGAACCATATTGGCCCGCCCGCGAAAATTAATTTGAACTGCTTATAACTTCTGAACAATTGATCGTAGAGCACACAATTATTTGCATTTTAATGAAACATTTTGAATGCTACAAGAAAATGTCGGTTTCACTAGTTGTTTGTAGAAAACCATATTCTCCCGCGAGTATTAACTTGAATTATTTATAACTTCTGAACAAATGTACCTAGAGAGCGTTATAAATTTGCATATTAATCAGCATGTTGCATGCTACAAGAATATATCGATTTCACTAGTTGTTGGTTGAGAACCATATTGGCCCGCCCGCGAAAATCAATTTGAACTGCTTATAACTCCTGAAAAATTGATCGTAGAGAACACAATTATTTGCATTTTAATGAAACATGTTGAAGGCTACAAGAATATGTCGGTTTCACTAGTTGTTTTTAGAAAACCATTTTGGCCCGCCCGCCAAAACTAATTTCAACTCCTTATAACTTCTGAACAATTGATCGTAGAAAGCGTAATAATTTTGCATGTTAATCAGCATGTTACATGCTACAAGAATATATCGATTTCACTAGTTGTTGGTTGAGAACCATATTGGCCCGCCCGCGAAAATCAACTTGAACTGCTTATAACTCCTGAACAATTGATTGTAGGGAGCACAATTATTTGCATTTTAATGAAACATGTTGAATGCTACAAGAATATGTCGGTTTCACTAGTTGTTTTTAGAAAACCATATTGGCCCGCCCGCGAGTATTAATTTTAACTGTTTATAACTTCTGAACAAATGATCGTAGAGAGCGTTATAAATTTGCATATTAATCAGCATGTTGCATGCTACAAGAATATATCGATTTCACTTGTTGTTGGTTGAGAACCATATTGGCCGGCCGCAAAAATCAACTTTAACTGCTTATAACTCCTTAACAATTGATCGTAGACAACACAATTATTTCCATGTTAATGAAACATGTTGAATGCTACAAGAATATGTCAGTTTCACTAGTTGTTATTTGAGAACCATAATGGCCGTCGGCGAGTATTAAATTGAACTGCTTATATCTTCTGAACAAATGATCGTAGAGAGCGTAAAAAATGTGCATATTAATCAGCATGTTGCATGCTACAAGAATATATCGATTTCACTAGTTGTTGGTTGAAAAACATATTTTCCCGCCCGCAAAAATCAACTTGAACTGCTTATAACTTCTGAAGAATTGATCGTAGAGATCACAATTATTTTCATTTTAATCTAACATGTTGTATGCTACAAGAATATGTCGGTTTCACTAGTTATTGTTTGAGAACCATTTTGGCCCGCCCGCCAAAACTAACTTCAACTCCTTATAACTTCTGAACAATTGATCGTAGAAAGCGTAAAAATTATGCATATTAAACAGCTTGTTACATGCTACAAGAATATATCGATTTCATTAGTAGTTGGTTGAGAACCATATTAGCCCGCCGCGAAAATTAATTTCAACTGCTTATAACTTCTGAACAAGTAATCGTAGAAAGCGTAATAATTTTGCATATTAATCAGCATGTTGCATGCTACAAGAATATATCGATTTCACTAATTGTTGTTTGAGAAATATATTGGCCTGCCCGCGAAAATTAACTTGAACTGCTTATAACTTCTGAACAATTGATTGTAGAGCACACAATTATTTGCATTTCAATCAAACATGTTGTATGCTACAAGAATATGTCGGTTTCACTAGTTATTGTTTGAGAACCATTTTGGCCCGCCCGCCAAAACTAACTTCAACTCCTTATAACTTCTGAACAAATAATCGTAGAGATCACAATTATTATCATTTTAATCTAACATGTTGTATGCTACAAGAATATGTCGATTTCATTAGTTGTTGGTTGAGAACCATATTGGCCCGCCCGCGAAAATCAACTTGAACTGCTTATAACTCCTGAACAATTGATCGTAGAGACCATAATTATTAGCATTTTAATCAAACATGTTGTATGCAACAAGAATATGTCGGTTTCACTAGTTTTTTTTAGAAATCCATATTGGCCCGCCCACGAGTATTAACATGAACTGTTTATAACTTCTGAACAAATGATCCTAGAGAGCGTAATAAATTTGCATATTAATCAGCATGTTGCATGCTACAAGAATTTATCGATTTCACTAGTTGTTGGTTGAGAACCATATTGACCCGCCCGCGAAAATTAATTTGAACTGCTTATAACTTCTGAACAATTGATCGTAGAGCACACAATTATTTGCATTTTAATGAAACATTTTGAATGCTACAAGTATATGTCGGTTTCACTAGTTGTTTGTAGAAAACCATATTCTCCCGCGAGTATTAACTTGAATTATTTATAACTTCTGAACAAATGTACCTAGAGAGCGTAATAAATTTGCATATTAATCAGCATGTTGCATGCTACAAGAATATATCGATTTCACTAGTTGTTGGTTGAGAACCATATTGGCCCGCCCGCGAAAATCAATTTGAACTGCTTATAACTCCTGAAAAATTGATCGTAGAGAACACAATTATTTGCATTTTAATGAAACATGTTGAAGGCTACAAGAATATGTCGGTTTCACTAGTTGTTTTTAGAAAACCATTTTGGCCCGCCCGCCAAAACTAATTTCAACTCCTTATAACTTCTGAACAATTGATCGTAGAAAGCGTAATAATTTTGCATGTTAATCAGCATGTTACATGCTACAAGAATATATCGATTTCACTAGTTGTTGGTTGAGAACCATATTGGCCCGCCCGCGAAAATCAACTTGAACTGCTTATAACTCCTGAACAATTGATTGTAGAGAGCACAATTATTTGCATTTTAATGAAACATGTTGAATGCTACAAGAATATGTCGGTTTCACTAGTTGTTTTTAGAAAACCATATTGGCCCGCACGCGAGTATTAATTTTAACTGTTTATAACTTCTGAACAAATGATCGTAGAGAGCGTTATAAATTTGCATATTAATCAGCATATTGCATGCTACAAGAATATATCGATTTCACTTGTTGTTGGTTGAGAACCATATTGGCCGTCCGCAAAAATCAACTTTAACTGCTTATAACTCCTTAACAATTGATCGTAGACAACACAATTATTTCCATGTTAATGAAACATGTTGAATGCTACAAGAATATGTCAGTTTCACTAGTTGTTATTTGAGAACCATAATGGCCGTCGGCGAGTATTAAATTGAACTGCTTATAGCTTCTGAACAAATGATCGTAGAGAGCGTAAAAAATGTGCATATTAATCAGCATGTTGCATGCTACAAGAATATATCGATTTCACTAGTTGTTGGTTGAAAAACATATTTTCCCGCCCGCGAAAATCAACTTGAACTGCTTATAACTTCTGAAGAATTGATCGTAGAGATCACAATTATTTTCATTTTAATCTAACATGTTGTATGCTACAAGAATATGTCGGTTTCACTAGTTATTGTTTGAGAACCATTTTGGCCCGCCCGCCAAAACTAACTTCAACTCCTTATAACTTCTGAACAATTGATCGTAGAAAGCGTAATAATTATGCATATTAAACAGCTTGTTACATGCTACAAGAATATATCGATTTCACTAGTTGTTGTTTGAGAAATATATTGGCCTGCCCGCGAAAATTAACTTGAACTGCTTATAACTTCTGAACAATTGATTGTAGAGCACACAATTATTTGCATTTCAATCAAACATGTTGAATGCTACAAGAATATGTCGGTTTCACTAGTTATTGTTTGAGAACCATTTTGGCCCGCCCGCCAAAACTAACTTCAACTCCTTATAACTTCTGAACAAATGATCGTAGAGATCTCAATTATTATCATTTTAATCTAACATGTTGTATGCTACAAGAATATGTCGATTTCATTAGTTGTTGGTTGAGAACCATATTGGCCCGCCCGCGGAAATTAACTTGAACTGCTTATAACTTCTGAACAATTGATCGTAGCGAACACAATTATTTGCATTTTAATGAAACATGTTGAATGCTTCAAGAATATGTCGGTTTCACTAGTTGTTGTTTGAGAACCATATTGGCCCGCCCGCGAGTATTAAATTGAACTGCTTATAACTTCTGAACAAATGATCTTAAAGAGCGTAATAAATTTGCATATTAATCAGCATGTTGCATGCTACAAGAATATATCGATTTCACTAGTTGTTGGTTGAGAACCATATTGGCCCGCCCGCGAAAATTAATTTGAACTGCTTATAACTTCTGAACAATTGATCGTAGAGCACACAATTATTTGCATTTTAAAGAAACATTTTGAATGCTACAAGAATATGTCGGTTTCACTAGTTGTTTTTAGAAAACCATATTGGCCCGCCCGCGAGTATTAGTTTTAACTGTTTATAACTTCTGAACAAATGATCGTAGAGAGCGTTATAAATTTGCATATTAATCAGCATGTTGCATGCTACAAGATTATATCGATTTCACTTGTTGGTTGAGAACCATATTGGCCGGCCGCAAAAATCAACTTTAACTGCTTATAACTCCTTAACAATTGATCGTAGACAACACAATTATTTCCATGTTAATGAAACATGTTGAATGCTACAAGAATATGTCAGTTTCACTAGTTGTTATTTGAGAACCATAATGGCCGTCGGCGAGTATTAAATTGAACTGCTTATAGCTTCTGAACAAATGATCGTAGAGAGCGTAAAAAATGTGCATATTAATCAGCATGTTGCATGCTACAAGAATATATCGATTTCACTAGTTGTTGGTTGAAAAACATATTTTCCCGCCCGCGAAAATCAACTTGAACTGCTTATAACTTCTGAAGAATTGATCGTAGAGATCACAATTATTTTCATTTTAATCTAACATGTTGTATGCTACAAGAATATGTCGGTTTCACTAGTTATTGTTTGAGAACCATTTTGGCCCGCCCGCCAAAACTAACTTCAACTCCTTATAACTTCTGAACAATTGATCGTAGAAAGCGTAATAATTATGCATATTAAACAGCTTGTTACATGCTACAAGAATATATCGATTTCATTAGTAGTTGGTTGAGAACCATATTAGCCCGCCGCGAAAATTAATTTCAACTGCTTATAACTTCTGAACAAGTAATCGTAGAAAGCGTAATAATTTTGCATATTAATCAGCATGTTTCATGCTACAAGAATATATCAATTTCACTAGTTGTTGTTTGAGAAATATATTGGCCTGCCCGCGAAAATTAACTTGAACTGCTTATAACTTCTGAACAATTGATCGTAGAGCACACAATTATTTGCATTTTAATGAAACATTTTGAATGCTACAAGAATATGTCTTTTTCACTAGTTGTTTATAGAAAACCATATTGACCCGCCCGCGAGAATTAACTTGAACTGTTTATAACTTCTGATCAAATGATCCTAGAGAGCGTAATACATTTGCATATTAATCAGCATGTTGCATGCTACAAGAATATATCGATTTCAGTAGTTGTTGGTTGAGAACCATATTGGTCCGCCCGCGAAAATCAACTTGAACTGCTTATAACTCCTGAACAATTGATCGTAGAGAACACAATTATTTGCATTTTAATGAAACATGTTGAATGATACAAGAATATGTCGGTTTCACTAGATGTTTTTAGAAAACCATTTTGGACCGCCCGCCAAAACTAATTTCAACTACTTATAACTTCTGAACAATTGATCGTAGAAAGCGTAATAATTTTGCATATTAAACAGCATGTTGCATGCTACAAGAATATATCGATTTCATTAGTTTTTGGTTGAGAACCATATTGGCCCTCCCGCGAAAATCAACTTGAACTGCTTATAACTCCTGAACAATTGATCGTAGAGAGCACAATTATTTGTATTTTAATGAAACATGTTGAATGCTACAAGAATATGTCGGTTTCACTAGTTCCTTTTTAGAACAACCATATTGGCCCGGCCGCGAGTATTGACTTGTTCTGCTTATAACTTCTGAACAAATGATCGTAGTGAGCGTAATAATTTTGCATATTAATCAGCATGTTGCATGCTACAAGAATATATCGATTTCACTAGTTGTTGGTTGAGAACCATATTGGCCCGCCCGCGAAAATTAACTTGAACTGCTTATAACTTCTGAACAATTTATCGTACCGAACACAATTATTTGCATTTTAATAGAACATATTGAACGCTTCAAGAATATGTCGGTTTCACTAATTGTTGTTTGAGAACCATATTGGATCGCCCGCGAATATAAAATTGAACTGCTTATAACTTCTGAACAAATGATCTTAGAGAGCGTAATAAATTTGCATATTAATCAGCATGTTGCATGCTACAAGAATATATCGATTTCACTAGTTGTTGGTTGAGAACCATATTGGCCCGCCCGCGAAAATTATTTGAACTGCTTATAACTACTGAACAAATAATCGTAGAAAGCGTAATAATTTTTCATATTATTCAGCATGTTGCATGCTACAAGAATATATCGATTTCACTAGTTGTTGGTTGAGAACCATATTGGCCCGCCCGCGAAAATTAACTTCAACTGCTTATAACTTCTGAACAATTTATCGTAGCGAACACAATTATTTGCATTTTAATGAAACATATTGAACGCTTCAAGAATATGTCGGTTTCACTAATTGTTGGTTGAGAACCATATTGGCCCGCCCGCGAAAATTATTTGAACTGCTTATAACTACTGAACAAATAATCGTAGAAAGCGTAATAATTTTTCATATTATTCAGCATGTTGCATGCTACAAGAATATATCGATTTCACTAGTTGTTGGTTGAGAACCATATTGGCCCGCCCGCGAAAATTAATTTGAAGTGCTTATAACTTCTGAACAATTGATCGTAGAGAACACAATTATTTGCATTTCAATCAAACATGTTGTATGCTACAAGAATATATCGATTTCACTAGTTGTTGGTTGAGAACCATATTGGCCCGCCCGCGAAAATTATTTGAACTGCTTACAACTACTGAACAAATAATCGTAGAAAGCGTAATAATTTTTCATATTAATCAGCATGTTGCATGCTACAAGAATATATCGATTTCACTAGTTGTTGTTTGAGAAATATATTGGCCTGCCCGCGAAAATTAACTTGAACTGCTTATAACTTCTGAACAATTGATTGTAGAGCACACAATTATTTGCATTTCAAACAAACATGTTGTATGCTACAAGAATATGTCGGTATCACTAGTTATTGTTTGAGAACCATTTTGGCCCGCCCGCCAAAACTAACTTCAACTCCTTATAACTTCTGAACAAATAATCGTAGAGATCACAATTATTATCATTTTAATCTAACATGTTGTATGCTACAAGAATATGTCGATTTCATTAGTTGTTGGTTGAGAACCATATTGGCCCGCCCGCGAAAATCAACTTGAACTGCTTATAACTCCTGAACAATTGATCGTAGAGACCACAATTATTAGCATTTTAATCAAACATGTTGTATGCAACAAGAATATGTCGGTTTCACTAGTTTTTTTTAGAAATCCATATTGGCCCGCCCACGAGTATTAACTTGAACTGTTTATAACTTCTGAACAAATGATCCTAGAGAGCGTAATAAATTTGCATATTAATCAGCATGTTGCATGCTACAAGAATTTATCGATTTCACTAGTTGTTGGTTGAGAACCATATTGGCCCGCCCGCGAAAATTAATTTGAACTGCTTATAACTTCTGAACAATTGATCGTAGAGCACACAATTATTTGCATTTTAATGAAACATTTTGAATGCTACAAGAATATGTCGGTTTCACTAGTTGTTTGTAGAAAACCATATTCTCCCGCGAGTATTAACTTGAATTATTTATAACTTCTGAACAAATGTACCTAGAGAGCGTAATAAATTTGCATATTAATCAGCATGTTGCATGCTACAAGAATATATCGATTTCACTAGTTGTTGGTTGAGAACCATATTGGCCCGCCCGCGAAAATCAATTTGAACTGCTTATAACTCCTGAAAAATTGATCGTAGAGAACACAATTATTTGAATTTTAATGAAACATGTTGAAGGCTACAAGAATATGTCGGTTTCACTAGTTGTTTTTAGAAAACCATTTTGGCCCGCCCGCCAAAACTAAATTCAACTCTTTATAACTTTTGAACAATTGATCGTAGAAAGCGTAATAATTTTGCATGTTAATCAGCATGTTACATGCTACAAGAATATATCGATTTCACTAGTTGTTGGTTGAGAACCATATTGGCCCGCCCGCGAAAATCAACTTGAACTGCTTATAACTCCTGAACAATTGATTGTAGAGAGCACAATTATTTGCATTTTAATGAAACATGTTGAATGCTACAAGAATATGTCGGTTTCACTAGTTGTTTTTAGAAAACCATATTGGCCCGCCCGCGAGTATTAATTTTAACTGTTTATAACTTCTGAACAAATGATCGTAGAGAGCGTTATAAATTTGCATATTAATCAGCATGTTGCATGCTACAAGAATATATCGATTTCACTTGTTGTTGGTTGAGAACCATATTGGCCGGCCGCAAAAATCAACTTTAACTGCTTATAACTCCTTAACAATTGATCGTAGACAACACAATTATTTCCATGTTAATGAAACATGTTGAATGCTACAAGAATATGTCAGTTTCACTAGTTGTTATTTGAGAACCATAATGGCCGTCGGCGAGTATTAAATTGAACTGCTTATAGCTTCTGAACAAATGATCGTAGAGAGCGTAAAAAATGTGCATATTAATCAGCATGTTGCATGCTACAAGAATATATCGATTTCACTAGTTGTTGGTTGAAAAACATATTTTCCCGCCCGCGAAAATCAACTTGAACTGCTTATAACTTCTGAAGAATTGATCGTAGAGATCACAATCATTTTCATTTTAATCTAACATGTTGTATGCTACAAGAATATGTCGGTTTCACTAGTTATTGTTTGAGAACCATTTTGGCCCGCCCGCCAAAACTAACTTCAACTCCTTATAACTTATGAACAATTGATCGTAGAAAGCGTAATAATTATGCATATTAAACAGCTTGTTACATGCTACAAGAATATATCGATTTCATTAGTAGTTGGTTGAGAACCATATTAGCCCGCCGCGAAAATTAATTTCAACTGCTTATAACTTCTGAACAAGTAATCGTAGAAAGCGTAATAATTTTGCATATTAATCAGCATGTTGCATGCTACAAGAATATATCGATTTCACTAGTTGTTGTTTGAGAAATATATTGGCCTGCCCGCGAAAATTAACTTGAACTGCTTATAACTTCTGAACAATTGATTGTAGAGCACACAATTATTTGCATTTCAATCAAACATGTTGTATGCTACAAGAATATGTCGGTTTCACTAGTTATTGTTTGAGAACCATTTTGGCCCGCCCGCCAAAACTAACTTGAACTGCTTATAACTCCTGAACAATTGATCGTAGAGACCACAATTATTAACATTTTAATCAAACATGTTGTATGCAACAAGAATATGTCGGTTTCACTAGTTTTTTTTTAGAAATCCATATTGGCCCGCCCACGAGTATTAACTTGAACTGTTTATAACTTCTGAACAAATGATCCTAGAGAGCGTAATAAATTTGCATATTAATCAGCATGTTGCATGCTACAAGAATTTATCGATTTCACTAGTTGTTGGTTGAGAACCATATTGGCCCGCCCGCGAAAATTAATTTGAACTGCTTATAACTTCTGAACAATTGATCGTAGAGCACACAATTATTTGCATTTTAATGAAACATTTTGAATGCTACAAGTATATGTCGGTTTCACTAGTTGTTTGTAGAAAACCATATTCTCCCGCGAGTATTAACTTGAATTATTTATAACTTCTGAACAAATGTACCTAGAGAGCGTAATAAATTTGCATATTAATCAGCATGTTGCATGCTACAAGAATATATCGATTTCACTAGTTGTTGGTTGAGAACCATATTGGCCGGCCGCAAAAATCAACTTTAACTGCTTATAACTCCTTAACAATTGATCGTAGACAACACAATTATTTCCATGTTAATGAAACATGTTGAATGCTACAAGAATATGTCAGTTTCACTAGTTGTTATTTGAGAACGATAATGGCCGTCGGCGAGTATTAAATTGAACTGCTTATAGCTTCTGAACAAATGATCGTAGAGAGCGTAAAAAATGTGCATATTAATCAGCATGTTGCATGCTACAAGAATATATCGATTTCACTAGTTGTTGGTTGAAA